>NC_083235.1:55841197-56466197 GCF_032191835.1 Heteronotia binoei | reverse complement strand
GATGGGAGTACCAGCCCACCTCACACGTCTCCTGAGAAACCTGTATAAGGGTCAAGAAGCAACTGTCAGAACAGTTATGGAGCAACTGATTGGTTTAGAATAGGAAAGGGGGTTCGACAAGGATGTATATTGTCACCCTGCTTATTTAATTTATATGCAGAGTACATCATGTGGAATGCTGGCCTAGATGAAGCACAAACCAGAATTAAGATTGCCGGGAAAAACATTAATAACCTCAGATATGCACTCTAATGGCAGAAAGTCAGGGGGACCTAAAGAACCTCTTGTTGAGGGTGAAAGAGGAGAGCACAAAAGTAGGCTTGAAACTCAACATCAAAACAACTAAGATCATGGCATCTGGCCCCATCACACCTTGGCAAATAGAAGTGAAAGACATGGAAGTAGTGACAGACCTTACATTTTTGGGATCCAAGATCACTGCAGATGGTGACTGTAGCCATGAAATTAAAAGACATTTGCTCCTTGGGAGGACAGCTATGGCGAACCTGGGCAGTATAATAAAAAGTAGAGACATCACCCTGCCAGCAAAAGTCTGTATAGTTAAAGCGATGGTATTCCCAGTAGTAATGTATGGCTGTGAGAGTTGGACCATAAGGAAGGCTGAGTGCAGAAGAATAGATGCTTTCTAGTTGTGGTGCTGGAGAAGAATCTTGAGAGTCCCTTGGACTGCAAGAAGATCAAATCACTCAGTCCAAAGGGAAATCAACCCTGACTGCTCCGTGGAAGGTCAGATGCTGAAGCTGAAATACTTTGGTTACCAAATGAGAAGGGAGCACTCACTGGAAAAGACCCTGATGCTGGGAAAGACAGAAGGCAAAAGAAGAAAGGGACTGCAAAAGATGAGATTGCTGGACAGCGTTACTGATGTAACTAACACGAATTTGAGCAGACTTTGGAGGATGGTAGAAGACAGAAGGGCCTGGTGTGACTTTGTTCATGGGGTCGCAAAGAGTTGGACTTGACTGTCCGACTGAACAACAACAAAAGGCAGAGCTGGCCCGAGACCAGGGGTAGCCAAACTGCGGCTCAGGAGCTACATGTGGCTCTTTCACACATATTGTGTGGCTCTTGAAGCCCCCATCGGCCAGCTTGGAGAAGGTATTTTTCACTTTAAATCCCTTCTCCAAGCCAAGTCCGTTGGCAGCTTGGAGAACACATTTAAAGTTAAAGTTGCTTTCTTTCCACCTCTCCTCCCCAAAATCTATTTCCCTCCCTCCCTCCCTTGCAGCTCTCAAACATCTGATGTTCATGTCTTGTGGTTCTCAAACATCTGACGTTTATGCTATGTGGCTTTTGGGTTAAGCAAGTTTGGCCACCCTTGCCCTAGACACATGAGGGTGCCCAATTTGGTGTACCCAGAAGGCTGGTGCCCTAGGCAATCACCTAGTTTGTCTAGTGGCAGAGCCAGCCCTGACACTAGGAACTGTACCAGATGGTCTCTGTAAATGAATGTTATCACAATCATGTCTTAAAAGATGAAATATTGACCACACATTTATCATGGAAATTAACCATGTGCTAGATGTAAGTATAATGGAATTGTTATTGCCATATTATTGCTTCATATTTCTAATTTGCTTGTGTGTTAGTCACCACAAGCAAGCATGCATAGAAGTCTTACAAAAAGCCACCAAATATGTGGGCCAGCTGCCTAGCTTGAGGTTTCCATCTGCCATTGGAGAAATATTCTCCTGCTCTTCCCATGGAAAGTGTATTAACAAGCACCAAACCTGAGTAACACAAAATGGTGGTGTTTGAAGTGGGCAAGGTTTCTCCTCATCTGAAGAGTTAGTGTCAACAGCTCTGGCTTTCTCATTCAGCCTTCATCAAATAAGTATCAGAAATCATGGAGTGTCAATGTACTCATGCATGTTTAGCATAATTAATGTGTAAATCATCCTTAAACCTCAAAGGGGGTTGCAATGGCACTAGCGTTTAAAAGATGAAAGCAAGAAAGGAGGAGCAAAAGTGTGGTGGCATTACAGTCTGGACACCGGAAAGGGAGAGAAGAAGATGAGGCAGTGATTTCATATTAGTGATTGAAACATGTTCTGATGATTCCTGTGCTTTAAACACAACAAGGTCAAGTAAGTGAGAACAATAGATAAATACGACTGAGTTGTATTTTATAAAATATGAGGGGCTTTGTTAGAATGAAAGCACTGTTATTCCAGATCTTTTGAAAAATGTGTCATTCTTAGGACAAAGTTCAGAGGGGCACAATATACTGGGACCACATCTCTTGGGTCTCATCCAGAGAGCCACTGGTCTCTATGTGATCACGTCCAAGAGTATATGGGACCATATGGGTTACTGTTGATCCTGTTATCTGGCAAATCATGTGAGTGTGTCAAATGTATGTACCTGTTTCTCTTTTTTTTTGTTCATGCTTATATTGATATATCAATATAAGGGTTATATTTTTTTTAAAAAAAGAAATTGAAAATGAATCCACTTGTCTTCAGAGTGGTGGGGGGGAAAGAGGGAATAGTTTGATGATGACAACAGTCCAATTATAGTGGGCTGGTGGTGCGTGGGATTGTGTGGGACAAAGAAAATCGATAAAAACATTACACATGAGGAAAAAGGTGACTAAAAATCTGCTTTCATAAGATGATTTAGGTAAGAGTGATCTCAAAAGAACCAGAAAAGACATAGGGCATGGGGAACTGGTCAAAATGAAAAGTACAGAAATGTATGGGACCAGAAAAACAGGTTTCCAACTGTAACATGATCTTCGAATGGTCATCTGTGCATTCACACTCATGGGATGAAGCGCCAGCACCGAATGGTAACTCCAAAGTCTGGGATTTTTCGCTGTCCTACCCCGGTAGGCATGCGCAACAGCCCCAGTGCGCATGCCCACCCGGTGGGCGCGAATATCCCGCCAGTTCCTTCCTGCCGCCACCTATCAAGAGTACCATGACCGGCAACAGAGGGGAAGCAGGGTGGGTAGTGTGAATGCGCAGATGACCACTCGAAGATCATCAGTTACAGGTAGGAAACCTGTTTATCTTCTTCATGGTCTCTGTGCTTCACACTCATGGGAGATTAGCAAGCTAGGCTTACTTGGAGGAGGGAGCTGGCGGTTATGCAGAAGTAGCAGCTTGAAGAACCAGGGTACCCAGCTGTGCTCTGTGATGCTTCCGGACATCCAGGACATAATGTCACATGAAGACATGAGGAGATGCCCAGGTTGCAGCCAAACAGATGTCCGCCAGAGAAGCACCCTTCAGAAACGCTGTGGAAGTAGCCATAGCCCTTGTGGAATGCTCACGGAGCGGCCCCAGCAAGGGACACTTCGCCAACAGGTAACAAAGTTTAATGGCTTCTGTGATCCACTTAGAAAGTCTCTGTGAAGAGATCTTGAGACCCAACCTAAGTGCCGCATAGGAGACAAATAGAATTGGGATCCTTCCTGAATGGCTTGGTGCAATGCACAAAAAACAACAACACCCTCTTAACATCCAAGGCATGCAGACGTCTCTCTTCCACCGAAGAAGGAAAAGGGTAAAAAGTAGACAAAAAGACTTCCAAATTAAGGTGGAAACTAGACACTACCTTAGGGAGGAACGAGATGTCTGGGGCCAAGGACACCCCATCGTCCTGAAAAGAAATGTATGGAGCATCACATCGCAGAGCCACGAGCTCACCTGCTCTCCTGGCTGTAGTGACAGCCACTAAGAAGGCAGTCTTCCAGGCTAGAAGATGCAATGGGCAGGTAGCCAAGGGTTCAAAAGGCTGCCTTGAGAGCCGGTCCAGGACGAGCATCAGATCCCAAGCAGGAGGAGGAACCTTAGACGGCGGATGAAGCTGCAGAAGACCCTTCAAAAAACGTTTTGTATGTTGGTGGGTAAAAACCGAAGTGCCATCCACAGGGTCATGATGAGCCGAGATGGCAGCCAGGTATACTTGAATCGATTAAGTCCAGCATCAACAAGAGAAAGTAAAAACTCAAACACAAGCTCAAGACCAGCAGAACGTGCATTGATACCCTTGTTCTGCAGAAAGGACAGGAACTTAGACCACTTTCCCACATGGGAGCGGCGAGTTGACAGCTTTCTACTCTTCAACATGACATGTTGCACTCTGTGAGAGAATTCTAGAAGCTGACTCTCCAAGCCATCAATTTGAGGTGAGGGATGTCATGGTGAAACAGGCGGCCGCCTTGAGCCAAAAAGAGATCTGATTCCAATGGAAACTTGTGGTGACACCCCTCTGCCATGGCTAGAAGGACAGGAAACGAAGTCTGTCGAGGCCACCAAGGAGCAGCTAGGATACACTCCAGACATTCCTGGGCCAATTTGTGAAGCACTTTGGTGAGAAGAGGTAGAGGAACTTGTCCGCCCATGGAAGCAGAAGACTGTCCCCTAGGGATCTTGGGTCCATCCCTCCTCTGGAGCAGAATTGTTCGCACTTCTGATTGTTTGCTGTAGCAAACATGTCTATTCTGGGATGACCCCACTCCCGGAACAGAGGTTCGAGGTATCTCCAGTTCAGCTCCCATTCGTGATGGGAGACCTCTCCCCTGCTCAGGGAGTCTGCTTGAACATTGAGCTCCCCGGGTAGGTGGGTGGCTGCAATGAAAGTCTGAGAAGCTATGCAGGTCTCCCAAAGCTACTGTCTGACTGCTGACTAGGGGTAGAAATGACCTCAAGGCCAGATTGCCATGAGCTCTAAAAAACTAATATGATAGTGAGCCATCGACAGGGGCCACGGGCCGCTTATGCAGAGATCTCTGAGGTGCGCTCCCCATCCCCACAGCAAGGCATCTGTTGTTACCGTGAGCGAGGGGAGAGAGAAATGAAATGGAGCTCCTCCGCAAAGATTGGACTTCATCCCCCACCAATCCAGAGATTGAAGGAATTTGTAGAATCTTGGACGGGAGATCTCTCACCGGATTGTAATTCTTGATGAACCAGAGCTGGAGGACTTGCATCCTGAGGCTCGCAAAGCGCAGAACATTGGTAGTAGCTGCCATGAGGCCCAAGAGATGTTGGATCTGCAGAACAGAAGCGCATCTCACCGCCTGAAGGAGTTGAACCAGGGAGATGATATCCAACGCCCGGGAATCTGGAAGAAATGGCAGATGCTGGGTGGTGTCCAAAATTGCTCCGGTAAACTGAACTCTTTGCGCTGGGACCAGGTGAGATTTCTTCTCGTTCACCAGAAGTCCTAGTGCACTCAAGAGGCTGAGAACCACCTGTAGATGCGCTCTGAGAGAAGCTTCGGACACAGCAACCACCAACCAATTGTCTATGCAGGGAAAAAGGATGATACCCGGGAGGTAAGCCACCACAACAACCATGGTCTTTGTAAAGACCCTGGGGACCATAGAGAGCCCAAAAGGGAGCACCTGATATTGAAAATGGTGCGTCTGAATGGCAAACCGAAGAAACCTCCTGTGACTGGGGAAGATGCTGATGTGGAAGTAGGCATCCTTCAAGTCTAGGGTAGCCATCCAATCTCCCTTGTTGATGAGTGGAAGGATGCTTTGTAGAGTCAGCATTCTGAACTTCTGATAAGTGATGAATTCATTCAGACCCCGCAGATCCATGATCAGATGAAGACCACCATCCCACTTGGGAATCGTGAAGTACCTGGAGTAGAACCCCTGGCCCTTGAGATGATCGGGAACGGGTTCTATTGCTCGCTTGCTGAACAGATTTTATTTATTTATTTATTTATTTGGGATTTATATCCCGCCCTTCCCACGAATGGCTCAGGGCGGGATTTTGAACTCCCTTTAGCAAACTCCCTCCAGCAAAACCACTGTAGGGTGTATGATCACCAATCTGGGAAACGAAGGGGGCTGAACAAATTCTATCGCATAACCCTCCTGTATGATGGACAAGACCCACTTGTCAATGGTAATCTGCCACCACGCTTGCAAGAAACTGTGGAGGTGGGTGGGCCCAGAGGAGGTGGGGAGGAGAGAAGGGGGGATGCCAAAGTCAAAGTCCCTACTTGAGATTTCTGCCAGCCTTAGACTTTCCCATATGAGTGGAAAAAGAAGAAAACTTGGTTTTCCCTCTTGCAGTGAAGGAACTCTTAGCCTCATGCTGTCCCGTACACGGCTTCCATGAACCCTCAGGGGATTTGGTGTGGTAGGGCTTCTTAGGCCATTGTTTGGACCATGGGTGAGACTTGCCAGGGCGAGAGGAAGATGAAGGTACTCCCAAGTTACGTGACATCTTGATACTCTTGTCCATTTCCTGTAGGACCGCGTCCGTAGTGGAGCTGAATAGACCTTCACCTTCAAAAGGAAGATCCTCAACCCAGGATCTTGTGTCTAACTGGAGAGCGGTGGACCGAAGCCAAGAGTGACGATGCAATGTAATGGCCGAGGTAAGAGTTTTAGCTGCAGTGTCCACCATATGTTTGGAAGCCTGCAACTGTTGTTTTGCCAGGAGCATTCCCTCCCTCTGAGCCTTTTTGGCTAAAGTGCGCTTATCCTCAGGCAGAGAAGTCAGGAGCGGTGAAAGCTGCTCCCATAGGGAATACTGGTATCTCGCCATGCAGGTAGTATAATTAGAAATTTTAATACCCAGAGTGCCTGCAGAATAGAAATACCTGCCAAACATCAATCCTCTTCCCCTCTTTATCTGGAGGTGAGGCGTAGGTCTTCTTAGTCTTAGAGGAGGACAACACTACTAGAGTTGGGGCGTGGATGTTTGAATAGGAACTCTGCACCCTGTTCCTGGATCCTATACATGTGATCCATACGCTTGGATGAAATAGGGATTGAGGCAGGCTTGGACCAAGGATCTTTGATGGCTTGCAAGATGACCTTAGTAATGGGAAGGGCTACCGCTGTCGAAGTGTCCTTCTGCATGATGTCAAAGACTGTGTCGTCAATGACCGGTTGAGGCTGGACCACAGGCAAAGACAAGGAATTCACCATCCTTTTAATGAGTTTCCCATAGGACTTCAGATCTTCTGAAAGAGAGATTGGAAGGTCCTCGGCTATTCTGGATTCTGGGGACAATCCCTCTTGCTGATGGCCCGACTGCTCTTCCCCATCGTCATCGGAGGTTGCTGGTGAAGAAGATACTCTCTCAGTCGATGGTAAACCTGGGGCGTCAGTGGCAATCCTAATTGTGGAGGTTTTCTCGACGTCGAGACCACTGGAGCGTGCCAGCTTCCTGACCAACCTCGGGGTCAAAGTCAGCATCGATGACTCTCGGCAACCTGGTGGAGAGTGTGCCGAGACCCTAGAGTGGCGCGAAGCCTCCGAGTGCTGATCCCAATTGGGGTTCTGAGGAGGGTACCAAGGGATAGCCCCCAAATGGGTAAGCCCACAGTCGTGGGTCCCAGTTGGGCAGAGGATGAGGATGTCTAAAAGGGTCCGATGGCTCCCTGAATCTCTCGGGCTGGATCAAGGGCATCTTCAGTGTTGAGCGGTCCCTTGGCTGCGAAACCTCTAAGTCTGATGCCGAGCAAGGATTGCCGCCCTCCTTCAAGTCTGCTGACCGTTCTATAGGGTCGACCTCCTGGTCAGAGCTGGAGAGAGAGTTCTGTGGAACATCCGTCGGACCCAAGGGGCTTTTTGGTCGAATCGGTGAAGCAATAATTTTCTCCAAAGGCTCCCCCGAAATGATTGCCGGGTCCTTCAGTGGCGGAGAAGGGGTCTGCCTGTCTTGGCGCCTCTTTTTCTCCTTGTGCTTCCTGGGCTCAGCAGAGTGTGAGTCCCAGGCCCCTTTGGCCTTCTTGGCTGGGGTCGATGGTTCCAAATGAGATGTCAAGCCCACATGCTTGTGGGGGCGGTTGGCTCCCTGGAATGGTTGGGTCGGTTGGCTCGACAACGAGGCCGGAACCAATATCTTTGCTGGGGCAGCCATTGAAATGCTTGTCAACGCTGATGTCTACATCTGTGGTGCGATAGCCGATTTTACCAGCGCTGCCGAAAGTCTTACCGCTCGGTTTTTCCTAGTCTGCTTGGAAAATTTTGAGCAGTGATGGCAGGATTCCACCTGATGACCTTCCCCAAGGCACAGCAGACAAAGAGAATGTCCGTCCGGAGGAGGGATCTTGCTCCCACACTTAAGGCACTGCTTAAAAAACCCCCAACACTTTTCCATAGACAGGGATGGCAGGAGAAGGGCAGGGGAAAAACCCCTGAAGGGGTGAAACAACTAACTAATAGTCTCTAATTATATATATATAACAGGAACAACGAAAAAACAAAGAGAAACCCGGAGAAGGAAAAAAGGGTAAATAACTACCGACTGGAGTGGCAAAAAACAAGTCTATCCAACGCGGCGGTAAAGAAGGAACTGGTGGGATATTTGCGCCCACTGGGTGGGCATGTGCACTGGGGCTGTTGCGCATGCCTACCGGGGTCAGGCAGCGAAAAATCCCGGACTTTGGAGTTACTGATCGGGGATCGGTACTGGCGCTTCATCCCATGAGTGGGAAGCACAGAGACCACGAAGAAGATCCAATGAAAATAAAAACACATAGAAAAGCCCCAAGAGGTGCTAAATGTTGCTAGCTACTTGAGAAATAGGTTGTGCAGTGATGTGTAAAACATACAGGAGGAATTTCATTTCCATTTTCCAACCCTCAAGCAGCAAGTTTCTGCAATAATCCATCTATCTATTCAAATGCTGTTAGCTCAATTTTCCACTGCCTTTTTGAAATATGTTACCAACTATTTGCTTTGTGTAAGGGCTTTAAGAATTTTGGCATATGCATTTTTGGTCAGGCATACAGTGCCTTGTGAAGGTTGTGGCTTTAAATCTGTATAAAATTTGCTCCCCTTGTGCATGTACACTTTGATGTAAGTTACAATGCATTGATGTTTTTGTAGTCTTGAAGCTTGGGAATGGGTATTTCCTCGTAGGTTGTAACTTGTACTGTGGGATTTAGTAAAATGACAGAAAATAGTCTGGTACAAAAAAAATACAAATACCACACATCTATTTGGTAACTACTAATACTCCCTAGTATGAGGTTAAGGTGCCATCATGGCAAATTTCAAAGGTAGGTTGCTAGAATTTTCTGAACAGGATTGGAAGTGACCTAATCATCACAATATATACCTGAGGCTTGAATGCAGAACAGCATTTCCACAGGCACAAGGATTTCTGCCTGTGGAGCATTCTGCCCCCTTCCCTCCCATAGCAGCCATCTAGTTCCTGGGGAACAGGGGATCTCCAGGAACAGGATTTCAAGAGTAATTTCAAGCTGCTACAGGAGATGGGGAGGAAGGAAAATTTTACTGCAAAGAAGGAAATCCTGGAGCATATACAAACTCTAATCTGGATCTGTGCCAAACAGTATACAAAGGCTGATACAGTTCATAAAGAGTTGATGTTTGGAGGTGAAACCATCTGCTTCCTGGTGGTGTTTCAACCAAATAGAACAAATCACTCTGTGAAAAATGCTATTACAAAATATAATTCATACAAGAAAAGGAGTGCATTTCAGCAACCTCATAATTTTACATACCACATGTGCATATTTACATATATATTGTGCAAATAGTCCAAAACATCATAAGTCCAGAAAAGAGCTCCAATAGACCGCTAGCAGAGTGAAGCCCGTTTTGGACCGCCAGGTCCTTCCTCCAGGGAGCATCTTGCAAAACCTGCGGTATATTTGTGGAAAATATTCAAAATGTTCAGTTTTTTCACAAGTTCATGAACAATTGGAATGCTGCTGCCTCCATCTGGTCAGCAAGTTAATTGCGTTAATTGGGATGCAATTAACTTGCTGACCAGATGGAGGCAGCGGTGTGCTCTGATACTGAGATAATTTGCAAGCCCCCCCCCCCCAGATTTTGACTGCCTAGGGGCCTCCACAGGGTTTAATCCGGCACTGGGTGGGGGGCGGGTCTGAAATCAGGAGACTGCCAAGCCTATCTCACAGGCTTTTAAAATCAGGATTCTTCAACCCTGTTAACTGCCAATCCTGTTCTAGCCAACTGCACAGAAAAGTCAGGATCCAGATCTTTTTACCTCAGCTGCTTCCTTTTTACTTAGTAATGTATGTTTGAAAGCAGGGCCAGTCACAGTTTTTTGTGGGCCCTGGGGCAAAAACTATAATCAGGCCCCTTTTTGTGTTTGGAGTATCCCTTTCTTCTCCAGTCATACTCCGTTCAATTGGCTTTGATTCTACTTTTTTTTCTTTAACAACTCCCTTTTCCATTTCAATTTACTTACTCTGTTAAAGAGAACCACAGAATTTTGCTCTCTTGATTGCCTTTTATTACCTTGCATAAAACACTAAAAATTTTTGCCTTGTTTTTCAGTAGCAAAATGGTGTATCACAGTATCAAAATCTACATATTCTGTTTCATGTGATTCAATTGACAAGACTGCTAAAACGTATAGTCACTCTTGGGACATTTGTGACCTGAGATAGTTCTTAATTAGCTTTAGTTTGCTGATGCTCCTTTCAACCGATGCAATCGAAACAGGAATTGTCAGCAACAATTTCAAAGTCTCTGTATTTTGGAATGCCATAGGGTTCAGCGAACAAGATATGATGTAGCACAGTCTCTACAAGGGATCATTATACAAAGGTTCAACAATAACCCATTTTGTTTAAAACCAAATGTGCCCTTCCTTTATTTAAACACGATGAGCAGAGTCCTGTAAATGCATGAAGATTTCCCACCTCCGCATTATTTGTCCCATTTCTACTTTCCTGGGTTACAGTGCACCAAATGGGAATCCCCCTCAACGTATTACTGTAGAAGTGTCTGTTTCTTCCTTTAAGCATGAAATGAGGCTTTGCTCACAGAAAAGTGTGTATTTACTTGGATGGATGACCCCTTTGATTCACAACATCATCTTCCATTGAACTCACTCTGCCCGGAAAGCCAAAAGCCCTGCTCTGGTTTGGCTCCACATAACTAGATATAGGAAGACTCAAGGATAGCTACAGGCACTCAGGCTGGAATGCAATAGGGTTGCCAATGCCCTCTGGAGAAAATGGACTCTATGGCAGGGGTAGGGAACGTTGGCTCTCCAGATGTTTTTTGCCTACAGCTCCCATTAGCCCCAGCCATTGGCCATGCTGGCTGGGGCTGATGGGAGTTGTAGGCAAACAACATCTGGAGAGCCAACGTTCCCTACCCCTGCTCTATGGCATTATACCCAAATAAAAACATTATACCTTCTGCAAGCTGTGAGCTTTTGTTTTTGTGTGTGTGCATGTGTATATGCCCGTGCCTGGAAGTCATGGTGACCTCTGGTGACTCTTACTGGAGCATGGAGGATATTCAGAGAAGTGGTTTGATAACTTACCTCTTCCTCCTGGCCCTGGTATTCTCTGGAGGTCTCCCTTCCAAATACCTGCCAGGGCCAGCCCCGCTTAGCTTCTGAGATCTGATATGACTGGGCTTCCCTGGGCTATCCAGGCCAGGGCCCCCAAACTGTTTTCAAGGGCCAAAACAGCAAAGCAGGTGCCCCCACAAATGGTCACAAGTCCACTGGTGAAAGGCAGAATACAAAGGCTGCTACTGCCCCCCACCCTTCTGTTTTTAATCACTTTTGAGCACTCCTCCCCTCAAGCAAAAATAAAGCCAAAAGGGGGGGGGGGAACCTCCTAACTTATGTGTTGCTGAAGAGGAGAATTCATGGCTGGCATGAGCTAACAAGCTAAGGTGCAAAAAGGGACTGGGTCACATGCTTCAGAGCTAGGGTTGCCAAGTTCCCCTGCCACTGTGATGGTGCGACTAGCCTTGACAATCCCCAGGTCCCAGAGGGGTTCTCCCCCTTTCCCAGGCTCCTTCCTGCTCCCAGTTAGCTGGCCGGTGGGGGAAGCCTCGCTCCCACAGCCACCATGTGCCTTTCCACCTCTGGAGGCTTCAGACTCCACTTGGAAAGGCTTCCTCTTGGGATGGTGTTTCTGTGTCTTTAAGGCTGAATGGGGGCGGGGGGACCAGGAGAACAACATGGCTGCTCCCAGTGGCTGTGAAGCAGCACAGACCTTCTGTTGGTTGCACAATCTTTTCAGAGGTTGTTTGCATAGGAAAGGTAAACTTGAACCTTTGGTTGCTCTGTGTTACTTTGAAGAAGTTTGAAGTTCAGCAACTCGTGAGTAGAGATGCCAATCCTCAGGTGGGAGTAGGCCCTCCCCCGCTTCAGAGGCATCAGAAACTAGGGGCGGGGGGGTGGGGGAGGGAAATGTCTGCTGGCCATAATGGAGAATTGATCTGGAGGTATCTGGGGCTCTGGAGAGGCTGTTATTTGAGCTAGAGGCATCAAATGTTGAGCATAGCATCTGATGACTCTCCTCAACATGCTGTCCAAGTTTCAAAAAGATTGGACCAGGGGGTCCAATTCTATGAGCCCTCAAAGAAGGTGCCCCTATCCTTCAATATTTCTACTGTAGGGAAGGCATTTAAAAGGTGTGCAGTTCCTTTAAATGTGATAACCAGAACTCCCTTTGGAGTTCAGTTGTGCTTGTCACATCTTTGCTTATGGCCCCATCCCCAATGTCTCCTGGCTCCACCCCCAAAGTCTCCTGGCTCCACCCCCAAAGTCCCCAGGTATTTCTTGAATTGGACTTGGCAACCCTAGGTGCGACACTCTAGCACCATAGAGCACCCCTGGTGAAACATGTCCAGTGCAATGATGTCACTTCTGGGTGACATTATCATGCAGGCCACATTGCGCAATGACGGGGCCCTTTGGGGGCGGGGATCCCCACAGTGGCCTGTTCTGTGCTGGTGGGTTGGGGCCCCCAAACTGGGGGATCCCCCACCCCCAGCGTGAGCTTGGCAGCCCTATTCAGAGCACACAGGAGCAACTGCTTTGTGCAGGAAACAAAGTGCAAAGGGAGAGCCGAGGCAGGAGGAGGGAGGGAGACTCATAGCCTCATTGGCAAAGCCAGGGAGGGAGATGGGAGGACATAAGGAGACTGTCTCCCTCATTGGCAAAAGCTGGGAGGGAGGTGGGAGGCAGATGTTCTCCTTCATTGGCAGAGAAAGACTTGTGACATATTTCACACTAACCCTTAGTGCTAATAGGATGAGCATGACAAAGGACTGATGAGGCACCAATCCTTTTTGCACCACCAGGGCTAACCTGCCTGGCCTAACTGGAGACTGGCAGTCCTATGCTCAAATCATATTATACGTAACTGAATTTCCTGAGTTCCTTAAGTGCCTGAGATCTGTTCTTTGTTCTTTGTTCTTGGAAAACCTTTCCAAGTTCCCTTTTCATAAAAGGAGAAATAAGCCAAGCTAGAATCCTGCATAGACTGTGATGAGTTGAGGTGGAGGTAGGAATGATGTTTCACTGGTGGAAATCTTTGTACCCACAAAAATACTAGTTTGTATCTAAGCCTGACATTTTAATGTCAGTGAATTTCAGTGACGCTTATGTTCAGTTTCAATAGGACAAGAACAGTTGATTACACACTAAGCAATTAATTCCATGAATGAATATCAGGCCTTGTTTGCAAGACATCTTTCTTTTCACATGGGGAAATTAATTCATCTTTTTCTTTATTAATGTTGTTTAAACTCAAAGTGGGAATATAAATCAACAAAAATAATTCATGAGAGTTGTTAGCTCCTCATAGTCAGTATCTTCTACAACCAAGAGTTGGATTTTTTTAAAAGACAAGAGGGGAACAAACACATATGAAACTGCAGCTTTTTAAAAGACATCAAATGCATTTCCTGCTTCCCCCAACTCGTCGCTCTGTGAACCCAATGAAATTAAATTAGCATCTTTAATTTACCCTACGGCTACTGGTTTTATATTTTAAAAGCCTTCCTTGGTTCCACTTGGTGGTTGAATCACAGTGCGTTTAACCCTGCGATGCACGGGGACCTCAGCTCTTTTGGAGATGTGCTTTCAAGTTGAAAAAGCTTGTGGATGGGCTCGGATGGTTTGGCTAACTTCACCCAGCTTCCCCACCCAATTATAGTTTGTTTTATTGAACTTTTCTTTAAGTAAGAGAAGGGCACTGAAGAATTTCTTATTTCCTTGGTTGGAGAAGCTTTGTCTTCTGCTACTCCTGATGTCTTGTGGCAGTCTGGGATTGTGGAGTTAGGACTGGTGGCTCCTGACTTGGAGAGAGTGCCTGTTGCTTCAAAAGCTCCAGGTAGGGACATGCTGTTCAGTCATGGTAGCTACCACTCCAGCACTGTAACAGTCCGTTCTCTCACCCTCCTCTTCCCTCAGCTTCCTAAATAACGTCTTGCTGCTTTGCAGTTATTAAACAAGAGGTGTAGACTCAAGGTCAGGAACTGGTAACTTTCTGTGGAATAAAGACCCCTAACTCTTTTCAAAAGGTCACACGAATACTGGGTTGGAACGGCATCCATCAGAGCCCCTGCCATATTTGCATCATAGGTTGACTAATTTCTATTTGGTGCAATTTGATTCACTGACCATGTACTTGTTTTGCATACTGAGTGCAATCTTCTATTTGTTTGCTCCTGAATAGTACTGGAGCTCTGCTATTACTCTATTTAACAAATGAATTAACTTAGGGAAGCCAGGACTTGAATACCGCTATAGTCCTGTGTTCTTCGCTACAGTCCTAAAAACAACAGCTTGACTGACCAGAACACTTTCTCAAACAGCAATTCACTTATTACAGACAACTCAGCTTGGATCTGGGTCCTCACTCTGTGACTTGTGTAATATAGTCAGAGCGTTCTCCCATGCACAGTGCCCAGTTTGGTCATTGACCATGGCATGTGTGCATAAGGGGTTTCAGCCTCATACTTACCTGCTAGGGGAGACACCTTGATCATGAAGGAGGTTTTCTCAGGGAGAGGCTCATCCATTGCACTCCGGGTGTGCTGACCCCTGCAATTTCCCCAAATGCAGGAAACTTGACTGCATAATTTGTGGTAGTGGGTTTCAGCCTCCTCCCATGCATGGCCGGAGTATGGGCCCCCATGCCTTCAGGGACCCCAGGCTGGCTCCCCTCACCCCCCCCCCCAGTTTCCCCTCTGCTTGCAATCCTCCCAGCCTGCCTGTGCAGCCAGCAACTGAGCTGCTCTGTGCCCAACTTGCCTGCTGTGGCTGCTGCTGGCGTTGTCACCAAGTTTGCCTCTATCTGCCTCTCCCTCACAGCTTAGTAAAAGGGACTTTTAAGAAGGTGCCTGCAGGCTGAAGTGGGTGCCGTGGGTGGCAGGGTGGGTGCTCAGACTCTGAGGTAATTTGCAAGGGGGATCCCAAGATTTTGACTGCCTAGGGGCCTCCACAGGGCTTAATTTGGCACTGCTTCCATGCTATTTTGCTAAATGGAAACAGTCCAGGGGGGCTGCTATTTGGTCTGTTGGCATGAGTGGCAGCAGGAGCCTGCTGTTAAGAACATAAGAGAAGCCATGTTGGATCAGGCCAACGGCCCATCCAGTCCAACACTCTGTGTCACACAGTGGCAAATTTTTTTTATATATACACACACACTGTGGCTAATAGCCACTGATGGACCTGTGCTCCATATTTTTATCTAAACCCGTCTTGAAGGTGGCTATACTTGTGGCCGCCACTACCTCCTGTGGCAGTGAATTTCACATGTTAATCACCCTTTGCGTGAAGAAGTACTTCCTTTTATCCGTTTTAACCTGTCTGCTCAGCAATTTCATCAAATGCCCACGAGTTCTTGTATTGTGAGAAAGGGAGAAAAGTACTTCTTTCTCTACTTTCTCCATCCCATGCATTATCTTGTAAACCTCTATCATGTCACCCCGCAGTCGACGTTTCTCCAAGCTAAAGAGTCCCAAGCGTTTCAACCTTTCTTTATAGGGAAAGTGCTCCAGCCCTTTAATCATTCTAGTTGCCCTTTTCTGGACTTTCTCCAATGCTATAATATCCTTTTTGAGGTGCGGTGACCAGAACTGCACACAGTACTCCAAATGAGACCGCACCATCGATTTATACAGGGGCATTATGATACTGGCTGATTTGTTTTCAATTCCCTTCCTAATAATCCCCAGCATGGCGTTGGCCTTTTTTATTGCAAACGCACACTGTCTTGACATTTTCAGTGAGTTATCTACCATGACCCCAAAATCTCTCTCTTGGTCAGTCTCTGCCAGTTCACACCCCATCAACTTGTATTTGTAGCTGGGATTCTTGGCCCCAATGTGCATTACTTTGCACTTGGCCACATTGAACCGCATCTGCCACGTTGATGCCCACTCACCCAGCCTCAACAGATCCCTTTGGAGTTCCTCACAATCCTCTCTGGTTCTCACCACCCTGAACAATTTAGTGGATGTAGTGTATCAGTAACAACATTCGCCCCGCACGGAGGCTACTGGGCTGTCCCAGAAGCCTCCAGCGCAGGGCGCGGAATCACCCGCCAATCAACAGCTGCGGCGGGAAGTTCAACAGGTCAGGATTGGCCTGACCGACCCTGTAGGCTGTACCGGGAATTGTATATAAGCGGGGCCCGGCCCGCGTGCTCCCTCTCTTGCAACGTGCTCCTAATAAACTATGTTGCCCTACTCTCGTCTCCGCCTCGAGTACGTTACACTGGCGACGAGGATGGGATCTTAGCCTCAGCGGCTACCACGGAGATCTAGGGCAACCACGAGGCCTGACCGCCGCCGCCATGGCCACACAGAACGGAACCACCGGCTACATCGAGACATTCGACCCCGCCAATCCCGAGGGCTGGGAGTCCTACGCGGAGCGGGTCGAGTTCTACCTCAGGGCCAACAAGGTCACCGACGCCGGCACGAAGAGGGACGTTCTCCTGAGTGTCTGCGGGCCAGCCACGTTCGAGATCGCCAAGGGTCTCTCGGCTCCCGCCCGCCTCACGGAGAAGTCCTACGAGGAGATCATCAGACTCCTCACCGGCCATTTCTCGCCACAGCCGTCGCGGGTGGCCCGTCGGTTCCTGTTCCACAGAAGGGACCAGGCAGTGGGGGAATCGGCCGCCGACTACCTGGCGGCCCTCCGCAAGATCGCCGGGAACTGCAACTTCCCCCAGCTGGAAGACACCCTGGCCGACCGATTCACGTGGGGCCTCCGCGACGAGAGGCTCCAGCAGAAGCTCTTCGCCAAGGAAGAGCTTACCCTCCAGAGCGCCTTCAGCGAGGCGGTGGCGTTCGAGAGGACCTCCAGGACCTTCCCCAAGGCCCGGACAGAAGCCGCCCACCACGAGGAGCTGAACCACGACGGCCCAGAGGAGGAAGAAGCCCACCAGCTGCGCCGCCCAGCCGGGCCACCCAGCAGAGCCGCCCAACGCCCCCGAGCGGCCGAACGACCCCCAGCGACAGAGAGGGTCCCGGCCACTAAGTGCGCCAGCTGCGGCGACCCCCACGACAGGCGGGACTGCCGGTACCGGACCTGGGACTGCCGGAGCTGCGGAAAATCGGGCCACATTGCGAGGGCTTGCCGAGCCAAGCCCAACCGCCGGAGGCCGACCACGCATCACGAGTCGGCGGAGTTCCACTCCACGGACTCCACGTCCCTGCAGGCACTGAACTTGCCCCTCTCCACCCCCGATAAAATCAAAATGGCGGTCCTCATCGAAGGGGACCCCTGCCAAATGGAAGTGGACTCGGGTTCCTCCATCTCCATTATAGCGGAGGAAACCCTGAGGAAGCTGTGCCCCCCCCAGCGGCTGCAACTAAGGCCGGCGAACTTCATACTCCGGGACTTTCAGAAGAATCCGGTGCAAATCGCGGGGTGGGCGCGGGTGCAAGTTGAGCGGGGGTCCTTCTACGGTCCGCTGGATATCCTGGTGGTAAAGCGCCAGCTTGCCACCCTGTTAGGACTGGCGTGGTTCAAGCCCTTGGGGATCCGGGTGGAAGGGGTGGGGCAAACCCTAACACCCAGGGGGTTCGAGGAGATATGCCAAGAGTTCCCTGACGTGTTCGATGGTTCTCTAGGGAGCTACAAAGGGCCGGCCATCTCCCTACCGCTAGACCCCACGGTCAGGCCGATTCGGCTCAAGGCGAGGAGGGTCCCGTTCGCTTTAAAGCCAAAAATAGAGGCCGAACTAGACCGCCTCACAGCCCAGGGAGTCCTGGAGCCCGTGGACTACGCCACATGGGAGACCCCCATCGTAACCCCGATCAAGCCAAACGGGGAGGTGCGGATCTGTGCAGACTATAAATGCACAATAAACAAGGCACTGCAGGATAACCCCTACCCAGTGCCGGTGGTGAGCCACGTTCTGGCTGCCCTAGCGGGGTCCAAGATCTTCGGGAAGCTGGACCTGGCACAGGCCTACCAGCAGCTTCCGGTAGATGCTAAGACGGCGGAGGCCCAAACCATTGTGACACACAGGGGGGCCTTCAGGGTGAGGAGGCTTCAGTTCGGTGTTAGCGTCGCTCCCGGGATCTTCCAGAGTATAATGGACGCTCTCCTGAAAGGGATCCCCGAGGTCCAGCCGTTTTTTGATGACGTGCTGGTCGCCGCCCCGGACCCTGAGGAATTCGGCAACCGCCTAAGAGAGGTACTCCGCCGGTTCCAGGCAGCGGGGCTCAAAGTCAAAAGGGAGAAATGCCTGCTGGGGGTCCCATGGGTGGAGTTCCTGGGGTTCGCCGTAGACGCAGCGGGAATCCACCCAACGGAAGAAAAGACCCGAGCCATTGTGAATGCGCCAGCCCCCACCGGCAAAGCGGAGCTACAAAGCTTCTTGGGGGTACTTAACTTTTACCATTCATTTCTCCCCCACAAGGCGGCCCTAGCAGAGCCCCTGCACCGCCTGCTGGACAAAAAAGCCCCTTGGGTTTGGGGCAAACGCCAAGCAGCCGCGTTTCAGGCAGTCAAGGACGTTCTGGTGTCTAATGCGGTGCTCCACCATTTTGACGAGGGCCTCCCCGTCATCCTGGCTTGCGATGCGTCGCCATACGGGGTGGGAGCAGTCCTGGGGCACCAACTCCCGGACGGGAGGGAGGTACCGGTCGCATACTACTCCCGCACACTGACGGCAGCCGAGCGCAACTACGTGCAAATAGACAAGGAGGCTCTGGCAATCGTGGCGGGGGTCCGCAAGTTCCATGAATACCTGTATGGGCGGAGGTTCACCATAGCTATGGACCACAAGCCCCTCTTAGGTCTGCTGGCCCCCGACCGTCAAACCCCCCAAATACTGTCGCAGCGCGTGCTGAGGTGGAACCAATTCCTCAACTCCTACACTTACACACTGGTACACAGGGCCGGCAAGGCCATGGGTCACGCGGACGCACTCAGCCGCTTGCCGCTCCCTGAAACGGGTCCAGACCCCGCCCCCGCACACCAGGTCATGCTAATGGAGAGCCTCCCAGAGCCGCCCCTACACGCAGCGGAGGTTGCCAAGGCCACCCGGAAACACAAGACACTAGCACGGGTGCTCGACTGGGTGGTGAGGGGCTGGCCGGAGGGGAACATGGGGGAAGAATTCAAGCCATATAAGACCAGGAGGGAGGAACTAGCGGCCCACAAGGGGTGCCTGTTATGGGGAAGTAGGGTGGTGATTCCGCCCCCGCTGCAAAAGCGTGTCCTAGAGTCCTTACATGAGACCCATCCCGGCATCGTCCGAATGAAGGCCTTGGCCAGAAGCTACGTCTGGTGGCCGGGGATGGATGGGGAGATAGAGAGCTGGGTCCGACGGTGCCAAACGTGTCAAGAGTCACGGCCCGAGCCTCCCAGCGCCCCCGCCACTAGGTGGGAGTCAACCCGGAAACCATGGTCGAGACTCCACCTCGATTTCGCGGGGCCGTTCCAGGGGCAGATCTTCATGATAATAGTGGACGCCTACACCAAGTGGTTGGAGGTCATCCCCGTAGGGTCCACCTCATCCGCCGCCGCAATCCAAGCGCTGCGCAGGGTCTTATGCACACACGGTATCCCGGACACCATAGTCTCTGACAACGGGACCGCGTTCACGTCCGCAGACTTCCAGGCGTCCCTCCATAGATACCTGATTAGGCACATAAGATCTGCCCCCTTCCACCCAGCCACCAACGGCCAGGCGGAGCGGATGGTCCGCACCACAAAAGAAGCCCTGGGCCGAATTGTGCAGGGGGATTGGGACCACCGATTAGCGGCATTCCTTTTTGACAATAGGGTCACCCCCAACCCGGTCACAGGGATAAGCCCGGCAGAGCTCCTAATGGGACGCAAGCTGACAACCCGACTGGACAGACTACACCCCGACCGAGCGTCAGACACCCGCGAGAGCCCCGAGGTTCGGGACGCAGTCAGGGGGTTCTTTGCGGGCGACCCAGTTTACGCCCGGAACTATGCAAGGGGGCCCAATTGGGTGGCGGGCCGAGTGCTACGAGTGACGGGGTCCCGCCACTACGATATATCAACCGAGGGGGGCCAGGTATTACGGCGGCACATAGACCAGTTGCGCCGCCGCACGCTACCGGAGGAGCCGGCGGACACAGAAGAGGCGTGGTCCGGGGAGGAGCCGACCAAGAGCCGACCGGAGGACGAGGCCCCAACGCCCATCACGCCGATGTAGGGAACACCCGAACGGTCCGAGCCCGAAAGACCCGCCGAGCCAGCCCCGCCAGCTCCGGCCACACCACGGGCCGCCGAAGCACCAACCGCGGAAGCAGCACCTCCCCCACCGGACCCCCCTAGGCGGTCCACCCGGGAGCGCCGACCTCCCACGTATCTCAAGGACTATGTTCCTTAACTAGGGGGGGAGGGATGTAGCGTATCAGTAACAACATTTGCCCCGCGCGGAGGCTACTGGGCTGTCCCAGAAGCCTCCAGCGCAGGGCGCGGAATCACCCGCCAATCAACAGCTGCGGCGGGAAGTTCAACAGGTCAGGATTGGCCTGACCGACCCTGTAGGCTGTACCGGGAATTGTATATAAGCGGGGCCCGGCCCGCGTGCTCCCTCTCTTGCAACGTGCTCCTAATAAACTATGTTGCCCTACTCTCGTCTCCGCCTCGAGTACGTTACAGTGTCATCCGCAAACTTGGCCACTTCACTGCTCACTCCCAACTCTAAATCATTTAAGCCTGCAACTCACGTGTGACCCACCTGCAACCTGTGTTCTCCATAATGCATGAATCAGTGTACAGTGGTTTTTGGAACTGGATGGGTACAGCTTAGTAAACTAATCTTCAAACAGACTGAGTTTGCTTCCAAATTTAGCTGGAAGTTACTTTGTAGAAGCTCATAACTGACCTTATTTTTCAAGTTCTTATATTTCTTCTTTTTTCTCTGATGTGCTGGGGAGAGCAAGAGAAGTATTTTGAAGCTACAAACAACAAGAGCCTTCATAACACTGGGATGGAACTTTATAATTTCACTACTTTGAGAGAGCTGGAAAAAGTATGCTGCTCCAAGCTTATGCAGTCATTGGTGATCAATCCTTTTAGCTGGAGCAGAGCTTTGACACAGCATCCTGCATTAGCCATTCTGTTGCCAAGAGATGACTAAAGACTGTTACTTCAGGCACCACTTTGAGGGAAGGGCATTTTCTTCCCCAATCTCTTTCAAAACCATCGTTAAATCTCAGAGTCAGCACGATGTAGTGGCTTAGGGTGGGGACCTGGGAGAGATCCAAGTTTTAATCCCCATACTGGGTGACATTGGCAGTCACTAGCTCTTAGCAATAGCTACATTGCTGGATTGTTATAATCAGGGCTTTTGGGCTGGTACTACTTATCGGTACTCAGGGCTTGAATTCAGTAAGAGTTCTCAGGAGCACAGCCCCTGAACCTCCAGCCAGGGTCTGCATGCAGTGGGGAGATATGATACTGAGCTCCTGCACCTTTTCCCCTACAAAACAACCCCTGTCAGTACGGAATGGCAGCACCTTTTGGGGGTGCTCTCCTAGGTCCAGATGGGGGAATTGATGGAAAGCAGTGCAAAATTATGGTATTGGCACTTTTAAAAAACCAAAAAAGGTGCTAGTTATGATGGGCAAGTATTGTATGGGGGGTGGGGGTGGGAAAGAACATTGCATGTCACCAGGAGGGTCAAATAAGAATGAAAGACATACCATATTTCTGATTGTAGCATTTAGTGTTGCCAGCACATGGCTGGCTATGATGGGCAAGTATTGTGTAGGTGGTGGTGGACCTTCACTAGCAATGTTATGAGATCACTGGCAATGTGCTTATGACATTTCCTTTGTGACCAGAAGTTACATCAGTGCATCACCAGCGATGCTCTAACACTTGGACAAAATGCTATAGCATCCCTGGCAATGTGCTGAAATTACTTTTGGTTGCATGGGGAGTGGCATTAGTGTGTTGGGACACTCCCCATCACCCCCCCCCCATTTCTCTCCCACAGCCTAGTGATGGTGAGAAATGCCTGTTGGGAGCAGGAAATCCTGTGCCCTCAGCAGGAACCTTTGGGGGAGGGACGGTGGCTCAGTGGTAGAGCATCTGCTTGGGAAGCAGAAGGTCCCAGGTTCAATCCCTGGCATCTCCAAAAAAGGGTCCAGGCAAAGAGGTGTGAAAAACCTCAGCTTGAGACCCTGGAGAGCCGCTGCCAGTCTGAGAAGACAATACTGACTTTGATGGACCAAAGGTCTGATTCAGTATAAGGTAGCTTCATATGTCCGTATGTTCATATGACAAGCCATATGTCCGTATGTTCATATGGAGAGCCAGTTTGGTGTAGTGGTTAAGTGTGTGGACTCTTATCTGGGAGAACCGGGTTTGATTCCCCACTCCTCCACTTACACCTGCTGGAATGGCCTTGGGTCAGCCATAGCTCTGGCAGAGGTTGTCCTTGAAAGGGCAGCTGCTGTGAGAGTCCTCTCCAGCCCCACCCACCTCACAGGGTGTCTGTTGTGGGGGAGGAAGGTAAAGGAGATTGTGAGCTGCTCTGAGACTCTTCGGAGTGGAGGGCGGGATATAAATCCAATATCTAATCTAATATCTAATCTAGTAGCATTTACCGAAGGGATGAACTAGAAAATAGAGGTTCTTTGTTTCACTGCTTCACCTGTATAAATCTGCTAAAAAGGGTAGGTGCTGCTTTGACGAGAGCAGCCAAGTTATGGAAGGGCCAACAGCTCATCAGTGTTGTTTACATAACAAAAAGAACCTCCTTGAAACTTTGCATCAAGTACTAAGATGGAGTTTTGCTTCCATAAAATGCCCAAATATCAGAAGCTGGCATTCCCTTTCAATCTCTTCTAAGCCAAAGGGCTAGTAGTATCCAACACTGTGTGGCTGGGAGTGCTAGATAAGTCCTTCAGTAAGAGTAGTTTGCACTATCTCCTTATCTCAGTATGGGTAGCCTTCCCTATCTTTTGCCTCCTGAAAGGCTTGGACCTCAAAGGAGGCTCTGTTGTCATTTTAAATCCCACTCTGCACTTTCCACTCTTCCCAAGCTTGTTAGTAAGTTTCTGAATGCCTTCCAGAGCTCCTGGTCACCCTTGGATGTCTTTTGCAGTGATGATGATAAATATACAGCAAGCTGCAGAATCTAAATTTGCTCAGGCGAAGTCCTGCCAGTAAAAAAGCAACAAGGCACTTTGGTAATAACAATGTGAAACTTGGACCAAGCACCTGCAAACCTGAGTCAGGGAAGAGGAAAGCGGGTGAGCATTAGCTTCTCCAGGACATCTGGATCACTTAGCAAGTTACAAAGATAGATTCCCCACCAATTCATTCTTGGCTCAGAGTCTGTAACCTTTTATTTTTGATGCAGGGCATAGTTACGGCAATGCGCTTTTCTGCCCAGTGTCTGTTGGTGGTATCTCAATTTCCTCTTTAGCATCATGGGCCTAGAAAATGTCTCATGAAATCAGATAATCCAGCCCTTCAAGTTGGCTTCAAATTGACCTGCTCTGTATTAGCCCAAAGGGATCAACTGAGAGCAGACATGGGCAGCTTGAGAAAAGTGATACAGGTCAAGAAGAATTGTAGTTGCCCCATCCTCCTTGACCTGAAAATTACATATAGCCACCTAAGTAAACATGAGTTCACAATGGAACCAATAACAGCTCCTTGGGACAGTTTAAGGATATGAAAACAGTATGGAGGGTGAAGGGCTGAATCTACAGTCTCAAGCAGAAAAGGCTGGCATGCATTTGATAGACACAAAACTCTTATTGCATACCTGATATAAAATACTCACAATGTTGTCCATCAGTAAACACATGGACTTAATAACACATGCCTTGTTGGCAGCAGAAGACAGAACTTGCAATAATGGGTTTAAATGATGGGCAGAAAGGTACTGGCTGGAGATCAGGAAAACATTTTTTTACAGTTAAGAGTAGTTCAGCAGTGGAATTGGCTGCCTAGGGAGCTGGTGTGCTGCCCCTCACTGGCAGTCTTTAAGCAGCGGCTGGTCAAACACTTGTCAGGGATACTTTAGCCTGATCCTGCACTGAGCAGAGGACTGGACTAGATTGCATGTATGGTCCCTTCCAGCTCTATGATTCTAGGCAGAGATGAAAGGGGAAAAAAAGGAAAGGTCCAGTTGTTTCTGACTCTGGGGTGACGTTGCTTTCACAACGTTTTCACTGCAGACTTTTTACGGGTTGATTTGCTATTGCCTTCCCCAGTCATCTACACTTCCCCCCCAGCAAGCTGGGTACTCATTTTACTGACCTCGGAAGGATGGAAGGCTGAGTCAACCTCGAGCCGGCTACCTGAAAATCTAGCTTCCGCCGGGGATCGAACTCAGGTCATGAGCAGAGCTTAGGACTGCAGTACTGCAGCTTTAACACTCTGCGCCACGAGGCTCTTAGTAGAGATGAAGGACAGGGTGTTAAATTGTGTTATGAAGTTAGCGGTAGGATGTGACCCCTCCGCCCCACATGATCCTCAGGGGAAATGTGGGGTACAAACACTATCAAAATATTTTCTGATCTCTGGGTTAAACAAGCCCTCGCTGATACACTTCCAGCTTTTTTAAGGGATTCAAGTGCTAAACAGTCAATAACTTCTATGAACAAGGTATTCAGAATGCTATTTGTCATTTAATTCAATTCCTGTGATTTGATTTTTTTTTTCTTTTCTTGTCCCATTCAACTGCTTGCTCTTATACATTCTTTGCAGCTTGTAAGCAATAGCAAAACAGACACACACATCAGTAGGCAGGGCATAGAGAGCCCCCTTGGGCCCCCAAAGAAATATTCCACCTCCCCCCCCCCCAATATGACTCTGATCCAAACCAAATATCCTAACAAAACAAATAACTTGGCTTGCTGTTACTATGAATCTATAGTGATAAAAGAGCTGGTCTAACTGTCCATCATTTATTTATTTACTTTATTTATATCCCGCCTTTCTCTCCAATGGGAATCCAAAGTGGCTTATATCATTTTCCTCTCCTCCATTTTATCCTCACAACAACCCTATGTGGTAGGTTAGGCTGAAAGTGTGTGACTGGCCCAAGGTCACCCAGAAAGCTTCCATGGCAGAGTTGGGATTTGAATCTGGGTTTCCCAGATCCTAGTCCAATACTTTAACCTCTATACCATGTCTGCAGGCATAACTAATGAGAGAATAAAGATAGGAAAATCAAAAGTGACCACCAGCTTCAGGATGATGGTGGGTGTTCTGTGGCCAAAACTGAAAGGCATTGGGAAATCCTGGCCCAGGTGAGACAAACCGTGATAATTCTGTGCTATTTGCAATGGAAGCTAAGGTTCTCAGTCTGGGGTGGGTATAACTCAGAAAATAATGCTACATGTTTGAAAACTGATGAGGGAATGAGGCGGCCAAAAATGAAAGGAATTAGAATGCCCAAAACCAGGTTATCTTTACAATAGGCATAATGTGATAAGAGAGCTTCTAAGCAACCTGTTATGTGTCTCGAAACATGAGCCCCATGGCGCAGAGTGTTAAAGCTGCAGTTCTGCAGTACTAAGCTCTGCTCACGACCTGAGTTTGATCCCCGGCAGAAGCTGGGTTTTCAGGTAGCCGGCTCGAGGTTGACTCAGCCTTCCATCCTTTCGAGGTCCGTAAAATGAGTATCCAGCTTGCTGGGGGGAAAGTGTAGATGACTGGGAAAGGCAATGGTAAACCATCTCATAAAAAGTCTGCCATGAAAACATTGTGAGAGCAACATCACCCCAGAGTCGGAAACGACTGGTGCTTGCACAGGGGACCTTTCCTATGTGTCTCGAATATTCAGATCCCTAACCTGCTGCCATAGAAGGTTGCACTCTCAGCCAGATTTATCTCACTGTCTTGTTGTGAGGATAAAATGAAGAACAATAGTACAATGCAGCTTTGGGTCCCCATTTGGAAGAAAGGCTGGCAGTACTAGTTGTTATAAATTTAATGTTTAATGATATTAAAAAGATTACATCATTTATTGTATAGCAAAGTAGCCTTTACAAAGTGCTATTAAATCTTCAGTCAACACAATAATAACAACAACGCAGTGTCTGAACTTCCACGGGTTGGAGTAAGTGACTTGGCATGCCTGGACATTGGAGGGTGCTACATCTTGAGAACATAAGAGAAGCCATGTTGGATCAGGCCAACGGCCCATCCAGTCCAACACTCTGTGTCACCCAGTGGCAAAAAACAATCAAGTGCCATCAGGAGGTCCACCAGTGGGGCCAAGACACTAGAAGCCCTCTCACTGTGTTCCCCCTCCCCAAGCACCAAGAATCACTGCCCCCCCAGACAGAGAGTTCCAACAATAAGATGTGGCTAATAGCCACTGATGGACCTCTGCTCCAGATGTTGATCCAATCCCCTCTTGAAGCTGGCTATGCTTGTAGCCGCTGCCACCTCCTGTAGCAGTGAATTCCACACGTTAATCACCCTTTGAGTGAAGAAGTACTTATCTAAGTATTCGGCTAAGAGAGCTTCCCAAGCACATCTGGTTGGCCACTGGGAGAAAAGGATCCCAGGATCTCTCTAAGTGTGTACAGCTGTTATCTTGTTTGATGGGATGCCTCTCTTTGTCTTAACCTGGGAGCTGCCCTCTGACCCTTGCTTTATCCTCACTTTCACTTCACATGGCCTTCCATGAAGACACATGTCTCTGCAGGTATCTCCTGTAGATACAATGCCCTCGTACTCCCATGCACATGATGCCGGACAAACTGGCCGTTTTTGATAAGGATTAAGCTTCTTTTTCTTCTTTTGACTGCAACCTGAATGTGAAGATGCCTCACATTAAGAGGCTGCCTTTGTGACTTGGGGCATGAGCTTGAATAAATGTAAGTTTACCTTTTTTTACTTCTTGGGATATTTGTTTACTGCACTCAGTAACACACTTCTGTGACTGGGCAAAACTGCTATATTAACCAGATATCCCAATACCATATGTATAACCACTAAAACTGATTAATGCTCCGTTATCATGTATGTAAAGCGGGGAAGCATCTTTTTACTACTTTGTTAAATCTGGGGAAATATTAACTCCTATCCTTCTGTGCATGATATTGACAAGATTTGCTCTTGTACTACTATTGAGGACATTCTGTTGCCAAGCAGAATAGGGATGAGAAGAACTTGAGACCAAGAAATGAATATAAAGGGTGGAGTCCATGCAGAAAAATTAGGTAGAAGGAAAGAGAAATAAATGAGAAAAGTGTGGAAAAGAGGGAGAGAAATTAAGGAAAAGAGAAGGAAAGGTTGCTTTTATCTTGCAGTAACTACTGCTTTGCAAGATCTGACTGAGCTATGAGCAAGGACAGGAAGACAGAAAGGCTAGGCTATTATAGAAAAACTAGTAATAAGGCCCATTGTGGGAAGAAATAAAATGGGTGCAAGAAATTTGCTATGGGTGAGTGTTGTGGCCTGGGAGAGGGGCTGGGGGAGGGAAGGGAAATATAGAGGGAGGCAAGGTATGTCGAGAAGGCAGCTATGGGGAAGAGAAATATCCAGGTATTTTCCAACACAGACCTGGCAACTCTACAAGGAGTGGATGTGCAGCCTTGTGGTCAGCCCTAGCCAGAGTTTTTTTTTTTTTTTGTAGCAGGAACTCCTTTGCATATTAGGTCACACACCTCTGATGTAGCCAATCCTCCTGGAGCTTACAGTAAGCCCTGTATTAAAAGTCGTAAGCTCTTGAAGGATTGGCTACATCAGGGGTGTGTGGCCTAATAAGCAACGGAGTTCCTGCTACAAAAAAAGTCCTGGCCCTAGCCATTTTGATATTGACAAGCACTCTCCCTTTGGGTATAAGGCTTTAAGGCTAAATAACAAGACTTCAGTGGCATCTTAAACATAGGTTTAGGTTTATTAAATTTATTCCCCGCCCTCCCCACTGAGGGAGGCTCAGGGCAGCTTACAACAATCATCACAAGACAATAGGAGACTGTTAGTACATCATATTAATAAAATCACTTAAATTTAAAACAATTTAAAACCATTGGTGCTAATAACGTGATGTAGCAAGAACTCCTTTGCTTATTAGGCCACACACCCCTGATGTAGCCAGTCCTTCGAGAGAACTTGATGTTATTCAAGTTCAATGTCAGTATTCCCTGGATTCCTCCGGCTGTTACAAGTCTCAAAGTCATCTGAAAGCAAGCTGGAAGAGTATGGTCTTACAGGCCCTGCGGAACTGGGCAAGGTCCCACAAGGCTCTAATCTAGGCTTCCCAACCCTCCCGCCCTGGCAGGGGACCCCAGGATTTCCACCCTCTTCCCCCACTCCCCAAACAAACGGAAGTGGGGGGAGGGGGGGAAACGGCGCCAGGGAGCATGGCGAGCCGCCCCATCCCGGAGCGGGTGAGGCCGCCGCGCCGCAACCGCCCCCTCCCCGCCCACCGCAGCTGCTCCTCCGAGATGGGCCCAGGCTGAGCCCATCTCAGAGGAGCAGCCAAGAGGCGGCAGCAGCGCAGGCAAAACCAGAGAAGGGGAGGGCGGAGGCAGGCCAGGAGCATGGCGAGCCGTGAATCCGGGCACTTCTAGGACCCGGACTCGCGGCTCGCCACGCCCCTGGCCCGCCTCCACCCCCCGATTCCACCCCAGAGGCGGAGCAGAGTGGACGAGGCCGCTGCCGCCCCCCCCCGCCCCACCGCAGCTGCTCCTCCGAGATGGGCTCAGCCTGAGCCCATCTCGGAGGAGCAGCCACGGCGAGCGGAGAAGAGGCGGCAGCTGCGCAGCGGTGTTGCCCGCTCTGAGACCGGGCGGCTCGCCACGCTCCCCGGCACTGTTTCCCCCCTCCCCCTAGCTCCACCCCAGTGTCTCCTGGCTCCACCCCCAAAGTCTCCTGGCTCCACCCCCAAAGTCCCCAGATATTTCTGGGATTGGACTTGGCAACCCTACTCTAATCTCCTCCAGCAGCTGGTTTCACCAGTAGGGGGCTGCTACTGAGAAGGCGCAATCCCTGGTATCTGTCAGCTTCGCCTCTCTCGGCCCGGGGATCACTAAAAGATGTTGAGTTCCCGATCTTAGTACACTCTGGGGAACGTGTGGGGACAGATGGTCCTTCAGGTAAGCAGGTGCTCAGACATAAACGGATTTAAACCATAAAGGGTAATAACCAGCACCTTGTAGTGAATCCGGTATACTCTTGGCAGCCAGTGCAGTTCTTGCATAAAGTTGCCAGTCTCCAGGTGGGCCTGGCAGTCTCCTGGAATAACAACTGATCTGCAGGCTACAGACATCAATTGCCCCTGGAGAAAATGGCTGCTTTGGAGGGTGGATTCTGTGACATTATACCATGTTGTGGTTCTTCCCATCCCCAAACCCTGTCCTCCCCAGGCTCCACCCCCAAGTCAGAGCTGGCAGCCCTACTGACCAGGACTTTTTCCCCCCTGGGGGAATGTGGTGAAATGACATTACGGAACCCCTTTGTGGAAACAAAATTCTCAAAAAAAGGTTAAAAGATCGTGAGGGGCTCCCATATGTTTCTCCTTCATTTCCCTTTGAGAGTTCCAGCACCTCTTTTTCCAGAAAAAAGATCCCTGTGACTGACATTTATTTCAGCTTTTGTGAATCACAGCTCACTTCATCAATGCCCCCATCCTTGGGAATAAGTCCTGTTGACCCAAATGTGATTCCCCATTTAGTAATCGTGCATAAAAGGAAGCTGAATGTGTTGTGAGTGGGCTGTCTCTTCTTAAGGTGGTCTCTAATTCCTGAGCCTTTTGAAATCTATTCTAGCTTTATTTTCCTGAGCTCAAGGTCACACAAGGAGCCTGCAGCCTGGCAGGGAAAAGGAACTTCATCTTGGAAAAGAATTGTCTTGTGTGTGCTAGCCACTGAACTGGCTGCTCCGCTTTCTGAAGCAGAGCACCCATGGTCCCTACCAGCTCATGCGGATGACAACAGCCAACTCTGTGGATCTATCCCACTGATGGTCTCCTGTAAAGCCGCCGGTGCTTCCACCTGTCTCGGCAGGCAGAGCGGCTGAGAGAGGTGTAGAATATTAAGAAGCTGCCTCTGTGACTTGATGCATGAGCTTCTCTAGGTGACTAGAAAGCAAGAGTGGGAATGCAAACAAGGGGCCTGACACCAGCACTAGAGATTCAAGTCCTTGATTAGTTTTAAAATCCGACCTGCTGGGGCCTTAAAGGGGAGGAGGGGAAGCCACAGCAGCACTGAAAGAGGATTTTTCTAATTACCGGGGAAAGGAGGGGAAATGGGCTAAAAATCTCATTAGGAAATGAATAATTAACAATCAGACAGCAAATTGCTATGATGAGAAGGGGGGAGATGTCTCCACCACTATTATGGCTATTCCCTTCTGTCAAGTGTCAAAAGCTCTGCCTTCCCTTTGATGTTTGCTGAAGAAGAGCTCCCCTCCCTCTGCCCAGCCAGTCCCCTTAGTGGAAGCTGTGCATATCCTGCATGCCCACTTGTGCTCTCTACCAGATCTGATCTTACCGCTTTAGACTACACTAGAACTCTGAAGGTTGCCACTGCTACCAGTAGATAAGGGAATATGCCCTTCAAGTGTACTGGGAACAAGGTGAGGGGTGCAATGCCTCGTCCAGCAGTAGGCCACAGGGAGAGAATGCTGCCGGCTGAATTTACACCTTTCAAAGTTGATTAACCATATAGCAAAGTATGCTATAGATTGGGGCAGGGAACTCAACAGGAACTCATTTGCATATTAGCCCCCCCCCCCCGATATCAGCATTGTTTCACATAGGGGTTTTTGTAGAAAAAACCCAGTGGGAACTCATTTGCATATTAGGCCACACCCCGACGCCAAGCCAGCCAGAACTGTGTTCCTGTGCGTTCTTGCTAAAAAAAAAAAAAAGCCCTGGATTGAGGTATTTGTGGATGAGTTTTCTGTACTACAATTTGTTTTCACTGTTTTTACAATTTATATTTGTTTCCATTTTCATTGTCGCATTATTCATTATTTAGTGGCTTCAAAGGCAAATTAATTTCCTGCTCTCTGTCCCATTCTCATTCAATCTGGATTAAGGATGCTGAGAATGTTGATTCATTCACCAGTTTAGCTGCCTCAAGTTCTTTAGTTACATTACATGCAACTTGAGCCTGCTTTGCAGATCACCTCAGTGTCATTGTTAAAAGTTCAGTTTGAAAGCTGTATCAAGCATTATTGTTGCTATACAGTAGTCTCTTGTGCTGCAGAGTCAAGGGCAGGTGCTGCAAACTCCATCTCTGTGGCCACCAGAGAAGGCAGCATGCATCATTCAGAGTCATGGTTGGGTCATTCAGTGACCTACTTTTGAGCACACAATCATTAGGACTTTGCTTCCTCTTTATTTGCACAACCAGGTGCATTATTTTAGTGATCCATAGTGGATACATTTTCTGTAAGAATGAGCATGAAGAAATTTATCTCAATCTGGATTTCTTTACTGCCTTTGCTTTTAGTTTTCAGTATGGCCAGTGTGCACCAGCAGTGTTACAACACACACACGCACACACACACAAAGCTGCAATGACACTTTTTATGAGTCTGAAAAAGAAGATTTTTGCAGATGTATACATGTATGCATACAGGGGAAGACACTACAATTCCCATGAGACAGTGTGAGAACATGCATATATGAACTTATCTTGCTTTGGACAGTTTAGCAGCCATTAACAAACAGTAGTGAAAGCAATGCCCTCAGGGCACTAAGGTTCTTTGTCTTGTGTGGCTAGCCAATTGAAGTCACACAGTGGGCGTTTTCGCACTGACCTTAATCGGCAGTGACGACCCTCTTCACCGCGCAGGATCTGCGCGGATTTCGCACCAATTGCCGTGGAGCACCCGGAAGAGCCAAAAAGTCCCGCGGCTTTTGCGGCGTAAATGGAAACTGGTTTTTGGCGGTTTCCATTTGCGCCGCAAAAGCCGCGGGACTTTCCGGCTCTTCCAGGTGCTCCGCGGCAATTGGTGCAAAATCCGCGCAGATTCTGCGTGGTGAAGAGGGTCGTCGCTGCCGATTAAGGTCAGTGCGAAAACGCCCAGTGAGAAAAAATCCAGGCAGCAAGAGGGTAAAAAAAAAGTTTTATTTGAATAAGGAACAACATGCAGCCAGAAGTTTATCCCAGGTATCCACTGAACAACAGTTTTGTTCCAATTTTTATACTCTTGGCTTTTCCTCTTAGTTTTACATCATCCTTGACATCACTTACACATGCATATTTCAGTTTTCTTTTTCTCTAACACCCATTATTTTTACATTTGATAAACTGTCCTTTCATCCACAGGTGTCTTATCAAAATTCCATTGTTAAAAATGAAATATAGTGCCCTTCTGGACAAAGTCCTTCATGCTATCTTTTGTTGGCTATTTTTTCAGACTTTCCATCTCTTTGAATTTACAAGCTTAAATTCACATTATAAGCAAAAATTAACTTTTTCTGCTATTTAATATTGTTTCTTTATATTAACACATGCATATATAAGACATACAAATACTTGCATATAAAATATTTCTACCAGATACATGTAAAAAGTAATGATCCCATTTCAGCCATTTCTTAGAAAAATCAAACTTTTAACATGCATTTTCCAATTTCAAAGAAACTAATGGCATAAAATTTCTCTTTCTTTCTTGAACACATTCTCACCAGGGAGCTGTTATTGATTTTTTTAAAAATATTAAAGTTTCATTTAAATTTTTCCTTTTGAGAATAAACAATTCTCCTGTTAGCCACTTGAGAGTCCTCTCTGTATTGGAAAATACAATTTCTGTTTTTCCCAATTAGATTAAGTTTTCAAGCTCTTATGAATTTGTTTCTTTGTGAAGATACTTTTGCTTGATACAGGTATCTGAGATAGCAATTACTGGTTTCTCTAATACTGAACACCTGCTAATTAATTTATCTTGGCTATTATTCAATCTTGTGCTTATAATTAGATAAAATACTTTCATTTGATAAAGATTACCTCTGCTTGTTATAATAATAATTATTTAAGAAGCTTAATACCTTTATTATTTTTGAATTTGTTAACAGTTATAATATTGATATTAATCACAGCAAAGTATCAAATGTTGAAATAAATAATGTTGAAAATTCAGTCTCTGATGTTAAGGTTATAGAGTTCACAATAGATGAAAAATTCCTTTTTTCTTTGCTACAGAAGTACCAAACAAGTGCAGTCAATTTCCTTCAGAATAGGAACAAACTTCAGAATTAAAGTGTCACGCTTCCTAGGTAAAATGAGGTGTGTTTTGGCTGATTCTTTGTCTGACAATCACTTCTCTGGTTCGTACCATTGTGCCAAAAGAAACTGATCATTGACTTTTTGCATTAGTATTTTTTGGAGCACTGGTTCCAGGTTGTATTTATTGATAAGGTGTGGCTTTTGCTGCAATGAGGAGAACTGTGTGTGCCTGGTGAATGAAATTGACTATTGCCCTTACATTTAGTATACAGAGCACTAGTTCCAGAGAAGTGATCAATTGTCAGACAAAGGATCAACCAAAACACACCTCATTTTACCTAGGAAGCGTGTCACTTCAATTCTGAAGTTTGTTCCTATTTAGAGCTGTCAACCAAAAAATAATTTGGTAATATCCGGATTCAGAAATATTCAGAAATAAATTTTTCGGTATTCCAGATATTACCGAATAGTGGTATTCGTATATATCCGAATATACAGATATATTTGGATATATATGTTATTCGGCTCCCATGATACCCTATGGGCCATTGAAGTCAATAGCAAAATAGGGTATATTGGAAGCTGCCTGGAGGGGAGGGGATTTGAGAGAGAGCCCCCAAAACTGCAGGGGACTCCCCCCTACAAAACCTCCAAGTCCCAAAAATATTGGACCAGGGGGTCCCACTCCAGGGGCACCCAAAGAGGGTGCTCCTATCCCACCATTATACCCTGTAGGCCATTGAAGTCAATGGCAACATAGGGCATAATCAAAAACTGCTGGGGGACAGGGGGTTTGAGGGAGAGCCTCCAAAATTGCAGGGAACCTGCAGGGGACTCTCCCCTACAAAACCCCCATGTCCCAAAAATATTGGGCCAGGGGGTCCCTGTCTGTGGGCTCCCCAAAAGGCCCTTTGCTACCAATGCTGGGGAAAGCCCAATTAGCCACTTCCTCCACTATAATTACTGTGGGAAAAGTTGCTCTGGCCAGAAGGGGGTTTGAGGGAGAGTCCCCAAGACTGCAGGGCAGCTTCAGGGGACTCCCCCACATGCAACCCTCATGGCCCCAAAAGACTGGGCTCATCCTGCTGGGCTTTGTCAACAAAAAAAGCACTGTAAGGGAGTATTCCAACATGTAGCCATTAACTTGCATTCTGAAGTGGTACAACTTCATCAGTACTTTACCAAGCAAACCTAACCATGAGACCTGCCCTTCTGTCTTTGGCTGTCAAGATACACTGCAAGGCACATCCAGTGGTCTCTGAATACAGGAGTACGGGATCCACAGATGCTTGCCTACCTACCCAGCTTGAAAGTCTGCTTTGCTGAGGAAAGTGTTTGGGTTTAAAGTGGGGAGAGGATCTAGATTTTGTATTTCTTTGCCCTAAATCCACAGTTTACTCGGCAAGCTAGGGACCCATGAAGAATTGCAAGGGAGGCAAGCAACTGGGAGATTTCTCTTCCTCTACGGTACAATAGGCAGGGCTAGATTAACAATTAGGCCAAGTTAGGCACTTGCCTATGGGCCCCCATGCCTTTAGGGGCCCCACGCCGGTTCCCCCCCTGCATGCAGCCCTCCCAGCCTGCACACACAGCCAGCAACTGAGTCACTCCTTGCCTGACTTACCTGGTGCAGCTGCTGCTGGTGTCATTGCCAAGTTTACCTCTCTCTGCCTATCCCCTGCAGCTTTGAGAAAGTGCCTGCAGGCTGCAGTGGGGGCTGTGAGTGGTGGGGCAGGTGCTCAGACACTGAGATAAATTGCGAGGGGCCCCCGAGATTTCAGCTGCCAAGGGGCCTCCACAGGGTTTAATCCGGCTCTGACAATAGGGGAAGACAGCCAGATGAATTTCCAGCTGTCTCCCCTGCTCCTAGTCCATGAAGCTACACTGAACTTTACTTAAAGCAAACAAGATGCTATTGTTTGAATAACCAAATGTACTGTGGTTTAGTAGAGTGCTTGCTAAAGAGAAATTATTCTGGTGTTCATTGTGGAAGTTATTGTTAAGAAGGAACCAATGGCTGTTAAAAGTGGTGCCTTCTAGCATCTTTTTAATGATCAAAAGTATGATTGAGGGGGGACACAACATGGAACAAGTCTACTCAAATAAAGCTATTTTTCCCCAGCTTTTTTCTGCTGCAGCCTGAAATTGCTATGTAAGCATGCTAGTAAGCAGAAAGCATCTTGCTCAAGAACATTCTTTGAAAGGCGAATAGCCACTACTTTCTCTGAGTTGGATTCATGCAACTCGAGGCCCCCTTTTTTTGGCACATAGCACAGCCTAATTTCATCAGGCTACTTTTATATGGCCTGATTCTCCATGTGCCTTACAAAACACAGGGAGGCCAAATTGAAAGCCACCAGGGAAAGGGCCTTCTTGATTGCAGCCCCCCACTGGTGAAATCAACTGCCAGAGGAAGTGCGGGTCTTGTGGAACCTTGTCCAGTTCCGCAAGGCCTGCAAAACCACTCTCTTCCAGCTGGCTTTTAATTAACTTGAACCTATATCGTAGAAGGAATACTGTTGCCGCTGAAAAACTGAAGAATTGAACAACTGAATAATATAACATCTAGATCTTAGCACCAAGTTAAATGTTGACTGGTTTAATTATTGAATGCATAATTTTATAGAATGTTCGATTTATAATATGTATTGTTTTAACTATTGTAATGTTTTTATGCTGTGAGCCGCCCTGAGCCTGCTTCGGCGGGGAGGGCGGGACACAAATAATATAAAATAAAATAAAGTTACCCATTTTGGTATCAGTAGTTCCTGGGCCTTTGGATTGCATACTGCTCTGTTGGATGTTTTTGTTGAGGCCTTTGGAACTCTGTAATATCGTACCCATTGTGGATTTCTGAATATATGATTGCTTTGCCTTAATTATTCCTCTTGAGAGAGGTTCTGATACTGAAACGGGTTAATGTATTGATCAAATTCTACTGAGAATACCCCATCTTCGAATTTATGACTGTATGTCTTTTATTGTACCCTTTGAGGACTATTCATCTGTTTGAATGCAGCGTACATTAGTTACCTGTCGGCTTCATTGTTTGATTTTTGGGAGTTATTAGAAGAGTCCTGGGAGCAAGTGCAGGAGCAGGCAGAGGAGATAAGTGCCTTAAAGGAGCAGCAGTCTATTTTGCAGGAAGCTCTTAAGAAGGCAAGAGAGAGCCGGCATGCTGCTGAAGAACAGGCTCGTATGATGGCTGCCCTTATTGCTAAGGTAAGATGATACCCGGAGAAGAAAAAACGCCCCCACAAGGTCAGAACACTCAAAGCCTCTGGAGACTGGGATTCTGCTGACTCATGGGATTCCAGTGAGGGAGAGTGGGTGGAAGGAAGTGGAGATAATGAAGTGCAGGTGAGACCTTTGGTAACTGACAAGGCAAAAGGTCCTCTGGGGGGACAAGCACAGGTTACTCACACTGTAAGGGTTTTCAGTCAGCAGAAATTAACCGAAATTGCCAAAAGTGCTAAGCAGCAACCTAGGGAACTTTTGAGCCAATGGCTAGTGAGACTCTGGGTCCAAGGCTGCACAGGTGTGCATATGAGCCCCCAGGAATTGTTGAAATTGGGTTCCCTGTCCAATGACATCCTCATCAATGGGTACTTGAGGGAAGCTAATGGCCAAGCACAGACCCTTTTGGATTGGGTTTGCATGGGGGTAAGACAAAGGTACCCTGCCCCCATGGATTGGGAAGAGAATTTGCCACCCTGGCATACCATTGCCGAGGCAGCAGCACAGCTTAGAGGAATGGCAATGCAAACTGGGATCTATATCCCCAACTTCCCAGGCCCTGGCCCCATGCCTCTCACAGCTGGCATGAGAGCACGGTTAGTTAGAGGAGCGCCACCCAGGCTGCATGGTGCTCTGTTAGCTTTGTTAGGACCTGCTCAAGGACGAGCAGTGGGAGATGTGGTGATTCTTTTGGGTCATTTGGTCATTTGGGGGATGTTCCAGGGGAATATAAACCTAGGACGTGGGCTGCCACAGGAGAGGAAAAGAAATGGCAGGAGAGTAAGAAGCCAAAAGTAACCCGAAGACAGATATTTGTTGAGCTTCTCAGGGAAGGAGTACCAAAAAAGAAGATAGATGGCCTTCCAACACCTGACTTGTTCCAGATGTGGAAACAGAAGTGTGCTACCCAGGAACAGAAAGGAAAGGTAACACAAGCCAAAGGAGCTCAAGTAAGAGAGGTAACTCCAACTGCTCCCCCTGAGGAGGGGGACTTATGTTATCCATCCTCTTCCAAGACAGCAGAGGGGTGGGACATACCCATTCCTTTGGATTAGGGGTGTGGCAAGGCTCCAGTGAGAAGGCTCATGACCGACGCCCACATATACCTCTAACAATACATTGGTCTAAGGGAAACACACGACGTGTAATGGCCTTGATGTACACAGGGGCAGAGGCAACTCTTACTCATGGGAACCCAGATAAGCACAAAGGACCCATAGTATACATTAATGCTTATGGGGATGGAGAAGAGCATATCAGGCAGGTGCGGGTATGTCTAGCTCTGAGGAAGTCTGCATCCTTTTGGGCTACTGTATTGGTTTCTCGGGTTCCTGAGTACATTATTGGTATTGATTTACTTAGAGGAAGAGAGTTTCAAACCCCTGTAGGCAGGTTTGCATTTGGGATTCGCTCCATCTTAGTGGGGAGAGCTAAGTGGTCTCCTTTGTATATACCCCCACCTAAGCAGCCAGTAAATGTAAAGCAATATCATTTGCCAGGTGGGCATAAAGAAATCTCTGAGACCATAAAGGGACTCTTGGAAGTGGGAATTCTAAGACCAGCAGTGTCCCTTTTTTAATTCTCCAGTACGGCCAGTGAAAAAGCCTGATGGAAGCTGGAGAATGACTGTGACCTATCGCCAGCTGAACAAACAGGCTCCACCATTGGCAGTAGCTGTGCCAGATATGGCGACTTTATTGGAGAACATAGAAAAGGATGCTGGGGTGTGGCATGCTGTGATTGATTTGGCTGCTTTCTTTAGTATTGGTATTGATAAGGCTTCTCGGGATCAGTTTGCTTTCACAAGGGAGGGGCAGCAATACACATTTCAGGTCCTACCACAAAGGTATCTGCATAGCCCCACCCTATGCCATGGACTGGTGGCAGGAGACCTGAGCCAGGTAATGTTGAGTCCTGCTTTGTTCGTGGCACATTATATTGATGACATCATGATTTCAGGCCCTACAGAGCAGGAGGTGCAGCAAGGACTGACCACTGTGGTGGATCACGTGTTCTTGAGGATGGGAAATCAACCCAAAGAAAATACAGGGTCCAGCGCAACAGGTACAGTGCCTAGGGGTGGTATGGGCCGGACCAGTCAGGCATATACCAAAGAAGGTGCTGCATGTGATAGCAGCCTTGCAGCCTCCTACCTCTAAGAGTGAGGCCCAATGAATCATCGGCCTGATGGGTTTCTGGAGACAGCATATACCACATCTTGCACAGATTCTGTGCCCTATTTACCAGGTAACCAGAAAGAAAGCTCAATTTGAATGGGGGGAACATCAGCAGGCAGCTCTAGCAGAGGCAAAGACTGCTGTAGAAGCTGCGATGCCCCTAGGTCCTTTTGTAAAGGGGCTCCCATTTGAGCTACGAGTGAGTGCTAACCAAGAGGTGGCTGTGTGGAGTTTGTGGCAAAAAGGACAAGGAGGGAAACGTATGCCTTTAGGCTTCTGGTTGCGGAGGCTGCCAGATGCTGCAGCTAACTACTCTCCTTTTGAACGGCAATTGCTAGCATGCTACTGGGCTTTAGTAGAGACTAAGAGATTCACTGGCCAAGAATCAGTAGTTATGAGGCCTAGTATACCTATTATGCACTGGGTAAAAGATAAGTCAGCCAGTCCTTGTGTTGGCAGAGCACAGCAGTTCTCCATCGTCAAATGGAAGTGGTATATCTCTGAGAGGGCTTGCCCTGGTCCCTAGGGAGTGAGTGCTTTGCAGGAACAGATGTTGGCTCTCACACCAGTGGGTGTGGAAATGACAGAAGATGTTAAAATACTTGAGGAATCACCTGTTAAAGAGGCTCCCCCTTACACAGAAGTCAGTTGTGAGGCTACCTGGTTTACATGTGGTTTAGCCAGATATAGCGGGGGGGGGGGGGGGAGAACAGGTGTAGCATGCAGCTGCACTCAACCCCCAGCAAAAGCTCACACTAACTAGATCTGGGAAAGGAAAGTCCAGTCAGTATGCAGAGTTAATGGCTGTGTTAATGGCTATAGAGCAAGCTGTAGAACAGCAGAAAGATGCAGTGTATGTGTATACAGATTCTTGGGCTGTATTTAAAGGGTTGGCAACTTGGCTTCCCAAATGGAAAAAGAGGGTTTCACTATTCATAAGCGCCCATTGTGGAGACAGGAGCTATGGTAGCGTATTGATGATCTACTAGAGCCAGTTTGGTGTAGTGGTTAAGTGTGTGGACTCTTATCTGGAAGAACCGGGTTCGATTCCCCACTCCTCCACTTGCACCTGCTGGATTGGCTTTGGGTTCACCATTAGCTCTGGCAGAGGTTGTCCTTGAAAGGGCAGCTGCTGTGAGAGCCCTCTCAGCCCCATCCACCTCACAGGATGTCTGTTGTGGGGGGAGAAGATACAGGAGATTGTAAGCTGCTCTGAGTCTCTGATTCAGAGAGAAGGGCGGGGTATAAATCTGCAATTCTTCTTCTTCTTCTATTGTGTATATCTGTGTACGTAAGACATGTTGATGGGCATGCTTCTGGTACTCTTGAAGCATTGTATAACCAAGCTGCAGATCAATTGGCTCGTGTGCAGGCCACTGAACTCACTCTGGTTCAGTCTGATGAATTGTTGATCCTTGCTTGATGGGCTCATGAAAAATCTGGGCATTTGGGTGCCAAGGCTACCAGGGAATGGGCACTGCAGCGAGGTATTCCTTGTTCAGTAGATACAGCTAATACAGCAACTGCTGGATGTGAACTGTGTTCTTCTTTGAAGCAGGTTCCTCTTTCAAAGGTTCCTATGGGACAGCTTCATAGAGGCAAAGCACCGAGACAGATATGGCAAGCGGACTACGTTGGTCCTCTACCACAGCATGGTAGATGGCAATACTTGCTGACAATGGTTGATACCTGCTCAGGCTACCTGTTGACTTATCCATGTGCCAGAGCCACCCAACAGAGTACCATCAAAGATTTGGATCTTCTTATCAGAAGATATGGAGAACCTCTAGCAATTCAAACAGATAATGCTAGTCACTTTCGAGGAATACAGGTACAGGACTGGGCTCGTGAATGGGGCATCCAATGGGTATTTCACATTCCCCACCACCCTAGGGCAGCAGGATTAATAGAAAAGATGAATGGATTATTGAAACAAAAAAATACGGCAATTAACTCCGGATCACTCCCTAAGAAGATGGGGGACTGTTTGGGAACAATCAGAACTTGAATTGAATAGTCACCCCCTGGGAGCTGGCCAGACACCCCCCCCCCAAAGGATGGTAGGTTTGAAAGTGCCCAACCCAGTGCCACACTTAAAAGTGTGAAAAACACACTCATATGATGTGTTGCCTATTTGGGCCATGCCTGATAGTGCAAGGGCAGATTTGGTGACACCAAAGGAGATGAGTATACCTGCGGGAGGACAGATGGCCATTCCTTTGGGGATTGGGGTCACAGTCCCTCCTGGAACTTATGGTTGGATTGCCCCATGATCTGAACTAGCCGTCAAGGGTCTCCAGGTGTTAGGAGGGGTGGTGGATCACGACTACGGGTAATTCTGCACAATACCAGCCCGCATGATCTCAACTGCAAGGTAGGTCAATGTGTTGCCCAATTGATATGTGAAAAGATAAATATGCCTGATATACAAGAGGTAACAGGCCCGGAGCAACCTACTATAAGAGGAGATAGAGGATCCACAGTTGTAGACCTTACCCTAGGGCAAAAGGTGTGGGTTGTGTACCCAAACAAACCCAACTAGGCAGGAGAAGTTATCAGCAAAGGCCCAGGAGCCACATATTGGGTTATGGTGACTAATGCTGCTTCCCCAATATCCTTAGATGTGGCAAAATTAAAGAAGAGAGAATGAAATGGTACTAATACTTTGTGTTTTTTCCCTTTCTCTCTGAGAATAAAGTGTTTTCAAGACCCTTCTTGAATGACTACAGATTGTGAATGAGACAATGAGAAGAAGCATGGTTGAAGGTTGTATGGTCACCAAGGGGTGGATTGTACTGGAAATTAGATAAGTGGTGAGCCATACAGCCCTTCTCCATGAGTCAGCAGAATCCAGGACAGCAGGGGGTTAAATCCTACACAGCATTGTAAATGAAGAACACCTGGGATGGGAGAGCTGTGTAGATAAGCAGGCAACTGTGGAGAGAGGGGCGGTGATGACTTCGGTGATGGCCTTGGTGACGGCTTCAGCGGCAGCTTTGGAAGACGGTAGCTTTGAACAGCAGAGGGAGAACAGCTTCAAGCACAGAAGACAGCAGGGGAGTGAAAAGGCCTCACAAGGGAGAGGACAAACTTCTAAGTTGCGTGCAAGCTATAGAGAAACCCTGCATTCCAGCCTGGTTTCTTGGACAGACTACTAACCTCGTGAAGTAGACTTTTCTTTTTCCGTATAAAGCTCACTTGGGTGGGTGAGGGATATTTTCACTGTTACTCTTTGTTAAGGCTGAATAAAGCTGCATTTCTTTGGTCACAATTTATTGCTTGTAAGAATCTTTAGAACCATGGGTAATACAGGTGTCCTTGGACCAATCACATAATTTCAGTGAAACTTCCTTCCACCAGCATCAGCCCGTGGGTGTTTGGTGCCCTAGGCAGTGCCCCCCTGCTGCCCCCTGCCAATGCCGACCCACGTGTGTGGCTCTCCAGGCAGCCCCCTGCGCCCCCCCCGCAGCGATCTATCACACCCTCCCCCTGTGTGTCTTGGCGAGGTGGCAGCACTCCCTTCCCGTCCCTTCCCTCTCCCTCCCCTCTGTGGGTTCGCAGCTTGACGTGGGTGAATCTTATCTTTAGAACCATGGAGTTGAAATGAAGGCTTCTCCCCCCTCCTTTCTGGAACCGGAAAGGAGGGAGAGCCAAGCCTTCATTTCAGCTCCATGGTTCTAAAGATAAGATTCGCCCATGTCGGGCTGTGAATGCGGGGGTGGGGGGAAGCGAAGGGACGGGAAGGGGGCACTGCTGCCACCTTGCCGTGCTGCGTGCTGTGATCACGGTGGCAGGGCACTGAAGGAAAACGAGGGGTAGGCGGTGGCACTGGGTGAGTGGAGGAGGCAGCAGGCAAACTAGGTGCTTGCCTGGGACACCGGAAGAGGTGGGGAGCCCAATTTGGTGCCCCACCCTCCCGACACCCTAGGCAACCACCTAATTTGCCTAGTGGGCTAGCCGGCCCTGCCCTCCACAAGATTGCTAGTGAAGGTAAAATGGAGGAGAGGATACTGATGTAAGTTGCTTTGGGTTCCGCTTGAGGAAAACAGTGGGGAATAAATGAAATAAATTACCCTATGCTGTTAGATTTTCTTTCAAATACACTAACACAGCTACTTGCAATTTTATAAGCTTATTTGTTATTTGTAATTTTTGTTCTTTGACTGCTTCCTGAAGGCCCATGTTTGTGTTACCTTGAAAGGTGACTTCTGATTCCAGACCAGGATATAAACAGTTGTCAGAAACATTGTCCTTCTTTCTTTCAAACTAGTCTAATGTTTAAATAAAGTTGATCAAGTACATTTATCTATTTATCTTTGTTCATAAGTACAAAGTGGTTGTGAGGGAGTTAGCCTGAAGACCTCAAACTGTGAGAATGCCTCCCCTCCTTTCCAACAGGGGGCACATATCAGCAGCGCAACAGTAAATGAATTGTTTGCTCCTGAGAGATCTGCCAGGCCATTGATTCTGTTCAGTAATGATCTAAGAGGACACATCATTCAGCCCTCCAACTACTAGGTAATGCCACCAAATTCGTCTTCTATCGACTTTTTGCCTAGAGTGCTTTCTAAAAATCAATCCTCAGTTTTACTAATAAAAGGACTGCTACATTTTCCTTTAACTCTCTTCTTCTTAAGAGGGACCAGTGTGTTCAAAACTGTGTTAAAGGCAGACATGGCTTGACACTAAGATTTGTATTTTTTCAAAGGGCACTCCATGGCCTCTTCACCTCAGCAAGCCTCTGTGTAACCTGAGAGTTTCACCAGGCAAAACTCTAATCTGATTAACTGTTCAAACCTAAGGGGAGGAGGAAGTGCTCAGGGAGCCAACCCTGACATATTTCGCAGACAGGATTTATACCAGAGCAGTGACACAGTATCTCTATATCGGTTCTACCCACCAGCACAGCCCTGGCAGTATAGCATCCTGTGCTGGCATGGAAGTGAGTAGGCCATGGGGCATGTTGAGATTTAGTCAGCTCCCTAAGCCAATGCAGCCTGGGAACGTTCCTCAACAGATGTTATGCTGTCAAAAAAGACAGGATAGCTCATAGGTGCTCATGAAAAGCAAAAACCCAACTGTCCCCCCCTCCACTCCAAACACAATCCTACCTGCAAGGCACAGCGGAGCACAGGATGCCAACTGCAGTTGCACCCAATTGCCTCCTTTGCAGTGGCAGTCAACCCCCCATCCCTAGCCCCCAGTCACTGGCCCCCAACCCTACATAAACCCATGTGTGCAGCATGGGACTCTGCTTCAAGCTCCCTGTCATGCAGACTTAGAACTTGTGGCATTGCACTTTGGTAGTGGGAAAAGCACAGAGTGGGCACTTTGCAGTATCGAGCGAGCACGTAGTGCTGATACCAAGGGGAAGAACAAAGTCCATACCGTGTGGCTAACATGCCTCATTTTTAGGGTTGCCAGCATCCTGGTGGGGCCTGGAGATCTCCTGTTTTTACAACTGATCTCCAGCTGGCAGAGGTCAGCTCCCCTGGGGAAAATAGCTGTTTTGATAGATGGACTCTATGGCATGCTGAGGCCCCCTCCCCTCCCCCTTCTCCTGGTTCCACCCCCAAAGTCTCCAGGTATTTTCCAACACAGACCTGGCAACCCTATTCAGAATCCTAATAAGTAACCCCCCTCTGGAGGCCAGACTCAAAGGGGCAACCACACACTGGCAAGTAAGCAAGGGGTGTGAATCCAGCTGCCCCATTCTGGCCATTCACATCCACCTCTCCCCTTCCCCTTCCACAAGGCTGGGTCCTGCCCTCCAAACCAGCTTCCACAATCGATGCAGGGTGTTTATTGGGGGTAGGTGCCCTGAGCCAGCTTCGCCCCACCATGGCCCATATCACACAATGAGAGAGATGGCACTTGAGAGGGGGATGCTTGCAGCTCCACACTGGACTGTTATTCCCTTGACAGGAACCTGTCCTCTCTCTCCATGCGATGCGTAATTTTATAAACCACTGTCATGTTTCCCCTTACTCGCCTTTTTTCTAAGATAAACAGCTTTTTGCATGTTAACTGATTCCTCATAAGCCACCTGCTGTACACCACTGATAATTTTGGTTGCTCCTTTCTGCACCTTTTCAAACCCTACAATATTCTTTTTCAAGTGTGGTGGCCAGAACTATATACAATATTCCAAGTGCGGCCTCACCATATAAGGGCAGTATGATAGCAGCATTTTTATTTTCTAGTTCTAGTGATGGCCAGCATGGAGAATGGGCTGGTGTGTGGTCCAGGATGGAACATGGATGATTTGGGAACTGGCAGGTCTCTGGGTTCCACACTCACCTGCAACACTACTGGTACCTGATAAGCCGCTCAGATTGCTACTGTATGAGCAGGGAAACCATGGTGGATGCATGGGTGCAGCAGAGAGGGAATTGCGAAGCATCATCCCATACAAAACAATGGATCTCTGGGGCAGCCTATCAAGTAGGCTGTCTGGTTCACCCTTTTGAGGGTTGTGGGGGCAAAACAATAGCACCAGAGGGGTTTTTTTTTGTACCTCTCACTTTTCCCCACATGGAGACTGAACCAAAAGTCCCACCCATGCTATCCCAGTGCCTTTCCACTGAGCCATGCCTGCCTGTGCAATATTTTCTAGCCAGCCCCATGTGGCTTGTGGCGAAATCAGGGCTGCATTGGAGTGTCTAATACCTGCTGTCACATCTCCTCAGAACCTCCTCCCCAGCCTTGAGGTTAAGGCGCTGGTTCTGAGTGTCCAGCTGTGTTACGGGGCTGGTTCTGAGTGTCAGCCTTTATCTTTTTCCCCCCCTTCATTTTTTACTTTTCTGGGGGAAGGGTGCATATGGCTTGGAGTGGAGATATTGGCATGTGGGCAGCACTTTTGCTGCAATTCTGGCCCTTTCCAGGGAATGGGGGGGCATCCTATCTGTCACAGGGGTGGTTGTCTCCTCTGGGCTGGAGAGAAGTCCATGTGCCGTTGTTGCAGGGTCTTTCCTCCTACACTGAATCTCCATGCTGGGATGGTAGTAGTTTCAGAGGGCAGTAGCCAGATCAGCAGGCAGTGGTTGGAGACACCTATGTGTGCCACTCACAGGGGCATCATCAATTGCTGTTGTGTGGCTAGGGGATGTTGCTAGGGCCTCTATGGACTCTGGTACACTTGCTATGCCATTTGTTCCTGGTAGAGGGACTGTACATTGTTGGGTCCCCATAGGGAGTAAACCAACAGTGCCATGATTATACTGTTGGCCGGACACCTCCACCTGGGTGGTCCTCAGGATTGCACTGCCAGTCTATCAGGACTTCTCTCAGTCCACCTAAAGAGAGAAAATACCTGCAAGAAAAAAGAAGCAAAAGTTAACACTACCTTTGGTCAGAAATAGCTCTTTCCCCTTTATACCTATTTTCTTTTTTGAACAACCAGAATAAGGAAGAGTAAAGTGTGGCACAGAAGTTTACAAACTGCCAGGTGAAGGATGGTTGGTTGGTTGTAGTTTGTCAGCCAGTTCATGTCCATCCTTATGACAGTATTCTGCTTGCAGGAGCAGGATGGACGGCTGTATTTCACAGCATTATCTAACCAGAGTGCAGCAGCATCAAGGTCATTCAAGAGCCTTGGAGGGCCAGGAAGCCATCTTCGTGTGTATGTTTGGCTCATCTTTCCTAATCAGCTTTTCAAAACCCTGAATATTAAAATCAAGTAGCAATGAAACAAAATACACTCTTGAATCTATTTGTCAACAAGAGTTTGCTCTATGACCCCCCCCCACACCATATTTCCCTCGCAGGCATTGGTCCTTCTGCTGCCAGCCAAGGCAAGTTAAAGAGTCACCCTCAGCTGCCTGGAAACCTGCCATATGTTTAACATGGTTTATAGTCAAGCTGTGGAAGCCAGAAGGGCTGTTTGCAAAAGGGTACTCAGTCATATCTGTGTTTACATATACAAGGGCAGACACATTTTTATTATGCATAATTATACTCTCCTTAATGTAGTCACACAGAGTATTTTTTAATGTAAGGAGTGATGCACAGCACACAAGAGAGGAAAAGAAAATCACTGTTTAACCGTACATTAATATTAGCATTTAAATTATTGAACATTCTTGTTTGTTTGTGTACACAGCGTATAGAAAGTGTGTATATACCCACACGTATACAGTGACTTTTGAATGTGTGCGAATACACACGCACACAAACACACGACTCACATCCTCATAAATATCTCTCCGCATCACAGTGAGAGCCAGCATTAGCAAGGCAACCACTCTGTTGAGGAAATCTACAGTCATCATAATCACCATTAAATCAGAATACATGAATGCTTAGGGCTACATTATAGCAAAGCGACCTGATCAGCTATTGATCCATGAGAACTGCACTTGGCGTCTGACTTGCAATGGGGCGCTTTCCGCACAGTGTTTATTTGAAGAAGTCTATGCTTGGCTTCCATATTGTCCCATACTGAACCTCAGAAACGCCAGTGTGGTGTAGCGGTTAGAGTGTCAGACTAGGATCTGGGAGATCCAGGTTCTATGCCCCACTTTACCATAGAAACTTGCTTGGGCCAGTTACACACTCTCAGCCTAACCCACCTCACATGGTTTTTGTGAGGAGAAAAAGGCAGCTGAGGAGAATGATACAAGCAGGTTTGGGTCCCAGATGGAGAGAAAAGTGGAGTATAAATAAAATAAATAAGAATAAACAGAAGGCCGATCCTTAAAGCAACAGCCTCCCCTCCCCTCCCCAGGTAGCTGACCAAGAAACCTCCGGCGTTTTCGCACTTACCTTAAGCCGGAGCAACGTCCCTCTTCACCGCGCAGCGTCTGCACGGTTTTCGCACTAATTGCTGCGGAGCACCTGGAAGAGCCGCAAAGTCCCGCGGCTTTTGCGGTGCAAATGTAAACTGCCAAAAACCAGTTTACATTTGCGCCGCAAAAGCTGCGGGACTTTGCGGCTCTTCCAGGTGCTCCGCAGCAATTAGTGCGAAAACCATGCAGACGCTGCGCGGTGAAGAGGGACGTCGCTCCGGCTTAAGGTAAGTGCGAAAACGCCCCTCATTTTCTGCCTGCTGGGTTGCGGCTGTTTTCCTCTCTGATGTCTACTTTAGAGTGTCAAAGGGGACAGATAGCCTACAGCACCATGTGCCCCCTTTTTGGAACTGTACTGAGGGGTCAGACCCATTCTTCTGCCTCTAGTCATGTAGACACTGAGAAGTAATAGGAACATTTGGATGCAGGCTTCAGGATGCACTCTCCTCTATTAATTCTATGTTGAAATTTATTAGTTGTTCAAAGATGTCCCCAGCTGTATGCTGTGGGCTCCTCATAACTTCTTCACTATCCTTCAGAATTCATGGTTTCTGAAATGGTAACCCAGTGTCAATGGATGCTGTTGTCTGTAACATGTCCTTTATTTGAATGTTGAAGGATTTTATTGAGGTCTGTAGCGTGAGCTGATGGATGTATTTTTGAGCCTGAAGTGCCCATTCTCCTAGGGTTGCCAGGTCTTACCCGGCTGTTGGTAGGGGAAGCTTTCATGCGTGGCACAATAATGTCACCCAGAAGTGATGTCATCACGCTGGATACAATGCACATGGGACACTCTAGAATTTGGGTAGAAAACTCTATGGTGTAATAGAGTTTTTACCCAAATGCTAGAGCATCCTGCACATGATGTGCCCTCTGCAATGACGTCACTTCCAGGTGATGTCATTGCACTGGGCATGTCGGGTGCTGATAGAGCCTTTCAGGGGGTGAGGATCCCCTCCCCAGTGGCCAGTTCCATCCAAGTGGGAGGCTGGGAACCTTACATTCTCCCCTCCTAAGAATTTTTTTTAAAAATAGTGGCTTGTATTCAGTCTTAGGCTGAAGGAAGACCATTGAAGGAAAAGTCACTTCTTTAGGTTGGAGGAAGGCTTCAAACTTTGTTCAGTGGAGTCAGAGGATACAGGCCAATCTTTTTAATTTGTGACGTTATGACTATGGCTAAAGAATGAAAATTAAAATCAATTTTTAGAATACAGGAATTTCTTGTTTTTTAATAATGGTGCCAGTGTGGGAAGGTTCCAAAGTTTATCTACCTGACTGCTGTCGCTTTCCCCACTCATGATTTCCTTGGGCTTGTTGTGGGGTTTTCTCAATCACCATCAAGCCTATTATGTTCAAATTATCCTAAATTGACTCCTTTAGCTACAATGACTTAGAACAAGGCAGGGTGTCTAATGGGGGAAAGTTGTAACTTAAGTAAGGTTTTATTGAAGGAAAATGTTCATTAGAAGGAAGTAAAACCTACTGACCTGAAAAATAACACTTCAGATAAATAAAGTGTCAAAATGCTTGTTCTTATTTGTCTTGTACATTTGTGATCCAAACCATTCCTAAACACTAACATATACATAGTCAGATGGATTGATAAGAGGGTTATAGATGTTTCTGTTGGCTAGCAGGAAACCATTGGCTTTCCATGCATTTTGAAGCCCCACCTTGAAGGGATGGCTTCGACCCTGATTTTAATTTAACTCTAGACAGACAAGCCATAGAAATCCACTCAGCCTCTGCATAGAAACATCCTCAAATAATTAGATTCTAGCTCAGTTGGATATGTGCTCTATAACATATTCATACAAATGGTTAATCCCACAGTTCTCTTACTTTCTATTCCCTAGCCTCCAGTTTAATTTAAAAACATTCCTGACTCCCTGCTTGGACAGAGGAGAGGGCTGGTTGCATTTAACCCTAAAACCAACTGAATAGAAGAAAAGGTAGTAGCCAGTAGTTGGGCAACACATCAGGTTGAGTTCCATTTCCATGGCCTGATCTAACAGCACAGGGTAACATTAAAAAGTGAGCTATCCTTCAGTCGCTTCTAATGTGACATCATTCTAGCTGACTTCCCTCTCTTGTGTCACACAGGTGATATCTTCCCTCTCTTGTGTCACACAGGTGCCCTGTAAAGGACATACCAGGTAAATATTCCATGTGGGTACTTACCTACAGGGGATTAGCTCCGCATGTCGTATGGAAAACAAAGGCATAACATCTCAGTGACACAGGATGCAGCTTCGTACATTGGCTGTTTGAGAGGTTATTCATGTACGGCAGTCTCAGATTTGCAGTTCATCTGGACTAGTTCCAAGCAACAAGTTTGGATCATCAGTCATAGTCATCATCAGTCACAGTCATTTCTAAGTGTGCTGAGTGCCCTTTATCAAGGGCTAGGTAGGCCTGCAGCTACAGGGGGAGCCTGTGTGGGCCCTGCCCCTGACTTCCTGTCAGGTGCCTCAACTCAGGTGCCCCCCCTCCCCTCTCCCCCCTGCTACCACTGCGCGGGTGAAAGCTGAGAGTCTGGGGGCTGCCCCCTCCCTCCCTCATGATTTAAAATGCATGGGAGGAGTCCTCAGGAGCAGCCCCTGCCCCACCATTTAAAGGGTCCCCAAGTGGTGGTGGCAGTGGGTAGGTGGGAGGAAAGGGCAGGCATCCTGAGTTGGGTGCCCTGAGTCATGGTGGTGGCAGATGGGAGGAGAGCCGCCAAGTGCCTCCGTGACTTTTTTACATGCCCCCCATTTTTGAGTTTTAAACAATTTATTGGTAGCATATGGTTACAAAGCTTATCTATTTCTTAATTTTTTCTTTTTTTTTTCACATTAACCCATATGACATTTCCATCCCCCCTCCCTCCAATGTTGACTTCCCCGAGGTTATAAGTTCAAATCCATACTAAAGGCACTTCTGATTGCTCAAAGTTCCGTATATATATTCTTACAACTAAAAAAATGTCCAATATTTCTTTACTTTCCAAGTTTTCTCCATATATCCTTTAAATTTTCTCCACTCCCTTTTGAATATCTCTAAATCATAGTCTCTTAGTGTTCTGGTTAATTTGTCCATTTCACACCACGATAAAACTTTCATGGTCCATTCCCATTTCTCTGGTATTTTTTCTTGCTTCCAAAGCTGCGCGTACAAAGTCCTGGCAGCTGATAACAGGTACCAAATTAAAGTCCTGTCTTCTTTTGGGTATTTTTCTAATTGTAATCCAAGTAAAAACGTCTCTGCAATTTTCTTAAAATCATAGCCCAAAATTTTGGTGATTTCTTGTTGTATCATCTTCCAGAATTCTTTCGCTCTTTCACATGTCCACCACATATGGAAGAAAGAACCTTCATGTTTTTTACATTTCCAACATCTATCCGACATTTTCTTACTTATCTTAGCCAATTTTTTCGGAGTCATATACCACCTATACATCATTTTAAAACAGTTCTCCTTAATGCTTTGACAAGTTGATATCTTCATTGAGTTCTTCCAGAGGTGCTCCCATGTTTCCATTTGTATTTCTCTATTCACATTAATTGCCCATTTGACCATTTGAGACTTTACTACTTCTTCTTCTGTAGACCATTTCAATAATAACTTATATACTTTTGATATCAATTTTTCATTGTCACCTAACAGGACTCTTTCCAGTTCTGTTTGTTCTCGTCTAATCCCCTCTGATTTTATGTCATTTTCCATCAAACTTTTAATTTGTTGCATTTGAAACCAATCATAATTGTTATTTAGCTCTTCTGAGGTTTTTAATTCAATTTTGTCTCCTTGAATCTTAAGCAGTTGGTTATATGACATTTCTCTTTTTTCTTCAGAATCAGCTGTTATTTTTATTACTTCTGCTGGCACTATCCATAATGGTTTTCTCTCGTCCCCGTATTTCTTGTATTTTATCCAAGTATTTAGTAATGTATTTCTGACATAGTGGTGAGAGAAAAAACCATCCATTTTATTCTTCCCATAGTACATGTATGCATGCCAGCCGAATCTATTTCCGTGAGCTTCTAACCACAAAGGTTTTTTATCTAACAGCATTATCCAATCTTTTATCCATGTCAAACAAACTGCATCGTGGTATAGTCTTAGATCGGGAAGTTGAAAACCTCCTCTCTCTTTGGCATCCGTTAAGATCTTCATCTTTATCCTTGGTTTCTTTCCGGCCCAAATGAAATCAGAGATTTTCCTTTGCCATTTGTTGAATTGTTTTGCTTCTTTTACAATCGGGATGGTTTGAAACAAATACATTATCCTTGGCAAAATATTCATTTTGATTGCAGCTATCCTGCCCAGTAAGGACAAGTTGAGTTTATTCCATTTCATCAAATCTTTGTCCATCTTACACCACAGTTTTTCATAATTGTTTTTGTATAAATCAATGTTCTTCATTGTTATCTCTATTCCAAGGTACCTAACTTTGGTTGTGACTTCACAACCTGTCACCTTTTGTAGTTCGTTTGTTTTATTTGGTTGCATGTTTTTACAGAGGAATTTCGATTTCTCCTTATTTATGTATAATCCTGCTAGTTCTCCGTATTCTTTTATCTTAGCTAACAGCAGTGGTGACACTTGAACCGGATTCTCCATTATGAACACTATATCATCTGCAAAAGCTTTATATTTATAAGAGAATCTTCTAATTTTTAGACCTTCTATTTTTTCATCTTTTTGAATTTGTTGTAACAAAATTTCAAGAGTCATTATAAACAACAATGGTGATAGCGGGCATCCTTGCCTTGTTCCTTTACTCACTTTCAATTCTTTGGTAAGGTCTGCATTTATACACAATTTTGCATGCTGATCTGTATATATTGCTCTTGTCATTTTTATAAATTGTTCCCCTAAATTAATTTTTTCCATTACCGCAAACATAAAGTCCCAATTTAAGTTGTCGAAGGCTTTCTCTGCGTCAACAAAAAATAAGGCCACTTCTTTTTCCGGGTGCTTTCCATAATATTCCACAACATTAATAACAGCTCTTACATTGTCCCTTATTTGTCTTTTAGGAAGAAATCCCGCTTGGTCTTTGTTTATAAAGTTGGTCAGGTATTGTTTCAGTCGCTCTGCTAAAATTCTTGTATAGATCTTATAGTCATTATTCAACAATGAGATTGGTCTATAATTTTTTACGTTTGTGCTATCTTTATCTTCCTTAGGAATCAGAGAGACTACAGCTTCCCTCCAGGTCTTTGGGATTTTCCCTTCTTCTCTTATCGTGTTTAACAACTTCAACAGTTTGGGTGTTAATTCATCCTTGAGAGATTTGTAAAATTTTGACGTGAATCCATCTGGCCCTGGAGCTTTACCCTCTTGCATTGCTTTTATTGCTGCTTCTATTTCAATTTTCTCTATTGGGTCATTTAATATCTTTTTCATATGTTCCGTCAAAGGTGTCACCTGAATGTTTCGTAGATACTCTTCCACTTTTTCTTTACTTACATTCACACCCTTGAATAAATTTGCATAGTATTTAAAGAATTCTCTTTTAATTCCTTCTTGATCCACTACTGTTTTCCCATTTGCCATGATTTTATTTATAGTCTTATTTTCTTTCCTTTTTTTTAATTGCCAGGCCAGGTATTGATGATGGGCGATTTTAATGGGACAATACAAAATAACCTTGACAGATCAAGTCCAAAGAAGAATGATAAAGAAGGGAAGCTGCCCAATTCTTTCTTTGAGTTGATTAAACAGGGAAATCTAGAAGACATTTGGAGAAAGTTCAACCCTGAGGTAAGAGACTATACATTTTTCTCAGCAAGGCATAATTCTTTTTCCAGAATTGACATGTTGTGGGGTTCCCAAGGCTTGGGCCTCATAACAAAAAAAATTGAGATTCTTCCAAAGGTTTGGGCGGACCATAATCCAATATGCTGGTCAACAAAATTGCAAAGAAAATCAAGAAGATGGAGAATTAATGAGGATTTACTACAAAATAAAGACACTGTATCATTCTTAGAAAAGGAGACTGCAGCATTCTTCCAAATAAATGAAACGGATGATATGGAATATCCAACAGTATGGGATACTTATAAAGCAGTAATGAGGGGTATATTAATTACATTGAATAATAAAGACAAAAGAGCAAGAGAAGAAAGGCTGTCAGCACTGCAAAATGAAATAGATAAAAAAGAAAAGGACTTAAAAAAAAGACCAGGGAAGAAAAAATTAATAAAAGAAATTACGATATTACAATCCCAAGTTAAACATTTGCTGAATAAAGAATTAGAATGGAATTTAAAAAATTTGAAACAGAAATCGTTTGAAAGTGCAAACAAACCTGGTAAATACATGCCCCCCATTTTTAAAATTTTAAAATTAAAAAGAAGTTTTAAAATTAAAAAGAAGTTTTAATAATTTATTGTGATTTTATTGTAGCTATTTAATATTGCTGTTTTAATTGTTGTTAACCACCCTGAACCCGTTAGAGGAGGGCAGGATACAAATATAATACAAAATTTTTAAAAATTAAAATACTGGTTATGGGCCAGGGGCTAAGGATGCCAGTCCCCAGGTGGGGGCAGGGGATTTCCTGATTTTTGGGGTTCCCCATGATACCCAGCAGCTGGCCAGTGGGGGAAGCCTGCCCCAACATTCTTCCATAGTCCCACAGGCATCGTGTGCACCTGTTCCTGCAAGCTGTAAATTTACATGTTGGACGGCAGGTGCTCATGGTGTTCACTCTTTGTAAGCAGGGGCTGCTGTTTCCTGCCCAGCGAGCTGTGAATCTGTGGCTTGGAGGTCAGGTGTGCACAGTGCCCTCTTTATTCAAGCAGGGGCCATGTGTGCCTGCCCTGGAAGTGGCAAATTCACCACTTGCAGAGCAGGTGTATGAGGCACCCACTTTTCTCGCTAACCATTTAAAGGGAAGGTCCCTTTAAAAGGTTGAGGAAAAGTGTGGAGGATGTGTGTTTGGTGCTGCATCCCCAATGTGATGCCATCATTCTGAATGATGTCATTTAGGGTTGCCTAGCCCCCCCCCCCACCCCGTGGCCTCTGGCAGGGGACTTTTGTCTCATGCACAATGGTGTGATGATGTCACCCAGATGTTAGGTTGTCAAAATTAGATTGAGAAAGAATGACTGGATCAAAGTCATAGAAACATAGAAACACAAACAGGAGCCTTTAAGGATTTGTGGGAGCATCTCATTTCCCCTTCCCCCATTCTTTCCTCAATGCCTTTTCTAGAAGCCCCCAAAGCCTCTCCCTTTCCTCCCCTCTCCTTCTAGGGCTGCCAACTAGGAGATCTCTTGGAATCACAATGGATTTTCCAACTACGGAGATCAGTTTTCCAGCTTGCCAGCTCCAAGTTGGGAAATTCCTGGATATTTGGGAGTGGAGCCTTGGGAGGATGAAATTTGGGGAGGGAAGCAACCCCAGCTGGGTATAAGGCTGTAGAATCCACCCTTCACAGCAGCCATTTTCTCCAGGGGAACTGATCTCTGTCAGCTGGAGAACAGTTATAATTCCAGATGATCTCCTGCCCTCACCTGGAGGTTGGCAACCCTAGTTGTCCTGGAGGAAACAGCTGTTTCAGAGGACAAGTCTATGGCATTATACCCCTCTGAGGTCCCTCCCCCAGGCTCCATCTTCCAAATCTTCAGGAGTTGACATCCCTATCTCCTTCCCACCCAACAGCCAACCTATCTTTATCTGCCCCTCTGTCTTAAGCTGCCCCTCTCACACTCTCCTGGTAGCCTCTTCTTAGAAAAGAAGCCCAGTTGTGTGGTGCCAGTTGCTGGGCCAGGCCCACTTGCATGGTAGAGAAATTTCAAGGACTTGTGGGGGTGCCTCACTTTCTGTTAGATCCCACTCCTCACACAATTTTCTTTTTCCCACTCCCTTGCCACCCACATATCCTCTGCTCTTTCCTTCCATTTGCTTCCCATCTTCAGCTGTAGTTATTATTTATTTACTGCATTTATTCCTCACTTTTCACCATAGTGGGTACCAAAGCAGCTTACGTTACTCTCTCCTCCCCTTTTTATCTGCACAAGAACTCAGTGGGGTAGCTTTGGCTGAAAGTACATGACTGGTCCAAAATCACCCAAGGAGCTTCCACAGCAAGATGGGGATTTGAACCTGGATCTCCCAGACCCTATTCTGAAGCCCAAACTGCTGGTTTTCATAGGGTGGATGGTATTGAACAGTAGCAAGCAGTGAGGCCTAATCAAGTCATGGAATTTTGGTGGTATCAAGTTGCCCCGAGGTTGGTGTCAGGCCTAGGGCTGCCAACCTCCAGGTGATCTCTCAGAATTACAACTGAACTCCAGATAACAGAGATCTGTCCCCCTGGAGAAAAATGCTAGTTTGGGAGGTGGACTCTGTGGCATTTTATTCAGCTGAGGTAGGCTTGGCAGCCTCCTGGCGGGGCATGGGGATCTCCCGCTTTTACAGCTGATCTCCAGCTGGCAGAGATCAGCTTCCCTGAAGAAAATTGCTGCTTTGAAGGGTGAGCTCTATGGCATTGTACCCTCCTGAGGTCCTTCCCCTCCCCTTCCCAAGCCCTGCCCTCTCTCAGCTCCACCCCCAAAGTCTTCAGGCTTTTTCCAACACAGATTTGACAACAGCTGAAGCCTTTCCCCTCCCCAAGCCCTGCCCTCCCCAGACTGCACCACAAAACCTCCAGGAACTTCCCAACCTGGCAACTCCAGTCAGGCCTGGATTTAATGAATCCTCCTTCAAGGGCCAAAATAGGCCTGGAAAGGGCCCTGCCTCCTCCCCATGCCTTTTACTCAGTAAGGCTGCCAACCCTCAGTTGGGGGCAGAGGATCCCCTGGTTTGGAGGCCTTCTCCCTGCTTCAGAAAAAAAAGGGAGGGGGGGAGAATGTCCGCTGGCCACTCCATTATACCCTATGGAGACTAGTTCCCATAGGGTATAATGGAGAATCTGTGGGTATCTGGGGCTCTGGAGGGGTTGTTTTTTGAGGTAGAGGCCCCAAATTTTCATCATAGCATCTGCTGCCCTTCCTAAAAAAAAAAATCCCCCAAGTTTCAAAAAGATTGGGCCAGGGGATCCAATTCTATGAGCCTCCAAAGAAGGTGCCCTCATCCTCCATTATTCACAATAAAAGGAAAGCATTTAAAAGAAGCGCTGTCCCTTTAAAAGTGATGGCCTTTGGAGTTCAGTTGTGCTTGTCACAACCTTGTTCCTGGCCCCACCCCCAAAGTCCCCAGATATTTCCAGAGTTGGACCTAGAACCCAGCCTCAAGTATTGTGATTGTTTAGCAACAGTCACTGAATGAATCAGTTGCTTAAAGCTACAGGTGCTCCTTTTATCATTTGCAGATTTTTTTTTAAAAAAACCAAATGATTGATTTTTAGATATCACACATTTTTTTTTCTCTGCAAACCTAGGTTCTTTTCCAAGTTTATAGAAAGATCTGTGATGACCTTTCTCAGCTCCAGTCACCAGATTTCAATATCCAAAGACTGGCCAAATTCACTTTTAGAACATAAGACAGAGCTGGAAGGTACCTCAAGGGTAATCTAGTCCAAGCCCTTGCACAATGCAGGAAACTCACAGCTACTCCCTACTCCCCCAGTGACCCCTGTTCTATGCCTAGAGGAAGGCAAAAAACCTCCAGGATTCCTAAACCAATCTGGCCTGGAGGAAATTTCTTTCCTGACCCCAAGAAGGGAATTGGCATTATCTTGGGCATATAAGAAAGGGCCATGAGAGCCAAGCACTGGTTCCTTTCTTCCTTTCCTTCCTTCTTCTCATGATCTGCCTAAATTCACTTAATCTACATTGCTGTCAGATGGCCACCTAGCCTATGCTTAGAAACTTCCTGAGGAAGCCTCTTCCACTGAGGAACTGCCCTATCAGGAAGTTGTTTAGCTGAAAATTGGTTTGATTTCATTTCAGTCCAGTGTTTCTGGCCCAACCTTCTCAGGCAGCAGAAAACAACTCTGCTTCATCCTTTATACAACAGCCCTTCAAATACTTGAAGATACCTATCATATCACCTATTAATTATCTCCTCTCCAGGCAAAACATACCCTGCTTCTTCAACCTTTCCTCATAGGACATGGTGTCCAGGCCTCCCACCATCTTCATTGCCTTCCTCTGGACATGTTCCATCTTGTCAACGTCTTTCTTAAACTGCAGTGCCTAAACTGAACACATATTGGGACATAGCAAAATGACCTGTATACAAAGGAGAAGAAAGAAGATCCTGCAGGGGGCAGCAAGCTCTAGCTAGACAGGACTGCAGGGAAATGCCTTCTTCCTAAACATTCTATCATTTCTAAACAAAGCTATTCTTTGACTTTTGTTCTAAAATGGTCTAGAATGGCCTCTTTCTGGTAGTCAGGTAGCTAGGTTTATCTCTTTTCTTTCTATACAGTTTATTAGTTCCACAAATAAAGCTTTCGTTACACTTAATAGTTCAGTGTCCTGACTGGTGCCTTTGCACTCCACCAAGAGGTGATCCAGCAGACACCCATGGCAAACAGGTGATTGAAATCTGGGTCTCCCAGATCCCAAACTGATATTCTAACTTTGCACCATGCTGAAGCTAAGCATTTTCAAAGGACAATAAGGATTGCCTCTGATAAGTGAAACAATTGTAGTGCATGCTCAAATTGATCACCCGGGCAAAAAGAGGTCCTTGTGACCTCCATTTGTTGGCAGAGTAGCTTTCTGGCCCACTGCTATCCACTCTTCCTATAGTATGTGCAAGACACATAAGTTGTCCCTGAGAAGCAATATCTGCATAAGGTTTGTTTTTCCTAAACAGCAAGTCCTTCTTTACTGTGGAAATGTGTTCATCTTGGAAGCTGAAGACGAGGTGAGAAATTGAGAGAGTTAATACAAGACATGAAAAGACAGGTTGGGATTGAACTTCTCCTATTCAATGAACAAAGTGCATTAGAAATTGATTTCCCCCCTGTTTGCTATGGTTTCTTTTCCCCCTCTGGTGCTGAGAAGAAAGGCTTTGCATTGAGATTAACTCCTCCAAAGAGAGAGAGTGCAATTTGCTGCATGCATTTATTATTATTACTACTAGCGACAGAAAACTATTCGCAATCACAGAGTATTTTCTTTTCTGATTTTTGTTTAAAAAAAGAAAGGAAGAAAAAAACCTGTCCTGCTAAGCAAGGTGGTCGAAAACCAATCAATTCATACTGAATGTCAAGTGAGATGCCCTATCATTTATCAACCACAGTCTCACTCAGCAGCTGCGGCCCAGAGCAGGTCTTTGAGAGGAACGAAAAGGAGAATAAATTCATAAAACAACCAATTCTGAGACAAGATCATCTCTTCTGTCTCTTTGCCTTTTGTTCTTTATTTTGCCAAGGACAATGAAAGAAACTGCTCCCAGGTTGGCGAACAGGCAGATTAAACCATGAGAAACAAAGGCCTTAGATTTTTGCAGCTGGCTAGAAACAAGAATGAGTGAGGAGAAGTGGAATGGGGCAATTAGATTTAGTCCCCTCCCCTCCCGCATCCATGCTGAATTTCATGGGTGTTGCTGAGACTGGAACTCAGCCTCTTACAAGATAAAAGGAGCACAAAATGCTGTTCAAAGTTGACCCCCAGGCAGTGGAAGCTGTTTGAAGAACTCAATTTTTATTTTGAAATTAGAGCTGGATTCTGATCTCAGTTACTGCATGGAGAGCCCAGAGATACTGTCTGGAAACCCGTTCCTCTTCTTATTCTTTCTCTGGAAGAAGCTGAGAGCAGAGTATGTTTTCAAGGGGATTTCTTTTCCACCACTATCAAGAGATTGAGTGCTGAGATTTAAATCTCAAGTGCTGTTACGCTACATTTTGATGTTTTTTTTAATGCCAGCATGCTTCATTATCTGACTCACAGTTGGTTCTGGATTTCCTCCTCATTGTGACTGTGGTCATGCAATCTGCCACCAAGGTAGCTTGACTTTGGGCTGCCAAAATCAGGAAACAAACTTAATGGAACGGAACTGTCACACAGCCATTTTTAAGTCAGATGGGTATGCACATTTTAAGTCAGATGGATCTGCACATTTCTGTACCCCTGCACCACAAATACCCCCCCCCCCCCCAGATTGTTCCTGTATTGCAGGCAAAAGTGAATGTAGGACTTGAGGGGGGGAATGCATGACAACAGTTGTACAATTAGTCCATAAATGGAAGGGTGCCTACATTCGCAAGAGACCTTCCTGATTGATTCCCAGTGCTTCTACTGCAGCACGCAAATGCTGGCTCCAAAGCACTGGAAGCTACCGCATGTATACTGGAATTAATTTGTTTCTCTGCACTCTGGCAAAAGGATGCTGTACTGACCACTGAACATACAGTGTAACATTTATTTGGGTCCACTGATCAAGCCTACTAGAATGAGGAATGCCTTAAAACAATTTCAGTGTGAACAACCATTAAAACAGCTCCTACAGCAATCTCAGCTTTTCTCTAGAGCTAGGGTCATGTAATCTTAGGGCAAGCCCACACATCACCAGTTAAGAACATAAGAGAAGCCATGTTGGATCAGGCCAATGGCCCATCCAGTCCAACACTCTGTATCACACAATGGCCAAAAATTTTGTGTGTGTGTATACACACACACTGTGGCTAATAGCCACTGATGGGCCTCTGCTCCATATTTTTATCTAGCCCCCTCTTGAAGCTGGCTATGCTTGTAGCCACCACCACCTCCTGTGGCAGTGAATTACACATGTTAATCACCCTTTGGGTGAAGAAGTACCTCCTTTTATCCGTTCTAACCCGACTGCGCAGCGATTTCATTGAATGCCCACGAGTTCTTGTATTGTGAGAAAGGGAGAAAAGTTCTTCTTTCTATACCTTCTCCACCCCATGCATAATCTTGTAAACCTCTATCATGTCACCCCGCAGTTTCTCCAAGCTAAAGAGCCCAAGCGTTTTAACCTTTCTTCATAGGGAAAGTGTTCCAAATCTTTAATCATTCTAGTTGCCCTTTTCTGCACTTTTTCCAATGCTATAATATCCTTTTTTGAGGTGCGGTGACCAGAATTGTACACAGTATTCCAAATGAGACCGCACCATTGATTTATACAGGAGCATTATGATACTGGCTGATTTGTTTTCAATTCCCTTCCTAATAATTCCCAGCATGGTGTTGGCCTTTTTTATTGCAATCGCACACTGTCTTGACATTTTCAGTGAGTTATCTACCACGACCCCAAGATCTCTCTCTTGATCAGTCTCTGCCAGTTCACACCCCATCAACTTGTATTTGTAGCTGGGATTCTTGGCCCCAATGTGCATTACTTCGCCCTTGGCCACATTAAACCTCATCTGCCACGTTGACGCTGTCGGAGCGGGAGTAGCAGAGTGAGGGAGATGACTTGCCCGACACAGGGCTTCAGGAAAGAAAATCAGGCAGACGCGTGCAACTAGTGCCAAAAGGTGTATTAACATATATACACGACAAGTGCTCTCTTGTGCAGTCTATACAATATCACCTCCACGGACAAAGTGCTTCGCCTAACCACCATCTCACAGGGAGAGACCTGTGTGATGCACACACAGATCATATATAGTCCAAGCAGCCAATCCTGGCCGTGCTGACTCAGCAGATTGCATCACTTGGCTTCTGCCGGCTCAAGCCGGTCTGCTGATCAGGTCACTGTGACCTAGCCTGGCAGCTAGATCACCAGCTGTCATACTGTAGCTGTCAGACTGGGTTTATGTAGATTCTTGCTCCAACACACCTCCTAATCTATTTAAACCCAGTATACCTAAACACTTTACACAGTTTTCATGTTCACTTGCAGTTAAACATTTCGTGAATATATCAGCGGCATTCTCATCCGATGTACACTTTATTATTTTTATGAGGTTTTTAGCCGCTGCTTCCTTCACATTTTGGTACCTGATAAGTATATGCTTGCTTTTCCCTCGAGCAGCTTGGTTCTCCGTCAGTTCTTTGGCTGCTGAGTTGTCAGTATATACTGAAACTGGCAAATTTACAGGTATGCTAAAGTCCCTCATCAGTTGTACTGCCCACTCTAGGTTAAGTACACATTCGTTTATGGCACCGTACTCTGCCTCACACGTGCTACATGCCACCAGGGTCTGCTTGGTGGCTTTCCATACTACTAGGGCATCTCCCAGAAATATTCCAATTCCTGTGGTTGATTTTGCCTTGGGCCGGTCCCCCCAGCTTGCGTCAGCATAGGCGCGTAGTTCAGGTTTTTCTCCTACTCTGAGGGATAGCTTACGTTCTATTGTGCCGCTGAGGTAACGTAGTACTCTTTTAGCCGCCACCCAATCTTTGTGGTGGGGTTCAGCATTTTTCTGGCACAATATATGTACCGCATAGCTGATATCTGGCCTGGTCCAGCACGCTAGGTGCAATAAGGACCCGATCAGGGACTGGTATAATGGTACATTCTTGAATATCTCACCTTCAGGTTCCTTGCTATAACCTGTGGTCATGGGTGTTTGCACACTGCTAGCTTCGTTCATACCATACTGAGCTAGCAGCGCTCTCACTTTGTTGCTCTGGGACAGTTCAAAACAACCATCGGCCCTCCTCGCTATTTCCACCCCTAGGTAGTAGCTCACTGGCCCCAGGTGCTTGATAGTGAACAGCTTACTGGCTGTTTCTTGAAACCATGCTAATTGTTGGTTGGAGTCCACTAAGACAATCAGATCGTCCACAAAGATGAGGACTATCATTCTGGACTCTCCCACCACCCTGCTAAACATGCAAGGGTCTGCCAGATGCTGGTTGAATCCTACTTTCATTAATGCTGACTTCAAGCACTTGTACCATGCGTGTCCGGCTTGTTTCAAACCATACAAGGCTTTGTTCAGTTTTAACACACCACTCCCACCATCAAAACCGGGGATTTGTTCCATAAACAGCTCCTGGTCTAAGGGGGAGTTCAAATAGGCTGTCTCGAAGTCAAAGTGATGGGCTTGTTGCCCCGTACTTCCAGCCTTACACAATGCTGCCCTGAGGGTTTCAGCTTTTAAAGTGGGGGCAAACACTTGCTGATAATCCAATCCCTTCCTTTGGCTGAACCCTCTGGCCACTAACCTGGCCTTTCGTTGCACGGCTCCATTTGCGTCTTTCTTTAACCGGTAGGTCCACCTACAGGAGATAATGTTCCGGTTGCCCGGCCTTAGCACCTCAGTAAACACTCTGTTTTTCAGCAAGGAATCATATTCCTTCTGCATTGCGGCAAACCATGCTAGCCTTTCTTTACTATCTAGCTTCAGCACCTCCTCGTATGTTTCAGGTTCAGGGGTGCTGACTTGGTTTGCACTTGGGAACCCGTATCTAGCAGGAGGGATGCCTTTTGTGGCTCTAGCCGACACCCGTGGCCCTGTGCCAGGATTCGGCTCACCTTCTCCAGCCCCACTGGGTGCCACCTCCTGGGCTGGGCTTCTGGGCTGCGCTCCAACATTCTTATCAGTACTTGGCAGCATTCCCAGGTCTCTTTCCGTAGAGTGCAATCTTGCCCAGCTGGATTCACTAAATCCAGCGGACCTACTAAAGGTTAGCTTCGCCCGCTTATCACAAAAGCGATATGATTTGGTTTCTGGCTGGTAGCCCAGAAAGGTTAGGCTCACTGCCCGGTCACCTCCTTTCCTTCTATGTTTCAGAGGAATATTCACCCAGGCTTGGGTTCCAAATACCCTCAGAAAGCTCAAATCTGGGCAGTGGTTATATAGCCGCTTATAAGGCAAATCATTTACAGGCTTACACCAAACCCTATTATGTACGTATGCCGAGCAATGCATCGCTTCCGCCCAATAACGAATTGGCAGCTTTGCATCCTCGAGCATGCTGTGCATTAATGTTTGTAACACGGCGCCTGTTCGCTCGGATAGCCCATGTTCTTGGGGCGTTGCTGGGTTCGTCAGACGGTGGGCGATGCCCTTGTTCTCCAGCCAACGTTTCATCTGGTTAGATAAGAATTCCCCCCCTCTGTCGGTTTGTACAGCCAGGAGATTAACCCCTAATTGTCTCTCCACTGCTTTGACCCACTTGGTGAATGTCTTATACACCTCAGACTTATGCACCATGGTGAAAACCCACGCGTACCTCGTGTGGTCGTCGGTGGCCACCAAGCAGTATCTCCTCCCCGACAGACTCTTTGGCAATGGGCCAATAACGTCTAAATGGACTAGTTCCAGGGCTCGTGTGCTTTCCCTTGAGCTTTCTTTAGCAACAGCACACGCCTTGCTTTTGGTCTTCTTGCAGACCTGGCAATCCAAGTAACATTTGCAAGGATTTACTTTCAAACTAGGCACAAGCTCCAGGGTTTTCTTTAACGCCCTAAATCCGCAGTGCCCGAGTCTCCTATGGAGCAAATGTATACAATTATTGTGCACAGGCTCATTCGACACCTGAGCCACCTGGGCACAATCACTCTGGACCACATACAGTTTACCTTCCCTCTTTCCTGTCACAAGCAACTTTCCCCCACCTCCCAGGATTTTGCAGCAGGTTTTCTCAAATCTCACCTGGTATCCCTGGTCAAACAGTGTGCTAACACTCAACAGGTTAGACTGCAGTGAGGGTACATACAACACATTTTGCAACATACATTTCAGTGCAGGAAATTCCACATTGCCTGAGCAAACAGAATTGGCAGTGGTCCCATCAGCCAATCTCACATACTTATGCTCAGGACTGTCAATGTTTTTCAACAACTCCTTCTCGCAGCAGAGATGGCTCGTTGCCCCGGAGTCTAAAATCCAAGCAGACCCTGTGCTCTCTACTGCAGACGTGACCAGCCGGGTTGCTTCCTCACACGGGCTGGCGGTCCTCCGCTCTCGCCGCACACGCCCCCGCCTCTTCTCCCTCTCAGGGCAAGCTCGGAGCAGGTGCTGCGACGACCCGCATCCATAGCAGCGACGGACTGCAAACGCAGTCGGCTCCACCTCCTCCACCTTCGGACGCCTGCCAGCAGCAAAAGCTGGCTCATTCTTGGCTGTCTTCCCGGACACACCGATAACAGCACGCTGCCCGGCCGACACCCCCGGACAGCTCACGGCCGCAATTCTCTCTTGGAAGTCAAGCAGGTGGGCACAGACGTATTCCATGGTCAGGGTCGCTACGTCCACCGTCTCCAGAGAAGTTATCAGGGGAGTGTACTCAGGTGGCAACGACGACAGCAAAATGTACACTCTGTCGTCTGGAGCTACAGCCTTGCCTCTTGCCTCCAGCTCAACGAAACAGTCCGTTAGCCGTTTTATGTGATCTTTCACACACCCTCCAGCCGGCATAACGGTGCGGAACATCCTCCTTGTCAAGGCCATGAGGGAACCAGCAGTGGTACTAACATGCACCGCACTCAACGCGTCCCAGGCAGCCTTGGGAGTGTCCTTCCCTCGCACATAAACCAGCTGGTCATCTCCTATAGATAGCACTATGTTGGCCAGTGCCTTATCCGATAACACAGTCTCGGCAGGAGATAAGTCAGCAGGGGGGTTACTCACGAACAGCCATTGCCCTTCACGCTTGAGGTAGTGTTGCATTCTCAGGCTCCACACCGCGTAGTTGGCTGAGGTGAGCTTCTCAACGGCTACTCCAAGCTGTTGCTGAGCCATCGTGCCGACTCCTCCTCACAGCTGGCTGCCGACGTCCCTCTGGCTCTCAAACAGAGAACGGTGGTGCTTCTGTGTCCTTCACCGGCGTTCCTCGCCTCCGGCTCTTTCCAAACTCACAGTCAGCTCAACTCTCAACTCTCTCCTCCGCGCAGCGGAAGCGCCCTGGGCCCATAACCCTGTCGGAGCGGGAGTAGCAGAGTGAGGGAGATGACTTGCCCGACACAGGGCTTCAGGAAAGAAAATCAGGCAGACGCGTGCAACTAGTGCCAAAAGGTGTATTAACATATATACACGACAAGTGCTCTCTTGTGCAGTCTATACAATATCACCTCCACGGACAAAGTGCTTCGCCTAACCACCATCTCACAGGGAGAGACCTGTGTGATGCACACACAGATCATATATAGTCCAAGCAGCCAATCCTGGCCGTGCTGACTCAGCAGATTGCATCACTTGGCTTCTGCCGGCTCAAGCCGGTCTGCTGATCAGGTCACTGTGACCTAGCCTGGCAGCTAGATCACCAGCTGTCATACTGTAGCTGTCAGACTGGGTTTATGTAGATTCTTGCTCCAACAGACGCCCACTCACCCAGCCTCAACAGATCCCTTTGTGGTTCCTTACAATCCTCTCTGGTTCTCACCACCCTGAACAATTTAGTGTCATCCGCAAACTTGGCCACTTCACTGCCTACTCTCAACTCCAAATCATTTATGAACAAGTTAAAGAGCATGGGACCCAGTACTGAGCCCTGCGGCACCCCACTGCTTACCGTCTTCGGTTGGTGAGCGGGAATCCTTTTGCGCCAAGGAACCATCCCTGGGCATGGAGAGAGGGGGGGTCTTGGTAGTTGGTGATTCGATCCTTAGGCAAGTAGACAGCAGGGTGGCAAAACCACGTACTGACTGTATGGTGACTTGCCTGCCTGGTGCTAAGGTAGCGGACATTACGCGTGTAGTAGATAGGCTAATAGACAGTGCTGTGGAGGAGCCGGTGGTCGTGGTGCATGTTGGCACCAACGATGTGGGGAAATGCAGTCGTGAGGTCCTGGAGGAAAAATTTAGGCTGCTAGGTGGGAGACTTAAGGCCAGGACCTCCAAGGTAGCCTTCTCAGAAGTGCTACCTGTTCCACGTGCAGGGCAGGAGAGACAGGCACAAATTAGAAGTCTCAATGTGTGGATGAGACAATGGTGTAAGGAGGAAGGGTTTAAGTTTGTTAGGCACTGGGATGCTTTCTGGAACAAGCGGGAGCTGTACAAAAAAGACGGTCTCCACTTGTCCCCGGATGGAACCAGGCTGCTGGCACTTAAAATCAAAAAGGTGGCAGAGCAGTTTTTAAACTAAATCTTGGGGGAAAGCCGACAGGAGATGACTCATCTCAAACAGATGAAGGGTTAGCTGATACTTTTCTACTGGGTAATGGATCAGAGTTGTCCACTGAGATGGTGACAAACAGAATGGACTGCCTGCCAGAGTCTCAAGGAGGAAGGTGGCGGGCCTAGCTTGCCTGGGAAATTATAGATGTTTGTACACAAATGCTTGAAGTCTTCAAAGTAAAATTGGTGAGTTGGAATGTTTAGTGTTGGGAGAAAACATAGACATTGTGGGAAGGTAAGATGGCTGGTCTGTCTTAGTAAACCAAGGCTTAACATAATGGTAAAGACTCTATATTTTAATTGTCAGAGGCAGAGAACCACTCAGAGTCTTCTGACAGAATCACAGGTATGAGAGAGCCCAAGGGAAGAAAAACCACATTTCCACAGCTTTCACTTCAGCAAACATAATCTTTGGGACACATGTAGCCCTGTAGGTCATGTTTTGTAAGATCTGTCATTGCAATTCCTTTGTGTCCCATTTGACTTGAAATAGCTGAGAGAAGTACAAGCCTGTCAACTACCAGTTCTGACTGTGGACAGTGAATAGCTTTTTATTCAGTGCCATTACTTTTTGCACATATATAGTATGACTCATCTTTGATAATGATGTTCATTAATAGGAAGACAAGAGGGGAACTTAACATTGGTGTATACGTAGAGTAGGCTGTTGGTTGGACAGATTCTCTGGCAGCAATTTCTCTTCCTCTTAAATTCAACAGGATGATAGCACAAGGCATCCCTTGGCTTGTGTAGGGAAGAAACTGTTAGCTCAGCAGCCTCTGGTGTGCCACATTCAGTGGTGGTAGGGCTAAACTGTGATCTACATTGATTTTCAGTTTCTGTATTTCTTCTATAAAAGCTTTAGGGAAGTGGGGCATTTGTTCAGGAGGGATGTCTCCAGCTCTTGTGCACCTGCCCAGCGATCTTTCCTGAGTGATGTGGGACCATTTGTAACATGATACAGAAATGCACAGTGGACAAATGGACAACTCTGTTATGTTTGGACAGGAAACATCCTCCTCAATGCTGTTTTTGAATGTTAATATAACACTCACAGAGGAGTCTCTTCAAGAGTGCCTGTTCTGCACAGAGTTAGTGAAATAAATGGAAATGGCAGTGTTGGCTCTCAGGAGTAGGAAAGCTTCCAGGATGCACTGCTGGTTTGTTATTCTTTCCAGTCTGGGCAACATATGCCCACTGCAAGTGAGCACAATTTCTCACTCTACTTCTCTATTGGTTAATGTTGACCAACAGCTGATGCACAAATGGAATAGCTCACTCTGTACAGCATTATGGTTATCAAGAATTGTGGGGAAAAGGCACATAAAATACTTAATCGGTTCAAATAAATGCTCCAGAACCCCCTTCCCCATTATGCTGCTTCACTGATGTTAATTTGTAAGGGAGTACTTAATAGAAAAGAGTTCAAATTACATTTTTTGTCTCTTGTGCTTTCAATATAGGTGACATACTTAACTTTCACCCACTCAGTGCCTTTTGCACTGTGCTCCTTCCCATCTACACAGATTAATTAAATTGCTTTCCAGGTCACAGTGTACCTTTTCCCTTCCCTACAAGCTACTTAGCTTTTAGCTGCCAATTTCTTTACTGTAATTTAAGTACTTCTAGGTTGCAACAGTCAACAGAGGAGGTTGCTGGCTTTTTTTTTTTTTAAAAAAAACACACACATTCAGAAAGCTAGATCTAGGAACTCAGCAGTTCTTTGTCATCAGGAACCATGGGTCTTGAATCAGCACCAAGACTAGGCTGTTCTCTTGGTGTCCCGCTATGGCTTGCTGAAAGTCAGGCCACACCTGGAATACTGTGTGCAGTTCTGGAGGCCTCACATCAAAAAAGATGTGGACAAAATCGAGAGGGTGCAGAAGAGAGCAATGAGGATGATCAAGGGCCTGGAGGAAGAACCCTATGAGGAAAGGCGGAGGGTCTTGGGAATGTTCAGTCTAGAGAAGAGGAGATTGAGGGGGGGACATGATTGTAAATATTCGAAAGGCTGTCATTTAGAGGAGGGCAAAAAGCTGTTCCATTTGGCAGCCGAGGATAGGACCCAAAGTGATGTGCTCAGATAACAAGCAGAAAAGTACTGGCTGGATATTAGAAAAAAACTTTTTACGGTCAGAGTAGTTTAGATGTGTAACCAGCTGCCTGGGGGAGATGGTGAGTTCCTCTTCAATTATTTATTTTAGTTGGTTGATTTATTGGTTGATTTTGATTTGGTTTATTTATTGACAGCCTTCAAAACGCTGCTGGATGATTGTCGGAGATGCTTTAGGCTGATCCTGCATGGAGCAGAGGGTTGGACTAGATGGTCTGTATGGCCCCTTCCAACTCTTATGATCCTATGCGACTGCTGGCTTCCCCTCTTTTGCTTTGCAATGCCATGACTGCAAATGGTTGGAAGGAGATATTACAACTACAACCTAATGTCAATCCTTTAGCACTCAGGTGGGTGGCGCTTAACCAGGAAGAAGACTAAAACGAAAGTAGTTTACTGAAGCATGATACAGATTACACCTATATTCTAAGGGTTCATGAGGGCTGGATTAGCATTCAACACAAATCAAGTAGCAGAAGAGACTGAAAGAATCTTGTCTAGAAATCTGCCAGCTGGCCTGGCCCTTCAGTCTGAGATGTTCATTGTCTACCCATCCCTACCTGTCTGGTTGACTACCTGTGGGCCTCTAAACCAATAATCTTCAACCTTCGCAGGCCTGGAACACACAGAACATGGAACCAACTGAACTATAAGCTTGTTGTGATTGGACGTTTACTGCCACATGACAAGAGAGGGAGCCAGAATTATGACCCCATAGGTTTCAAGGCTAGTACCCTGGGCACAGCCTTAGACATCCAGGGGCAGGAAACACAATCCAAGCACTAGGAGATGTACCATGGTGAGGAATAGGGGTGGGTACAAAACAGATCATAAACCTTTGTTCATGATTAGCTTTGGCTGATTCATGGTTCACAAACTGAAATCTACAAACTGCAGCCCAGCCACCAACTCCATCAATTTTTATGGCAGCTTGTGGAGGTTTGTGAGTTCATGGTGAAAGCTGCCAAAAGATTGGAAATAGCTGAGCTGTATGGGCAGGCTGCTCCTGTGACTCAGCTGTTTCAGACTCAAAACAGTCGAGTCTGCTTCTGCAGCTCAGCTGCTTAAAGCAACTTTCTAGGGTGGTGCTCAACTCTTTAAAGGGCTTGACTGTTTAAAGGGGCTTTCTTGGGCAGCCGGTCCCGGGCAGGGCCGGATTAACAATTAGGCCAAGTAGGCACTGGCCTATGGGCCCCCATGTCTTTAGAGTAGGCTTCCCAATCGCCAGGTCCCAGCGGGGGATCCCCCGGTTTTACAGGTTTCCCCCCTCCCCCAGCCAGCTGGCTGGCGGGGGAAGCCCCACCCCCACAGCCATTATGCACCTCCATGAACAATTCCCATAAGGAATGATGGGGAATTGATCCGTGGGTATCGGGGGCTCTGGGGGGACTGTTTTTTGAGGTAGAGATGCCAAATTTTCAGTATAGCATCTAGTGCCTCTTCCCAAAATGCCCCCCAAATTTCAAAAGTATTGGACCAGGGGGTCCAATTCTACGAGCCCCAAAAGAAGGTGCCCCTATCCTTCATTATTTTCTATGGAAGGAAGGCATTTTAAAAGGTGTGCTGTCCCTTTAAATGTGATGGCCAGAACTCCCTTGGAGTTCAATTCTGCTTGTCACACCCGTGCTCCTGGCTCCGCCCCCAATGTCTCCTGGCTCCACCCCCAAAGTCTCCTGGCCCCACCCCCAAAGTCCCCAGATATTTCTTGAATTGGACTTGGCAACCCTACTTTAGAGGCCCTGGGCTGGCTTTCCCCTCTGGTTTTCCCCCTGCCTGCAGCCCTCCCAGCCTGCACGTGCAGTCAGCAACTGAGCCATTCTTTGCCTGACTTGCCTGGTGTGGCTGATGCTGGTGTCATCAGGTTTGCCTCTGCCTCTCCCCTGCAACTTTGTCAAAGGGACTTTTGAGAAGGTGCCTGCAGGCTACACCTTTTGAGAAGGTGCCTGCAGGCTACACCTTTTGAGAAGGTGCCTGCAGGCTACACCTTTTGAGAAGGTGCCTGCAGGCTACACCTTTTGAGAAGGTGCCTGCAGGCTACACCTTTTGAGAAGGTGCCTGCAGGCTACACCTTTTGAGAAGGTGCCTGCAGGCTCCAACTCTGAGATTTTGATTGCTGAGGGGCCTCCACAAGGTTTGATCTGGCCCTGGCCCTGGGTCTAGCAGCATGCAACCCAGTGCGACCAGTAAATGATATGACATAGGGGTGGCTGTAGCATTTCCCAGAACTCTGTGATGGAGCACCTACATCACAACATCTCTGGAAAAGACCTCCCCATGTCATAAGTCTCCCACAGTTTGCTCACCTTGGGCTGGCAGTCTTGATTCAGTGGCACAGGGGGTAGGAAACCATTTTTGCAATCTCAGTTGCCCCTTCTCTTTATCCTGTGGAGGGGACATATATGGGCAAAACTGGCATGAATGCTATGAGCTAAACTGCAGTCTCTGCAAGTCATGGCCTGGCTTTGAACTCGGGCTCTCATCTAGTTTGTCCCTCAATTAGCTGCTTTCTCCTCCCTTTATACCAGTGCATAGCCAATAACTTACAGCATACATTCAAGTATTGGGTGAAGTGAGCTGTAGCCCATGAAAGCTTTTGCCACAGTATTTCTGTTAGTCTTTAAGATGTCACAGGGCTTCTTTTGTTTTTCCTCCTGATCCATTATTGGCAGCTCTACTAAATTGCTGTTTTCATATCCTTCCTGGAATACATATTTCAACTATGCTGCACTTTGAAGAGTGCTATGCTTGGGAAATCTCCACTTATTACTATGGGTTGTATGGTTGGGGGAAAAACCATATTGGTAGTTAAGACTTTTGCTAAGCCTGTGAGATAAAGCAGGATGACTTTTAAAAATGCAGGTTGTCCTTAATTATCGGAAACACTGCTAAGACGTGCTCTTCTGTGTACCCAGAGGGATTTCCAAGTGTTATTAGCAATTCATTACCCATTATTATTCTTTAACAGCTAAAGGCCCATCGGGCTTGACAGAGTGCAGGAGGGGTAGAAAGTTTCACTCCTTTCTCCAATTGATACAGGAGAGCCACTTAGGAAGAGTAAGTGGGCAGTCATGTGAACATATGAAGCTGCCTTATAAGAAGTTTAGACTTGAATTCCTTCTAGCTCAGAGTCATCTGTTCAGATTAACAGCCAGTAGCCAGGCAGGAAACTTCAGCAATCTAATGACCTATTCATTGAAGATGCCAGCGATTGAACCTAGGACTTTCTGCATACAAAGCATGTGACCTACCACTGAGCCATTAGACCATCTTTCTGCATTTCTGAAGACACATAATTATTTATCAGGAGTAGTAGCATCTCTGGTTACTATAAGATACAGAAATATAACCATAACAAAATCTTCTTGGAATAGGTTTATGGGGAAGGGGGGATTTTAATCCTGAATACATGCAAGGTTTAGGTTTGCCAGCTCTGGATTAGGAAATCCCTGGAGATTTGGGTGTGGAGTTTGGAGAGGGGGGAGAGGAGGGAGCTCAGCAGGGGCATGATGCCAAAGAGCTCCCCTTCCAAAGCTGCCATTTTGTCCAGTGAAACTGATCTCTGGAGATCTGTTGTAATTCTGGGAGATTTTCAAGTTCAACTTTAGGTTGGCAAATGTACCTAAAAATGTTTACATGAGAACCTGTATTTTGGATTGTTGAGATGTTTAAGGTTTTTCCATTATTCTGTGAACAACTTTTCCTTTCCCCCTCTTCCATTTGTTTGTACTTATCTTTCATCCTTATGGATATTTTTGGAGAACTTGGAAACCTGCATAGTGTTTTGTGATATTTTGGAACAATTTGGCTTCATTTCCTTTTGGTGTAATTTCATCACATGTTATCCTCAGAACAACCTTAAATAATCTTGTGCTATGAATAGCAGTGTTGTACTTTTGTGAAACTTGCATAGTATGGATTATTACAAAAGAGTCAACGTTGCAACACCACCACAACCACCATAAAAAAGACAGAAAGAAGGAAAGGAAGGAAAGGAAGGGAAGGAAGGAAGGAAGGAAGGGAAGGAAGGAAGGAAGGAAGGAAGGAAGAAAGAAAGAAAGAAAGAAAGAAAGAAAGAAAGAAAGAAAGAAAGAAAGAAAGAAAGAAAGAAAGAAAGAAAGAAAGAAAGAAAGAAAGAAAGAAAGAAAGAAAGAAAGAAAGAAAGGTTACCGAGAATCAACATGGTTCTATCCATCTGCATCATCTGTGGATTTAGACCATAACAACCAGTAATTGCTTGGTACAATCCGTTATTTGCTTTTCCCAAGTGAGAACACTCTGTCTTTAAGTCACACGTGGATAGTGGGCTTGCTGCTGACTTCTCTGCAATTTTCTTTGTTCTACCCTGTTATGTTCAGAGGTCATCTTTCTCAGCTACATGCTGGGGACTGGCAAAGTAAAAACTTGAAAGGGCCGATTGCATCTTGAAGATTAGGAAAGGGGAACTCAAATGGAGGGAGGTTACCTACTGACCATCTCAATTCCTCCTGATGTGTCTGCATCTTCTGCACAGTTAAATTGCCAGAGAACATAGGAAAGCCAGTGCTGTGGCATTTAATATGCTCCAATCTGCACGCTGGCTGCTTCCAACAGAAATCAATAGAGCGACATCCCTTTAAGTATGAAAGGAGGCAGGCAGGGGGAAGAAAAGCACAGCAACAAAGCCTAAAGCTCACCAGATAATGGACAAGTCATTTCTTACACAAGGGGAGGAGGGAAGACAAAAATCACGTTTTATAAAACGTTTGGTACTTACCAGCAGATTACAACTACTGAAAGGAAAGTAGGACAACAGCAGTTGTCTATTAAATGCTGGCTATTAAGGTCTTTGCTTTTGGAGGATATTTCAAAGCATCAAGTCTATTTAGTATTAGATAGTTTATGTAGGTCCAGTACACACATGGAGGTCATTTTAAATCGTGCCATATGATGGCCATTTCTGTACAGAAAGCCGTTCATGTGCAACACCTTATCCACATGAACGGCCGATTTTTTTCCACACAAATTTATTTTCCCCCTCAGCCCCAAAAGAGAGATATGTGGATGTGTCAGGAAAAGCTGTTGAACTGTAACAACAGTCTCACTTTGTGAAGACAGATGTCACAAGGTTTGGTTCAAACGACAAGCACACATTGTTACTCTGGTCCTTGTATCAGCTGGATTCTCAAGTATTAAAAAAATTCAAGGATATTAGTCCAGAAGAAACACATTGACTTGCCTCCTATATCGCCCCACCTATCAAAGTTTAAAGCCTTCTTCCAGTCTAAGGAGCCTTCCTCAATGGACGTGGTTCTTAAGAAGACCTACTTCTGTCAGAGGAAGTCTCCCTAGACTGAAGTGACTGAAGGGAAGGGTTCAGTCTTTGCTGAGCAGAGTGGTAAGATTAGAGGTGTAATTTTTTGGGAAATTTTAAATCAATGAAAAACAAACAAGCAAGCAACCCCCTTACAACAAATGGTTTTTGTCCTCCCTCTCTAAAAACCCTTGGGAAATTTGGGGAAAATAGAAATATAAGTGATACTTTCTGTCCTTGCAAACCTAAGCCAATGTTACTGCTTTAATAACATGAAATGCCTCATTTATAACTTACTTAGCATACAAAATTGCAATAACTGAAAAGTTTATGGAATTTAAAAGTTATGTATGCCTTAGTTTCCTACAAACAAAATTGTATATATACTAATGAGAGAAACCTGTAAGCTGATGTACCCTATGCTCCCTTAGCCCATATACCTAAAGTTTCGCTATCTAGAAAAAGTAGGAGTTAACCAAAAATGCAAGCTTTGTTGTAAATTACATAAAATATTATTAAAATGCAGTGACTGAACTATGAGTACAGTTTTACACCGAATTCACAATAAATTAAAATTGTTAGCCTTCAATAATTATATGTGCACAACTAGATATAGTTCCAGCTAGCTGCTGTCTTATTCCATTTGTGGCCACTAGTTTGGCAGCTCAGTTCTCAATGAAACCGTCAGAATTTTCCTCTGAGGCTTTGGTGCAGTTTCTGTGCTATCTCCTTCTGCTTTTTTAAATTTTTTTAAGTTCAGCTAGGTAGAGCAATAAGGTACTTGTTGCGGGAGGTCACAGTCATTTGAGGGAGAGGTGAAAAGGTGAACCACAAGGGAAGAGACAGGTCAAAAGGACAGTGGTTGAGAAGCAGTGGAAGTCCTGCATGCTCTTCTCATGGAAATAGGCATTCTTCTAGGTGCAGAAATGCATCTTGGAGGTAAGCGTGTATATGTCTACAGAATGCCCACCCTGGCTTTGAAAGCATTTAGCTCATTCTAAAAGAGAAATGTCATAGTTTTGTTCAGTACTCCACAACATTTCCATTTGCCTTCATTGGGAAATGAGGTCCAAAGCAGCAGCATAGATATCTTTATTTTGTAAAGAAACTTTCATATATATGGATGTTTTTATTCTTTGCCTTAATTACCAACCAATCACTATTTACTCTGTGTTAAAACTATCAAAAGGACAGATCAGATACAATGGTAAAGATGTAGTTGTTGATAATGGGAACTGAAAATTTAGTTGTCTCCCCTCCATAACATCTACTAAAACATATCTTACACTGCGACAGCATGGCATTCTGTATTTTCCCACCTCCAGTCCACACACCATTAGCAGCTAATTGCATGGAAACATTGAGCATTATATTCTAATGACATAGTGTGAGTTAAGTTCTATTAGATATTACTAGGTGTGTGTGTGTGGTGGGGTGGATATTGCTCCTTGTCTTAGCAGCCAAGCATCTATTCTTCCAATCTTATTGTGGGTTAAAGTTGGCTCCAAAATTATCCTCATTCAAATTTCTCTCCAGATTTTAGAATTCTAAATTATCTAGTCTTGAATCTGCGTTGTGCTTTAGGAGTCTTTAATTGTTTTATTTTTTATTTCTGATTTTTTTTTGTACAGAACACTAGGCATACAGTTTGTTATAGCTTCCAGTATTTTCAGTTCATTCATGCCCCCCGCAATACTAATGCATACTTCTGTCTTTATAAAACAGTGCAAAAAAATGTAATCTTGATGTCACTGTGTATATGGTTATATCAATATTCTTTTAATGTGGTGTTTTATCAGCACATTAGCTCACTTGTACATCAGTAAAACACCACACAGAAAGCATCTTGATGTAATTTTACATATAAAGAGAATGCTTTTTTTGCAATGTTTTTTATGCTTATGTGTACCTTGGTAAAGTGGAGGGGAAAGAAGACTGAAATGAACTGAATGGGCTGTGAAGAACTGTACAGGTACACATTCCAGAATTATTTTTAGAAATTATTTTAGTTAAACTAGAATTAAAGTGGAATAAAGGCAAAGAGTGTTTGTTAATGGTTCCTCATCCCCTTGGAGAGGAGTGACAAGTGGAATGCCTCAAGAATCTGTCCTGAAACCTGTTGTGTTCAACATCTTTGTAAATGTTTTGGAAGAATGAATAGAGGGAATGCTTATTAAATCTGGAGTTGATACTAAATTGAGAGGGGTAGCAAATATGGTAGAAGACAGAGTTAGGATACAGTATGATCTTGGACGGCTGAAAAACTGGGCTAAAACAAATAAAATGATTTTAGTGGGAATAAATGTAAACTTATGCATTTAGGTAGTAAAAATCATATGCATAATTATAGGATGGGGGAGACTTGTCCTGGCAATAGTGTGTGTGAAAAGGATCTAGGGGTCTTAGCAGACCATACACTGAACATGAGTCAGCAGTATGATGGGCTAGCTAAAAAGGCAAATGAAATTTTGGGTTGTATCAACAGAAGCAGGCCCAGCACTAGGGGTTCTGTCGCTACCAGCAGACCCCCACACAGCACCCCCCAAGCCCCTTTGGGGGTTTTTTTTGCACGCGCATAGTGCGCATGGCACAATGACATCACTAGTGACATCATTGTGCAGGGCGACAGCAGCGCACAAGAGTGCTGTCACGCCACCGCTTTCCCCCTGCACTGCCTGGCCACTTTCAAGCAGAAAGCGGTTGCCAAGCTATTCAGAGGCTTCCTTTGAATCCTCCCAAGAGCACGGCGGCTGCTTTCTGCCATGCCTCCCAAGAGCATGGTGTTTTAGTGCCGCCCAGCTGCTTTCCAGCCGAAAGCAGCCACCGTGCTATTCGTGCTTGACAGTGGCCAGGCGCAGCAAGGGGAAAGCGGCAGCACAGCAGCACTCTTGTGCGCTGCCCATCACTCTCTCCCCCATGTCGCCCTGTACAATGAAGTGACGTCATTGTGCAGGGCGACGTGGGGGAGAGAGCAATGGATGGTGTACAAGAGTGCTGCTGCACCGCCACTTTCCCCCTTCTGCTTTCTGGCTGCTTTTGGCTGGAAAGCAGCTGGGCGGCGCTAAAACACCGTGCTCTTGGGAGGCTTCTAAGGAAGCCTACAAAGAGCATGGCAGCCGAAAGGCGCCGGGGAAGGGGCAAGGGGAGTAAGGGGGCACCTGGTGGTGTCCTCAGGCAGGGTGGTGCCCTAGGCAGTCGCCTCCCCCACCTACTCCCACGCGCCAGCCTTGAACAGGAGTATAGTGTCCAGACCAAGCAAAGTGATGGTACAGTATTGTTTTACTCTGCTCTGGTTAGACCTCACCTACAGTATTATCTTCAGTTTGGGGTGCCACAGTTTAAGGAGGATATAGACAAGCTGGAATGTGTCCAGAGGAGGGCAATGAATGGTCTGGAGATGAAGTCCTATGAGGAAAGGTTGAAGGAGCTGGGTATGCTTAGCCTTGAGAGGAGATGACTGAGAGATGATATTATCATCATCTTCAAGTACTTGAAGGGCTGTCATATAGAGGATGGTGCATTGTTGTTTTCTGTTACCCCAGAAGGTTATACCAGAACCTTCCACAGGAGGTGATGGGCTCTCATTCTTTGGAGGTTTTTAAACAGAGGCTATCTGACAACAGTGGTGATTCTGTGAACTTAGGTGAATTATGAGAGGGAGAGCAGGAAGGGTTGCATCAGTGCTTCGTTCTCGTGGCCCTTTCTTACACGCCCAGGGAAATGCTGATCACCACTTTGGGGTTGGAAAGCAATTTTCTTCAGGCCCAATTTGGCCAGGGATCCTGGAGGGTTTGTTTTTTGCCTCCTAGAGGTCCCTTCTATGATTCTAAGACTAGACTCATATCCATCCTCATATCCATAACATTGATATAAAACAACATCGCTATAAAACATAGCATTGATATGAAATTTACACACACACACACACACAGAGTTTGAGTTCTCACCAGGACAATACTTGTTCTTACTTTTTAAGGAGTTCAGTCACACCAGGAAAGTAGAAGAACAAAAATTCTTTGAATTGGTTCACCCAGGCAAATATCATCGGCCTGTCAGGAAAATGGATCAATTTCACACTTCTGCTTCAGAGCTCTGGCTTCCTTCATGCACATCTGTTGAGCAAATCTATCTTGATGAATATCTCTAGTGGTCTTTAATAAGACACAGCAGGAGGGAGCACAAGGTGCCTCTGTGCTCATACAAAAACCCACGATAAGACAACATGTCTCTATAGCAAGGACAAGGACACCTGCCATCTCCGATGCCAAACAAGAGGCTCTAATCACAGTTTTGACAGGAGACTGTCCTGCACACTTCCTGCAGTTTGTGTCATGATTAAGAGCAGCAGACTGTAATCTGTAGAACCAGGTTTGATTCCCCGTTCCTCCGCCTGCAGTCAGCTGGGTGACCTTGGGTCAGTCACAGCTCTCTCAGAGCTGTTCTCTCAATAGCAGTTCTTTCAGAGCTCTTTCAGCCCCATCTACCTCACAAGGTGTCTGTTGTGGGGAGAGGAAAGGAAGGGGATGCTTTGAGACTCCAAATGAAGGGCAGAGTATAAATCCAACTCCTCTTTCCACCCCCCTCCTTCTCTGTACAGTCCTATGGGTGGGAAGCAGTGCACAGGTCATTTTGTGTAAGTGTGTTTACAGATATATATTAGTAGGATGCATCTACTTTCAGTAATTTAACTTGTATAGACTCCCTGGGTGGTGGTATCTGATGGTTTTAACACAGACTTTATGGATATTCCTGCAGTGACATATCACTTCTGGATTTCCCCAGAAGTGATGTCTTGCACATTCATTAATGTGTATTAACATGGGCTTTTCTGGGGGCGGGGGGAAGCACCCTCAGCATTTCACCTTAAGACAAACCACAACAAGGATTACAAAAGCAGCTCTGGGTAAAATATGGACAGTGTGATGCAGGAGACAGTTGTTAGAAAATAAGATCTGTCCCTGGATCTGAAGAACTGTACCTGGATCACAAATGTTTATACCCTGCCACAAAATTTGTTAGTCTTTAAGCTGCTACTGGACTTGGTCTTTTCTACTGTTCTAGACAGGCTAACATGGCTACCTATTTTGATCTGTCCCTGGTATGAGGATGACTTACAGTCAATGTTCCCTCTAAGCTGCAGAGTCTTGTGAGCAAAAATTCTACTTTGTGAAATACTGGTATTAAAATTGTGAGCTACTGCATAAATTATTATACTGTGGGGTCATCCTTCCTGAGCTAAGACAAAAAGTGTGAGCTGGAGGCTAAAAACTGGTGAGCTAGCTCATGCTAACTCAGCTTAGGGGGAACACTGCTTACAGTGGGTGCGGTCACATGTCACATTAAAAGCGGGCATGTAGCACTCAAATTTGAACTGCTGAATATTGATTTGATGCAGGGCCGATCAGACGAGCATCCAAGAATGCAACTCATCCTTTTGTAGAGCGATCAGACATCCAATACTATCACACTCTTTTCTTGGAGCATGCGTGATCAGATGGTGATTCCCGGAGGGGGGGTCCAATGAACATGTGCCCAACTGTTTGGAGGTGGGAAATCAAACGTTGCTTCAGAGGTGGGGGGGGGGAAGGGGGGAAGTTTCCGGAATTAATGTTGCCGAATCAAGACAGGGAGCTGCCAGGAATTACTTTCCTGGAAATTGGCAGTGACAACGATATCTGGAAATTCTCCACATTGAAAAAAAAAAAAGATTTTTTTTCCTGTTCTGAATAGTGGGATAACGTTCCCTCCCCCCACTCCGATCCTGTGTTGATCGGAGAAACAGAAGATCGGATGATCTGGCAATGTGCATGTCTGCTGGGGCTTTAAAAAAAAAAAAAAAAAAAAGGTGGGAGGGGTGGTAAACATTCCAAGGGGCAGTATTGTGTATGAGCTGTCCAAACAGGAAAAAAACGATCATGTGCCACTTCTGTGAAAAAGGGCTGGACTTTCTGTGCTATCAAATTAATGCAGCATTGATCTGGAGCAAGCCGGGATGACCCCAGATGACACTTGATTGCCAGATGTGGATGTCTGGAAGAACATATTTAATTCGTCAGAGAGACGGAGCTGTGTCGCCACTAATGGTACGTCTGAACGCACCCAGTGTCAACCTAAACAGAGTTAACCAGTTCAAGTACATTCAAGTCAATGAGCTGAGAAGAGCGTAACTCTTTGGGGTGCACTGCAAGGCAATTGAAAGGTATCTTCAAGGTAGAGGAAGAGGATTACTGTGAGAAGAGTTGAGATGATAAGGGCCTTGTTTGTTTTTTTTCGATTTTTTGTGTTATTGCCTTTGTCATCAATTTTGGTTTGCCTCATATTCATTGCTGTTTTGGGTTCTGTTTAAAGGCAACTTGATATCATTTACTTCATTTTTATGGCACATGTCATGTGCTATTTTTGTGCCATTTTCATGCAACTGATGCAAACAAATGTGTTACTTTTAACAGCAAAAACATCTAGCACGTCTAAAGAGAAGGCAGTGTAAAACTGAGGCCCATGGGCTCATATCTCACAAGGGAGAAACAAAATCAAAATGGGGATAATTTAATTGAACCTGACAGCTTTGAAAATTTGATCTCATTTATAATGGTGAAGAGGGCTGTCCTGTCCCTGAGGGAGCAGCTCTGAAGAAATAAAAGCAGTAAAGAGAGAAGTCTGTGAGGGTGACAGAGTTGCCTCCTGCTGCCAGCTTTTGCCGCTTGCTGCCACTCCGAGTACGAGTAGATGAAAAACAAACAATGGCTGATTTCACACATGTTGTGATGTCATTTGTGGAGAAAACTTGAAAGTGACTTCATGTAGAATTGCCAGGAATGTTCTGGTTCTAACACAGATTTTATGGATATTCCTACAGTGACATATCACTTCTGGATTTCCCCCAGAAGTGATGTCTTGGCACATGTGATGCAGCATGCACCATTTATTTATTTTATTTGCAGGCTCAGGCCAGCTCACAGTATAAAATCACAACAAACAATGAAAATCAATACATATTATAAAAATTGCACATTCAGTAGTTAAAACAGTCAGAATTAATTCGGTGCTAATCTCTTTATTATTATATGTTGTCAGTGGCGACGGTATTTCTTCAGTTTCCCTATGATATAGGCTCCGCGTCAATTGAAAGCCAATCGGAAGAGAGCGGTCTTGCAGGCCTTGCGGAACTGGACAAGGTTCTGCAAGGCCCTAACTTCCTCTGGCAGTTGATTCCACCAGTAGGGGGCTGCAATCGAGAAGGCCCTCTCTCTAGTGATCTTTAATTTGGCTTCCTTCGGCCCAGGGATTACTAATAGATTTTGAGATCCAGATCGAAGTACCCTCTGGGGAACGTGTGGGGAGAGATGGTCCCTAAGTAGGCAGGTCCTAGGCCATATAGGGCTTTAAAGGTAATAACCAGCACCTTGTAACGAATCCAGTATACTATTGGCAGCCTATATCTAAATATAGGGCTACTCAATTCATGGAGGAGAGAGAGGGAATGCACTTACTGAGCCTGTCCCTGGCCATTCATTAACCTGCTATTTTTGCACATATTTTACATGAATAAAAAATATGCATATTCATTCAGACTCTGCTTGCACAATTTCCTGTGTTCTGCGCAATAGAGCTCACCAATACATAGAAATCAGAGGATATAGGGTTGCCAACTCTGGCTTGGGAAATTCCTGGAGATTTGGGTGTGATGCTTGGGGAGGAGAGGGAACTCAAAGGGTATGTAATTCCATGGAGTTCACCCTCCAAAGCTGCCATTTCTCCAGGGGAATGGATCTCTCTATTCCAGTGATCTGTTAAATATCAGGAGATCTCTAGGCCCCACTTAAAGCTGACACTAGATATGATTAGCAGTCATCCATACACTGGCTTTCGTCCCACAGAGGATTTCTGTATATGAAAGGGGAAGATTTTTGCTGATTCTCCTCTCCTACTGCAAATTTCTGAATCCCCCCATGCTATTCAGTCAGTTCACCTGTTCCTAGCTTTATCAGGTTGCAGCTGGCAACACCTAGGAGGAAATGGGGTGATGCCTGGCACACTGGTATCATGCCAGCATGCTCATATCCCTTCCAGTAAAAAATGAAAGTGTGCCCGCAAAATGCTGGAATGTCCAGTATGTTACTTTCCCCTCCACATCTACACAATCTCTATTTTTTTTAAAAAAATACGGCTGTAAACAAATGCAATAATAGCAGCAAAAGCAGGACTATAACATTTCGGGATGTTACTTCTAGTAAGAGTCTGGCACAATGCTGGCATTATGTCCTCCCCATTTTCTCCAATGCTGGGAGGACTTCCGACCTGTCCCCAGGAGAAGCAGGGGGTACTTTGGGCTGCAGGGAGGGGTGCCCCATTGCCACAGAAGAGATGGAAATCTCTTCTGTCTGTTACTTTTGCCAATCTTTAGGTAGTCTGATTTCCACACTATAGAGATTAATTGCCCTGGTGAAAATGGCAGCTTTGCAGGATGGACCCTATGCCTCGTCTCCCAAAATCCTCCCATCACAAGCTCCACCTCCAAATCTCCAGAAGTTTTCTAAGGTGGAGTTGGCAGCCCTACTTGTTTGTGGAAACCTCTGGTAGACCTAGGGTTGCCAGGCTTGTGTTGGAAAATACTTGGAGACTTAGAGGGGTGGATCTGGGAGAGGGGAGGGGTCTCAGCATTGTACAATACCATAGAATCCACCCTTCAAAGTAGTGATTTTCTCCAGGGAAGCTGTTCTCTGCCAGATGGAGATCAGTTGTAAAAGCAGGAGATCTCCAGGTCCCACCTGGAGGCTGGCAACTCTAAGTAGACCCAAGCTATCCAGCATCCCCGAAAAGTCTTTGTTTTCATGTATTCATGAAAGGGATCAGAATGCAACCAGGCCCTTCTGGTATTTGAAAACCATCACTGAAAAGTGCAATAGTCAAAAATATTCAGGTTCAGTAGATAAAGCATATTTAGAGGATTTATCTCATTATTTGTCGGGCTGCTCCATTTATAACACTCTGAGAAAAAAAATTACTAGCCTTTGCTTTTTTTTGGAGGGGTGGGGGGAAGAGTGCCTAGTGTTTCTACCAATGAGAGACTGGGTTGGGCAGGGACACCGAGTTGCCAGCCCCTCCACCAGGGGGAGGGATGCCCTGCTCCTGGCCCTGCCTCCCCCCTCTGAACAGCTGGCCAGTAGGGGGAGAACTTACTGGCAGAGGAGACAGCCTAGGCCGCTGCCCGCAGTGATGTGGCGATGTCACAACGCATGCTGGAAGAGAGGTTGCTGTGTCACCAGCAACAAGGCCCACGCCTCTCTCTCTCTACGGGGACATGGGGAGGTGGCTGTCAGTGACAGTATGAGGTCATTTCTAGGGAAACCTGGGTATCACACTGTCAGTGACAGTGATTTAAAATGTTTCTTTCTCCCAGTGGCCACTGGAATGCGAACAGGCAAGGGCTGCTAGCGGTCTTACATCAACCCTACAATTATGCCTTTAAAATGTCATGGGTAATGCATTTTCTTGCATTGGAATTTCAAGAAAAATAGAGTCCATAAAATGTTGTCTACTTCAGAGGAAATGAGCTGATCAAACATTTTTGCCTTTATGTCATTATACCTTTAAAGGTTTGGATTGAAATATGCGGCTAAATAATTTTAATCTGTCATTTTTTTTTGTTTCGTTTCTTAAACTTCATCTTCTGCAATAAAATTGGATGGGGATGGTACATGAGGAGTTATTCTTGATACAGGGCCTGTGACAATAGCTACAGGCAGTTATGGAGATGACAACAAAGGCTTCTGTTTTCTCAAACCTGCTCTCTTTCATCTCTGAAGAAAGAACCTGTCCTGCCTATGCTGCTGGCATAGGTCACAAAGTTATATAACAACACCATCCTGCACATTGAATGGGGTTCTTGGATGTCATCTACTATTTATGCTCTTTGTTGCTAAGAATATTCTGACCTCCTTTGATAGAACATGCAGTTGCCACAGATCCATTTTCAGTCCCAAGCAGTTTTGTCACTTGAGGTGGGATCTTTATTGGCATCCTGGACACCAACCTGGAAGTAACAAGGGCTAAAATATGACAATAACCTACTTATGTTACTACGGAAATAACTTTATTGATAATAAATTCTAGTTGGATAGCCATGTAATCCACTGCAGCACAAACAAGGAGAAGTCTTGTGGCACTTTATAGACAAATACATTTTTTACTTCAGTATAAGCTTTCATGGACTGCAGCCCACTTTCTCAGAGGAAGGGGCCTTTGGTTCATGAAAGTTTATGCCAGAATAAAAAGTGGTGAGCATTTTAAAGCATGACAGGAGTCCTGTTTGTTTTGTTGATAATAGTAGCCCCATCTATGGAGCTGTCTCAGATCAGACTTGGCCCCAAGAGACATAGGGAAAAAATGCAGTGTGAAACAGAGAAAAGAAATGGGAAATTCTCCTCAACTCTTAGTACTACAGGCTAACAACCATATGTCTGTAAAAGAAAAGAGGCAGGGAAAAGAGCTACAACTTTATAAAATACTAGGAATAAGGCCTGCTGTGAAGGAAAATACAACGGGCTCTAGAAAGAGAATCTGGGTGAGTGCCCTTCCCCCTTCCTGTCTTCCCACCCACCCAAGTCAAGGCATTCACTCCCTCCCTTGGTGTATTCCCATCCCCAACTTCCCACCACCACTCCTTGTCCTAATACCACCCACCCCCAAACCACTTCTTCCTCTCACCTGTAACATTCAGTCACCTGCACCCTTGCTGTCATCCCACTCCCCCCGCCATGACATTCATTCACACCCCACCTTTGCTGTCTTCCCACCCACCTCATAGCTGAAACAGATGTTGGCTTCCCCACCCCTGCATATGTGTGCGTGTGTGTGTCCTCGTGTCTGTGGTGGCTCAAAACCCTGAAAGTGGCTCAGAATGGTGATAATAAGGAAGAATAATTATGGGGTGTGTGGGGAAGCATCGTGGCAATCACACAGACGCTGAAGCTCAGCATTCCTTTTGTTCGCAGTGCATTTTTACGGCCTTTTCCTACCTTGTGGCCTTTTCCAGCCTCGGCATTTAGCATCAGTGTGAGCTTGTGGCATGATCTGGGTTTTTCCACGCGGCGCGGTTGTGTTATGGTATACCATAGAGTATGCACCTCAAGGTGGCTGTTTTCTGTAGGGGAATTGATCTGACTTCAGTTTTCCATCCCCTTCCCCCCTCCCTGCAGACTCTCTACAGTCCTCCATAGTGGAGACCAAAGCAGGAGAGAAGTGGCCTCAGCAGGTTATAATGACATAGAGTCCACCCTGCAAAGCAGCCATTTTCTCCAGAGGAGCTGATCTCTGCCATCTGGAGAGCAGCTGTATTTCTGATCTCCAGCCCTCATCTGGAGATTGGCAACAATGGTTCCCCACAAAGATATGATATTGTACCTGTCTGAGGTCCCACCCTTTCTCAAACCCCACCCTCTTCAGGCCCCACCTCTTAAATCTCCAGGAAGTTCATAACCTGGAGTTGGCAACCCTATCTCCTCCCATTTTTCTTCCCCTCTGATCATCACCTTCCCCTTCCCTGCAGCCTCTATATAGGAAAAGGACAGTCTTTCTCCACAGTGGGAGGGGGGAACAAAGCAGCTCACATCATTCTCCTCTCACACAGCCCTGGGCAGTGGATTAGGTTGGACTGGTCCAAAATCATCCAGTCAGCTTCCACAGCAAGAACATGTGTCTGGCAGGTCCCACTCTGAAGCCCTGACTCCTATGCCCTCTTCAAACTCTATCACAGAATGTCCACCAATCTGGAACTGGCAACCATAGTCAGGACTGGCCTCAATGAAGGCTCCCTCAGAGGCCTGTAGTTACACCTTTCAGACCAAGACTCTCTGATAACATCTTTTCCCCTTTCAGAGGAGGATAGGGAGGAGTTCTCAGCCATTCAAGGAAAGCATCTCTTTGGCTGTTTTCCTCCTCCTCCCTCTCTCAGCCATTCTAGGTTAGGGTTTCTTTTTCTGCTCTTAGTGGGACAGGTGAGTCAGCCAATGGGAGAGTAGTGAGAGCCAGTAACTGCCAGGTTGGTTGCATTTCACTGAGAGAATCAGTTTTGCTGGCTAGCAACAGCCACTCAGGTGGAAGAGAGGAGCAGACTGAACCGTTGGCATTCAAGTACTCTTGATTGATAGTTTGATAGTCCAAAGGCTGATACCGTACATTCCTACTGAGCCCCAGCCAATCAGGAAGGTTAGATTTGCCGCCACGACAGGATAATTATCTATTATAGATTTTATTAGAGAACATTATGCATCTAGGAAGAAGGGTGTCTTTGTTAACACTAGAAAGGAATTGTGATTCTTGTAACTCAATAGTCATTATTGTGTACTTAATAGCCATGTATGTAGTGATGCTATTAGCAGACTGTGACCGTTTTCACACACAGCTTACCTCGCAGTCACAATCCTGTTCCCTCCGCAGCGTCTGGTCGGATTTCCCACCATCTGCGCCGAAGTTACAGGAAGTGCCGCAGCTTTTGCGTAGCAAACGTAAACCGCTAAAACCCAGTTTACATTTGCTACGCAAAAGCTGCGGCACTTCCTGTAACTCCGGCGCAGATGGTGGGAAATCCGACAGACACTGCGGAGGGAACAGGATTGTGACTGCGAGGTAAGCTGTGTGCGAAAACGGTAATAGGTTCAGAAGTGGATTAGACAGATTCACGAAGGATAGGTCCATAAGTATTCTAGAGATGATGACTACAGGGAACTTCTTCAACCAGAGTCAGTAGACTTCTGAATTCAAGAGCCAGCATGCAAAACTGGCCTCTCTGTGTCCAGTTTGTTGGCCCTGCAGGTCATTGTGTGAAACAAGATGCAGGATGAAATGGACCACTGGTCTGATCCAACAGGGTGGTTCTTGAGCTCTTATGTTCAGGCCAGTCTTGGATATTCAATAGCACTGTTAAGGATAGGGTAGTACGAATGCGCAAGCTGAATTCTGTGAAACAGAGTTAATGAGAAGAGGATGGGTAAGTCAGCATGATCTCTCTGAGGGAATGAGAGCACTAGGGAAATGAGCTTTATTGTGCTAACTGTTGGAAAGGTCACTTCTCCCTGGCTTAGGCAAGGGCTGTCTGGAAGTTTTGGACTATGGTAAAGGTTTACAGGTACAGCAGAGCTGCACAAGGTAGTGGAGAAGGAATGGAGAACACTGTGTTCTCCACCACACATTAATTAATAAATTATAGTCCTCTAACAATTGAGGCAGGTGCCCCTCAGGAACTTCAGGTGTGAAGCCACTGAAACAGAAGCCTGCTCCCTAAGCAATCGTCAGCAAAGCTCTTATTAAATTCAGGAGGGAGAAGAGAGAGAGAGATTAAAAGAGCTCTCTTTTAATTGCATTTCATTATCGTACTTGAGTTGCAAAGACTCTTCAGAGTCTGGCTCACTTTCCCTCTGGAGAATGCAGTTTTGAGCCAGGTTGGGGGATTTCCCTTCTGAAACCCACAAGATAAAAGGAAATTTGTCTGCCCTGACTATATTCATGTAATTCAGGGATGGGGGGCAGAATTAGTAAACTGCCCAGGCAGGAGACACACCATCCTTGTATTTAGCTCAATGATGCTGCAAATGTGGAGAGTGTCTCATGTGCCATAATGCCATCCTTGGCGGTCAGTAAGAGGAGTATACACACTGTTGTCCTCCTTAGTCCCTTGAGAATCAATTGGGGCCAGGAAATGCTGTTTACACTTTATAAACTAATGCACACATGCAAACACACACTCAGCAACATAACTGTATTATTTATCTAACCCATGAGAGCCTTAGCGGTGCCTAGGTTTCCTGCCCTATTGTGCCTGGAAAGGGCTGGACTTACCACTGACCTACAAGTAGCTGGGAATCATGCCATGTTGCTTAGCAACCTCAACACTGTTCTCCCACCTCCTCAGTTCTAGCATAAAAGCTGGATGCACTGTTTACTTAGGAACCTTAGCACTGGCTAAGGAGGTTTTTTGTGTGTGCATATTTTGGGGTGGGGGGAGGCAAGAGGCCTCATTGTCAGGTGGGCAAAACAGAGGCAGCCCTAGTCTTATCGCATGAATACATATGCTTGTGTGCACATCCACACACATCCACATTTATTTCTGGGGACCATCATGGATGCGTGTGTACCACAAGGTGTCCACATGCATAAATTGACATATATCTGCATATGGTGCAGGCATGCATGTTACTATCACTTCTATTGAATTTATAGTGTACAACATACTTTCCTGCAATGTTTACGAGCGAATGCATGCTTTGTGATCCTGTGTATCTGTGCCCATACATGCGGTGCTTGCTGATATGGCTGCGCATGCTTCTGCCTGAATCTGACATGAGCATATTTGTGAATATGTAGAACTTTGTATTCTTGGGTGATGTATATATGACTATTTACACATACCCAAGAGGGGAGCTATGTTGGCCTGAAGCAGCAGAACAAAGTTTGAGTGCAGTGGGACCTTTAAGACCAACAAAGTTTTATTCCAGGTATAAGCTTCTTTGTGTGTGCACAAAAAAGCTTACACTTTGAATAAAATGTTGTTGGTCTTAAAGGTCCCACTGTACTCAAACTTTGTGCTTTAATTTACACATATGTCAGTGTGTGTTTGAGCATAATTGGCTCAGCTCAGTTTGCATATGTGGGTTCCTAGATGAGGACTTCTTCTCTCCAAAAGCCAAAGACAACTGAGCACCAGTAGCACGCTTGTGTCCCTTCACTCATTGCCCAGCTAAAGCCAGGGATTTCTCCATTAGGCAAAGCAGTATCCATGCCAGGCCTGTAGCCCTTTCAGAAATGCTCATTCTCTCCACATTTGTAGCAAGGCTGAGAAATTGAACAGCTTTATCTTCGTTAGAGCCTGATGGGCTAAAGTAGGATCGAAATGCTTGATGCTGTGTTTTTTGCTGCTGATTGCTACACTGAGTGCAGCAATATCACACTTCATTGTCCTTCAGTCTCGGAACAGACAACAAGCGCCACCACAATTCTCTTCATTGGCTTGTGATCATATTTACCTTTGACTAATAATGCAGGTGGGCCTTGAATGGATTGTCATCTCCAAAGTGATTTATCTCCACAAACCTTGGCTTTTATATTTATTGGCTGGATAAACAAACGCCTGGCTTAGCAAGTGGCAGATGTCTCCTGAACCCCAGGAGCTTCTGGGATTGTGTGTCTGAGAGAGATGAGTGCTGGTTCACTCAGGCCCATAGCCTAGGATTGCCAAGTCCAATTCAAGAAATATCTGTGGACTTTGGGGGTGGAGCCAGGAGACTTTGGGGGTGGAGCCAGGAGACATTGGGGGCGGAGCCAAAAGCAAGGGTGTGACAAGCATAATTGAACTTCAAGGGAATTCTGGCCATCACATTTAAAGGGACTGCACATCTTTTTAAATGCCTTCCTTCCATAGGAAATAATGAAGGATAGGGGCACCTTCTTTTGGGGTTCATAGAATTGGACCCCCTGGTCCAATCTTTTTGAAACTTGGGAGGTATTTTGGGGAGAGGTACTAGATGCTATACTGAAAATTTGGTGCCTCTATCTCAAAAAACAGCCCCCCCAGAGCCCCCGATACCCACGAATCAATTCCCCATCATTCCCTATGGGAATCGTTCATGGAGGTGCATGATGGTTGTGGGGGCGGGGCTTCCCCCGCCGGCCAGCTGGCTGGGGGAGAGGGGAAGTCTGTAAAACCAAGGGGTCCCCCTCTGGGACCTGGGGATTGGGAAGCCTACCGTAGCCACACTGGGGCATCTCAGGGCCACATTCCCTCACTTTACAGCCATGCCCCACAAGTTTCTATAAAACATATGTGAAGTGACAGCTGGGAAAGGGCAGGCAGGCAGCTCAGGAAGCCGGGCTTTCTAGTGCTGCATGTGCGAGGCAGGCGGGTAGGTGGAGCAGAAAGCGGGTTGGGGGTACATGCATTTGGATGCATGTGCATATGTGATGATCCAGTCACGGAGGCAGCCAGCGAGGTGGCGATGGCTTTGCTGCTGAGGCTGGGGGCCTTGGTGGGGGCCCGGCACTGGGAGCAAAGCCAGCTGCTGCTGCCACTGCTAACGCAGGGATTGGAGCTGCCGTTCCCCTGCCACTGCTAGGTAAGCTAGGTTGGTGGAAAGGAAGTGAGAAAGGGAGGAAGAGGAAGTACACCAGGGCACCAGCAGCAGCCGTGCTGCCTGGGATGGGTGTGTTTGGCACCAGCCTGACCACCCGGGTTATCATCCTGTGCTGAAGGAATCAACTTCACCAAGGAGGTACTGTGGGGCTGTGTGCTGAAGGAGGTAGAGGAGCTGGTCAAGGTGATGAGCATCTCCTTCTACACCAGCCACATAATGAGGTCCTGCTGTCTCTCTCTCTCTCGCCCTCCTCGCTTCCCTGCCCCACGGAATTTCCCAGCGTCCCACCAAACAAAATTTTCTGACTACACCCATAGGCTCACAAGGACTCCATTGATCACTGATCACGGGCAGTGTCTTAGTGCCTAATGCTGCAGTTACACAATGTTGTGTTACTTTCAGGAGCAATTCCAAAAGGGCTGATGTTGGGATAATTTTTGTGCTGCTTGCTGCCTCCGCACGTGTGGCGCATTATGCTGCAGGTCTGTTCCAGGGATGGAAGATGTCAGAGAAACAGCACTGAGAAGGAATCCTAGCCTATTAATTATCAGACAGATTTTTTTAGGAGAAAACCCTCCCCTGGAAATAGGTGTGCAATAGGAAGAGAATGAGTGGCTATTAAACTAAAGCATGGCAACTGGATGTTAGCAGAAGCAGAATCCATAGCTGACAAGGGCAAGACTCAGGGATCGAACACACAAAAGAAAAAAAGTGGATTTGTATAGGAGGCTGAATACATGATGATGTGACCAATTCTTTATTTCTCCCATTAATGATGCCGTCGGCTGTTAAGAGACATCCATTGCACTTTGCCAGAGCTGAGATGCTAGATAACCTAACATGCAGAATCTTCCCTGAAAATTATGATAAGAAATCGAAGCTCCATGGAAGTTCAACTGCAAGTGAAGGACAGTTCAGAAATGTAAACCTTAAGAAGAGAGTGGGGGAAAAAATGCCTTTTACAGATGATTGCTTTCTATGCAGATAGCCCTACTGTTTTGTAATGTGCAGTAGATGTGTCCTTATTAACTAGTGGGTTAGATCCAGACTCACTTTCCTGCTGATGAAAAGGGAAGGGCAGCTTCTGCTATTTTGCCTTCCCCAATTTAAGTTCTTCTCATGTCATTGATCAGGGTTTCCTGTTTCCCGGGAGCAGCATTCCATGGAGGTCAGAGTGTTGCAGTGGGAGGGGGAAGGCAGGAAAGGTTCATTTCACTGATAGAAAACTTTGTCTGGATCTAGTCCAGCAGAGTGGTACAGACGGCTAAGTTTCCACAAGCAGGGCCTGCCCTAGACTGTCTGGCACCCTCGGAGAGGCTAACTTCCGGCACACAACACTCCCCCCCCCCCGGATAACATCACCATATTGCCATTTGTTTTGGTTTTTATAAAATTTTAAAATGTAGAGAGCAATCTTATGAGAAGGTGTGCTCAGAATCCTACTCAGTTGTGTTCAATGGAGCTTACACACAAGAATGCGTACTTGGGAGCATACTAGTAAGCATGCATTTGTATTGCACCACTTTGCTCAGGATGGTTTGAAGCTTTCCTCTAGCTTGAGGAACCTCCCTCCAACAGAAGGGGTTCCAATCCACTGCTGTGGGGGTGAGGAGGTTGTAGGAAGGCTGGACAAAGTGGTGGCATACAAACAATTTGTTTCAAAAGAGCATTAATGTCTGGGTCTTGTGTGCATGGGTGGTAATGAAAAATACAGATTATGGGTGAGCAGCCTCCTTGCTGTTCTTAAATTTGGGTCAATTCAGGATCTTGTATGGTACACAGAGTCTTCTGCATTTTGTGGCAATAACATACTGCAAAGTATATCAGCCCTTCCCAGCCACTGGATCCAATGGAGAGGAAGATCGGCGGATCAGTTGGTAGGGAAGACTTGCAGCCAGCTGCTCATAGCAATAGACTGGAGGGAAGATCGGCTGTTGGGAAAAAGAGTTCTAGCTGGCTGCTTGGCAGAGCTGCTGTAGCTCTTCTGTTTGCTCACAGTTAATGGGCCTCAGGATGTCTATTCTGACACCCTGGGGAAGATCTAGGGTTGCCAATCCCCAGGTGGGGGCAGGGGATCCCCCGGTTTGGAGGCCCTCCCCCCGCTTCAGGGTCGTCAGAAAGCAGGGGGAGGGGAGGGAAATGGCTGCGGGGAACTCTGTTATTCCCTATGGAGATTTATTCCCATAGAAAATCATGGAGAATTGATCTGCGGGTATCTGGGGCTCGAGGGGGGGGCTGTTTTTTGGGGTAGAGGCACCAAATTCTCAGTACAGCATCTAGTGTCTGTCCCCAAAATAACCCCCACGTTTCGAAAAGATTGGACCAGGGGGTCCAATTCTATGAGCCCCAAAAGAAGGTGCCCCTATCCTTCATTATTTCCTGTGGAAGGAAGGAATTGAAAAGGTGTGTCGTCTCTTTAAATGTGATGGCCAGAACTCCCTTTGGAGTTCAATTATGCTTGTCACAGCCTTGATCTTGGCTCCACCCCCAAAGTCTCCTGGCTCCACCCCCAAAGTCCCCAGATATTTCTTGAATTGGACTTGGCAACCCTAGGAAGATCACAGGTAAAGTGATATATTGATAAAGAGAAGCTCTCTGGCCTGGTACAGAGGGAAAGGGGGGAAGGTGGTGCAGAAGCATCATATAAGAGAATGTGAATTTGTATTGCTATTTTCCAGCTGCTAGCTGATTCTAGGCATACATTAACGGGCCAGAATCTAATGTCTATACATCTGTAAGGCTATTTGTCTGCTTTCTTCTCCTGAACCACATTGCCGGCAAGGAAAGAAAAAGCCGTATCAGAGTTGTGAAAGGAAAAAAGATAAATGACGTTTTGGGGAGGCTGTAATGTTTCACCTGGGAAAGACCCCACCCACCCCCAATGCCCTTTCTCACAAAGAACTGCATAGGAAAATAAGACCGCTTTCTCCTGCTTCAGGGAGGCAGCATTTCTCTTGCAGCATCATCCGCTGTCACTCCGGTCCTCATGCTCGTCTCATACCTACTAGCTCACACTGGAGAGAAGGGCAAATTCTATCAGGCTTAATAGGCTGGGCGGGGATCAACAATTGTGGGTGCACGCTCTGGCTGCAGCCAGAGATTATGAGCGTCTGTAGTTTGTTTAAGCTGTGGCATGTGCAACAAATTCTGTTTATCTAAAAGATGGAAGTAAGAAATCCTGGCTGGGGTGTAAACACTGGTTTGTCTGTTTCGTCAACAGTGCAGTCCTAAAGAAAGTGACACAGTTGACTTTTATGGACTTAGAAGAGTATAATTCTGCTTAGGGTGGCATTACAACATGCCTATTTAACATGAAGTTGATGAGAGACAAAAGGAAGTACTTCTTTACAAAACAATAAATCACTTGTGTAATTCACTACAACAGGTTATGGTGATGGCCACTAGTTTAGCTAGCTTTGAAGGGGGCTGAAACTGTTTCACCATGTGATCACAGCCAGTTTGCCCTCTTAATCAACAAACTGCATGTATTTCAGCCCACTATACCTGATCCCCTCATCTGAAGAAGTGTGTTTTCAGCACACGAAAGCTTATATTCTGAATAAAACTTGGTTGGTCTTATAGATGCGACTTGACTCCTGCTTTGTTCAGCTGCTTCAGACCAACACAGCTGCCCACTTGGATCTATCTTTAAAGGGGGATTATTGAAATTCATGGAGGGATAACTCCATCAGTGGTTGCTTGTCTCTCCAGTGGGGACTCAAAGGCTGGGTTCAGACCAGCATTTTGCACTGGTACAGGGACAGGATGTGGGTGGACCAAAAAATTGTGAGCAGGACGAGAGGTAGACATGTGTGTTTGGTTGTGCTTTTTTGGTCCACCCATGTCTCGTCCCTGTACTGGCGCAAAATGCTGGTCTGGACCCAGCCAAAGTGTCTTGGAACATTGTTCTCCCCTCCACCATTTTCCCCTCACAACAACAGCTGACTGGCCCAAGGTCACCCAGCAAGCTTCCATGGCAGAGTAGAGATTTGAACCTGGCCCTCCCAGAATCTAGTCCAACACTCTGACCACTACATCATTTTCAATGTGCTTTACAACTGGATTTAACTATCTGAAATGGCAAAATCCACTTGCAAACAGTCACTGGATTGAAGCTGGATTATTTAGCATGTGTGAAAGTGTCCACATTTCTCAATGCCAGTTGTTGGGGATCCTTCTGAGGAATCCAGTAACCACTGTGTAGAACAGGATAACATAAGAACATAAGAGAAGACATGTTGGAGAAGGCCAATGGCCCATCCAGTCCAACACTCTGTGTTGCACAGTGGCCAAAAAAGAAAGGAGGTTCACAAGTGGGGCTAGAAGCCCTTCCACTTTGCCCCTACCCCAAGCACCAAGAATACCCCAGGCAGTTCCAAAAATATACTGTGGCTAATAGCCACTGATGGACCTCTGCTCTATATTTTTATCCAATCCCCTCTTGAAGCTGGCTATGCTTGTAGCTGCCACCACCTCCTGTGGCAGTAAATTCCACATGTTAATCACCCTTTGGGTGAAGAAGTACTTCCTTTTATCCATTCTAACCCTACTGCTCAGCAATTTCATTGAATGCCCACGAGTTCTTGTATTGTGAGAAAGGGAGAAAAGTACTTCTTTCTCTACTTTCTCCATCCCATGAATAATCTTGTAAACCTTTATCATGTCACCCTGCAGTCAATGTTTCTTCAAGCTAAAGAGCCCCAAGCGTTTCAACCTTTCTTCATAGAGAAAGTGTTCCAAACCTTTAATCATTCAAGTTGCTGTTTTCTGGACTTTTTCCAATGCTATAATATCCTTTTTGAGGTGCGGTGACTAGAATTGTACACAGTATTCCAAATGAGACCTCACCATCGATTTATACAGGGGCATTATAATACTGGCTGATTTGTTTTCAATTCTCTTCCTAATAATTCCCAGCATGGTGTTGGCTTTTTTTATTGCAATCGCACACTGTCTTGACATTTTCAGTGAGTTATCTACCAGGACCCCAAGATCTCTCTCTCTGTATCAGTCTCTGCCAGTTCACAACCCATCAACTTGTATTTGTAGCTGGGATTTTTGGCCCCAATGTGCATTATTTTGCACTTGGCCACATTGAACCTCATCTGCCATGTTGACGCCCATTCACCCAGCCTCAACAGATCCCTTTGGAGTGCCTCACAATCCACTCTGGTTCTTACCAACCTGAACAATTTAGTGTCATCCGCAAACTTGGCCACTTCACTGCTTACTCTCAACTCCAAATCATTAATGAACAAGTTAAAGAGCATGGGACCCAGTACTGTGGCACCCCACTGCTTACCGTCTTCCACTGTGAAGATTGCCCATTTATACTCACTCTCTGTTTCCTATTAATAAGCCAGTTTTTGACCCACAAGAGGATTTGTCCTTTTACTCCATGACTCTTGAGCTTACTAAGGAGCCTTTGATGAGGAACTTTATCAAAAGCTTTCTGGAAGTCAAGGTAAACAACATCTATTGGGTCTCCTTTGTCCACATGTTTGTTCACCCCCTCAAAGAACTGTAACAGGTTAATGAGGCAAGATCTTCCCTTATAGAACCCATGCTGAGTCTTCCTCAATAACTTGTGTTCATCAATGTGCCTATTCATTCTGTCCTTGATAATGGTTTCTGCCAACTTTTCCGGTATTGAAGTCAGACTGACTGGCCTGTAATTTCCCGGATCTCCTCTGGAACCCTTTTTAAAGATGGGGGTGACATTTGCTACCTTCCAGTCTTCAGGAACAGAGGCTGGACTAGAAGACCACTAGTCTGATCCACCATTCTTGCTCTTTGGTTCTTATATACATTCCTGACTCTTTGATGGGTATTTTGCTAGTTTACCTTTTTTCTCCTTAAGCTAACTCTTGGTGGGTCCTATACTGACACCTGTGGAAGAAGGTGAGTTCTACGCCAGGAACAATTGGAGATAACCATTTTACCAGAACATTGGAATGTTAACTTGAATATCAAGACAAGCAACTACATATACTGTACCTAAGATACAAATGCATGTTTACCAAGGCTTTTTGCTGGCTCTCTATGCACCTGCAGCTTGCTTGCAACTTAGATAACAAGCAAAAAGGAAGGCAGATTTGTTTTGCAAGGGTGCATTATGGTAATTTCTCCCCATACTTCATGCATAATTTTCAGATTAAGTTACACTGAAGCTTCTGTATGAAGAGACAGGGTGCACCAAATGTCATTTACAACTTGATTATTATTTTTAAACTCTCATCAAAATAAGCCTTTCTAATTAGGACAATTACTGTACAGTGCTAAACAGGAAAAAAAAGATTCTCATTTAAAGATCAGATGCTCCATAAATTAGAAACCTTTTTTTGCTTTTGAATGGTACTGCAACATACAGAAAATCAGAGAAGAGGCATTTTTTTAGGGTGGGGGAAGGAAAACGGAGCAGCCATTTGTTCCTCATAGCCATATGTCAGTCCTGAGAAACTGCATGCCCCAAATATCCAAGGCAAGGAGGAAGATATTGTTTTTATTTCTTCATTTTATTTAGGGCGTTTTCGCACTGACCTTAATCGGCAGCGACGCCCCTCTTCACCGCGCAGGATCTGCACGGATTTCGCACCAATTGCCGCGGAGCACCCAGAAGAGCCGCAAAGTCCCGCGGCTTTTGCGGCGCAAATGGAAACTGGTTTTTGGCGGTTTCCATTTGCGCCGCAAAAGCCGCGGGACTTTGCGGCTCTTCCGGGCGCTCCACGGCAATTGGTGCGAAATCCGCACAGATCCTGCGCGGTGAAGAGGGGCGTCGCTGCCGATTAAGGTCAGTGCGAAAACACCCTTACTTTATTTATATTCTTCCTTTCTCCGCAATGGAGATCCCAAGTAGCTTATATCATTCTCCTCCTCTCCATTTTGTTACAACAACCGCGCGAGGGAGGACAGTCAGAGGGTGTGTGTGACTGGACCAAAGTCATCTGGCAAGCTTCCATAGCACAGCAGGGATTCAAACTTGGGTCTCCCAGATCCTAGGCTGTTGTTCTATCCACTGCACTGTTGCCTGATTTCCTTACCTCCGGAGGATCTCAGCAGGTGGCATGGAAGCGCTGCTTAATGGAGGAAATGGCCAGGAGGCACAGATGCTGCACTTGTCTTTTTTTTTTTAACTTTAAAGGGACAGGCATATTTTCCCCCTGCATGACAGCCATTCACTTTGCATTCAGAAGGTCCCAGGATCAATCTGTGCCATCTCTAGTAAAAAAAAGGATCTGGTAGAAGGTGATGTAAAAGACCCTGCTTGAGATCCTGGAGAGCTGCTTCCAGCTGGAGGAGACAATAGAGGCCTTGATACATCAATGTGTAAGGCAGATTCACATAATGTTTACAGGGAAACACACACCGAGTGTGCCTAATCTTTAAAAGGAAGGCTCAACAGAGCTTGTTATAGAAAATGAGTCAGTCTGTGGAGCCATGAGCCTTTGTTCTCTGATGTTTATTGGAGGGGCAAAGCATGGTAGAATCTTTATAATAAGAACTGAATTATAAAGCAAGTATGTTGTTGGGGTTATAACAGTGGCTGAGGTCACACGAGCAGTTTTATCCGGTATCATTACTGTTTCCTTCTGAATTTAAAGTGCATGTTCTGGTAAAATGGTTATCTTCAATTGTTCCTGGCCTGCCTCCCGTTCCACAGTCTTTGGCACTCCCTTCTCAGCTGTCATTGGAGTTACTAGGCCCCAGTGAAAGTCCAGTCTTTATGGATTTCTGCGCTTTCACCTCCCATTTCCAACTGTCTGAACTCCACTGCTGCAAAGTCAAGCTGTTTGAGAAGTCTGAATCTTCTTTTCCATTTTTACCTCCCCCCCCCCTTTTTTTGATCAGGTAGTGATGTGTGTATAAGTGCATATTCACCCTGGCATTGTCAATCACCGCTTGTATGTCCAAGCACCCATGAAGTTGTTTTGAGTGACAAATCCTGCCCCCAAACCCCCTCTCTCCTGTTTCTGCATCAGAGTTGCTGCTGGAGAGCATCCCATGATTGATACAAGAGACAAAAAAAAATGGATGCCTTACAGCAATCTGAATGATTAACCATGAGGTGAGCACACAGTGAGGCCTGTTCAGGGTGGGATGCCTGATCAAAACCTCCCATTACAAAATAAAACAGTGTAAATAGAGGCACAGCCAGACTGCACCAAGCCTGTAGTATGACTGCAGTCAGTGGTTCTCAAAGTCTGGACTGGGTCTAAAAATGGCTCACCACTCTCTTGCAGATGGGTCACTCACAAGGCCAGTTGAGAGGTAAGCCAGGAGAGGAAGCACTGGGCTTTGCTTATCTCTGTATAATCTGCTAAATGAAATACAGTGTGTCATTCAGTAATGCAATATTTATAATAATTAAAATAAAATATAAATTTGTTTAATGTTAACAGCTATGAAAATCTTATGGAGCATTTATTGTATAAGAAACTAAACTGGTATTTGCTATGCAATTCTAAACAGTGTTGACACCATTCTAAATCCATTGAAGTCCTTGGTATTAGAAGGGGATTGCATAGCTGGTAGGGTTGCCAATCACCAGTTGGAGCCAGGGGGTTCCCCAGTTTGGAGACTCTCCTCCGCTTCAGGGTTATTAGAAAATGGAGCAGGCATGTCCACTGGGCACTCCATTATACACTTTGGAGACCGGTTGGTTTCCTTAGAGTATATTGAAGAATTGATCCATGGGTATCTGGGGCTCTTGGGGGGGAGTTGTTTTTGGAGTAGAGGCACCAAATTTTCAGCATAGCATCTGGTGCCTTTCCTAACTCCCCTCCCAAGTTTCAAAAAGATTGGACCAGGGGGTCCAATTTATGAGCATCAAAAGAAGGTGCGCCTATCCTCCATTATTTCAAATGAAGGGAAGGCATTTAAAAGGACCACAGTTCCTTTAAATATGATGGCTGGAATTCCCTTCAGAGTTCAATTGTGCTTATCACAACCTTGCTCCTGACTCTACCCCCATAGTCTCCTGGCTTCACCCCCAAAGTCCCCAGATATTTCCTGAGTCAGACCTGGCAACCTTAATAGTTGGTAACCCAAAACTTTAGTAACTTCGAGTCCCTCACACACTATTAGTGAATGACCAGAGAAAGAAACCAAACCATATCTGACATGCATTAACAATCTCTCTGACTCCTCTAAAGAAAAGCTGTGTTCCTCCTGAGCCACAGGGATGGTTAGTTATAAATCTAATTTGAACACAGAAAGGATACCACAGATATGGACATGTCCCCAATCTGATCTCCAGCAGGTGCAACAAAGAAAACATCTGCCAAACAAATGTGGCCTGTGATTGGCTTGTGAGGGATACATACTGATCTGGTGACTTTAGTCTTCAGTATGATTGATGCCTGATGACCTTTGGATTTGATTGTTCTTGCCTTGTGAAGAACATGACGACTTTTGAGTTCTTTTATTTTCATTCCTTGATGTCAACATGAATCTAATTTCCAGCAGTTGCCATACAGAAACCATCTGCAGAGTGAATGTGGATTGTGATTGGCTTGTCAGTTTTCTTCTTCCTTCAGTGCTAGAATGATCTGGTGGAAACCAAGATGACGTGAAAGGTTGCCCTTGACTGTTCCACAAAGAAGCTTCGCAGGCTTACTTTTGATTGAAGGAGTTAGAGAGAGAATTTCTACAGTCCGCTTTTAAGCCTCCTCCATACTGCTTGCTATGCCTCCTGCTGAGAGACAGTCTACCACTCTATTGGCAACTGGTGCTACCTGGCACTGCCTACTCATCTGCCTTCTTATCAACAAGTTGCCTCAGCATGAAGGTGGCATAATAATCAGGTGAGAGGAGGCACTGGGTTTTCATACAGGTGATGATCACTCTATTAATCTGTCTATCTACCTATTTGTCTGTCATAGCAAAACAGACACATTCATTCTGTGTCTACTCAGAAATAAGTCCCACCCTGTTTATAAATCCCACCTAGTCCCCTAGCAGTTTAGTCCTCTTGCATGCCCTGACGGCAAAAAAAAAAAAAAAAAAATTGCTAAGAGATTAACAGGCCCTCTCTGTTTATCTGTGACTGTCTTCAGGTCTACTGTTGTGATAAAGATCTGTGGCCTAGAGCCATGGCTATGCTATACAGGCTGGGGACTAGATATGACATTATTCTTTTCGGTTCCAAAGTAAGATGTTATTATGGTTTGTTCAGATTTCCTTTGGAGCAAGAAATAACTTGCTCAGGAAAGAGGTGCAAATACCTAACATTATCATAATGGGTCCATTTTAGTAGAAGACCTTGACTGGGGGGTGTGGGACACCAATTGGTGTAATAAGAAAGGCTCCTTTAAAAAATGAAAGATGATTTGTTCCCCATGCACTGGGTAGAGGCATTTATAGCCACCGATAAATGCTTGTAGAAGCCAGTGTTGCCTCTTTGTCCACTGATTAGGGAAGGGAAGTTCTGATTGTGAAGGGACTGCTTTCTTTTTCTGCTTTGTGGCTGGTTGCTGCACCATTTTCTAAAAGCAGGCATTCTTTGGAAACCCTTCCTGCCCAAGCTTTGTCAAGGACCTCCTCTTTTTTGCAGCAGTGGAATGGCAGTTATGGTGACAAAAGTCATTCTTGAGTTGTTCCCCCCAGAAGACCATCAGACAGTCTTTCTGCCACTTTCATGCTGTGCAGCAAACTGTAGAGAGCTAGGCGTCTTTTTTTGCAGTCAAAACAGACTCTAAGGTCAAAGTTGTATACTTTTGAACCACCATCTACTTTCAAAAGAAGCCCCTCCCCTAAATAATGGAAATGTGGCTTTCCCTATGTTATCCATTGATTTAGAAATTTCTATAAATCTTCCTACAGCGTTGTTTCAAGGGAAACAACGTCGGTCAGAAGACTTGTTCTTTGTTTTGAATGAAAGTTGAATTTTTGGGAATCCATTGACATAATTCTGATGATATGCTGACACTGAGGAGGCTGATGACTCTGATGTTGATCTGTTCTATGACTGCAGAAGGTTTGAAGCCTGGGAAGGAGGCAGCGATGGTGGCTTCTGTTGCAGAATCTAAGACCAAAGTTGAGAACTAGAGCCTGGGATATACACTGAGAACTCACACTACAAATTTAAACTGGCATCATAGTTATTTCTTTTCCCCATAGAATTTGGGGTATTGTGGTTCAATGGGGGAGGGGCTAGCTAGTACATACTACTTGGCATTTCATAAATTTATAGAATTCTTTGGGTAAGGTCATGACAGACATCTCCTTGCTTGGATTTACAGAAGATAATACTTATCCTGAATGTGATGGAAAAGAGAAAAGACCTGGGAGAATCTCTTTTGGTCAATGCAGACAGTATGGTACTAAATTCATACCTTTGAGCACTTCACAGATTAATATAGAGATATGCTTATAATACCCCATTCTCATACAGAGAGCATCACATGAGTTCCCCCTCCTAAATACACACTGAGAATATGTAATATGTCCATTTACTCTGCAATGGTTGTCCTCTGTAGACATAAAAGAGAAGGGGGAGCTCGGTCTTTTAGATAGAATACACTAGAAATATATAATCAGAAATTACATATATACTTATTTCTTTGTTTCATTTATATCCTGCCTTTCTCCCCATTGAGGACCAAAAGTGTCTTACAACATTCTGCTGTCCTCTGTTTTTACCTCACAACAACCCTGTGAGGTGGGTTAGGTGGAGAGCATGTGATTGGCCCAGCTTCCATGGCAGGAGTGGGGATTTGAACCTGGTTCTCCCAGTTACTACTAGTCCAACACTCTTAATCATACCACACTGGGTCTAAGCAACCGCACTTGCAGAATCTGAAATAGTAGACTGTGCCCAAGTATTCATAGTCATACGCTGACTTGCTATTTTGTGGTGATAACATGATTGCCAGCCAGTTGATTTACATGTGAGTCCAGCTAAGGATTGGTTCATCCTGATGTTGCTGTGCACTATTGCAGTGCCGAAAACAATGCATTTGTATGTGTGAGCAGCTGCAATCATAATGCAAGCCAAACCAGCAGGTGATTGAGCACTTTTCATATTGACATGAATATGCATGCACTGGAGGCAAGATGCATCTAGCTAGCCATGCAAAGGTTTAACTTTTAGAGACCCTGGAGAGTCAGTTGAACGTCACAGAAAGGGAGTGATAGCAACATTCTAAGAATGCCTCCCCAAAAGAAAAAAACTGGGGCAGAAAATAAAAACAGAGCTTGTTCTTGATAAAACCATGACATGCTAGTTTTCAATATGCAGGAAATATTCCCCCCCCCCCTCCACAGAAGAGCATTCAGTTGTAAATTCTGTAGTCCAAAGAGAGGCAGGCTCATGCTTATGTGGCCCATTCATCTTTCCAGAATGGCGAATTATTAACCCCCAGTCCCAATTTCTTCCCCCAAGGAAGTGAAGAGCAGCAGAAAAAATGGCTTCCATACACTAAAACTCTAGAAATGCCCCTGAGTCTCTCTGGAAAAGACCATAGAGACTAGCGAGGTAACCTAGAACATCCTCCCTGAAATGACATCACGTTTTTCTCAAACTCTTTCCTCCCAGGCATGGCCTCCAAAATTGCCCAACATTTGCCAAGGCAGTGTTGGGAATCCCATTCCCACATCTGCTATTTATGGACAGCTCTTTTTTCCAGGTCAATGATGACAAATCATCATGGTGATTTTCATCACATTTGTTTTGTGTTGTTTAAAGAAAAATCATACACCAAGTGATGGTAATCAAACAGACAATGTGGATAATCCCGACAGCATCTTTCTTGGGGACAAAAGCAAGAAGATCAAAGTATGAGAGGCAAGAGAGGAACTGGCTGCCTGTTCATTTTTCAGCACGATTGTGTTATTGGCCTTTGGAACATCCCAGGGACACTTCAGTGCTATAGATTAATTTAGCTATATAAACGCACACCCTTTTCTTTTTAAGCCAACCACTTGTTCATTTTATCTGAATCCTCTTAAACTTGCGCATTATGAGACAGAGCAAATGACAGTTTCCCATTCAGCCTAGCTATATAATTTGCAATGAGATGTCTGCTGTAAAATGCATTGGGGGGCGGGGGGGATAAGTCTGAAAGAAACATCTCTCCCTGTGACAGAGAAAGCAGCACTGTGATCAAAGAGTATACATGTTTGGGTAGATCCCAATAGAAGGAGCTGCAAGAAGAAACCTGGGGATGATCACAGTAGCAACAGGGACCAAATCCTTTTAAATATCAGAGAGGATGTCTTGCTGCTATTAATGAACATGATTGCCGTGTCCCTGGCAGCCATTCATTAATATGTTGTACCAGTTGTTGTTATGGAGCACATGGGCTTGCCGGCTGTGGCTGATCCAGCTGATTGTCATATGAAGTCAGAATTCCAAATGACCTTCTTGTTCCAAATTTGGTACAAAGGTTTTTGTGAGGATTTGTGCCACAGGCCTGGATCTCTCATAAATTGGGCATTCATCTGCCCTTTGCTTTGATTGCCTGAGGGGCACAGAGGCCCAACAGGACTCTTCCTGTCTGCTGGGTTTGACTGTTGCTGTCAGAGCTCTGAAGAGGCTCTGTGTCTCCAGTGCAACTGGGGGATTTGGCAGGGATACTAACTGGCTTGCCTTGCCTTGCCATACAAGTGGATCAGTGGAGTGGAAAACTACCCAGTGAGCCGCCAAGCAGATCACAGCACAGCCGTCCTAACGCATGGATAAACTAACATGTCAATACACACAGCATGGGGCTGCCTCTCCTAGCCTTCCTTCCTGGCAGGAAAGCAGATGCCGCTAATGAAGTCATGGGAGGTAATAGACAGAAGGTAATAGATCCGCTGTACTAGGCACTGGTCAGGTCTCTTCTTGACAACAGTTGCAGAATCCACATTCTGAGAAGGAAGTGTGTAAAATGGAAGCAATCCAAAGAAGATTTAAGAAGAAAGAGCTACTAGGAATAATGGAAACATCTAAACTTCCAGGGAAATTTATTTCTGAGAAGGCTAAAGGAAGGCAAATGAGAGCCAGTTTGGTGTAGTGGTTAAGACTGCAGACTTTAAATCAGGGAAAACTGGGTTCCCACTTCTTGGCAGGGCCCAGACCACTGGCTTGGGGTGGCAGTGTGCTAATACGGAAGTAAACCAGCACAAACAGAAGCACCCTGGGGCATCCAGACGGTATGTGACCTGCCACCAGAACAGGGACAGGCTGTGGGCACCTTGGAGGAGTGTCAACAGTGCTCATGCACCTTACTACCACTCCTCGGGCACTCCCTGGCCATCCAGATAGTCGGGAAAGGTGCCTCGGAGGTGCTCTTCTGCTTTTTTTGAGGTGTGACTGGGATGCCTACTGATGGGGTGAGTATGGGAGTGGGATGGCAGGCAGATGTACGCATTTGGATGCATTTTTTTTTATCTGCCCAGGTCCTGTCCCTGTGTCAGTCTGGAGAGCCAGTTTGGTGCAGTGGTTAAGTGTGTGAACTCTGATCTGGGAAAACCAGGTTTGATTTTCCCACTCCTCCACTTGCAGCTGCTGGAATGACCTTGGGTCAGCCATAGCTCTAGTGGGAGTTGTCCTTGAAAGGGCAGCTGCTGTAAGAGCTCTCTCAGCCCCACCCACATCACAGGGTGTCTGTTGTGGGCGAAGAAGATAAAAGGAGATTGTAAGCCATTCTGAGACTCTGATTCAGAGAGAAGGGTGGGGTATAAATCTACAGCCCTCCACATGCAACTGCTGGAGTGACCTTGGGTCAGTCACAGTTCTCTCAAGAGCAGTTCTGGGAGAGTTCTCACAGCCCCACCTACCTACAGGGTGTCTGTTGTGGGGAGAGGAAGGAAAGGAGAGTGTAAGCCGTTCTGAGATTCTGAGTGAAGGGCAGAGTATAAATCCAATCTTTTCTTCTTAAAATGTATGAAGAGTGTGAAACAGGACAGAGGGAAGTTATTTGTCCTAGAAAATAAGGTGCCACCAACATGCAGATTACATCCAGCTCTATTTCTCCTTGACAGCTGAGTCAGATGGGTGTGTGCAGGTCCTGAACAGGTGCCTGTGGAGAAAGTAATAGCATGGATGAGGGCCATGACTGAGTTGCAATTTACAGTTAGTCTTGACAAGTCTGGTCAAGGATTCAGGTTGCTAGCACTGTTTCAGCAAATACTAGGGAATTTTGAGGACAGTGCCCGGGATGGTGAATTCTAGGAAGGCTATGACAACACTAATGCGTGATGCTACAGGAATTCCACTTAATCTCTTCAGTAAAAACCATAGACACATGGGGAAATTCCTAGAGGGTCTCTAAAGTGGCCATTTATCAGTTATTTTTTTCTGTTATTCCTCAGTTCCTTGAGGGCAGGGGATCAGGGCTAAGGGTGGGGATGAAGGGTTGCCAACTCCTGTTTGGAAAATTCCTGGGGATTTGGGGGTGGACCCTGGGCATGGCAGTGTTTGGGCAGAGGAAGTACTATAAATGTAGGTTGAGAGTTAAGGCATTTGCAAGACTCTTGGAAATTGTCTCTTGGATATGTAATGAAGTTGTGTTCTTGTCATGCCCTAAATGAATTTTTGCAAGCTATGTTTAAATGCGGGGTGCTATCTTTTTAATTTTATATTATATAATTATTTTTATTGTGCTAATTTCTATATTTTTATACACAGTTGGATAAAGCGAAAGTGAAAAGGGGGAGAGTACGACCTCGTTGCTGCCAAGATTGCCAGGCTGACTACAGAATGAAGAAATTTGCACAATTTGAAGCTTTTGGAGCTTTGGTAACACTTGAAAGCAACAGTCTATTTCAGCCTGGACCTGAAGTAATGAAATTGGACATTTATTTGTTGAATTGAACTATTTACACTAAGGTCCTTGTGAATGATGTGTTCCTATTTGTAAGGATATGATTATAAATTGATGTATTTATGAGAGTGAACTATTATATTTGATATATTTGCAAGATTTTTTCTGAAGTTGTTCTATGTGATTGAGGCTGGTTCTCACGGAAACCTCTGGTTTATCTCCAGTCACCCTCTTGAAGGCTGACAGCCATAGCTGTTTGCTTGCTGTGGGGCAAGTACATGGCACCGCTATCAACGATTAAGGAGCCAGCATGTTCTGGTGGTTCATAGTTTAGGATTCATAGCTTAGGGATGTTGCAGGACTCTGGCTTAGGTCTTCTTCCTGGCTCAGTGTTTTTTATTAGTGCCAGTCAATATACCAGCTACAAACATTTGTTGAAAAATGTGATCTGGCCATGGTGATCCATACTCTGATTATATCTAGGGTAGATTATTATAACATGCTATATGTGTGTGGGTTGACTTTTAAAACTGTTGGAAAACTACATTTGGGCCAAAATTTGGCGACTTGCTAAAGTCAGGGGTCAGCACTAGGGATGTGCAATCCCCCCCCCCCAAAATTCGGTAGTACATGGATTCGGAAATATATGGGGGGGGGGAATACAGAATCCCGTATATTTCTGAATTCCGTAGTCAGAATAGCCGCATATACAGTAGATGCGCGGCTATTTCTGAATATACGGCCCCATTATACCCTATGGGCCATTGAAATCAATGGCAAATAGGGTATTTTTGAAGCCGCCTGGAGGGGAGGGCGTTTGAGGGAGAGCCCCCAAATTTGCAGGGGACCTGCAGGAGACTCTCCCCTACAAACCCCCCAAGTCCCAAAAAGATTGGGCCAGGGGGTCCAATTCCTGGGGCACTCAAAGCCAAACCTAACTTCACACCAGAGAATCTCTATAGGACCCAAATGCACTACATCCCTTTATCTACTCTTTGAACCCTGCCACACAAAACACAATCTGCTCAAGGCTGCAGCAAACCCAGATGCCAGCTCTCCAGCCCTGCCCCAAAGAACGCGGGGAGAGCTGGCCAAGCACAACAAGCATGCTGCTCTGGGTCTCTCACCCAAGTGCCAGCTTCCCTGCCACAGAACACATAATCTACAGATGCCAGCTCTCCAGCCCTGCCCCAAACAACACGGGGAGAGCTGGTCAAGCACAACAAGCCTGCTGGCTCTAGGTCTCTCACCCAAGTGCCAGCTTCCCTGCCACAGAACACATAATCTACAGATGCCAGCTCTCCAGCCCTGCTCCAAACAACACGAGGAGAGCTGGCCAAGCACAACAAGCCTGCTGGTTCTGGGTCTCTCACCCAGGTGCCAGCTTCCCCCCCCCCAAAAAAAAACCAGAACCAAGAAAAGGGACAACAGGAGAAGGCCAAGAAACTCAACTGTTAAAAAAGTGGCCTTTTAAGCAATGAAAATTAGGCCAACCCCCCCCCCCCAAGAACCAGAAGAGAAAAGGAACAACAGCAGCACAACACAGCAGCAACAAATCAAACACAGAATCCTTTTAAAACAGTAAAAAACTTAACTTTTAACAATACAGGAACTTTACCAACCCCTCCCTTCCAAAAAAACCCTTCACCCTAACCCCAAGAAATCCAAGCTACCCAAATCAGGAAAAGTTAAAGGACACTGCACTTTTAAAAGTCCTCTCACTAAAGTAAGATATGGGCAAATTGGCAACCCACCCCCCACCCCAGGCCCCCTCCCCCAGCAGAACCCCCTAACCCTGACCCCAAATAAGCTACCCACCACCCAAATCTGGATAAGTAAAGGGACTCTGAGTCTTAAAAAGTTTTTTACCAGCTAAAATAAAAACAAGAACCCCAAGACTGTCTTACCTTAGACGTCTTCTCTACTCCAGGCAAGTCTGGTAAGGCTGAGAGAGAGCAGCAGCAGCTGAGGCCAAGGGCTAGCACAGCACAATCTCTCTCACACACCAACACAGCAGCAATGGAGGAGTCCAGCCAGGCAGACTCCTTAAAAAGGTTCTCTGGCCCTACAGAGAGCAGTTTCAAAAAACAGCACTGCTCTGTGATTGGCCAGACAACAGACAAAAGATCAAAAGAACAATAATGTTGCTGATAGTTGGGGGATCAGCTACACAACAGCCCTGCAAAGCATGCATTTGCAATGCATTTTGCAAATGCATGCTTTGGATTGGCTGCTGGGGCTCCTCTTCCCCCTCCCCCCCTGATCCTAGGGAGGCTATGGGAGAGGCGGGAAAAGGCTACCAAAGGCGGGAATGGAGGCAAGCAGCTCCCCTGAGGCTGCAGAAGCCCCTTTCCCGCCTTTTCAATGGATTTACGTATATTTCCGAATATCTATACGGAAGTATACAGGGAGCCATACTCGGCTCCCGCATAATGGGCCCCAATTGGATTCGGCTGAATGCGATTCCGTATACAGCCGAATCAAGGGTGATTCGACGGTTGATTTGGTTCGGCCAAACCGAATGCACACCCCTAGTCTCTGTGTTCAGAGATCAGTCCATTTGTTTCTGAGCACAATTGAAAGTGCTAGTTCTTACCCCTAGGGCCCTAAATGGCTTGGGGGCCAGGGTACATCAAGGATCACCTCCTAAACTGTCCAGCCAGACAGTTCACAGCTTCCTGATAAGTCCTGACTTCTTCTTGGGCCCTTGCACAGGCAGGCGGTGACCGGAAACATTGCTGCTTCAGCCGTGGGACTCATGGAATGACTTTCTGTTGGAATACAAGCTATGCACATTCCAGCCATTATATAGTTAACTGTTTGTTTACCTGATAGAGGAAGTGATGTATTGTGACCTAAACTCAATTGTGGGATGGTTCTTACTTTGCCCGCGAAAGTTGTGAACACAACATTGGTCAGAGAGGATGTTAGGTGTGAAATGCTTTGATCTTGTATGCAAGGTTTATCGCTCTTCTTCCTGGCGAAATGCTTTTTGGGGAGAAGAACAGTGAAGACAAAGAACGTAGCCATGTAGATAAGACGTAGATAGACTAGCTGGAAAGCTAGATGTTTTTCTGTTTTATCCCAAGTACCCTATCCTGATGTTTTCTAGTAAACTTTATTTCTTTTGCTAAGCTTAAGCCTCGACTGCAATTACTGCCACTCCAAACCTCTGAATTTAACATGTATTTCCTAACATTTTGGTAGCAGATGATAAAAAGATTCCAACACTTTCCCTTTGAAATATCCATGGCATCTGCACTATGCTATTTTAGGCACTGGGCCAAAATGATTCTTTTTCTCTAGGATTCTAATTAAGAGTTTGATCTTTTAGCATCATTTTCAGCATCTGCTTTTAGCCTGATAAATATTTTCTCAGTTTTAAGATGCTTGATGTTTTATGCTGTTTTGGACCTTTGACCGGGTTTTTAGTGCTGGGATTTAATAGTCAAGTTTTATTTTATTTGTTTTTATTATGTTTTATTTTGTAAACTGGCTTGAGCAGAATCTCTGGATAGGCAGCAAAAAAAAAAGTTCTAAACAGAGAGGGAGGACAAGAAAAAATATTCTAAGAAGATTTTAGCATCCTATCACTGAGAAACTTTTTTTTTAAAAAAAAAAAACTTCAGGTGGGTAGCTGTGTTGGTCTGAAGCAACAAAACAACCTTTGAGTCCAGTGGCACCTTTAAGACCAACAAAGTTTAATTCTACAGATTTCTGAACTGCGTATGGACATGAAAATTTATACCCAGAATTAAACTTTGTCTTAAAAGTGCCACCGTTCAAACTAATTTTTGAAAAAAGGCACTTGTTAACTATTTGTTAGTTGGATAAAATCCTATTTCTTCATGATTGATAAAGGTGAGATGAATTACAAACTTTATGCCTCGTAAGTGAATTATTACCAGTAAGATGTTAGTCTTCATTGGGCTTCATTTCAATCTGTTCTCATATATGTGTGAAATCTTCGGAGTGGGAAGCTAGCTTTACCCTGGAGGCAGGATTTGAAATGAACTGAAAAAGGTTTGCAGGGGCTGATTTCCATGAGAGAGAATTCACAGGGTCTGCAGTGCTGGAGACCCCATGCCTGGCCTCTGAACAACATCACAGTCACAGAATACTTGTGTATTCTGCTCTGTTCCTCATGTGGAACATTTCCACTGCAGGCAGGACCAGGGTGACATGCAGAAGGAGCTGTAACATACTGTTAGTCCAAATAGAAATGGGGAAGATATTGCCAAAAATCATAGAGTCCACCCACTTTGCCACCCATCCAGTAATTGTGTGCACAGGGAATGCTTGGAGGATACAGGATGCAGAAACTTTGCTGAAACTAAGCAGGTCTGGATCTACTCGGTGCCTGGGTGGGAGTCCTCCTTAACTTAAGAAACATCCTGCTGTATTTGAGGCCAAGTGCATATTAGACTTTCAATCAGGGCTTTTTTTTTTTTTTTTTGTAGCAGGAACCTCTTTGCATATTAGGCTACACCCCCTCCCAATGTATCTGATCCTCCAAGAGCTTACAGTAGGCCCTACTAGAGGATTGGCTACATCAGGGGGGTGTAGTCTAATACGCAAAGGAGTTCCTGCTACAAAAAAAGGCAATACTTGTTTGGAACATGGTTCCTTTACTCTCACAATCTTCTGTTCTCTACAGGCTTATGCAGAGCATTTTTTTGAGCAGGAACACCCAGGAACACAGTTTTGGCTGGCTTGGTATCAGAGGATAAGGCCTAATATGCAAATAAGTTCCTGCTGTGTTTTCTCTACCCAAAAAGCCCAGGGCTTTTGCTTTATTTGTGTCCTCCCTGGGTCCTGGTGATCATAAAGAACAGTGAGTTCAGAGCTCAGAACTCAATTCCCCGTCAGTTTAGCTGAGGCGGTTGTGTAAAAGAAGAGGTAACCAATACCATGTCCCCAAGCCTGAAACAGCCCTGGAGGGCATTATTTACCCTGTTGGGGGAAACTACATGAATCCCCTCAGTATATATGCTGATTCTTGCACCATTTCCAAGCACAGAACTCAGAGGTACTTGTGATAACTTGGGGAGAACATAAGCAAAGTGTAATGTCTCATGAGGACCTCATATGGCAGTAGATGGGGGTACAGGCTGAGGATAATGTTCGTCTATTCTCACATTTGTTTGTAAAACGGGGGGGGGGGGACTCATACCAAAAAGCACTGCTGGATCAGAACAAAGATTACTCTAGTCAAATATTCTGCTTCTCAAAATGTCCCACCAGGTGTCCCCTAGGTAGCCCCATAAGCAATTAACAAAGGCAACAGCTTTCTTCTACTGCTGTGCTCCCTGCAACATGTTCCATAGGAATCCCACATATGTCATCTTGAGGTCATAGGGTTGCCCATCACCTTCAGGGTTAGCAGAAAGCAGGGGAGAGTATGTCCACTGGACATTCCATCATACCCTATGGAGACCGGTCCTCATAGGGTATAATGGAGAATCGATCCATGGATATTTGGGGCTCAGGGGGGCTGTATTTTGAGGTAGAAGAACCAAATTTTCAGCATAGCAACTGGTGCCTCTCCTCAGAAAGCGCCCCCCCCCCGCAAGTTTCAAAAAAGATTGGACTGGGGGTCCAATTCTATGAGCCCTCAAAGAAGGCGCCCCTATTCTCCATTATTTCTAAGGGAGAGAAGGCATTTAAAAGGAGGGTGGTCCCTTTAAATGTGATGGCCAGAACTCCCTTTGGAGTTCAATTATGCTTGTCACAACCTTGCTCCTGGCTCCACCCCTAAAGTCTCCTGGCTCCACCTCCAAAGTCCTCAGAAATTTCCTGAGTTGGTCCTGGCAACTGTATCCATGATAGAGGACAGGTACAATAGAAATCTGGAAAACCAGTTGTTCAAAGGTGTGAGTGGGGATAAAATAAATGTTATTTTATTTACTTCACTCTTGCCTCAAACTGATATTGCAAGTTTTCAGAATGGTATAACTCTCTGCAAAAATTATTTCCCAGAGGTAAAAATAAAATGAGTGTTGTAAAATGACCCCTTAGGCCCTTGTTTTTACCACAGCAAATGAGGGATTGACTCAGCCAGGCCCTAGTCTCAAGCTACTAGACCACACAGAGAAGCTGGTCTCTCCAGTTTATATCCCACTCATTCATTTTCCCAAGCAGGGTTACTCTCCTCTGCCACCAGTGTTGTTATGTCCTGCATTCTAATCCCTATGTACAGCACAGCGCACACTACAGAGGCGACCTGTGGAACCCCACTGGTCCCCGGATGTAGCTCGCTAATACTCACCGCCAATCAAGATCTGTGGCGGGAAGTTTAACTGACCAAGATTGGACCTGGCCTCATGGAGAGTTGTTCCGGGGCATGTATATAATTGGGACCCGGCCCGCCATTCTCCCTCTTGTGATGTACCTGCTAATAAAGTATATTGCCTTCAACACGTCTCGTCACTGAGTACATTACAAGTGTGATGGCCTGCTATCAGCCTCTCTCTCTAAACAAAACAAACAAAACCCCAGAATCCTCTCTGCAGTTCAGCCACCATGAGAGTAGGGGAAAGCTTTGGAAACCTCATGTTATAAATATTGCCGACTAAGTATATGTAGCTGCCCTGAGCATAAGTATATGTAAGTATATACAGCCACCCTGAGCCCGCCTCGGTGGGGAGGGCGGGATATAAATCAAATAAATAAATATGTTCTCATATGTCAGTGTGCCCCACTGGCTGTTCCTGCTGATGCTCAGTTGGGTGGCAGTGCCGGATTAAACCCTGTGGAGGCCCCTAGCCAGTCAAAATCTTGGGTGGGGGGGTCGCCTTGCAAATTATCTCAGAGTTGGAGCGCCCACCCCACCACCTGTGCCCCCTGCTGCAGCCTGAAGGCACTTTCCCAAAAGCCGCTTTGACAAAACTGTGGGGGAGAGGCAGAGAGAGACAAACTTGGCAATGATGCCAGCAGCAGCCACACCAGGCAAGTTGGAGGCTGGCAAAGAGCAGCTTAGTTGCTGACTTCACATGGAGACTGGAAGAGCTGCAAGCAGGGGGGGAAATGGGGGGGGCAGTCTGAGGCCCCTAAAGGCGTGGGGGCCCATAGGCCAGTGCCTACTTGGCCTAATGGTTAATCCGGCCCTGCTGGGTGGCAATGAGAGGGGAAAGGTGACTGCTGTGACTAGGCTTCCCAATCCCCAGGTCCCACAGGGGGATCCCCCAGTTTTACAGGCTTCCCCCCTCCCCCAGCCAGCTGGCCGGCGGGGGAAGCCCCGCCCCCAGAGCCATTATGCACCTCCATGAACGATTCCTATAGGAAATGATGGGGAATTGATCCGCGGGTATTGGGGGCTCTGGGGAGGCTGTTATTTGAGATAGAGGCACCAAATTTTCAGTATAGCATCTAGTGCCTCTCCCCAAAATACCTCCCAAGTTTCAAAAAGATTGGACCAGGGGGTCCAATTATATGAGCCCCAAAAGAAGGTGCCCCTATCCTTCATTATTTCCTATGGAAGGAAGGCATTTAAAAATTTGTGCAGTCCCTTTAAATGTGATGGCCAGAACTCCCTTGAAGTTCAATTATGCTTGTCACATCCTTGCTCTTGGCTCCGCCCCCAATGTCTCCTGGCTTCACCCCCAACGTCTCCTGGCTCCACCCCCAAAGTCCCCAGATATTTCTTAAATTGGACTTGGCAACCCTAGCTGTGACATCGATTCCTATGTGACTGGTTAAATAAGGATCTGGGACAAATGCTAGAGAATTACTGTGCTAGAAGTAATGCCATTGCATCCAGCAATGTTGGTATGTCACCATTGCAGAGGAACTTCCCACTGGTGAGTCTCTCACTTTTCGCCAGCCTTGTGCTTGCAACTCTACTGGAAACCAAGCATGGTTCATTTTTTTTTTTGTAGTTGCAGAGACCATATGAATCTCAGAAAAAAGATTTTTTTATCTTAAAGAATATAGCATTCATACACAAGAGGAAAAAAAGCATATAGTTGAGTGTAACAATACTACAGCACCGGATTTTCTCTGTGCTCAGATGCTGTTGCATGCTGTTTCTCTTGTGCATCAAATGTATGCTCTAGTCTTTAACAGAAAGGAAAAGAAGCCATTCCATGGGAAGCAGCAATTCTTAGCAGACGTGCTTTAGAGAACAGTTATGCTTGAGGAACCAGGAGACACAGGCGAGCACATGGTCTGAAGAGAGGTGACCAGCCAACCAAATGGAGTAGAACTGAGGTTAACATAGCCTGAACAACAAACTTGGAATCATTTAAGTTATTTCTGTCTCCCTTTAATACCATAGGGATAAGTTGTAGATTTAGGGGAATAGCATATGCATTTAACCTCTTTCTCTAAATCTACAGCTTATCTCTCTTCAGGCCATGTGCCTGTGTCTTCTGGTGCTTCAAGCATGACAGTTCTCTAAAGCGTGTCTGCCCCAAATGCTTGCTTCCCATGGAATTGCTTCCTATGCTCAGTGAAGAGTTTCTTCTACCTACAACACACACACACCCAATTCACCAGGGTCATATTGAGGTTTCAAGATGCTTTGCGTATGTGCACAGGTCACAATGCCCTCTCTCCTTTGTCATCTCGGGTTGCGTTCATTATACGGACAGCTTTTCAGCCACCAAACTCTGAAGCTTGGAATTCAGAACGAATTGAGAAAAGGAGCAATGGCAGGGATGGGGGAGAACTAGCTCAGGCTTTTGAGCAAACTGTTTGTAAAGGCAGCTGGTGCTTAACTTCTAAGCATTCACAGTAATCACAAAGCAAAGTAGAAAAAAATTATGCTGATATTTGGGGGAAGGGTCATTACATCACAGAGTGTGTATAGAACATAAGCATCAGTCCCAAGGCCAAACTGCACAGTGCACGAGAGATTCAGTATCAGATCTCCCAGCAATTTTTTTTAACATTAAAAGAGGCTGTAATGGGGCTGATTTGGCTCTGACTTGTGGTGTTGGGGAAAGGTCTTTAAATCCTGCCCGAAATTATTTTCCCAGTAGCACATTGTGCCCTGGAGCTGCAATTAGCTACAATATGGAAAGCAATATTATACTGTTCTGATATCCTTTCTCTGTTTTTTTTTAAACTTTAATTGGGAGACTCAGTTATGCATCACCCACATAAATTGTAGCTTGCCCTTCCATTCAGTTCTTTTCAAAAACTGTGAACGCATGCATATGAAGCTGCCTTATTGTGAGTCAAACTGTTAGTCTATCAAAGTCAATAGTGTCTACTCTGACTGGCTCTCCAGGGTCTCAGGTTGAGGTCTTTCATATCACCTACTACTTGACTGTTTTAATTGGGGATACTGGGGATTGAACCTGGGGCCTTCTTCATGCAAAACAGATGCTCTGTCATTGAACCATGGCCTTCCTGAAACCTATCTCCTGCTTTCCATTTCTAGCTATGTATTCTGTAGGTAACTTTTGGCAAGTTCCGCTTGTCAACCTCAGTGCTTTGTCATTAAAATGCAAATCATAGCAGTAATATCCTCCATATAGGTCATTTCCCCACCTGAACCCATGAGCCTTTAATTTCAACCCTATCCCACAAGCACATCCCTAGTGCACACAATCTCTTAGGAATCTGGGGTCAGTTCTTGCTTTATAGCAGTTTGCTTTTTTGTTCACACAGCTGCAGACTCATTGGATTTTAACAGACAGCATGAGATACACAAGATTTTCTTCTCTGTTATCTACAACAATGAGGTCGGTCCTGCAGATTTCAAACATGCTACCTGCCTTTGCCATGTTACTTAGCCTCTTGATGTAATGCATACACAATCTTTGTAAAATATATACAGGGACTGAGCCATAAATAGCCGAGGGACCTGAACAAGCAAGGCTGGCAGGAATAGGTTGGATACCACTTTCCATAAGCACAATTAAGGGGCTGTACAAACGATCGGACCCTGTGATTAACGCAGCTTCCCAATCCGCATGAATATTAAACGGCAACAGGCCCAGACTCCCCACACAATGAATTCTGTATGAATCTTAAGATAAATCATTTGGATAAGTTAGCAGCAGCTGTACTCCCTTGCTGCCAGCTGCCTCAAAAAATAATTTCAAGTCAGGCGAGAGAAAAGACAGAGAGAAAGAGGAAGAGAGAGAGCGCGTGAGACCAATGAGACCCCCTAATTAGGATTCTGTGCTTGGAGGGCCAGGGATCAAGGCTGATAAATGCAGGGTGCCTGAAGCTGTTTGGGAAATCAAAAATAGAGGGAGGTATTAGAAAAATCAGTGGCAAATACTTTTGTGCTTAATTGCCTCCTGGCTTTTTGTGATTATTTAGTAGGGAATGATATTGTGGCCTTCTAACCCTTGTGGCTGTATCAGGCTAACTGCAAGATATTAAATCTGCATCATAGGGTTGCCATTTGCCAATCCCCAGTTAGGGGCAGGAGGTCTCCTGGTTTTGGGTTATCCAAAAACTGGGGTAGGGTTAATGCCCACTGGACACTCCATTATACCCTATAGAGACTCGTCCCTATAGGGCAGGGATGGCCGGACTTGCTTAACAAGAGCAGGGCTTTTTAAACTTATTTGCATATTAGGCCACACCCCTGACATCACCATTGTTTCACACAAGACTTTTTAATAGAAAAAGCCCAAAAGGAACTCATTTGCATATTAAGCCACACCCTCTGATGCCAAGCTAGCTGGAACTATGTTCCTATGCGTTCCTGCTCAAAAAAAAAAAGCCCAGCGTAAGAGCCACATAAAATAAATGTCAGATGTTTGAGATTCACAAGGTAGGAAGAGAGGCAGGGAGGAAGAAAGGAAGGCAAATAGATGGGGGAGGGAGGTGGAGGTAGAAAGAAAGCAACTTTAACATTAAATGCATTTTTCAAATTGCCGGCTAGCTTGGCTTGGTGAAGTGTTTTAAAGAGACAAATGCCTTTTCCAAGCTAGCCAACAGGACAATGGGTGCTTCAACAGCCACATGTGGCTCCCAAGCCACAGTTTGGCCACTCTCTGTATGCAGTATAATGGAGAATCAAACTGTAGGTATCCAGGGCTCCAGGAGGGCTGTTTTTTAAAAATAGAATCACCAAATTTTCAGCATAGCAACTGGTGTCTCTCCTCAAGAGACAACCCAAATTTCAAAAAGATTGGACCAGGGGGTCCAATTCTATGAGCCCCCAAAGAAGGTTGCTCCATCCTTCATCATTTCTAATGTAGGGAAGGCATTTAAAAGCAACGCAGTCCATTTGAATGTGTTGGCCAGAACTCACTTTGGAGTTCAATTGTGCTTGTCACAACTTTGCTCTTGGCTCCACCTCCAAAATCTCCTGGCTCCACCTCCAAAGTCCCCAGGTATTTCCTGAGTCAGACCTGGCAAGCAACCCTACTACATCAACATGATGGCTGGCAGAAAAAGGAACACGTGCCACTTTGATCTTGTGTATGTTCAGCACTTCCGTCTTTTGGGGAGAGCGATGGTCAGTTTGATAAAAACTGATGTAGAAAAATAGGTATGCTTGTTTGTACATTAAACAAATCACAGCGGAAGGCACAGCTACAATACAATCCTATGCAGAGCTAATCCAAATTCAATCCATTAAAAGCTGCAGTATTTACGGGCATAGATAGGAGTAACTCTGCCTAGGTTTGCCCTGCTACTAGAGCATAACAATAATAATACTTGGCACTGGAATGTTCAAATTACTTTGTATATACTACCTTTTGGAGGTCCTTACAGTAGCCTTGTAAAGAAAGCCAGGATTCTTAGGGATTTTGCAGATGAGGGGTTGAGGATACAAGAGCACGCTTTGCCTAAAGCCATTTGGTGAATTTTTGGCAGAAATGAGATTTGAACTAAAGCTTCTTGATTTTTAGCTCAGTCTAAGCTGCAGGGCACCATGAGAGCTTATGAACTGAAAAGTTCCTTCTTCAAAGATCACTGCAACCACAACTTTCATTATATTAAATAGTGAGTTCAGCCAGCTCTCATTCAACACAATTCTTTATTAGCAAGGACACTCAAGAAAAAACACAGGCAACACAGAGAACTGTATAGAGTTTGGAAATAGTTAACCACGCCTCACTGGCAAGCACCAGCCAATCCCATTCTGCTCTCCAGAATCATTCATTTGCATTTCCTGGAGAAATGCCTCACATCCCAATTGGTTGGTTCCAAGAGAATGGTCAACTGTAATGTAGGCATCAGGATTCTAGAGAGTAATGGGCACCTGCCTCAAGCTTGGACAAAACATTCCATAAACAGCACAATAGATATTAAGAGGCCTTTGGAGATTTCACTACTGGTATCATAGGCGTAAAGTACGCAGGGGCTGAGGGGCTGCAGCCCTTCCCCCCCCCCCGGGATTTTCCCACCTGGGGATAAGCCCTCGCTGGGCAATCAACACAGGACTTGGGGCTTCAAAGGCACGAATGGGGTGATAAAGTCTGTGTGTGAAAGACCTCAACATTTGGGGTGAAAGTGAGCTTGAGTGTGGCCATGAAGATCAGAAACCTTTAAGAACAAAATTTGAGGCCAGTGGCACCTTTAAGAACCAACCAAGTTTTATCTGGGCATCAGCTTTTGTGCGCATGTACACTGTTTCATTTAGATTGCACACACACTTATTTTATCTGACATGAGCCTTTTTTTTTTTGCTATTAATCATTGATCTTATTCATTGTTTTGCTGCTGTTGGTTTTATGATGTGAGCCATCCTGAGCCCATTTTGTGGGTAGGGCAGGATATGCTGGATACATGAAATGAAATGAAAGTTTGATTTCTGAGTATAAGTGAAAACGGAATGATTTAGGTGTCAAGCTCCAGTATCAGCAGCAGCTGTAAACTGTAGCATATATTGAACCTAACATATAGTTGATGACAGCCAGTTTGATGCAGTAGTTAAGTGCACGGATTCTTATCTGGGAAAACCGGGTTTGATTCCCCACTCCTCCACTTGCAGCTGCTGGAATGGCCTTGGGTCAACCATCACTTTTGTAGGAGTTGTTCTTGAAAGTTCAGCTGCTGTAAGAGCTCTTTTAGCCCAACCTACCTCACAGGGTGTCTGTTGTGTGTGTGTGGGGGGGAAGGTAAAGGAGATTGTGCTTCAGGGTCATCAGAAAACAGCAGGGGGAAGGGAAATGTTCCCCTAAAGCTTTTCTGTATTGCCTTTTACTGTCAAATCTGTGACCATCGGTTTGTCCTATGCACACGATATGTATATTTGCAGATCTTAAAGTGACTATTCTAAAAGTGAATTTCAAAAACAGGACACAGCAAGAGACATCTGAGATACCACTTTAACCACTGGCCAACTCCCACCTTTTTCTGAGTTTGGCCCAATCCATGGGCATTGTGTGTGGGGGGGGTGCTCCCTAAATTTATGGGGAGGGAGCTTCTCCATAAATTCATAGGTAGTGATAATGGAGGCCCCTCCCTGTGATGTTACTGGCTCCTCCCTATGATGTCACTGGATCAAATGTCTCTGGCTGGGCCCCAGCCCCCCCTCCCCCGGAAATTGAAAAGTCTACACCCCTGACTGGTATGCTTTATAAAGGTGCTATTAAGTATTGTTTAGATAGTATTATGGAGGGTCCCTGATCTGCAAGGCCCAGGATAGCCCAATCATGTGAGATCTCAGAAGCTAAGCAGGGTTGTCCCTGGTTAGTATTTGGGTGGGAGACCACCAAGGAATACCAAGGTATCAACACAGAGGTAGTCAATGGCAAACCACCTCTGAATGTCTCTTGCCTTGAAAATCCTATGCTTCACCATCAATTGACTGGGACCTGGCACTTTGTAGAATGGGAAAGGGATGTTAAACAAATGGAAAACTTAGAAAAAGTCTATGCCAATTGTGGTCAAAAAATCCTGCCCTGGTCGCAGATAGGATAGCCAGCCCCACAGTTTGAGAACCCGTCCCCCAATTTGAAAGAATCTGGCAGCAGGAAGGGAGGGTGGGGTCATGTGATGCTCTAGCCTTTCCTCCTCCTAGTCTCTATGGTAGGCAAAGAGTAGAAAGGCTAGAGCATTGTGGTTTCTGGAGGACGCCTGGGTCCCTTCCCAGCCTGAGTTAGTGCAGGGATTGGTCTCTGTCGGCTCCTAGGCTGCACTGCACTCCGTACCAACCACCACTTCAGTCAGAGGAGGTTGGAGGAGAACCTTGTTGCTGCTGCTTGAGTCCCTCACTACAGGAGGAAGGTACATCCCTCCTTCTGGAGCTGTGAGGTGGAGGGGGGATGACCGCCTTTTCTTGCCAGCACCACCAGGAAGCTGCTGTCCAGCACCACCAGCCAGTGCTGTCCAGAGTAGGTCTATATGCATGTGTATGAATCAAAGGGAGAATGCAGGTGAGGGCGGGGAGAGGCTGCGCACATCCTTCTCCCCCTCAGCAATTGGCTAACCAGTGTTGTCCAGGGAAGATGTGTGTGTGTGTGTGTGTGTGAATTAGTGAGAGAGTGGAGGTAGGGGTGAGGGTGAAAGGGAGGCCATGCATATCCTTCCCCCCCTCAGCAACTGACCCAATGCCTCTTGTGGGCCTGTTGGTCAGTGCTCTCAGGGGGTGAGTGTGTGGGAGAGTAGAGGTCGTGGTGGAAGCTGCGAGCATCCTTCTCCCCTTTGGCAACTGCAGCCTGGTGACCCTCTCTTTCCTAATACGAGAACTCGGATTCACCCAGTGGGTAGGTGAGTCAAAAGAAAGCATTTCTTCACACAAAACAGGATTTACTAAGGGCATTCGCAGCAGAAAAGAATCCTCTGGTGTCAGTGGCTTTAAAAGAAGACTGGGAAACTCTTGAGGGAAAAGAGCTCTGCCAATGGCTATTTGCTATAGCTAGCCTCTGGTGGGTCCTGGAGATCTCCAGGAATTACAACTGATCTCCAGGCTCTGGAGCAGGGCTGTCAAACCACAAGCTCGCAGGCTGGAACCAGCCCACCCAGGGCTTCAATCAGGCCCACAGCAATTTTCTCCTGCCTCCCTCCTCTTGTCCTCATCCTTTGAAGCTCAGAGGCTGTTGACAACATTCCCAGCTCCTTCTGCCTTCTCTTTGCTGGCTTCAGCTAGAAGTCTTTCTGAGATTGCAATGCTGCAAGGAAAACCAGAATGGATTTTCATTAAGTTCTCTAGATAGATTCTGCACCCAGATAGACATGTTTTCCTTGCAACTTTGCGCTGCAATGTGTTTCAATAGATTGGAGCTAAAACAGTTTCACCTTTGCAGCATTTATGGCCAATTGAAGCCCCTTGCAAATAAAGGGTTGATGCTTTGAGCCAGCTTGTCTCTGCTGAATGGACCTGAGAAGTGGTGCCTTGTTTTATTTTAAAAACTGCATTGCTAAATCCTAGTATTCCCTCACCTTTCCATTTTAAACAAACTATCACAGGAATAGAGCATCTGCTTGGTAAGCAGAAGGTCCCAGGTTCAATCCCTGGCATCTCCAAAAAAGGCAAATAGGTGTGAAAAACCTCAGCCTGGAGAGCTGCTTCTAGTCTGAGAAGACAATACTGACTTTGATGGACCAAGGATCTGATTCAGTATAAGGCAGCTTCATATGTCCATATGTCCAAATTTAAGCACGTTTGTATTTTAAGTTAAAAATAATATTTTAATTGTGTTTATCTGTATCCTCTATAAAATTTATATCTCTGCTACTTGAAATGTCATTTTATGACATGCATGGCTCAGCCCCACTATAAAGTTTATATCTCTGCTACTTGAAATTTCATTTTATGACATGCATGGCTCAGCCCCACAAAGTTCCATTTGTGTCAAATCCAGCCCTCATAACAAATGAGTTTGACACCCCTTTAGACGTTAGTTTTCCTGGAGAAATAGCTGCTTTGGAGATCAGATTCTAGGGCTTTTTAAAAACAGGAACGCACAGGAATGCAGTTCCAGCTGGCTTGGCATCAGGGGTGTGTGACCTAATATACAAATAAGTTCCTGCTGGGCTTATTTTTATTTATTACTTATTTATTACTCTAAATTTCTATCCTGCCCTCTCCGCAAGCGGACTCAGCCCTGTGTGAAACTATGATAATATCAGGGTGTGTGGCCTAATATGCAAATGAGTTCATGCTGGGCTTTTTCTACAAAAAAAGCCCTGTCAGATTCTGTGGTTTGATATCCTGCTGAGATTACTCCCATCTCCATAGCCTGCATCCCAAAGGTCTGCCCCCAAATCTCCAGGAATTTCTCAGCTCAGACTTGGCAACCCTGCGCCAAACTGCCTAGATGGAATTTCCATGTTCAGTGGCAGTCTCTCTTAGCTGTCCATTGTTGGAAACTGAACACTGGGCTTGGATGGACTTTGGTCTCATCCAAGCCAGTGAACAGGCCTGTCTTGCTTGGAGTTCTGAACTTCAGCACCTTCTCTCCAGGGGAACTGATATAGTCTGGAGATCTCCAGGCCCCATCAAGCATTTACAGTGATATCATAGATAGGGGTAGAGGTTTGGTGCAGAGTGCTGGAAGTGACATTGGAAGGGTGGAGTTTGGAAAGTGACATCACTTGACATTTGACCTGGAAGTGACATCACAGGACATGACGTTACAAAAGTGATGTCACATCCTTGCTAGATGCCATCCTCAAATTCTCTTGGCTCCATCTCCAAGTTAAACAATAGCAAAAATGGGCTCCTGTATTAAAACAGTTCACAACTATATAGAACACAGGAAAATGTACTCCTCATTCAATTCCATATCACAGTGATATTTATATGTTTTATGCAACAGTAAATATAAAGCTATATACAATTACTCTATTAATATATCTCCAACAGTACAAAATGAAGTCTCTTGCTCCTGAGGTCCCTTGCCCAATGATAGTTTCCACCAGAAGTAAGGTCTTTTTCAAGGACTGAGATTTCCTCCTCACCAACAATTTACATGGAATGGTAAAATCTTCCACAGCTACAGAAGTGATCACTCTGACCTATAGTTTAAGAATCTGACAAGCCCAAGCTTCTTTGAGCACTCTGTTTGAAGGACTTGTTTAATGAGATGTGAATTGAGAAACTTACCAGTACTTTGCTACTGCTGGAGATATAGGATTTGAACATTTTTGTACTGTTGGAGATATATTAATAGAGTAATTGTATATAGCTTTATATTTACTGTTGCATATAACATATAAATTTCACTGTTTTATAAGATATAGAATTGAATGAGGAGTACATTTTCCTGTGTTCTATATAGCTGTCCACCTCCAAGTCCCCAGGTATTTTCCAAGTTGGACCTGGCAACCCTACTTGCAGGCCCTGTTCCACCCTGCCCTCCTGGGCTGTCCCAACACCTAGATGGGCTTTTTTTCTCTCTCTGTAATTGTTGCGGCCACCTGACTTTTGTAATAATCACCTATGGGAAAGTCAGGACTCCCAGCTTCCCTTCCAAGTTCTGAGGTTCTGCCTCTGTGTCTCCCATTACCTACCTGAGTCTGGTTACCATGGGGACATCTTGCTGTTTGATCATTTCTCTTTCTCTACCCGCTGCCCAGGTCAGGCTGGGTCAATGAAGCTTTTCCTGAAGTCTCCAGGAGTTTCTTCCTGATGTCTTTCCAGTCCTAATTCCTCCAAATCTTTGTTCCCTACTTGTAGTGGGGGGTGGGGGAAAGGTGGACCATCTCATTGTCTTTAGCTAGACTCATTAGTGTTTTTAAAAAGGTGGCTGAAGTGAGGCTGGAAAAGAAATTGAATTGACTTCCCCCTTCTTGCCTTTCTTGGCCCAGAGAGAAAAACATTTTAACACTCAGAGTGAAATATGCATTTCTTCACATCAATATTATATGAAAATAGAGAGCCAGTGTGGTGCAGTGGTTAAGAACGACAAACTCTAATCTGGAGAACCAGGTTCAGTTCTGCATTCCTCCACATGCAGCTAGTCGGGTGACCTTGGGTCAGTCACAGCTCTTTCAGAGCTTTCCCGGCCCCTGAAATAAGTCTAACTCACCACCTAGTGGTGCATAATGCTAAACATACTAGAACTTCAGGCTGCCAGACAATAGGATCCCCTGGCTATACTACACACAATGCTATAGGATAATTGTTATTGTTGTTGTTGTTGTTGTTGTTATTTGAAAATATTACTTGATGGTGTCATGAGTGGCCTTAACTAAGAAACCACATCCATGGAGTTGTAGCGGCAAGAATTCTTGCAATATAATAATTTTATTTGTTTGGTTGTTTGTTTATAGTCTGCCTTTCTCACAGGGACTCAAGGTGGATTATATATAGTGAGTAGGTGGAATCATCTACGGCTCCGAATCATGGGTTTTATACCGTCATCACCTGCGACTCCTCGAGCGCTTTCATCAGCGCTGCCTTCGCACCATCCTCAACATCCACTGGAGTGACTTTGTGACCAACACTGAAGTCCTCAAGCGGGCGGAGGTTACCAGTATCGAGGCACTGCTGCTGAAGACGCAGCTGTGCTGGGCAGGGCATATTTCTAGGATGGAAAACCACCGCCTTCCCAAGATTGCCCTGTATGGCGAACTCTCCACCGGCCATCGAAATAGAGGGGCACCAAAGAAGAGGTACAAGGACTCCTTGAAGAAATCCCTTGGCACCTGTCGCATCAACCATCACCAGTGGTCTGACCTAGCCTCAGATCGCAAAGCATGGAGGCACACCATCCACCAGGCTGTCTCTTCCTTTGAGAACGCGCGCATAGCTGGTCTTGAGGACAAAAGGAGATTGAGGAAGAATCGCACTGCTACAGCACCAACCCTAAATCAGACTTTTCCCTGCAGCCACTGTGGCCGGACCTGCCTGTCCCGCATTGGTCTTGTCAGCCACCAGCGAGCCTGCAGCAGACGTGGACTATTGCACCCTTCTTAAATCTTCGTTCGCGAAGCCAAGCCGAGAGAGAGGTGGAATCAACAAAATGGGACATTCAATAACCAATGCATTAGGATTTTAGAAGTCTGGAACCACCAGAAGGAACTAAAGCATATGGTAAGTATTAACTCGACAAATTAAGTGGAACACGCACACTCACGCACACATAGAAGGATGTCCCTTTGAGTTCACTTACTCCCCAGTATGAACGTATAGGATTGCTGTCAAAGTTTAAGAGAGAAGTTGCATTGTTTACACCTTTTGTTTGGGATAAACTGAAACCACAGTGGTGTCCCTGAATGAAGGGACTGGATTAAATAGGGCAGAATGGGGGTGCAGGAAGCAGCAGTAGATACAATAACGTCACTGAGATCCTTATGACTGACTTTCTTCTGGTTCTTCTGGATGATACTATGCTGTGTTCTCCTGACATGCTGTTCAACATTTGATAGGAAAACAAATCCAGATTGAGTGTGTAAATACAGGATTTGTCCCATTTTGACTTTCACATGAAAGGTCTGACCTCTGTGTTCCCTGTGGACAAGTCTGAAGCACTTTTTAAATACACTGAATAAAAGACAAATTTATCACCACATCTCTATGGCTGTGTCTGAGTCAAAGCCTCTTCACTACCCTCTCCAGATGCTGATTCTTGATTAAACAGAACAGAGTGTGCTTCCTATCTCCTCTGGTACAATTATTTTCCGCATGCCGAATAAACAGCAGAGATGTCTTTCTTGAAAGTTATACTATCCCACAACAGCAAGGAGAAACTATTTAGCTGCTTCAGTGAGAACTGTGGTGCAACCCTAGGCAGACCTTCTAAATTCATTGACAGGGATGGGCACAAAACGGTTCATGAACTTAAAGTTTGTGATGGACTTGTGAAGCTGGTGAAGCAACGGTGGCCAGAATGAACTTTCCATGAACTTTCAAGCTGTTTGTGGAAGTTTGTGAATTGATAGATTTCTGGACAGAATATCTCTGCTCAATTGAGGAAAGGCTGAAGGAGCTGGGTATGTTTAGCCTGGAGAGGAGGAGGCTGAGAGGAGATATGATCATCATCTTGAAGTACTTGAAGGACTGTCATGCAGAGGACGGTGCATAATTGTTTTCTGTTGCCTCAGAAGGTTGGACCAGAACCAACAGGTTGAAATTAAATCAAAAGAGTTTCCGGTTAAACATTAGGAAGAACTTCCTGACAGAGCAGTTCCTCAGTGGAACAGGCTTCCTCAGGAGATGGTGGGCTCTCCTTCTTTAGGGGCCTTTAAACAGAGGCTAGATGGCCATCTGACAGCAATGCTGATTCTCTGAATTAGGCAGACCATGAGAAGGAGGGCAGGAAGGGCTTCATCAGTGCTTAGTCCTTGTGGCCCTTTCTTATATACCCAGGGAAGTGCTGATTTACGCTTTGGAATCCATCAGCAATTTTTCTCAAGGCCACTTTGGCAAGGGATCCTGGAGGTTTTTGCCATCTTCTGGGCATGAAGCAGGGGTCATTGAGGATGTATGTGGTGGGGGAGGAGGTGTTTGTGAATTTCCTGCGTTGTGCTGGGGGTTGGACTAGACTTCCAACTCTATGATTCCAATTAAAATACTTACCGAAGCAATGGGGGGGGGGATTCTCCAGTGTTGGAAACACCAATAGGAACTTTCCTAAACTTAACAGGCTCTGCTAACTGCCAATAACAGAGTTCCCATTCTACTCTATGGGATCAGAATACTATAAATGTCCTCAGCTCAGCTCTGCAGCCTCTCTGCTGTTGGTGCTGGCAGTTAGAGAGGCAAGGAACCTGTTAAAAGCAGAGCACATTGATCATATATTCCTGATTGTGAACATCTCATCTCTGCTCTGAACCACCCTGTCTTTCTGCTCACGCTGAGCAGAGGGGCTTAGCTATTGGGTACCTTGGCTGAGGACTCACATTTTATATCCTCCCAACCCCTCCTGATTGTGAACACCTCTGTGCCATGAGGATGAAAGTGTGTGCAAAGGGTTTCATCATGGGGGGAAGAAGTCCTCCACCCCTCGCATACCACAGTCCCTTGTCCCTGGGATCCCTGTGTGGCAGAGTGCCAGGTGCACTATGCCCAGAGGGGTGCAGACCCTGCAAAAGGCATACACCACCATGTTGCCAACGGAGGAAAGAATGATGGCCAATGGGAGGAAGAAGAGGCCCACTCCCTCTCAGCAGGGAGAAATGGAGGGGGAGCAGGAGGCCCCTCCAAGGAAGGCTCCCTGCACTCAGGGTGCAGTGGATGGGAGGGATATCAAGGCAGATGACCCTTCAAGAGGTCATTCCCCAGGAATGCCAGCAGTGCCATCCAGAAGGGCTGTGTAGAGGGCCCAGAAGCAGTCACTCACCTAACTGGTGATATGATTGCTGTGGCTGGCCAACTCTTCTCCCTCTTGGAGGAAATAGCCTTTCGCTGGCTCCTGGTATTCCATCCACTTGCAGAGGACCATGAGCCAACAAGTCTAGCCTGCCATGCACCACTTCGCAGTGGTGTTGGTCAAGGCTGAGCTCTCCAGAGCACAAGGCCAAACTGTGCACTTAACAATAGACCTCCGGAGCAGCCAGCAGCATGTCTGTCTCTCCCTAACTGCCCACTGGTGCAACCAGAGAACCCATCTATCCAGACTGTAGGGGCATGGCCCAGGCCCCAGGAGGGGACAGTCCAGCCACTAGACTACAATATGGTTGTGCTCCATGCCCCGTGCATGCACCATGCAGACCACATGGTGCAAAACATTGCCACTGTGATAAAGAGCAGCCTGAGGGAGTGGGTGGGTGGTGGCAACATTGTCCATGGCTGCATGGTCACAGTCACCAGCACCAACATGCTGGCACCAGTGAAGACTGTGTGCCTCAAGAGCATTGTTTGCCTGATGCACACACTTCACCTTGTAGTGAAGGATGCTCTAGGGCTGGGGAGCACTGTCAGGGCCACCTGGGATTCTTCCACCCTTGAGATGCAGGTCCTGCTGAAGACCTGCCAGTGGCTGGCTGCCCACTTCTTAAGCAGCATCAAGTATGCCAGTCTGCTGCACAAGAAGCAGGGGGAGGGGGCTGGGCCTGAACACTGTCTCATTCTGGAGTTACCCACCTGCTGGAATTCCACCTGCTCCGTGATTGTGCTTTTGGTGGAGCAGAAGAGTGTGCTGTAGGATGTGATCTCCCCCATGACCATCCTGCAGGGGGAAGAGGAGCTCAGCATCAGCTCCAGTGACTGGGAGACCCTTTTCCAAATGGTGAATGTTATCAAGCCCTTCCAGGACACCACCAATGTACTCAGTGCCCATATGGTCAGCCTAGGGCTGGACCAGATGTTGGCCTCTGCCTTGACAACTGTTCTCCCATATGCCAGGGTCTTGGCAGAGAGGTCGCAGATGGCCATCACCACCAGGCTACATCCTCTGCAGTAAAGGAGAGTACAAGTCGGTCTGTATTTGTGACCCCCAGATAAGAAGCAGCATTGCTCTTCAGAATGCAGAGCTCATGCAATGGAAGCATGTACTCTGCAAAGAAGTGAGGAGGGTAAAGGACAACAGACATGGCTTCCCTTTCTTGTCCTGTGTGGCTAAGGTATCTGCCAAGCTAACATGGGGATACTTTGGGGAGCCCCTGTCGAGTCTCTGAGGATGTCTGCCTTTTTGTCATTCAAAATCTCCCTTTGAAGACTTGGGGTGGCCTGGCCAGCTGAACATGTGTTAACTATTTCTCTGCAGAGTGGAAGAATACACCTTGATTCGGTAATTAACATTTTATTGGAGTTTTCCAATACAAAAAACAAACAAGATTGCAAAGGAACAAGGATGCAAATAACATTGTAAATAACATTGCAGTGCAGTAAATAATATTGAGTATAGCTAAGTAAGAAGTATGTATAAACAAGCTGTAAACCATAGAATCATAGAGTTGGAAGGGACCTCCAGGGTCATCTAGTCCAACCCTCTGCACAATGCAGGAAACCCACAAATACCTACCCCAAATCCACAGGATCTTCATCGCTGTCAGATGGCCATCTAGCCTCTGTTTAAAAACGTCCAAGGAAGGAGAGCCCACCACCTCCCAAGGAAGCCTGTTCCATTGAGAAATCGCTCTAACGGTCAGGAAGTTTTCCTAATGTTGGGCCGGAAACCCTTTTGATTTAATTTCAACCCATTGGTTCTGGTCCTACCTTCTGGGGCCAAAGAAAACAATTCCACACCATCTTCTATATGACAGCCCTTCAAGTACTTGAAGATGGTGATCATATCACCTCTCAGCCGTCTCCTCTCCATGCTAAACATCCCCAGCTCCTTCAACCTGTCCTCATAGGACTTGGTCTCCAGACCCCTCACCATCTTTGTCGCCCTCCTCTGGACTCGTTCCAGCTTGTCTATATCCTTCTTAAAATGTGGTGCCCAAAATTAAACACAATACTCCAGGTGAGGTTTTATCAGAGCAGAGTAAAGCGATACTATCACATCACGTGCTCTGGACACTATACTTCTGTTGATACAGCCCAAAATTGTATTTGCCTTTTTAGCCACCACATCACACTGTTGATTCATGTTCAGTGTATGATCCACTATGACCCCTAGATCCTTTTCGCACATACTACTGCTAAGACAAGCCTCCCCCATCTTATAACTAAGCATGGGATTTTTTTCCTACCGAAATGCAGAACTTTACATTACTCCCTGTTAAAATTCATTTTATTGATTTTAGTCCAGTTTTCCAGCCTGTCAAGGTCATCCTGTATCCTGTTTCTGTCTTCTACTGTATTCGCAACCCCTCCCAATTTAGTATCACTGGCAAATTTAATAAGCATTCCCTCTGTTCCTTCATCCAAATCATTTATAAAGATATTGAACAAAACAGGTCCCAGGACAGATCCAAATTAAAACCGTATTGGACAAGAACATAACAGCCACATTATGTATAAAAAAGAAAATAAAAGATGGGAAACATAGCAAGTAGATGTATATCAAGTTATGTAAGATGTCATAATCAAACCATTATGGAATTTAAAGAATACACCTCGATTGCTGGGTGTGCTCTGGACCTGTATGTTTCAGCCCTGGGGGCAGGGCTGTAAGACGTCTGGGCACACTTCCTTTGCTTGTCTTGTGTGACTAGGGTGCCCACCAAGCTGTCATGAAGTTACTTTGGGGAGCTTCTGTCAGAACTCTGGGAATGTCTGCTTTCCTGTCATTCAGAACTTGCCTTTGGAGACTCGGGGGGGGGGGGCTGTGAGTGTAGGGTGGGGATGCTTGCCTTGCTTCCAGTGTCTGGCTCGGGGGGAGGTGTCTGCCCAGGTGAAGTTTCCCTTTGAGTTTGGTGCCGCTTGCTTGTTCCTGAGCAGTTCCATAGACTCCTGTAACTGCAGCTGTCTTTTCTGAAAAGTGCTGGGGAAACCTTTTTTTTTTTTGGAGGGGGGGGGGTTGGTCTGTAACTGGGCCCCCAGAAATGTAATTTGCCCCCAGCATGGAAAGATGGTAAAGGAATGGGTGGCAGGGTGAGGTTTTCTGTGCGTTTTGTATGTGTAGCTTGCAGGGGGACCATTCTATTCACTTTTGAACCTGTGCCTGGCATTTTCTCCCAAAGCACTTTTCTGGGGGCATTTTTTTTGGAGGGCAATAACTCAGACTCCCTAAGTCCAATCTGCACATAACTTGGAGGGCATGCAGGGGAGCATCTGCGAAAGGTCCCCTATGCATTTGATGTCTCTAACTTGCACAGGGTCTGTTCTATACCCTCCTGAACATGCAACTGTCATTTCTCCGAAAAGCGCATTGCTCGGGGTACCTCCTTTGGGAAGCCATAACTCGGACCCTGTAAATCCAATCCTCACCAGACCAAGGTAGAGGAGAGTCATCAGAAGATCCCCTGTGAGTTTAGTGTCTCCAGCATGCCTAAAAGTTTGTGATGTTTTGTGGTTCACAAACTGGGCACTCCATGAATCATAAAATGAAGTGCATAAAATGAAGTGCAAATAAATTATCTGTCTGTCTGTCTGTCTGTCTGTCTGTCTGTCTGTCTGTCTGTCTGTCTGTCTGTCTCTCTCTCTCTCTCTCTCTCTATCTATCTATCTATCTATCTATCTATCTATCTATCTATCTATCTATCTATCTATCTATCTATCTATCTATCTATCTATCTATCTATCTATCTATCTATCTATCTATCTATCTATCTATTTTCCCAATGGGTGCCCATCCCTATCAATGGGCATAGAAGACTGAAACTCCGTTTAGGATTGCACTGTTGGAAAAAATAAAGCTAATTGCTGCCCTGACCTAGCCAGGAAAATCCACAGCTAGAACGAATCTTCCCCATGGTGATTCTTTTCTGGATGCAGTTACCAGATCCCTTCATCCATCAGTTTGCATGGTGTACACTGTTTCCACTGCTGAACTGAGATCACACAGACAATGTGGAATGGATGTTCAATGCTGCCAGTTTTAATATTGCTGGTTAGCTATTTGGGATGACAAAAGGAAGGAATGACTTCAAGGCTCCTCTTTCTTCCTATAATGAGTGGTTAAAATTATTGGCTAAATATACTTAGACTGACTCAGGTTTATCTGTGGGAATGGGAGTTGTTCTGATGCTAATACCAGATTATTTGCTGGATGGGGTAATCAGACTCCCAGATGTATTAAAGTGGGAAGAGTGACAGTTTTTGTATGATGCATGACTTGGAAAAGCCCAAAGCAAGCTGTGGATTATTCACTGAGTTGTCACCTTTTCTAAGACAAAAGAACCTAGCCTTTGAGGTGCACAGAGCCAAATGGTCCTAATATCAGGGCATGGCCAACAAACCTCTGTTCTATACTATTGATAAACTGGTTTGCGGTGGGAAATGGAAGGCAAATCCTCAGGTGTTGTTGGCCCAAATAAGCATCTCCACTGCAATCCCCAAAGTAGTGGTACTAACACATGTTCTCTTTGGTTTCCCCAGTACTAGAACCTTGGGAAAGCAGAGGTGGTTCCATCCCACAGATTAGCAAGATTGTAATATTTTACAGAGGGTAAGTTAATGTTAATTAGCATTGTTTTTTGTTTTTACTTCCTTTAGCCATCTCTACTATATCTTTTCCTTTTCCGTAAATTGTTTTTCTGAATATTTATGCTTCCAGTTTAAATTAGATGTGTAGAAGAATAAAGGTTTCTTTAGACACCAAAGTGTTTGATCCTTGGGAAAGAGGGACTGCCTTGAGGCTGCAAACCAGTTAGCCTTCAGACTGCTAAGCCATGCAAAGACATTGACTGCCCTGGAAGGTCATGAGCCAAGGAACAAGCAACTAGGAGGTGTGATAAGAAAGTGCCATCAAGTCACAGCTGACTTATGATGACCTCGCAGGATTTTTAAGGCAAGAGGTGTTCAGAGGTGGTTTGCCATTGCCTGCTCTGTGTCCTGGTACTCCTTGAGGGTCTCCCATCCGAATACCAGCTAAGGCCAGCCCTGCTTAGCTTCTGTTGAGATTGGGCTAGCTTGAGCCACACACACATGCAACAAGCCAGAGTGGGCTAGAAAGCAAAGTGGACTAGAAATTGCTATAATCAGAGGCATCCCAGCATTGGTCCCTGTTCCCTGCCTGCCGCTTTAGAGGCTAATGAGGGAGATGCTGGGGGTGGTTGGTGGCATCACACTTTGCAACGCTGGAAGTGACATCATTGCAATGGGGAAACACTCTAGGATTCACTTGAAAACTAATCCTAATACTGGTGTTGGGATGACATCTCTTCTGGTTTTGCATAGGAAATGACATAGCTCATTGGCACAATGCCAGCACAACTGTCCCAACAATCCTACCTAATTCTGATCCAGTTTGCAGTGAAGGAACAAAAACACCTTATAAATTCTGCCTTCTTAGTACCTTAACACGCACTGGAAGCAGGTGAAAGAGTGAGTTGCGTGCCACAGAGGCTTGACTCTAATGAGAACTATTAAACTGACATTACTAACTGTCTGTTTGATGGATATGTGAAAGTCTATGTCTCATGATTCCCTATATTCAGTCTACTTTTTTCATCCTGATCCGTCCTTTCAAGGTAAGCAGCTTCCTTTTATAACTGATCATCAGGAAGCACCAGCCTACAACATTACTGCTGTAAGAAAGCCTTGCTTCCTTTCCCACTTGGGTGTTGGTCTGTGGCCCAAAAGTGCTTGAAGATGACATCAAGGAATATCATTTGGCTACTTCTGGTGGGCATTTTCCCACTGTCTGGGCCTTTTCACCTGTCCTTGCTTTTGGGGGAGTGGGGAAAATAGTGGGGTGTGGAAATGACATTGTATGATATGTCAACATCAAGTCTGGGTGAAAACCTGGACATGACATCAGCATATCAGCTGACACATTAGAAACCCTATGGTAATATCAGACAGTTTCTTGATGTCAGCTGAGCTGTGGGTTTTCATTTGGATATGACATTGACAAATCATGTAATGTTACATCTACTCTTGCCTCACTCCCAAAACTTCTGGTGGTGCCAGGCAGTAGCCTGGCATCTCTAATGACATTACTTCTGGCCATTGTCAAGCAAAGTTTGAATTGCCCCAATAATTGCCAACTCTGGGTTGCCAATTCTGAGTCGGGAGATTCCTGGAGATTTTGTGGTGGAGTCTGGGTGTAGAGGCTGGGGAGGTTAGGGAATTCAGTAGGGATATGATGCCATAGAATCTGCTCTGCAAAGCTGCCATTTTTCCAGTGGAATTTATCCTTGTAGTCTGCAGGTCAAGATATAATTCCAGAAGATCTCTGGGCCCCACCTGGTGGTTGGAAACCCTGCTTTCCATTATGCTCATACTTTGAACTATGTAACTTCTGGTAGATCCCTGTCAGAGGCATGCATTCAGGTTTACCCAAACTGAAAATACACCCTCAAAACACCTTATTGGTATTCTGGGGATATATTTTGGCTTGCCAAATGTATCTGGGTTCTTTCAGGGGAACAAACCCACGCCCCCCCCCCATCTTGGCTACATTTGGGAATAACTGGCAAAACTGGGCTGCCCAGCAGGGCCCCAGCTGATCCTGTGGAGAGAACTGGGTGGGCTCTGTTCGGCAGCCTGGTCTAAACTGGGCTGCCCAACAGAGTCCCAGCTAAGCCTACAGAGAGAGTTCTCACAGGATTGGCTGTTTGGAGAGCTTCTTTGGGCAGTCCAGGTTAAAGGGACTGCCCAAAAGAGCCCCAGCTGAGCTGCCTCTTAGCTGTTTTTAATGGCTTTACCACTGCCTTTTTTCCCCTCCATGTTTTTCAGTTCATCTGTTGGACCTGAAAAAATCCAGAATTTCTGAAAAATCCCAGATCTGCATACTTTACTAGTATTGGGATTTGGTTTTTTTCAGGAATCCTAGATTTTTTTGGGGGGGGTTCAATATACTCAAACCAAAAAATACCCAGAAAAAAGATGCACACCTGTAATCCCTGTATCAACAATTGAAGGACAAGAAGAAATTCAGCAAGTGACTATTTTCCAAGCAGGCATTGAAAGTTTTTGCTTGACATAGGAACACCAGTCCACAAAAGATAGAACCACTTTTGCACTAGATTTACACAGATTTACACAAACATGAGATTTAGTTGCTTGGCTGATTTATTTTTAAAGATTCAGCTGTTATGCTAGCAATGGGGAAATTTTAAATGCACATAACTTTAAATCACTTATTGGAAGTAGGTGAACAGATGTCCCTCCAGCATCAAGCCCTTTATAGTAAGTATTCAAGGTATATATGCCTTGTATAGGCTATAAAAGATCTCATACAAGAGAAACAAATCCATCTGTTAAAAATCACATATATATTGTGTGCTGATGCAATGCAAAATAAAATTGGATTTATTCCCCTTTATCACATGACATAGCCCTGAGAGAAATGTATGAGGCATTAAGAATGTTATGTGTATGAGACGGTGGCTAGTATGGGACTTTTTGTTTCCTTTATGAATATATCAATAATATCCCCTTCCAGCTCAGTGTTCAACTCCCTCTAGAATGCCAGCCCCCACTCCTCTCCTCTTGGTACGGTTGGCATCAATGCTCTGGGGAAGGAATCCATTTCACTCATTCAGATGTCACGGGAATTGAAAGCTCTGCAAATATTTCCTTGATCTAAATTACACACCGACCCCAGCAGGGCTGAACTTGCAATATAATCCAGGTTATGAATTGTAAATCAGAAGCTGTGCAAAAAAAAAAATTCAATAAGTCCAAGTATCTGGGCTTGTTATTGAACAGACTTCACAGTGCATTGGAGTTCAGAAAACGCAGCTCTTAAAAGGCCACAGAAAACTCATTTCCCCTCCCTTGTAAAAGTCAAAGGCTTCCCTTACTGGGGGTCACATGTGATAGCATTGTTTTGCGATGTTCAGCAAGCACCCTGTCACTCAGAAAAGGCTGCACAGGCCCTGGCTGAGGCAGAAGTTGAACATTGTTAATGACAGGATGGATCCGCAGCAAGTCTCATGACATGACATTTCAACCAACAAAAAATGGGCTTTTTGTATTTCTTACAGGAGCAACATGGAACAGAGAGGCAATGCATAAGTGGGGTTGAGCCAGCCCTTTGTGCAATATCTCATTGCACCCTCCATCGTGGAACAGGATCCCCTGATTTGACAATAGCTCAGAAGACTGGGATGAAAAAGGCAGCAACCTATTTATATTGACTGTTAGATCCAGGGGGCAGTTGTGTTGATCTAAAGTTAGAGTCCCGTGGAACCATTAAGACCAATGAAGTTTTATTCAAAGTATGAGCTTTCATGTCTATGGACACTTCCCCAGATAACAAAGGAAGTGTGTATGCACATGAAAGCTCATGCTTCGAATAAAACTTTGTCGGTCTTAAAGGTGCCACTGGACTCTAACTTTGTTATATTGGCTGTTGCTCTTTCAAGAGAGGGCAGTTCATGGCCCTCTCTGGGCATGTCCCTCCTGCTCTTGGCCCAGAGAGGAGGAAGATCACACCACTCATTGTGATGTAGCCACCTGCTCTAAAAGGGCAATGCCATTTTAAGAAAGATAATCGGTGGCACAATGCCGAGCATGATCTTTTCCCCTCTCTTATAAGTGCTTTGCCAAGAAAGAGGGGGATAGACCACAATTTTGCAATGAAATACAATTTTTTTTCCCTTAGGGTTTTTCAAAGAAAAACTCATGCTCCCCACACAACACCTTTTGCAATGAAAAATGAAGCTGGCAAAAATTCAGCACAGCCCTAGGCATAAATGCATGAAGGAGAGAAGGTGTTTTCAGAGTGGAATTTAATGAACAGAACTTTTCTGTTTTAAAGCAAGTTTTGTAAACACAGTGTGGCTTCTAAAGCCAGAAAACCTTACTTGCTGAGGCTCATGTGCGGAGTTCTAGGAATCTCTTCCTCCACCATTACCCACATAGGTAGATCATTCATGTGAGCTGTTAAATACACATGTGAGCTAGGAAGATTAATGTATAAGCCAACTGATTCAATTCTGAAGAGTATCAGGCCTGCCCCAAAACAAGTACTTATAAAGGGCTGGCTGTGGATTCTTCTTCTCTCTCTCTTCAGCCTCCATTGTCACAGATTGCTTTGCCAGTGCTTTTTGTATTTCTCCTGTGCAAATGCGTCAGCCAAGCAAAGCAGCCTCTCACTCTTTCCCTCTTCCCCCTCCCTCTTCCTGAAGAGAGGAGGAGGAGCCTCAGCCAGTGGGGGAGCTTGGCTCTGTAGCTCTGCTGTGCAATTGAGAATTGTCAAAATAAAGAGCTCACAGGTATGAATAGGCAAATAAATATCGAACACTTCTGTAGGGGTTTTCACTAATGTATGTAATACCAAAACAATTTTCATACTAAACAATATTCAATAGTATTTCAAAAATTCTCATTTACAAAAAATTGTACAATGTTCTCTCTTTGTTTGCAGAGCTACACAAAGTCCAAGAAATTCCAAAATAGATATGACTGCTTCCCAAAACAGGTGTGGCTGCAAATTGACTGTTTCTGTCCTCTTTTCGGAGTTTCCTTCTTCAGGCAGCTCACCAAAAGGGTAAATTATAGAGCACAATCAATTGAAATAATTTACCCTTTTGGTGAGCTGCCTGAAGAAGGAAATTCCAAAAAAAGGACAGAAGCACAGTCCATTTGCAGTCACACCTGTTTTGGGAAACTGTCATATCTATTTTGGAATTTCTTGGACTTTGTGTAGCTCTACAGACAAAGAGAGAACATTGTACAATTTTTTGTAAAGGAGAATTTTTGGAATACTATTGAATATTGTTTAGTATAAAATTGTTTTGGTATTACAAGCATTAGTAAAAACCCTCACAGTGTTCTATATTTATTTGCTTGTGCAATTGAGAGAGCCTGGGGTTCTTTCAATCAGTGTTCCACTAAACTGAGTTAGTATGAGCTAGCTCACAGTTTTTTAGCCTCTGGCTCACACATTTTTGTCTTAGTTCAGGAAAAAATGGCCCCAGAGCAAACAAATTTATGCAGTAGCTCACAACTTTCAGGCCGGAAGCTCATGAAGCAGAATTTTTGCTCTTAAGACTCCACGGCTTAGCGGGAGTATTACTGTCATTCACACAGCAGAGTTACAAAGCTAAGCTCCTTCATTGGCTGAGGCTCCTCCTTCATTGGGGAAGAGGGAGGGGGATGAAGTAAAGAGCAAGAGGCTGCTTTGCTTGGCTGCCTCAGTCACACGGGATAAATACAAAAGCGCTTTTAAGACCAACACAATTTTATTCAAGGTAAGAGCTTTATGCCTTGCTACAGTGTGTCGTTTATGTCAGATCTGGTCTTCATGAGTTCAACCCCCTGCTCTACAACCTCTCTCATTCAGGTTATGAGTTATACATAGGTCAGGATGTCACAGTCACCACCCTTTTTGTCTCTTTTACAGTACACAGAGAGTCATGACCATCTTGTACCTCCGGTCCTCCCTGTCAACCCCAGAGACATCCACAGACTAGCTCCATTTAATAATCAGCCCTCACTCACACAGAGTTATTGGGGCTGGAACTCCGACACTATTCCCATCACTCACTACCACCATTCATTCATATCCTACAATATATGTGTGTAGACCAGGGGGGTGGCCAAACTGGCTCGGGAGCCACATATGGCTCTTTCACACACATTGTGTGGCTCTTGAAGCCCCCACCAGAGAAGGCATTTATCTCTTTAAACTACTTCTTCAAGCCAGAGACTGCATTTAAAGTTCAAGTTGCTTTCTTCCACCTCCCTCCCTCCCTCCCTCCCTCCCTCGCTCCCTTCCTTCCTTCCTTCCTTCCTTCCTTCCTTCCTTCCTTCCTTCCTTCCTTCCTTCGGCATCTGACGTTCATGTCTGGTGGCTCTCACACATCTGACATTTCTTCTATGTGGCTCTTATGTTAAGCAAGTTTGGCCACCCCTGGTGTAGACTGAGATATTAAATACTGTATATGTGCTTCTTTCTCTTAGACACGCACGCCACAGTGTTAATCAAACAAGAAAGCTTTTATTTGTGATATGAATGAAACACTAAGGAACAAAAGTATAAGAAACAATGCTTCACTTCATTGAACTTTTGAAATGAGATCCTATTCCTACAACTGGATCTTTTAGTAACAAATTTACTGTTTTCAGCCTGCTCCAAGCAGTTCTTCTACACAGTTCCACTCAGAAAAACTCTATTCACCTCAGCACTTAGCTGTCAACTTCTTGGCTACTAATTCCTTACTGTCATTTTCCAACTATTGTTTTTCAAAGCCTCCAACTTTCAACATCCTGTTTGCTTTCATTGATTGCTCTTAGAGTGAGGTGGAACCCAGCCTGTCCATCACAGGGGAAGAGTTGCATACGCCTCTTTTTATGCTGCTTCTCTAATCTAATTGAGCTCTTTGTGACTGTTTTAAATTTTACACCATTTGGAGAGATCTGTTCATGGATCTCTGATGTCATGTTTGGTTTGGCTGTTGGGCAACAAGGGGTTCTGTCCAATCTACGGAATGGAAGAATTCATAACGACACTCGGGTCCTCCTCTATAAGAGCTCTTTGTTCCTGCTGCAGCCTGCTACTAGCCCTGCACCCAGTGTATATAACCCAGTGCCAAACATAACAAAGCTAGTATTAGACTAGAAGTCCGTTCAGTTTAGGACGACTGAACTGCTGAGAGCTCTAGGGACCCAGTCCTCTAGGGATCTATAGCATGAGGAGGTTTTCATGCTGACAGTCATATCCATCTGTGTTGAGTTTTGGCACGACTGGGCAGGGGAAGAAAGGATGGGCATGTGTGGACTTGGGGTATTACATGTGTATTAACTGTACATCTATTGTTCACCAAAAAAATCAGGGCCCATGCATCCTTATTATATGCATTGCTTGGCCACCCCTCCTAATGCCTATGCATTGTATATTCCTTTCTGAGCTCTACATTTGAGAAAAAAATGTGGAGACCTAGAAGGTAAAACCCATTTATAGATTCTTACATACTGGAGTCTTCTAACCTCCTTCCCGCTCCTTTCTTTGCTGCAGAGGCCAAAGAGACATTGCTTCTACTGACTGAATGATGGATGCCAGGACTGTCAAATCATTAGGCAAGGCGGGTGACAAACTGTGGGGACAAAACTGCCATCCCTCCCTGAATTCCCTTTCTTCTGGGCCTATAATGGAAATGTGTTGGCTGTGTCACCAGCCCCCAGGAGGCTGCCCACTGGCTGGAATACTCAGTGCATAAATGGATGGTTCCTCTAGAAAGAATGGCATCCAAGTCAGGCAGGACTAGAGAAATATAACATTGGTGAGAGGGCTTGAATGACCTATGAATGGTCCATAATGTTTCTAGTTGGATTGTGGAACCCCATCTGACCTAGGTGAGGGGATAAGCCTTCCAGGGTTCCTGCTGGAAATAAGCCAATGGGATAACTGGGCTCTAGAAGTCAAATGTATAAAAAGAGCCATACAACTATTGGCTCTTTATTTGGCTTCTGACACATTGGAGGAGGGAAAGGGAAGATTGACGTGCCATTTTTAAGCCACCAGCCACAAGGAAATGTTATATTAGGAAATATGTAGAGAAAATCTGATGTGCTTATGCTTTTATTTTTCTTCACTTTTGAATTTACTTGACTTTCCCATTTTAGTTGGCTCTGTACCAAAAGAGTGCAGCAGTATCTTTCCCTGAAAAAAAAAAATTCTGCTGGCAATAGAATATCTGGGACCATCTGGGGAGTCTCCCGGCCCTTTCTTCTTCTTCTTACCAACAGCAGGTAACTGCACAAGTATAGTGAACAGCCCCTCAACAAAGACCTTGTACCTTTAAGAAGAAGAAGAATAAGAAGAATTGCAGATTTATATCCCGCCCTTCTCCCTGAATCAGAGACTCAGAGCGGCTTACAATCTCCTATGTCTTCTCCCCTCACAACAGACACCCTGTGAGGTGGGTGGGGCTGGAGAGGGCTCTCACAGCAGCTGCCCTTTCAAGGACAACCTCTGCCAGAGCTATGGCTGACCCAAGGCCATTCCAGCAGGTGCAAGTGGAGGAGTGGGGAATCAAACCTGGTTCTCCCAGATAAGAGTCTGCACACTTAACCACTACACCAAACTGGCTTTAACAGATATTTTCTTCTGATGTAGGAATGTGCTAATTGCCCACTTCCCAGAGCATGAGTGACTTTCAGGGCCAGTTTCATTCAGGGCTAAATCAAGTTTCATTTACAGTGCCTGTTCTCTCTCCCCCCCCCCCCACACATTAATAACATTTATTTATCCTTTACATAAAATAATTACAAAGTGTCAACAATTTAGCATACCTCAAATCTGACATATGAAAATCACAGTAAACAAGGACAAAACAAAAATTAAATACAGATCAAAAATAGATGATTTTTTAATAGAATGAATTGTTAGGTACAATGTCATATTCAGTTAAATACTTTACCAGAGGAAACCAGACAGCTACCACATGATGTTCATATTGCTGAATTGAAAAATCAAAAGAATTGCATGCAGTTTTATTCAGAACAAACAATTTCCACAACCTATGAACCATTGATCTAATAAAGGTGGAGAAGAGTTTACCCAGTTTGCAGCTATCGTCATTCTAGCTGCTGCAATCAAAATATTAATTAATTCAACTGTACCTTTCCAATTGTGTAAAAGATATACATCAATTTTTAGAGGGAGAAAGTAGCCTGTAATAAGTTTGATCTGAAATTGGATTTGTTTCCAAAATTTTGAAATATGCTTACACGTCCACAATCCATGTATAAATGAATCAACCTCACCACAATTTTTAATGCAACTAGGTGCAATAGAAGGGACAAATTTATGTAACCTAGCTGCAGACCAATACCACCTCATAAGAATTTTTACAAATTGGAATTTAATATTAAAAAGGACCATATGAGGACCAAATTCTGTTCCACTTAAAGCTATCGGTATGTTTATTAATGTCTTTGACCCAACTAGCCTGATAGTTTAGAGGTTTAGTTTCAGATATATTAAGCAGAACTTTGTATAATTTGGATAACATACCTTTAGAATCACCCTTCAAGTCCTTGAGCAAAGCCTTAAAAGCTATTAAGGGGCGAGTATGCATTACTAAAATTTGAGGGGAGAAAAACACGTGCTTAATTTGCAGGTATTGAAACCAGTGAATTTCCAAACTTCTTCTGTAAAAATTGCTTGTCTAAAAACTCATTTTTGTGCAGCAAGTCGATAAGATGGTTATAACCTGTTGCTCTCCAATGTTTGATAAAATTATGGTCCTGGCCTAATAAGAACCAATCCTGGTTTAAGAATGAAGTATATCTGATATATCCGACACCAGCCTATCTTTATATCTTTGCCAGGTCATGAAAAAGGAATTCAGGAACAGATTTTCAGTCCACTTAATCTGTGCCTTAAGTTTTGCATTCCATAACAAATCTTCTTCATCATACAGGGTTAAGTATGAGGATTCTATTTGTTCCCAATCTAAGTTATCACTATGAAGTAATATAGCAATAGCTTGAGTAAGGATTGTAGCAACACAGTAGTTTTGTAAGTCCGGAAAATCCATACCACCTCTAGCCGACTGTCAGATCAATATTCTATGAAATATTCTAGCCTTTTTGTTGGACCATAAAAATTTGTTAAGAGTCTTTTGCCATTTCCTAATAAAAGAATTAGGAATAAGAATAGGAAGAGCTTGAAACAGGAACAAAAATTTTGGGAGAATGAAGTTTTTAATTAAGAAATACTTATCAGGCCATGAAAAATTCTGTTTATCCCATCTTTTTAGTTGAGTGCTTATTGAATCAAGTAATTTATCAAAATTATAATGAATCAAGTTAGAAAGATCCAGAGGAATCTGGATTCCTAGGAGTCTCCAAGAAGTGGTCGTCCATTTATTATATCTCAAAGACTTAAGGGCCTTTAGAGTATGTTGGTGAATTCGAATTGGGTATAGTTCAGATTTATCTCTATTGAAAGAGATACCAGATATAGAGGAAAAGGTGGAAGACAAATTTTGCAAAGCAGAGATAGATTGTATTGGGTCGGCTAAAAAAATTGTTTGGTCATCAGCATAAATAGCAGTTTCGTATTGTTTGTCACCTATCAAGATTCCAGCAATTTCAGGGTCTTGACAAATAGCTTCCGCTAGCAGTTCCAGTGCCAATATAAAGAGAAGAGGGGACAAGGGACGGCCCTGCCTAGTTCCTTTCTGAATATGTAGAGGTTGAGAAGAAAGACCGTTAATTTTTAGTGTGGCTGTGGGATTCCTGTACAAAGCTTCTGAAATTAGGGCCAAAATTCATAAGGTCTATGACTTTCAGGACTTTCACTATTGATCATTGGCAGCCATGCATCATTAAAAAGACCCCCCCCCACCACCACATTTTGAATACGTGATTCTCTTGTTCCTGTGCAGTCAATAGAGTTAATCAGCCAGCAGCATTATTGTGTTACTGCCTGCTCAGCACTACACATGGCTGAACTACCATTGACTGAACAACAGATCTCAGGCAGCACAGTGAGAACATGAATATAGCTGATAATGTAGCTGCGATCCAATTTAGAACACTCAATGAACTCAAACATGCTCAGCTTTAGGAGGCTGGAAGGCAAAATAGGCAAAGTGGGAATAGTAGAGACAGAAATCTTTACCCTGCTATTTAATTTTTAAAAAAGATCCCATCTTTTTTCCAAAGAAGCTTGCTGGATGATCTTGGGCCTGTTATTCTCTTACAACTTAACCTACATTAGAGGGCTATTATGAGGCTGAATGGGGATGGGAGAGTCAAGTATGTCACTCCTTGGCGGTAGTGTGGAATAAAAATGTATTAGAAAATGTGCTAAAGTTAGCCATTTTTAAACCTTCCTGCCTTTCAGAATCAACATTACACATCAACATTTCTCAGGAACACATAACGATGCCACAAAATCCCAGCGTGCTGCAAGGAATTCTTAGAAATGTTTTAGAGTACCCACTCAAAGTTTGGCCTTACCATCACCCACTGTGAACGGAAACTGTTTCTGGTACACCCCAAACTTCTCTGTGGCTGCCCATTGCAAAGGAAGATTAGTGTGTGTTTGTGTCTGTGAAGGGAGTAGCAAACTTGTTTACAACTATTCTCACATCAGGAATGTCTGTTGAGTCAGGGGTCGAACTTATTTGTTATGACATAAATGAGTCCTTGTTGGGCTGGGCCATATCAGGTTGGGCCGAGCCATGTTGGGACGGGCCATGTGTGTACCTATTCAAGATTAGGTAGCAGCAGGGGCCGTTTTGTAGAAAAATAGGTGGTGGAGCTCATCCAGGATTGTTATGCAGCTGCACCTACCATTCAGTGGACAAGGTGGGAAGGAGGAGGTGAAACTCTCAGAAAGGTTCAAGAGCTGTGCTCCTGTGAGCTCCCGCTGAATCCGAGGCCTGAGTAGCAGAGATATAAATTTTATAAAGAACACAAATATACATTTTTAAAAAACTTAAAACATGCTTAAAATGTTAGCACTCATTGGTTTTAAAGATGCTTTCTTTGTATTTCTCCCATGGGATCCAGGGAACTGGGCAAAGGAAACTCTGGCTCTTTCCTTCCTTCCTGGAGACGTGGGTAGGGGAGCTTCAGCCAATATGATAGGCTTGGCTCAGTAGCTCCACTGTGCAATTGAGAGAGCCTGTCAAAGCAAGCTATTCTTCCTCCCTTCCTTCCCAAGAGAAGCCTCAGTCAATGGAGAAAATAGACATTTTGCTCTGTAGCTCCTATGCAATTGAGCAAGCCTTGCAAAGTAAGCTGTTATGCAAGGACAACAGTCTTGTTCAGTCAACAATGAAACGAATAGGGTTGCCAAGTACCTTTCAGCCCATGGTGGGGGATACTCATCACGCATGTGCCAGTGCACACAGCATGATAACGTCACCAGGAAGTGACATAATTGCACCAGCGATGTTGTGTAGCGACCGCTCTAGCCATTTCTGGGAAAACTCTATGGTTTTCTGGACGCTCTAGCCACTTGGGAGGGAAAAACTCTTTGATACCTATTGCACTATAGAGTTTTCCCTCCCAAATGGCTATAACATCCAGGAAAACCATAGAGTTTTCTCAGAAATGGCTAGAGTGGCCGCTGTGCAACATCACTGGCACAATGACGTCACTTCCAGGTGATGTCATCGCACCAGCAACATCAGGGGAAGGTTCCCCCCACCGGCCCAATGTGGGTCAGTGGGTTGGGAATCTCCGGGGCAGAGGAAACCCCGCCCAAACCGGGGGCTTGGCAGCCCTGGAAACAGATGCCAAATTTGGGCCTAATTTTGGTTTAATAATACACATTCAGTCAACAGGGCACACTACCAAAGATAAATTCATATTATTGTTAATTCTCAGGAAGGAATACTTGAAATGTGATACAAGATTCTATATCCAAAACAAACACTCAGGGGAAATGCCTTTCTGAAGAATAAAGAACTGTTTGTTTGATAGAGGGAACAGTAGACAGCTGACAGCTGTCATTGTTCATACCTTTCAAGCACACTAAGAAAAAAGCTTCATTGTGATGATAAAAACCTTGGGTTCATTTTAATACAATGCCCATAAGTTTAGTTAACTTAAACAGCACAGAGCCATGCTGGTTTAAAACAACAGAACAAAATTTCAGTCCAGTGGCACCTTTAAGATCAAAAATTTAAATCCTGGTTATAAGCTTTTGTGTGCATGCACACTTTCCCAGATACATTGAAACAAGACTCCCTTAACAATTACATATAGTTAGAGAGAGGGTGGAGGGGAGCTAGTTGCTAGGAAGGGCTAATTAGAGTCAAGACACATAAGTAACTGAGTATATTTACTCCATTCGGCAAAGCAGGTTCTTATCTCACTACTCATGCTAAGTCACTCAGTTCTTGCTTATACCCAGAATTAAACTTTGGACTCAGACATAGTTCTCACATCTGTTTGTTAACTCTTTTATTGTAAGTATGCTAATTTGCTGCTATTCACAGGTTTTACCAACTGCTTTAATACAATTTTAGCTATTCATCTTGACTCAAATTAGCCCTTTTTAGCAACTAACCCCCCCCCCCCCCCCAATATGTAATCGTTGAGGAAGTCTGGTTTCAATGTACCTGCACTGGTTTGCAGGCTCCAAGTATTAGGTGCCAGAAGTCAGGCAAAAAAGGGTCGTTCAGCTCAGAAGTCAGGCAAATTATCTTCATAAGGCAGAGTCAGTGGCTTAGCATCCATTGTATTCATTGCATCCATGCCTAACAGCATCTCTTAGCTGGTTTTTATAGCTCCATCCCCAAGGGTCATGTTTGCGGCCAGCTGCTCAGAAGCAATCCTGCAACTACTCATCTTTGTTATTAGCAAGCAGCTGGAGTTGGGCCGGGAGGCATGCACTTATTTATGTTTTATTTATTTAATTTGATTTTTAGCCCGCCCTTCCCATAGAACAGGCTTAGAGCGGGTTCCATCATAAAAAACAGTCAACAGTAAATACAGTAAAAGACCAATTTAAAATATATAAAATCTAAAATTACAACGACTAAGATGGCAGATTCTGCCTCACAGATGTGACCTATTGTCCAGGTTGAGCAGATCTTGTACCACTGGGATGGAATGAGGGGGGGGGGCAGTAACAAGTGATGCCCACTGCCTCAGCTGAAGGCCTGGTGAAAGAGCTCTGTTTTGCAGGCCCTGAAGAATTGAAGCAGATCCCAGAAGGTCTGGATCTCCAGAGGGAGCTCATTCCACCAGGCGGGGGCCAGGGCTGAAAAGGCCCTGGTTCTTGTTGAGGCCAAATGGACGTCTCTGGGGCGGGGTATTAAAGTTGTTGACTTGCTGATCGTAAGGACCTACGGGGCTCATACAGGGAGAGGTGGTCCTGAAGGTATGCTGGCCCCTAGCCGTATAGGGCTTTAAAGATAAGTACCAACACCTTGAACTGGATCCAGTACTCAATGGGTAGCCAGTGCAATTCACACAGCACAGGATGGATCTGTACTCGTACAGGCGACAGTCAACATCTGTGCAGCAGCATTCTGCACCAGCTGGAGTTTCTGGAGGAGGGTCAAGGGCAGCCCCATGTAGAAAGAGTTACAATAATCTAGCCTGGAAGTGACCATTGTGTGGGTTACTGTGGCCAGGTCATGGGGGTAGAGATACGGGATCAACTGTCTGACCCACCTCAGATGGAAAAAGGTCGATCTGGCAGTGGTGGTAACCTGGGCCTCCATAGTTAGAGAGGCATCCAGAAATACCCCCAAGCTCTTCACCCTTGATGTGGGCATCAATGGAGCCCCATCAAAGGATGGAAGCCTGATCTCTGATCCCAGCCCCCTGTAACTCAGACACTGCACCTCCGTCTTTGATGGATTCAGTTTCAGCCGGCTGTGTTCCAGCCAACCAGCTACGACTTGCAATGCCCTACCCAATTCCTCTGGGGCTGAATCCAAGTGGTCATTCATCAGCAGATAGAGCTGGGTGTCATCTGCATATTGTTGACACCCCAGCCCATACCTCCAGATGATCTGGGCAAGGGTGAGCATGTAGATGTTGAATAACATTGGGGAGAGAATTGCTCCCTGTGGCACACCATATTGTAATGGGTGCCGCTGGGACAGTTCACCCCAAGCGCCACCCTCTGTCCCCGACCTTGGAGAAAGAAAACCAGCCATTGTAGGGCCAGCCCCCATATCCCTGCGTCAGCGAGGCGGTGGGCCAATACTTCATGATCAACTGTATCAAATGCTTATGACAGATCAAGAAGAACCAGCAGCGCCAAACCACCTCGATTCAGATGCCTCCGGAGATCATCCACCAAGGCAACCAACACCATCTCCGTCCCATGGGCAGAGTGGAAGCCAGACTGGAAGGGATCCAGGACAACAGTGTCCTCCAAGAAAGCCTGAAGCTGTGTTGCCACCGCCCTCTCCATTACCTTGCCCAGGAACAGAAAGTTTGAAATTGGGTGGTAGTTTGCTAGGACCATAGGGTTCAGGGATGGTTTCTTCAGGAGAGGATGGACCACTGCCTCCTTCAAGACTTTGCTGGCTTGTCTGCAGCTCTGTTTTCAACATCCGTCTGTGGTGCTCTAAGGGTGTGGGTGATATTGGTGGGCTGAGAATGGCCAACTGAGGTTCATCTGTGGAATCAGGGCTGGAGGGTGTCAGTGGCTCTGCACCAGCTGTTGGCTGTGAATCCTGAGAAGCCTGCAGCTCATCTTCATGCTGGTCAGCTTCTTTTAACTCAAGGCTGGTCACACAGGGCTCCTCTTCTCCTGAGGAATTCTCACTATTGTTGAGCCCCAGCTGACCCACAACAGTATTTGAAGAAGTATGCCTGCACATGAAAACTTATATCCAGAAGTAAACGTTGTTGGTCTTAAAAATGCCACTGAACTCAAACTTTCTTCTAGCACATAACCTGTTTCATTAAATTGCTTGGCTACTGGCTTGAAAAACAAAGGGAAAAGTTTAAATCAAGTAAAATAAATGATATTTTTAAAAGGTGTCTGAAAAGAAATCAAATATATCACAAATGAAATTGATGCTGTATCTATAACAGCTGTTCAGCTAATACTTGTGTATGTTTTAAAACCAGATGCAATCTTTACATCAATTTAGCAAAAATTGATCTATGGCAGCCACAAGCACAACTCCCTCAACTGGTGAAATGAAAATGTTGTCAAATCAACAGTTATTGCAGGTAGGCAAAATTAAAGCAGGGATTTCATTCTCATGCTTTAGAAAGGAATTGTCATTTGTTGATTCTTTGGCAGGTTTCTTTTTATTATTGTCAGAACAAGTGAGGCAGAGCACAAAAACCAAATGGGGGATATTACAGTGAGGTTCAGATAAAATACTTTGCATTCAAATAATATAGCCTGGATTCTAGAAAAGTTTCCATAATCTGGCCACAATGGACTCTTGTGAAATTTCACAGTTGTAAAACTGATGACTGGGTACAGCAATATAAGCCTTGCCTGATACCGCCTCTAAATAATAAATGCAGGAACTCAATAGTATGTGAGGCCACACCTCCAGAAGGAACTCAATAGTATGTGAGGCCACACCTCTGATATCACCATCATTTGCATACTAGGCCACACCTCTGACATCACCATCATTTGCTGACTAGGCTACACCTCTGACATCACCAAAAGTGCTATAATATCTTTTTTGAGGTGTGGTAACCACACCTCAAAAAAGATTTTCTAGCATTGGAAAAAGTCCACAAATATATAGCTCTCTCTATATAGCCATAAATATATAGCCATCCCAGGAAAAAAACACAAATTCAAACAAACTACTCGATCACAAGAGCCAGCATGGTGTAGTGCAGGGGTGGCTTAAGAGCCACATAGAATAAATGTCAGATGTTCAAGAGCCTCAAAGCATGAACGTCAGATATTTGAGAGCAGAAGGAAGGGAGGAATGAGAGAGAGGTGGAAAGAAAACAACTTTGATTTATATGCATTCTCTAAGCTGCTGGCTGGCTTGGAAAAGTGATTTAAAGAGAGAAATGCCTTTTCCAAATTGGCTGACGGGACAGCCACACAATATATGTGAAAGAGTCACATGTGGCTCCTGAGCCACAGTTTGGCTACCCCTGGTTTAGTGAAGAAAGAAAGAAAGAAAGAAAGAAAGAAAGAAAGAAAGAAAGAAAGAAAGAAAGAAAGAAAGAAAGAAGGAAAGAAAGAAAGAAGGAAAGGAAGGAAGGAAGGAAGGAAGGAAGGAAGGAAGGAAGGAAGGAAGGAAGGAAGGAAGGAAGGAAGGAAGGAAGATAGATAAAGCAAATAGATAGGGAAAAAGACTGACTGACAGAAAGAGGGGGGAGGGAGGGAGGGAGGAAGGAAGGAAGGAAGGAAGGAAGGAAGAAGAAGGAAGGAAGGAAGGAAGGAAGGAAGGAAGGAAGGAAGGAGATGGAGTGGGAAATAAGGCAAACAGGAAAAAGAAATATTGACAGAAAGACTGACAGAAAGAAAGGAAGAGTGGGGGAGTGGAAAATAAAGCAAACAGAGAAAAAGAAAGACTGACAGAAGGAAACATTAATGAATGAAAGGGGGCGGGGGGGGGAGAGTTGGAAAAATTCAATTTAAAGCTTCTCTTCCCTCCCCCCAATACATGGAGAGAACACAATTGGGTGCCAAATGCATAATCTTCAGGTATGATAGTAGCTACAGAGATGCAGGTCTAGCCACTGTAGCAAATACTTTATAAAAATAAAAGCATTTGCTCACTTTGGTCCATAAGACATGTTTCACTGTTCCACCTTGTCAAAACAATGATGTATTTGGCCACTGGCCTCTTGACATACTTTTCTAGGCTTCATTTTTTTAAATGTTGCTTTTCTGTTCACACAAATGCAATCCCAGGTAAGTATGGATTTTCTTTTCAGTGTCTGCCTCCAGTTTGAACAGCTTTTACTATGGTTTGTCTTTTGGCAGAACTCCTGGAAAAATTTTTGTTTGGTTATTTGAGAGTGCAAGACATTTAATTTATATATTAAATGAGCAAGACAGAATCATTCTTAATCTCGTCATCTACTTTGTCTGATCCCCACTGACCCAGTGGAGCACGGGAAAACACCGCACGATTACGGCAGAGCCTCCTGACCCCCGCCAGCCCAGTCGAGCGCAGGAAAGCGCTGTGCAATTGCGGCAGAGTCCCCCCGACCACTGTGGAGTGAGGGAAAATGCTGTGTGATCACGGCAGAGCCCCCTGACCCCGCTGGCCCAGTGGAGCATAGGAAAACGCTGCAAAATTGCGACAGAGCTCCTGACCTTCCACGGGCCCAGCAGAGCATGGGAAAATGTGGCACAATTGCAGCAGAGCCCCCTGCCCCCGTGGAGTGCGGGAAAACACCGCATGATCACAGCAGAGCTCCCTGACCCCACCAGCCCAGTGGAGAGAGGGGAAAACGCCGCATGATTGCAGCAGACCCCCTGACCCCCGCCGACTCAGCAAAAGATGGGGAATGCCGGGCAAGCATGGCTGGGCCTCCTGACCCCCACCGGTCCAGCGGAGCATGGGAAAAATGCCGTGCAATCATGGCAAAGCCCCCTGACCCCCACTCGCCAGCAGAGGATCGGGGGAAAGCTGGACAAGCGCAGCTGGGCCCCCTGACCCCCGCCGGCTGACTGGAGCAAAGAAAAATGCTGTGCAATTGCGGCAGAGCCCCCTGACCCCCGCTGGCCCAGCGGAGCATGGGAAAATGCCGCGCAATTGTGGTTGGGTCATCTGACCCCACTGGCCAGCAGAGGATCAGAGGAAAGCCGGGCAAGCGTGGAGGAGCCCCCTGACACCTGCCGGCCTAGTGGAGCGCGGGGGAAATGCCGAACAAGCGCAGTCGGGTCACCTGACCCCCGCTGGCCAGTGGATGATCGGGAGAAAACTGGGTAAGTGCGGCTGGGCCCCCTGACCCCCGGCCATCTGGGGAAGCTGCCTGGGATGAGCTGGAACACTGGTTAAGGCAGCTGGAACACTGACCGTGCCAGCTGGAACGGCGTTCCGGTGCGTTCCAGATCAAAAAAGCCCTGCATAATGCAACATGCATAATTTATCATGACAGCAAGGATAATGTAGTGGGTTGATTGTCAGACTAGGATCTGGGAGATTCAGGATGTTGGGAGCTGTGCTGGATCTCGAGGCCATGGCAGCAACTCCTGGAACCACGGTGCCAATGGCAAAAGCAGCCCTGGGCCTGAGGCCATTTTCATTGAAACCAGGAAATGCAGTGGTGGCCTAGTCACATGCCTACAGTGCCTCCCCCTCACAGCGACTGCAGCAGAGAAGCACCATCTGCACGTGCATAGACAGTGCTTCTTTATTTGGAAGATTTATGTTTCCCTCCATTGCCCCCACTTTTCAGATTGTTCTGCAAACCTGAGGGAGTCCCCCACTTTTGTACAAAAACCTTCCTTCTGTATAAACAGGCCTGATCCATGGATTTAAGTATCCGCAGATGCTCCTCCTCGCCATTAGATCTAAGATGGGTCCCGTGATCTTGGGAATGAACTTCCCTGGAGTCAGAAAGAGCTGCTGGATGGCATGCTGGAAAGATCTGCAATTATTTTATCCATAGATTGTTGCATTAACCCCTATATATCCACCATCAGTTTTGTACTTTGTGAAGATTTGGGATAAATCTGGAGCTTTGCTTGGGTCGTTTCCTCAATGCATTCTGTGGGAGAAAACCTTTAGGAGAGGAAGTAGGCTGCTTTTTCATCCATTTGTCATTTTCTCCCATATTGTTTCCATTGACTAGTTTTCTGGTTTGAGGTATACAAAGGGGTGAGTGCCATTTATGACTGCAGGGACCAGAACTCAAATGTGCTTATTTTACAAGGAAATCGTTCCATTCCTAAGTGTGTACGTGACCAGAGAAATTGGTACAAAGCTCGAGCAGTTACATCAACACCCAGGAACAAGTGTTATTATGTGCCGTGACAATATTTGATGAATTCATATGCGCCTTGGGGAAGAGACTAAGTAGGTGAATAAAGTGAGAATATTTTCTGCGACAATCAATATGCCTTCAATTGAACCGTCTCTGCTGATGTGACATTTTGATTTTTCTGTACCGGATATATTAACTAGATTTATGGCATCTTAAAAGAGGAAACAGAAAGGGAATTGGGACAGGATAGGCTGGGACTTTCTAGAGTGCAGTGGGCAATGGCACAAAAGCAGACAACCCTGCAAAGCCTTCATTTAATGTGCAAACAAACAGGGAGCATCTTCATTCACAAGGCAATTGGGTGCCAGTTTGCATTAAGAATGCAGGAGAACAGAGCTTTCGTTAACAACAGAGCACTTCCTTCCTAGTTCATGACACTGCTTGATGGAATACTCTGATACTGGAAATGGCAGCCCGACTATAAGTCAGTTTGTGATGGGCAAACACTCCTGTGCTTGATTTGGAAGTGGGCTTAACAAATAGGGGGAAAATGGAATCTCATTTTGGTCTTGCAATTTGGATTTTGTAGTGTTCCCAATGATACCATCAGGAGTGTGGTGGAGCCAAAATGCCTCCCCACAAACCCACCTCATAAACCCACAATCTCCTCCACAATCCCCCACATGACCACTGTAAAGGGAACACAGTTTCATGGGCCCTGGTCCTTTTGACAGTCCATAGAGTTGGGCAAGTTATGCAGTTGACTTTATGGTGTTTTGTTAGGGTCTTTGGTATATGAAGGCAGGAGGCCTAGAGGTAATCTTTCTCTGGAGGCCTCTGCTGGCTCTTGGTAGCCCTTGTAGCCTGCCTTGCCACCCCTTCCCAATGGTGATGGTTTCATTAGTCTGGATCACTTAGAGCTACAGCATGTATAAAAGGTTTGTGGCTTCTGGTCATGCCCAGATTAAATATCTGTAACAGAGGAGCAACAGAAGCTCAGCCCTATCATTCATCTGGAAAATTATTTCTAGCCTCCTTCCCCAGCTGCTAGGCAAAAGCAAACTTCATCAACAGTACCAGACAATGCCAGCTCAAAGAAAGCCATTAAAGGTGGCAGAGTGGAAGGCAGACAAATCTAACCCCCAAGGCACAATCTACCAGAAATTTCATTTGTGCTAGGAATTGAAATAGGTCAAGAGTCTAAATTTTACATCAAAACCATCAGGGCTTGGCTTTCAGTTATGCTCTTGTGCAGCCCCTAGTAATTTCCAAACAGCCTCCTCAGAACATCTTTCCCATGGGTTTGCCCTATTTTAACTAGTGTGGGAGATGTGCCATTTCGATTTCTGACTCAGGTACCCAATTGTTTTGAGCTGGCTCTGCCAAGAAACATGAGTGTCCAATTAGAACCACAGAGGTTCAAATACATATTTACTGTTTTCGCACACAGCTTACCTCGCAGTCACAATCCTGTTCCCTCCGCAGCGTCCGGTCGGATTTCCCACCATCTGCGCCAGAGTTACAGGAAGTGCCACAGCTTCTGCGTAGCAAACGTAACCTGGGTTTTAGCGGTTTATGTTTGCTACGCAAAAGCCGAGGCACTTCCTGTAACTCTGGCGCAGATGGTGCAAAATCCGACCGGACACTGCGGAGGGAACAGGATTGTGACTGCGAGGTTAGCTGTGTGCAAAAACAGTAATTTTCTTACAGGCTATGTGTCATGAATAGACTTCCTTTCTATCCTTTAAAAACAAACAAACCTCACCTTCATCACAGGAGGCAGTTTCTGTTTCCATGATGTGATGGCCATACTGGAGGAAATTCATATGAGTAAAATCTATTGAAGGGAGGGCCTCCCATTCCTCTTCTGTCTGAAACATAAACTGACATGCTGGTTACAGTCAGCATGTCTGTAGGATTTATCAAGGTGCAGAATTCTTCTAAATTTTATTCTTTCAACTTGTTAAAAATAAAATTCCAAATTGTGAATGTGGAGATCATTTTGGACATATATGGTTTCCCATCATGAAGAGATAAGGGGAAAAACAGTGCACAGCAGCCAAGAAGCTCTGAGCGCCTGCTCCGGCTGCAACGCCACTGAGGATGTTCTCCGCAGCTGAGAACGAAACGTCTGGAAGGAAAACTTTATCCAGTAGAACACGGCACTTGATCCCGAAAGATTCTACAAACCCTAATGATGTTACCAGCCGTGAAAACCTGAAATCTTTGATAGTCCTAGATAGCGTTCCCCCCCTCCCCTCCGACACTAGATCTGGGATCCCCAACCTTTTGGCATATGGGAGCCACATTAAAGTGCCCAATACTTAAAGTTGGCCACATCTTAACGTAACAAAGTTATCAACCTACCTATTTAGATCAAAACATTTAGAGGTCAATGAAGAAATATTCACTTGGATGCAATCCATTTTGGAACAATATTTTACTGTCAAATCCTCTTATCTAGCTACACACACTTATCTAGTTAGTGTGATTTTTGTGGCTGTTTTCTGTTAGCCAAGGCATTGATGTCCAAGTCAAGGTTTGTGACAGACACTCTTAAAATGTCATGTTAAATGTTCACCTGTAAGTCTTGACCCATACTTGAATTTCACAATTTTCATCTTGGAAAATGTTTGTTCAAAGATGTATGTGGTGCCAAAGACTGTGAACATGCCGGCAGCAAATTTATTTGGGTTGATAAATATAGCAGGTAGGCCACTGTAGAAATCTAACAGACTATTTTCTTTGAGATGATCACTGGCTTGCAAATCAATTAGTTCCATCTTTAAAAAGTTACTTACATCTTCTGGTGCCACTTCTTCTGGATTCTGAAACATTCTTATTTCCTTTCTGTGCTTATGGCAATCAATGAATCTGTTCTGGAATTTCACCTGCAATAGGTTCAGTGTTTTGATGTGTCTTTCAACATTGAATTGCAAATTACCATCCTTCTCAAAATTTAATTTATTGCAACATGAGAAGTTTGAAAAGTTATTTTCACTAACTTGCTTCACAAATATGTTTAGTTTTGCTTCAAAAGCTTTCAGATCAGAATGCATGTCACACACAAGTTTTCCTTTTCTCTGCAACCTTAGATTCAATGTGTCCAGATGCTCTGTGATATTAGTTAAGAAAGCCAAATCAAAAATCCATCCAGGGTCAGAAAATACTTCTTGACCTTTTCCTTTTTCCTTGAGAAAGGCATCAACTTCATGACAAAGAGAGAAAATTGACTGAGGACTTTGCCTCTGCTAAGTCACCTGACTTCTGCATGGGATAATACATCTCCATATTCTGCATCTATCTCTGAGAGAAAAATTTGAAATTGACGGTGAGGCTATGATGTAATTAATGCTAGATACAACAATATTCATCACACTTTCTCATGGAAGAAACTGTGGATGGATAATGCAGTGAAATTGCATGGGAAGTGTGCCATTTAATTTCAATGGGTGCATTCACACACTAAATAACGTGCTTTGCAACCAGATTTTTACTGTGTAAGAATAGCAAAATCCACTAGTAAACAGTTGTTATGTGAAAGCACCCAATATTCATTGATTCTTGCATCTACACCAGTTTTAATTCCCTCCATATTTTTTGCACCATCAGTTGTAATGCTTTTCACTTTATCCCAACTCAGACCAGGATTTTCTACTGATTCACACACCTTCAAGAATATGTTTTCTGCAGTTGTAGTGCTTTTCAAATTTGGCAGTGCACACAACTCTTCTGTAATTCTGAAGTTGGAATCTATTCCTCTGATAAATATTAGTAGTTGAGCAGTCTCTATAATGTCATTTTCTCATTTAATGCCAAAGAGGGGAAAAAAATCAAAACTTTTTGTCTTGACAATCAGTGACATATGCAGTTCTTCTCCTAGTTCTTAAACACGCCTGGTGATTGCAGGTGCAGATAAATTGACACAACTAACACCAGGCACCTTATCAGGACATTTTTCCTTATTAGGAGACGTTAGTTTAACCATGCACTTTTTAACAAATTCACCATCAGTGAATGGCCTACCACTCTCAGCAATACATTTAGCAACATGATAGCTGGCCCTCACAGTAGATAGCTTCTCCTCAACATGCTTTCTAAAACTATTTTGCTGCAAAACATTGATTTTTAAAGAGACTTTATCTTGTTCAATTGCACCTCTCCTTGATATATTGAGTAGCTTTTGTGACAGAACTCAGAGTGCTTTTTAACATTATACTCCTTTAATACAGAGGGAGTTTCAACTTCAAGACAAATCAGGCAAACTGTTTTTAACTTGTTTAAAACAAAGAAGTAATCAGTAGTCCATTTGTCATTAAAGACACGATGCTCATCTGCAATTTTTCATTTCTTTGAAACAGCATTTTTGTTTGCAGACATCTTCTTACAGAATTTTTAGCACAGCAGCAGTTGCAGAGTTTCAATATTATCCTCGAGTAAATAAAAGAGAAGTATAATTTTGGGGTCTATCTGTTCCCTTTCCCATCAAATCCACCCCACTCTAGCTGCTATTAGCTGGGGATTTTCATTTTGACCATGGGGAAGAAAAGAAGAGACCCCTGCCTCTACAGTTCTCAGGCTTGGAAGAACATTTTACAAATGGATTATGAATCTGATTTACCAGATCGCAGAATTGCAGTACTAAGTACATTGAAGTCTATATGAGATTTACTTCTTGATAACACATTTCCTTGAGGTTTTAATCTACACATGCCAATACTTTAAAAATTGGCGCCCTCCAAAAAAGAGAGAAAGAGTGAATGAAAGGGCAGCCTCCCACCTGGAGCACAGGATATGACATTAAATTGGCTCCAAATTATATGCAGGGTGCACATACACATCACTGCCTGCCAGCCAAGCATCAGTCATGGAGATGCAAAATGGCAGCTGGGGGAAGGGTAACTTTGCTGGAGGAAGATGAGAGAAGAGGAATCCCAGAAGCTCCCCTGCTAAGAGAGTACACTTTCCTTCTCAACCCAAGGGGCTATTCACCAGCTCCTGCAGTCACAGATGCATGAGAAGATTCCTAGCTGGAATGGGTGTGGGAGAAGAGGCAGAAGCAAGGAAGAAAAAAAGTCAGAGCAACCAGCTCTTGTTGAGGAAGGAAGAATGCTTTTGCAGCATCAAGCTCACCAGTAACCTTGAAAGCCACTTGGGCGGCATTCAGATGGTCATTCTGCCCTGGCACAGCCACCCCCACCCTCAGATTTAAAAGGCACATTTACACATGCATATTTGGGCCCTGAGCTGCAAGAACACCCACCTCATCATCCAATGGCTCCACTCTACTTCCCAGTGGCAAACTGCTAAAGCGCTCTCCTGGCTCATTTCCAGGCCATCCATATTGAATGGATTTCAAGAACCAAGCCATTGGCATCCCCTTCACCCCAGCAGAAGACCTCTATGATGTTTCATGAGGGTTTTCCAAACAGAGAAACAAAATGGTGTTAAGAGAGTGGTGATTCATGCTTCCTGGTCTAGAACTAGGAATGCCAGCCTCCAGGTGAAACCTGAGGATCCCCCAGAATTATAGCACATCTCCAGACTACAAAGATCAGTTCACTTGGAGAAAATGGATGTCTTGGAGGGTGGACTCTATGACACTGTCTCTCATCGAGGTCCCTGTCCTCCCCAGGTTCCATCCCCAAACCTCCAGGTGTTTCTCAATCTGGATCTGGCAATCCTACCATCCACCCTTTGCCAGTGGTCAAGGGGATCTGGCAACCCTAGCTAGAACCCATTGAGGAAGATAAATATTTTGAAACACCACCACATATAATAGTTTCTGTAGTTTTTCAATAACCAAATGCTCAGCAGTGGTAAGATCTTTACCACACTCTATGTATGTGGAAATTTCAATAACTTTATTTACGTTGGATGGTTATAAGAAGCGGCTCTGAGCTGCATTTCTTGGCAACATCATGTGATTTCAGTTCTATCTTATTTAATCACTGCTCCTGGCCCAGTGTCTACTAGACCAGCGGTCCCCAACTTTTTTGGCACCAGGGACCAATTTCATGGAAGACAATTTTTCCACAGACTGGTGTGTGTGTGTGTGTGTGTGTGGGGGTGCAATAGGTTTGGGATGATACAACTGTACACTTTACTCACCATAATGCAGAATCAGTGGAAGCACTGAGCTTGTTTTCCTGCAACTAGATGGTCCCATCTAGGGGTGATAAAAGACACTGACACCCGAACTGTGTTGCTTATGTCCAGTCTACCCTGCAATCTTTTTTTTGTGAACAAAAAATTTAATTTGCAATATATCGAAAAGTATTCTACTATCATAATCTAAATATAGTTCATCAATACATTACACAATTTCTTACCCCTCCCACCCTCCAAATTGTGACCTCCGCCGGTGTACAAAACAAATTAAAAACCTTTTAAAAGTAAAAATTCACATATATAGAATCTTAACTAAAAGTTATTATTCACTTAACTTTATCTTAAATCCAATGTAACTACTATTCTTATTCTTTTACTCATTACTTACTTCTTAATCCTCAATATTACAGGTTTAATCAGATAACCATAATCTATTCTTCTTTGCACTTTTAAAAATTCAATTATTACTTGTTAAACATTAAACATATATTTCATAGTCCTTAAATCATCACTAAAAATTATTCAAATTTTAATCTTATTTTAACTCACATAAATTTACTATATAAACTCAGCTACTTATATTTCGCTACTAAAACAGTACTCAGTAATCACAGTCCTTTTTCTCTTTTAGAGTTCAGTTAATATTATCAAAAACCACTAAATGTCTCTTCACCTTCCATTGCATCTCCACATAGTTTTGAAATTTATTCCAATCTTCTTTAATGTTCTCCAAATTATATTCTTTTAAGATTCTAGTAAGTTTGTCCATTTCACTCCAGTTAAGAACCTTTAAGACCCAGTCCCACTTATCAGGTATTTTGTCTTGCTTCCACATTTGCGCATACAATGTTCTTGCAACTGAAAGCAAATACCACAACAATGTCCTATCTTGCTTCAGGAAGCTTTCTATTTGTAATCCCACCAGAAAAACATCTAGTGCTCTCTTGACATTATAACCCAAGATTTTCGATATCTCTTGTTGAATCATAGACCAAAATTGTTTTGCCTTCTCTCTAGTCCACCACATGTGGTAAAAAGAACCTTGCCGTTTTTTACACTTTCAACACCTATCCAAAACGTTATTGTTCATTTTTGCTAGTTTTTTAGGTGTCATGTACCATCTATACAGCATTTTAAAACAGTTCTCTTTTATGTTATAGCACGTTGATATTTTCATAGAGTTCTTCCATAGGTGTTCCCACATCTCCATTTGTATTTCTTTGTTAAAATTTATTGCCCACTTAATCGTTTGAGGTTCTACCACCTCCTCTTCTGTAGACCATTTCAGTAATAGCTTATAGATCCTTGAAAACAATTTTTCATTTTCACCCAACAGCACTTTCTCCATTTCTGTTTTTTCACGTCTTATACCTGTACTCCTGATATCTTTCTCTACCAAGCTTTTAATTTGTAAAAATTGAAACCAATCAAATTTATTTTTTAGCTTTTCCACCAACTTCATTTCTATTTTGCCTCCATGAAATTTTAGCAGTTGCTCATAGGTAACCCATTTCTCTTCCTGTGAACTTTGAGACAGCTTTATGACTTCAATTGGCACTATCTAAAGCGGTTTCCTCTCATCACCATATTTATTATATTTTTTCCAGGTATTCAACAAAGTCCTCCTTATATAATGGGGTGAAAAAAAACCATCCAACTTTTCCTTCCCATAGTACATATATGCATGCCAACCAAAAACATTTCCATGGCCTTCTAATACCAATAGCTTTTTGTTAATCAAAGTCATCCAGTCCTTAATCCAAACAAACTGCATCATGGTATAACAATAAATCAGGTACTTGAAAACCTCCTCTTTCTTTCACATCTGTCAGAATTTTCATCTTAATTCTTGGTTTTTTTACCCGCCCAAATAAATTCTGAAATCTTTCTTTGCCAGAGATGGAATTGTTTCTTATCTTTCACTATTGGAATAGTCTGAAAGAAAAACATAATTCTTGGTAGAACATTCATTTTAATTACAGATATCCTCCCCAACATGGATAAGTTCAATTTATTCCACTTTAGAATATCCCTTCAATTTTATGCCAGAGCTTTTCGTAATTATTCTTGTATAGATCAATGTTCCTCATCGTAATCTCCACACCCAAATACTTTACTTTTGACACAACTTCACAACCAGTAGCATTTTGTAACTCCTTCTGTTTACATGATGACAAATTTTTACTAAGGATTTTAGATTTTTCATTATTCATATAGAAGCCTGCTAGCTCACCAAACTCTTTAATTTTTTTCAACAACAAAGATGTAACTTGTAATGGATTTTCATTGATAAACATCACGTCATCCGCAAATGCTCTATATTTGTAGGAAAAACCTTTCAACTTCAGACCCTCTATCTCATTATCTTCATCAATTTGAGTCAGTAAGACCTCTAGGGTCATTATAAACAACAGCGGAGATAGAGGGCAGCCTTGTCTTGTACCTTTGCTGATTATCATTTGTTCAGTCAAATCATCATTCACACAAAGTTTGGCTTGTTGTTCTGTATAAATTGCTTTAATCATCCTTATAAAATTGGCTCCTAATTCCATTTTTTCCATCACTGCAAACATAAAATCCCAATTAAGATTATCAAAGGCTTTTTCTGCATCCACATTTGTTTTTCTTTAGCTCTTTTATCTTTATTATTCAGTGAAATTAGTATTCCTCTCATAACAGCTTTGTATGCATCCCATAGGGTCTGAATTTTAACATCTTGATCTTCATTCATTTGGAAGAAAGCTTGAGTTTCTTTTTCTAGAGATTTCACTATTTCAACTTTTTGCAGCAAATCTTCACTTAGTCTCCATTTTCTACACTTTTTCACTCCTTTTGCTAACCACAGTAATGGATTGTGGTCTGCACCTATTTTCGGAAGAATTTCTATTCTATTAGTAATAAGTCCCAGGTCCTTTGTAGACCATATCATATCAATTCTCGAGAAAGTGTCATGCCTTGCTGAGAAAAAAGTATAATCTCGTACTTTAGGATTGAACTCTCTCCAAATATCTTCCAAACTTTCTTGCTTTACTAATTCAAAAAAAGACTTTGGCAACTTGCCATCTTTATTCTTTTTATTTCCAGATCTGTCCAAAGAGTTCTTAATAGTTCCATTAAAGTCTCCCATTAACATTACATGCTCATAAGTCATTTGGTCAAGTTGCTGCAAAATGTCTTTGAAAAAAGCATCTTTCGCCCCATTTGGGGCATATAGTCCCAGCAACAATGTCTTTTTCTCATTAATAAACACCTCCACTGCAATATATCTACCTTCATTGTCTTTAAAAACCAATTTCAGCTCCAGTTCTTTTTTTAATATAAAAAACCACTCCCTTTTTTTTATCTTTTGCTAGCAAGAAAAATTCTCCCAAAGCTTTATTCCATAAAAATTTGTAATCCAATTGCTTAATATGTACTTCTTGTAGACAAATTATATTACATTTCTGCTTTTTAATCCAATGAAAAATTGCCTTTCTTTTTTGAGGTGAGTTAAGTCCATTTACATTCCAAGAGATTAATTTGTAATCCATAATGGTTTTTACAATTATTCTGTACCCTCGAAATCTTTATTGTTCACCAAAAATTCATTCATGCCTTGGGTGTTCATTATTGTTTTTCTCAGTCTATTGTACTCAAAGCTGAGACCTTCAGGTAAAATCCATTTTTACCTTATGCCCTTCTCTCTTAGCTTGTCAGTCAGTTTCTTGAATTGCTTTCTATCACTGATGACCTTTCTCGGCAATTCCTTCATGATTCTCACTCTGCTTTCCTCCACAACCATTGGGCTACTATAATAATAAATTTTTATTTATACCCCGCCCTCCCCGCCAAAGCAGGCTCAGGGCGGCTTACAGGACATGGTATAAACCATGCTATAACAATAAAAACAAGATAATACAGTTAAAATACAATTTATAGGTTAAATATATTAAATAAATAGTCTAAAACCAGTATAACTTAATAGTGCCACAATCTCAGTATGTACAAAGATGGCTTGATGTTACTACCAGGTTCTGTTTTAGAAACCTAGTTGGAAGAGGGCGGTTTTGCAAGCCCTACAGAACTGATTGAGATCCCGTAGGGCCCGCACCTCCTCCGGCAGCTGGTTCCACCATTGGGGTGCCTGTATCAAGAAGGCCTGCTCTCTAGTTGTTTTTAATTTGGCCTCCTTTGGCCCAGGGATTTCCAGAAGGTTTTGTGAAGTAGATCGCAGTGCTCTCTGGGGAATATATGGGGAGTGGCGGTCCCTAAGGTAGGCAGGTCCTCGGCCATATAGGGCCTAAACTGCTTGGTTAAGATCCTTCCCACCACATCCCTTGTAGTAAATTTCACTACCACGTCCCTGGGTAGCTTGCGCTTTCTGGCAAATTCTGAGTTGACCCTATATATATAGTCACACATACGTTCCACCTCAACTGGTTCTTTTTCCAGAAATTCAGCCAAAATTGTAGCCATATACTTCTTTAAATCCTCTTGGTCAGCCTCTGGCACTTCCCTTAGACGAATCATATTTTCCATCAATTTACAGCCTTGCAATATTGCTTTATCCTGCAATTTCTTGATAGTAGCATCTTGGTCTTTTATTTTAACTTCAATCTCTTCAGGGTTTTTTTTTGCTGTTGCTTGAGACTCTTTTTTAAGTTCCTCCATCTCCTTCTTAAATTCTTTCTTTACTTCTTCAGCACTAGAGTTGATTCCTTTGGTGATTTCTTTAGTTAATTTCTTTTCACTGCCCGTTATTAATTCCTTCATTGCCTTTAATAATCTTGTTTCCATAGCGTCCAATTGTTCTTGGACTTGTTTAGACATTTTCCCTTCTTCCACTGAGGCTGTTCTTAAATGTGTAACTCTAGATCCCAGCTTCTGATCAGACATTACTGTCTGCCCATTGCTTATAATGGGATCTTAGTTGGTCTCACCAATCCACAATCCAATGGTTGCATTCAATAGATTGGAGCCTGCCCTTTCCAGCAAGGTCAAAATTGCCATCCTAGGAGCCTCCTAGCTCCAGATATTAATTTTTAAAGTTCTTAAATTCCCCAAAATGGGGGCCGCGATGTTTTCAAGCCTCTGTTTTAAAAAGTTTTCCTTTTTCCCCTAGGGCTTATTCTTTATTTCAAAATATATAGTCCAAACTGTTTCCCCATTTGAGGATGATTTGTGTTTGTTTTAAACGTTTTTATAGTCCAAATCCAATTTATTTTTAATAAAACTTTGGCCTTTCTATAATGGCCTCCGATGAGTCTCTATGGTTCCTGGTTCTGGAATATACCCGGATGTTTGGAGGTTCCTCTTCTTTCACCACTTGCTTCCTGACTCTATGGCAATGAAGTTCCGTTCTCTATTATTGTAAATCTCATAATACTTGAAGGAGTCGTCACTTCCTGCTTCGTCATGAGAGTCTGCAGCTTTGTTATGGCTGGGTTTTTTTTTTCAAAGCCACAAAAATTCCAAACAGCAAGTATTTTTCTACACTTTACAGCTTTTTCTTAGCTGTAAAAATTCCACCTTTACCCCCTTCCACTTCTCCTTAATTTCTTACTTTGACAAATAGTTCTGGATCTTAGCACTTTTCTTTAAACAGTCTTAATTTGCTCCCGGAGTGATAGATAAGAATCTTTTACCTCAGCGCCATCTAATCTTGCTCATACCATCCAGTTTTCCTTCAGAAGTTATTATAGTCTATAAAAGGCTGGAACCTTGATGAGTTTAAGTCAATTCAATGACTCCAGAGATTCTTTGTAGACGATGGGATGCAATCTCTCATCGGGGGTTCTTCAAAGCCAAAAATAACCCCTCCTGGGGTCTCTCGTCAGTCAAAGTCTCTCCCCTCGAGATAACAAGCATGTCCTAGACAAGTTCCTTTACTGGAAACAGGTAGACAGCAGGCATTAAAATGCCTTTTATGTCCAAAACGAAGAACTCGTACTGCCCCTCTGTGAGAGACAGGTCAGCTCACCATGTTCCAACCCCGGAAGCCTCTCCAAGGTCTCAGTCTACCTTGCAATCTTGTGTTGGTTGCTGTCACTGCAGAAAACCCTGCTTCACAAAGATAGGATGTTGGAAATGGAAGCAGGCTTTTCAGTGTTTTTTTGTGACCTGTGTGGCCTGGTTGCTAACAGGCCATGGACCAGTACCTGCACTAGACCTTCTAACATCAAATTCCTTTTGGTTTCATGCAATTGGGGCTTTTTTGTAGCAGGAACTCCTGTGCATATTAGGCCACACACCCCTGATGTAGCCAATCCTCCTGGAACTTACAGTAGGCCCTCTTCTAAGAGCCCTGTAAGCTCTTGGAGGATTGGCTACATCAAGGGTGTATGGCCTAATATGCACAGGAGTTCCTGTTACAAAAAAAGCCCTGCATGCAATACTTTCATTTTATACAAGATTACTGTAGATGCATTTGTATTTCATGACCCTCCTGATCTATACTGATGGAACATTTGAATTTGGCTTCAGAATATGCCAAATTTATGTTCCAAATATTCTTTTGTTATCTTGCCTCAGTGCACAAGGCTTGAATTGGACTGCCTCCAGATTACTTAAAGTCTGTGAATTAATTAACAGTGGCAAAAGATGACTTTGTTAACCTCAATTAACTCAGCTTTTAATGAAGTCTCTAGGTCATTTCCTACATTATTTTTAAAAGATACTGGTGAGCTCTTAAAAGACAAAGCTATGCCTTCAGATGCATGTAAGTATAATGTTACAGGGGTAATATTTCTGTTTTGGGGAGAAGTCATGCAAAACCCAAGACTACATTGGGATGCCTTCATTGCATGGCATTGCCTGACTCCTGTGTATGTGTATAAGGGTTTATGGAACAGTGAATGAACAATCCCTTCATGTTCAGCCTAGCAGGGCACCCCTTAGCTAGTTCCTTCCAACACTGACTTAGCTTTTTTAGTCTTCTTTTGAAATGGACCACATCTATTGCCCTTCTCTATTACATTATGTTTTCATGCATGATATGGCTGTGGCTTCCAAGAACCTAATCACAGATTGTAAAAGTAATATTGGTTTGTTCACCATACACAATCAATTACACTCAGTATACTTTTTTAAAAATAAATTTCATCTCACTGACCATTTTCGCACACAGCTTACCACGGGGTCACGTTCCTGTTCTCTCCACAGCGCCCGTCGGATTTCCCATTATCTGCGCCGAAGTTACAGGAAGTGCTGCGGCTTTTACGTAGCAAACGTAAACTGCTAAAACCCAGTTTATGTTTGCTACGCAAAAGCCGCGGCACTTCCTGTAACTCTAGCACAGATAACGGGAAATTCGACAGACGCTGCGGAGAGAACAGGAACGTGACCGCGTGGTAAGCTGTGTGCGAAAATGGTCTCTCTCTGTGCTTGTTAAGTGCTGTCAAGTCACTTCTGACTTATGGTGACCCTATGTATTAATGACCTCCACAAATGCCTTATCATTAACAGTCTTGCTCAGCTCTTGGAAACGGAGAGATGTATCCTCCTTGACTGAGTCAATCTAGCTTAGGTTGGGTCTTCCTCTTTTCATGCTGCCTTCAACTTCCTAGCATTATCATGTTTTCCAGTGAGTTTTGTCTTCTTGTAATGCGATCAAATTCCAATAGCCTCAGTTTAGTCTTGTAGCAAGATGTTCATGTCTTGCAGCTCTCAAACGTCTGACATTTATTCTGTGTGCCTCTTACTATACACGTTTGGCCACTCCTGGACTAGGATATGGGCAGTCTGGGTTTAAATCCTCAACTTTGCTATGAAGCACATTGGCAGCTTTGGTCCGATTGTTCTCTTTCAGCCCAACCTAAATAACAGATGAGGATAAAGTGAAGCAGGGGAGACCCAGGTATGCCATCCTTGAAAGGAAGGTGGGATAAAACTGTAAGAGATATCTTGCATTTTATAATGTAACTATCACAAAAATAACAACTCAGCAGTGGAACATCAGTTAAACGATGCTGAGTATGGAATGAACTAATGGGCTTCTCAATAAAATAAAATCTGAATTCACATGCAAAACTTGGCAATCAGTCTCAGGATGTCGTTTGGGAGACATGCAAATAGCATGCCAATCTTGAATGGAGATTCACAAATTCCCCTGGGTATTCAAACTGTTCCAAGCATTTGTCTCCCTGCTCTGCTTCAGGGTAATTAAATCAGCTAAAGCCAACGCTTCCATTAGCTTCATTAAGGAGAACAGCCTAATGTGAACAGTAATGTTTCACAGTGGCTAATGGGGACAAATCGGAAAGTTAAAATGGGCCTGAACCCTGCATCACATGACTGGTGCATGTCAAAACTTGCCAGCTTTGGGTCTGGCTTTGTGATCTTGCTTGGCCAATCATGGTGGATGAGCAGCTACGAGAAATTGCAATCTAGTGGCTCCTGCACCCTCCTCATGGCTGCTGCCTCCTTCTTGTAAAGATGATGGTCCAAACACAAATGGAGTAGTTACCTCCAGCCCTTCTGCTCCAGGAGTCCTCATCTTTATGACTATAGTGACTGGCAACTGTTGTGCCCTAGTCCTCAAGGCCTCCATCTCCTCTTCACAAAAAAGGCAGTACAGGTGCAAGTACTGAGGCCTCCCTCTACCACCTCCTCACCAGCCCCTGCATCTTCCTTGTAAAGAAGACAAGCAGATCTGGATGGTGGTGACAACAGCCCTCAGAACAGTGGCCCATCAGGAAATAGGGCTGCCAACAGCAGCTTGGGGAATTTGGGGGTTGAGGGAGAAGCCTGGAGACAGTAGAGTTTGGGGAGGGAAAGGAGCTCTTGGGGGGGGGGGCTGTGATAGCAGAGTCCCTCCTTTGAAGGTGACATTTCCTCCAGGGGAATTGATCCCTGTAGTCTGGAAATGACCTGTGATGAACTTCAAGCCCCACCTGGAAACTGGCAGCCATATCAGGAAAACGCTTAGTAAATTAAAGGACTGATTCATTGATGCTTTTAAGACCATTGAAAAGCTCCTGGCTGAAAACTCAAACAGAAGCACATTAGATGACCTCAGTTTTTCACCTCCGGCCTCTCCATCTGCAGAGGGGTGATTAATAATGTTAACTTGCCTTACAGGACTGTGTAAGAATTACAGAGATTAAGTTTATGAAGTCATTTAAGCACTCCGGGATATCACTGTATAAACACTTCACCATCTCCTGGTATGCCCACAATGTAGCCATATTCTTAATACCGTTCAGCCACAACTCTGACAGGTTCCAAGGGTTGTCCTTACCCTGCTTTCACATCACTGATTCCTTAGCTCCAAAAGACACCGCCTCTGCCACATCCTCTTTAACTTGTTGCATTTGCTAATTTGTGAGATATTTCCCTGCCATTCCCGTCACATCACCCAGCCTCTAAAACTAATGACTCATCCCCTGCACGGCCATTTGTTTGTGCTGGTTTCAGACAGACTAATGTTTTTAATGGCACATAATCATTTTTCAGAAGTCATTTGATGCCACTAATCATCTCAGTAATATGCCACGATGGAATGCGTAATGACATCCTGAACAGGAAAAATGGCATTCTGATCTCCAGCTCTATCCTACCCTAATCTATATTTCACCACATCACTTCTTCTAATGATACTTACAACCGTTAATAAACGGCTACTTAGGCACTCTTCTCTCCCTCTTTTGAGGGCGATGAAACAGTTTTGCTTTCAAAAAAAGACAAAGGAAATGGAAGCTTGTGGATGAACAGGGGTTTCCTCTCCCTCCCCACCCTCCCAAGGCTCCCTGTTTAATCTCTCTCCTGCTTTTGTCTAGTTAATGGTATCATGAATTATCATGCAGCAGCAAAGGAGAGACAACGGATCTGATTGGTCCTTGGACTTGCAAAGTTGGAAGATTAATAGAACCATACTTCGCTTGCTTGTAACTTATTAGTTCTCGTACTAAATTAACAAGCGTAAAAAAAAAAGAACCACCATTAAAATAAAACATTTTAAATGATTTTTTTTTAAAAAAATATTGCAGTAAGAGGCTCTCCCTTGGCCTTATGCCTAACTAGTAAGACGTGAATTAGCACGTTGTTATTCACACTCTGGCTCTTCTGATCACTTAATTAAAGGGATGCTGTCAGATTAAAAAATTACAAAGTTTTAAAAACTATATAAAACAAAACAAATTTTCTTTTCTGGGTATCCAACAGCACCTGACATTCTTAAATGTGAATGAATTTCAGACATCAAATGCCATCCTGTTATTTATTGAGACAGTTTATCTGTGTTGGGTTAAAAAGAAAAAGAATAAAACACATTCATGGAGGGAGACGGCAAAATGTGTGGTAACCCACGAGGGACTGCTGAGCAGAAGCTGATGTTCAAAGCTGTTGCCTGTGAAGCCTCACACCACAATACAGCGTCAGTCTCCAAAGACACTGCAGCATCTTGCCTCTCTGGTCATAGCAACACAGTGACGCTTCTAGAATTCATGAAGTGGTTATGGGAGCCAACCTTATTGAATACTCAGGTGCTCCTGGACCTTGAATAAAAGGTTGATCTGGAGATATCAATAGGTCATTATTTCATTGCAGCAAAGAGTTTGATTTGCTGATTTTTTGCACATTAAGAATATCAAATTTCAAGAGAATTCATTATGGGGAGAGATGCTGCAGTTCCCCCCTAACATCATAGTGGAATTGTGGGAAGAGAGAATCACCTGTAGTGATGCTGTAATATTTGCAAATAATATACTACAAAAATCAAATTTACCCCACTGCAATGCCCATTTTCCTGCAGGTTCATCACCTACACTGTCAAACGGCTGATATGTCTCCAATTTAAAGTGATCCATATTTTAAGCTTTTGTACTACTTTTGTGTCAGCATGGTTGGTGGCATTTGTCATCATACCCAGCAGTTGGCTAGTAGCTGATTCTGCTGCATGCACAGAATTGACTAGATTGCTGGCAAAGTCGCATATGTCCCAAAGTCAGGGTTAGGTAATCTATCAGTTTAAAATGAGAGGCATTTCAACTATATATGCTGTCTTTGCATCTGCACACTGAGTGGCATTCATCATCACCTGAGGTAGTCACTGGTAGCACTCGTTAGCACATGCTTAGAATCATAACAATCATCACACAAGCAAAAGTGATGCCTTCCCTTACACATGAACCATGACATAAGTTCAAGAATGTACATGCATAAACTGACACCTAACCTATACTTTAAAAAAAAAAAACACCAACATTTCTGAGTGTGCAAGAATGCCATTTGCAATTGGTGATCAAATTACAATACAAGCAGACTAGTGGTGTTTTAGATGGCCCAGGCTAGCCTGATCTCATCAGACCCTGGAAGCTAAGCAGGGTCAGCCCTGGTTAGTATTTGGATGGGAGGCACCAAGGAAATCCAGGGTCACTACACAGAGGCAGGCAATGACAAACTGCCTCTGAAGGGTTCTTCCCCTGAAAACCCTATGGAGTCACTCTAAGTCAGCTGTGACTTGACAGCGCTTTCCATCGCTAACAGTGCTGTTCACCATCTAGTTAAATCTGGGAAAGGAAGGAAGGAAAATAGAGGGGGAAGGGAGGGGGAAGGAAGAGGTAGAAAGAAAGCAACTTTAACTTTCAATGCTTTCTCCAAGCTGCCAGCTAGCTTGGCTTGGCGAAATTATTTTAAGAGAGAAATGCCTTCTGCAAGCCAGCTGACGGGGCGGTGGGGGCTTCAAGAGCCACACAAAATGTGTGAAAGAGCCACATGTCTCCCTAGCTGCAATTTGACCACCCCTACTCCAGAGGAATAATAATGTCTATAGGGACAGTATGATCCTATATAAAAGGTAGTTGAATGATATTTTCATCATTTGGAGAGGTTTGGAGGAGCTCCTTATCCATTTTGGGCAGTATATTAATTCTATATATCACAGTATTAAAACAGAAATGGTGTATGACAGGTCTAGGATTAATTTTTTAGATATTTTTATTTAAAATTAAGGTATTGAATTACATACAGATATTTTCAGAAAACCCACAAATGCTTTTTAACAGGTAATAGTTTCCATCTTTATCACCTGAAAAGAAATTCACCTTTTTCTCAGATTTTGAGGATCAGAAGAAACTGCACCCATGATATAGATTTTTATAGATAAGCCAACATCCTTATGGAACATTTAAGAACAGAGGATATTCTTCCAAAATTCTCAAACAAGCCTTCTGTAAAGCTAAGAACACACCCAGGGAAACCTTATTAACACCTAAGATTTGCAATAATAACATGGACAGAATGATTATTCCATTAACTTATGATGGCACTTTTACTGGCATAATTGAAAAACATTGGTACTTTTTGTCTGAAATGCCTAGATGTCCATACCTCTATTTACTTTCAAGAGAGTTAAAAAATCTTAAATATATGTTGGTCAGGAGTGCACTTAAAGAACATACTTGAGTGCACTTAAAGAACATACTTCAGATGATACCCTGACAGGGGTTGGGCATAATCCAAAAGACTATTTTCCATGTGGCAGTTCTTCCGCTTGTGTGTGAGACAGGATACTGGACTAGAACTTCTTATGTTCTTATGACATATATAGCTCTGATTATGGGCTCCAGTTTACTCTGTCCAAGATCCCTGTTAGGCTAATGGCTGCTTTCCCTCAGACAGATTTAGAATGCCATCTTCGCTGATGTGTAAATGGCTAATATTTAAGAGATTCCCAATTGTAATGAAAGCATTTATCTTTAAAGTCCGAAGAGAGCTCTTCCATCCCTGTTGGGCACCAGGTCATACCTCTTTGCCAGCACTTGCTGAGAGAGGATGAAGGATCACCTGTGCTTGCATTTTTTATCTGACTATAATTACCTGCAAGATACATTGAGAGAATGTTAAGCAGGGATCCAGTCTCAGTGACTTTGCTGGAAGTTTCACCTCCAATAGAGTGCACAAGACAGCCCAAAACAGCTTAGTGGTGGGGAGCAAGCTGCTCCCCATGACTCAGCCATTTTTTAGGCTTTCTGCAAACCCTGTTTAAAGAGACTGTGCTCCCTTTCAACAGTGTTTGCAGGGCCATGAACCACAAACTGGTTTGGTTCATGAACAAATTTTCTGGTTTGGTTCGTGGTTCAAGTTTGTGGTTCAGCCACGAACCATGACTGAACCCATTTTTCCCAGTTCAAGACCATCCCTACCCAGGTCCCTTGTGGAGGCTGGCATCCCTACACCAACCATAGGCCCTTGTTTCCTCATGCCACTTTTACTAGGGAGGTCAAGTTTCCCAATCTGGCAGGAGACGTCTCTGCACCACTGCTCAGCTGGGGGTGGAGATGGAATTCTGAGGGTAATGGGAGATTCGGTGTTTTGCCAATACCATGATGTCACTTTCAGTGCAACCAAGAATTGCTGTTAATTGCATTGGGCAATGTTCTAGCATGCACCCAAAATTCTATTGTTAAACCATAGAGTTTTGGGAGAATGCTAGAGAGTAGTCCCTCTGTGATTATATCAGTTCAGTGTCATACCAGAAGTGACATCACCACATCACTGTCAATGTTATGACATCATTGGAAAGTCCCTTCTAGTGGTAAGTTCCTGTTGGTTGCCAACCTTGGCCCTCACATGCAGCCTAACTATTAAGCCACCTGGCAAGAGGCAAGGTGATGAAACCAACATTTGTTGAGGCAAACTAGGACTTCAGTGATTATCTAAGAGGTGCATCCCAAATCCTCAAACCAACCGTAGTTAAAATCAGCCCTGGTTTCACATTGTAAGTGAGCTGAGCCATTCATTGCTGCTGTCTGATGGCCTTATATTGCTGCTTTCTATCATTCGAGCTGATTTTACATGACATTAAAGCCCTTGAGAAACCATGCATCACCAGTGCTGCCTCACACAGAAACAGATGATTTTCATCACTGATGTATTTCATATTCGTTGTGTGTCTTTTGGTTGGGTTGAAGGTAAAATCAGCCTCTCCTTCTACACCCCCCTTCCAGTCTGTAAAGCAGATGAACCCTGATGAATGAGACCAGTGGTCCACCTAGTGAGACTATGGCCTAGGCAAAGTGGCAAAAAGGTGCCAACCAACCCTTTTACCCTTCCCCCACCTGCCTGCAGCGCTAGGGTCTATCCTGGGAGGTGCCCCCAGTCCCACTGGGTAACCAATGGGGAGCATGCTCACCTCCTTCTGTTGGGGGTGGCCCTGCCACTTCACCTGACCATGGGGGGGGGAAGTGCATGGTTGTTTCATGTTGAGGTGTGGAAGGTGAAGAGAGATGGCAGCAGCTTCCTGTCCCTTCCCCCCATTGCCTGATGGTGTGTGTCTGAAGAGGCTGGTCACTGCCTCACTCAGATCCTTGGGAACAAGAAGGACAGGTGGGTATTCTTGTGATAGTGTGGGAGGGAGGAGGAGAGAGGAATCCCACTGCAACTCATCTTGCCCAGAAACCAGGGGGCAAGGAGGGTGGGTGCATTTTAGACCACCCCTACTAGACCATCAAGCTATATCACATAGTTTCAACCAGTTGCCGTGGAGAAATAGAGGCCATGACCTTCCTGTCATGTCGCCTCCTAGTTTACTGTTTATGACTAGTAGCTATTGATGAACTTATACTCAATTGATGGACCTATACTCAATTAATCTGTCTAATTCTCTTTAAGAAGCCATCTATGTCAGTGGCCATCACTAAATCCTCTGGCAATGAATTCCACAATTTAATTATTCATTGAGTAAAGAAGTACTACTGCCAATAAACTTTATTGGGTTGAAGTTACCACCAAGAATATTGCCAAGTTCTGTTCAGGGCTGGCCCTAGGGCAGCCTCAGTGCCTGCCATCCCCCTGCGCTGCGACCCCTGCCCCCCTCCACAGTGCCTCCTCCTCACAATTTTAATGCCTGGGAATGGTGGTGAAGCTCCGCGCTCCCAGGCTCTTTAAAGGCTGCCTCCCCGCCAATCAGCTGATCAGTGGGTAAAACTGCGCCAGAGGCCGATGGCTCCTATGCCAGCCTTTAGGTGCACTCGTGATCAGCTTCTGGTGTCATGGGAGAAGCAGAAAGAGTTTTCTGTATCCGCTCTCTACTCTATACATAATTCTATAAACCTCTACCATGGTCCCCTTAGTCATCTTTTTTCCTAAACTAAGAAATTTCAGGCTATTTAACCTCCCCTCACAGGAAAGCTGCTCCAACTCATTAATCATCTTGTTTGTCCACTTCTGCATTTTTCCAGCTCCATATTACTATTTTTTATGAATGTGTTTGTGTGATATACAGTAACCAGAATTAATGATTAATGGACGGGTTTAGTTCTTACCCCAACAATGTTTCTGAGTACGCCCCTTTATTATCGCTTATATAAACTAATTACCTCATTAATTTTTGATTGGAGATGCTGAGAATTAGATCTGAAAATGCTGTACCACTGAGCGATGACCTCTCCCTGTATTCTGCCATACCCCTCTCCGATCTGTCTCTCTGGCTCTGCCAGCCAGCCAGCTAGTGCTGGTGGAACGTTTGGCCTGGTCATCTCTTGCCTATCACAGAGTGGGCATCAAGCCTGGACTTTTCAAACAAGTCTCATGCATAGACACAATAAGAAAGTCCTATCAACTGGTAGAGAGTGAAAACACTGCACAGAAGTTTATGTTGAGATGATCCTGTTTGGCAAGCACATCAGCCAGCTCTTCTGGCTGGATAACACCGACACATATCTGCTGAGTCACTCTCTCCTTTCATTGCCTCGTGGAACAGAAACATCATCAGCAAGGCACCAGAGAATATGTAGAGCATTAACAATCTTCCCTCATTATTTCTGAATGTCATTAATGTTTCTGTTTGGATTAGTTATAATGATTACTTTAATGAATCACTGCATGTTCAGTTCAGATTCTGATTAGTTGTTATCCAAATGTACACCCCTGGCTGCATGAATAACCAGGATTATTATGACCAATTCAGGCAGAACTGATCAGCTGGGGATTTCAGGCCTGACATATCTACTACCTTATCAGAGACAGAACATGAATGCGAATGTACCGATTCCATCCACGCGGCACAGAGTAAACCTGCTGAGCTGCCAAGTGCACCAGGTAAATCCTAACATTCCACAAGTTTCCCATTAGCAAAGTGTCAACAGCACAGCAGGGTGAGGAAATAATGGGATAAATACACTCTATTGATGCACTGTGGTTGTGCAACGCAGCTCTCTAATGAAACCTATAATTTCATCCAAGGGCAAACCACTACAGTACACAGTACATTTATCCCTTGAGCTTTTCCATTTACCTCTTGGTATCTCCAGAGCCCCTGCTGATGTGCTTATTCTCCCTGCAAGGGATCCTTTGACAGGATTTGCATCTACAGAGATCACAAACCACATCAATGCTTTCCTGCTCCTTCTTCCAAATATTTATTAAAGACAAACAAACCTGCTGATGGGAATAAAATCAAAGGCAATGGAAGGAATAAGGGCAATTAAAGGCAAGAATTCTCATTGGTTAGGGGGTTCTCCTTTTCACATTTTGACTATGAGAGCTATCCTAAGCAGGCCTACTCAGAATGCTACTCAGGTTTATTCAGTGGGTGGTCTTAGAATTGTAGCCCTTTTACTCATTCTTCCACTTTATCTTGCCTCGCTATTCCTATGTGTAAGTTTTGCTTATAGGAAACAATCTTCATTGCTCAGCTGAAACTACTCACTGTTTTGTGCCAATACTTTTGGCAGTGCTGGAAAAATGCTTTCTTGAAAATCTATTGGCACATCTTGTGAAAATATGCCCTCATTCATTTAAACTGCCCTCACTTGCCCTCACTCTCAGTTGCCTTTGGTGATGCCATCATGTAGTCAGATCTCATCAGCTCTATAGCATCATGATGTAATTCAGTTCACCATGAGATCCCTGATTGGAATGAACAGCCAGGAAGAAAGGCCAGCAAAGGAAAAAAAGTGACCCTGAAGCCACAGAATCTAGGATTCTGCAGAACAGGATAACAAAGCGAATGTTCATACCATGCAGCTGTGGTTTTTTTTGAGAGAGACATTTCCACCCTGCTGTGATTTGCTGCCCTGATATATCAGTTTATTTGGTAATTGTCATAGTCTTGTCTAATCAACAAGTCAATGTAATGGCTTCTTTTTTATTATCCTAGCATATCCAGATGGAGATTAAGCAAACCAGAAGCAAATAGGTACCGTCACTATAATAATAGAAGTAATACTTCTAAATATTACCAGCTGTCATTCATTCCCAGTTCAGATTAGGAAGAATAGTGTCACAGTGACCAACATTAATCAGATGCCTGTGTTAAATATATGTATCTTTACAACAAAGTGTCAGCAAGAAAGCTACCTAAATGGAACTGATTCAAGAAGCTTCCTTTCAAATAATTCCCCTGTCTGGGATAGGATTGTCAGACCCAGTTTGGGAAACTCTTGGAAATTTGGGGGTAGAACCTGGGGAGGACAGGGACCTCTGTGGCATACAACGCTGTAGAGTTCACCCTACAAAGAATCTATTTTCTACAGGGGAACTGATCTCTGTAGTCTGGAGATGACAGGCTGTAATTCTAGGGAGGCTGACCTCCCTAGTCTGGGAAGGCATCCTCCTGTTGCATAAAAGCAAAGTAAGCTTTCTGTTAGAGTAGTAAGTTAAGGGTCAGAGCTGGGAGATCTGTACACAGACCTTCAGAGCAGTTGCACAGGGTCCTGATATAGGCTGGGGCTGCAGAACAGATTAGCTAACTGATCCTAGTCTAAAGGTACAAATTGTGTCTCAGTGTTGGAGTATCTGCTTCATATGCAGAAGATCCCACATTCAATCTCCAGCTAAAAGAACCAGTAAGGTCATGTGAAAATATCTGCTTTACCCCAGAGAGCTATTGCCAGTCAGAGTACATAATACTGCTTTGATCGACCAATGGCCTGACTCAGGATGAGGCAGCTACTCATGTTCATTGATTAATCTGTTGCACTGTAAGCTTTTTAGGGGGGAGGAAGATGGGCAAAGACCAGTTGCTTGACTTTTCCCCCCTTCAAAAGATGCACAGGAAAGGTGTTGTGTCTTGGCGAGGCCTTGGCCTCTATGCCCTGCTGTTGGCTGTCCAGAGGAATTAGTTGGCCCCTGTGCGAGACAGGATGCTGGACTAGATGGCCTACTGGTCTAATCTAGCAGGGCTCTTCTTATGTTCTTATGCATTGGTTTTGACTGGCAAAGCTCTGCAGAAGTGTAAGGATTAACCACCTTCTCCCCTTTACTGCAACCCCTGTCTGAACCAGGGCCCTACATGGCTGCAACTGCCCTTTCAAAATGACTGGGAAGATGACATTATGGCTCTTCTAGCAATTGTTTAGCAGACTTCTAACAGATGTCATTGGCTTATCTCCAGAAATAACTGCTAATGAGAAACTGCATGAACAGAAGAATGTGGGAAGAAAACACTTCCATGACACTAGCTTATTTTCTGTGGCTGGAAAAACAACATTTTTATTAGACTGGACACTAACACACATATTCTCTGCACCCCCCCCCCCACACTGTTTTTCTCATGCAGTGATTATATTTTAATACAGACACATGCTGGTTCCTCTACCTGCCCCTTAATACCAGTTAGATGTACAGCAATTATCAGATGTTTATCTCCATGCCATGAAAAACTTCAGCTGCTACCCATTCAGCATATTAAGCCTCTATTGAAGAGACAGGACATTTTTTTCCTGGCCACTTGGCAACCATAGCAGCACACTGCTAATGTCATAGCCATCCATTATAGTAGTTACCTTGACTACCTGGTTGATTAAACAAAATTAAAAAAAAAAACTATATTGATAATTCACTCCACTATACTATAATCCTTTTGCTATCCATCTGAATTTGTAGGAAAAAAAATAAGAGAATTACTGAAATGGAGCAAATCTGAATGACTGGAAGAACTCAAAATGTAAGAGATTGGTGACTTTCCTCCAAGCCTTGTTCAGCCATCTGAAGAAGTGTGCATGCACATGAAATCTTATACGCAGAATTAAACTTTGTTGGTCTTTAACGACTCAAACTTTGTTCTGTTGTTTTAGACCAAACATGGATATCCATCTGAGTCTATCTTCCATAAAAAGGTTATTAAAGTGGAGGGGACACAGACTCTCTCCCTTTTCCTGGCTCCAGAACTTGAGGTAGAGCAGATTTGGTGGTACTTTTCTAAAAAATTAATATTAGGGATTCTTATCCCAGGAAGAGCCAAAGGACAGCTGAGCTGTATCAGTAATACAGCTATAAGAGTAGCTTCTTAGATCTCAAAGGAAAAGTTAAATAGGGTCAAGTGCCTGAGAGACCATTTGGCTTAGAATGCCAGTGTGGTATATTAGTTAGAGAGGAATAGGACTGGGTAGACTCATGTTCAACCCCACACTTGCCACAAGGTTTACTGAATGGGCTTGGACCAGTCATTATTTCTCAGCCCAACCTTCTTTGTGGAGTTATTGTGAGCTGGGCACTCATCCTCACCCAAGGTCTGTAGGCCATATCTGATGTCCATTCCATACAAAGACAAGTGAACCCCATCAGGCCAAAACAAAACCTCTGACCAATGAGAAATATCAGGGCACCTTGCTTATGGGCCAGAAGAAATGTCCCCACATTGTGGTGTATTTCTCATGTCAGTATCAGCCATCCCTGTAATGGAAGCAATGCCAACACTGGGAGGAGGATCATATGTTACCATATGGGGGTGTGGGGGAGGGACAGTGGCTCAGTGGCAGAGCATCTGCTTGGTAAGCAGAAGGTCCCAGATTCCATCCCTGGCATCTCCAACTAAAAAGGGTCCAGCAAGTAGGTATGAAAAAATTCAGCTTGAGGCCCTGGAGAGCCAGTCTGAGTAGACAATACTGACTTTGATGGACCAAGGGATATATATAAGGCAGTATAAGGCAGCTTCATATGTTCATATGAACATAGACTGTACAAAACCCTACCCCATGTAAGAAGTGCACCACTGCATAGCAAATCATTGTAGCTGTGGAAGTCAGGGCCGTTTATTCCTTGCTTCTGGGATATTAATACCCCTCTGATAATTTCAGTCAAGCAGCAGTTAGGTGAGCTGGAATCCCACCTTCTGATAGGTCAATTTCAGTTCATGCAAGCAGCAAAAGGTCTCATTAGCATCTCCATCATTAACCAATATGCACACAGGTAATTGGCTTCACCCTTGGAATTTAGTGTTAAATGACTCATCATTACAATATTAATGCAGTCAGGAGTTGGGAATGAAACTGAGGAACAGTTTGAGACAAATCAAAGAAGTGTGAACAGATTCTAAAAACACCTTCAGTAGTGCTCACCAATATCTGCACACAACCAAGGAAAGCTATTACCACACCTTGCTTTTCTTATTTTTGTCCAGACCTTTGGAAGAGCAAATAAAATGACACTATTGGACTTAGGAATCCTCTCTCATGGTCATTTTTATTGCAATTGGTATTATTTTAGTTCCACTAAATGTATGTTTTTAAATTATTGTATGGATGGGAATAGGCAATCTTTACTATACAACCAGAATAAATTTCATTCATATGCAATTCTGATTAATACTCCAAATATATTATTCAACTTTTGGCATTCCTTGATACTTCTTTCAGATGACCACTAGAGCCAGTTATGTCAGCAAATGGTCTGTCACCTCTAGAAACTCCATACCAATAGACACGTGTCACTGCTTACAGTGGCCTCAGACAAGGAGTTCCATAATGCTGGCAAAACCCCTCCCTTGCTCCTCCTTGGCCACAAAACACTATTATGTTTCTTTACACAATAAGATATTGACTTCCACAGCCCCTCATTACACTTCTGTATCCTCCCACCAAGGTTCCAGTCTCTCTCTGTTCTTAGTCCTGCTTAACTTCCATGGTCTCTCTTCAGTCTATCCCCTCCTTACAGCCTTCTGGAAGCTTTGGTCACTGGAGCTTCAAGTCCCTCTGTCCTCCCAAGCAGTTCCCTTCTAATTTCTCCAGCCTCTTTTAATCTAACCCACTTGCAACTTCACTAGGGCTGGTACTTCCTACAAGTCCTACCCCTTCTGTACTCAAATGTGCCAGGTAAGATCACCCCTTGGTGCCTCGCATCTTCACACTCCCACCTCTGCCTTTGTCAGCTCTGAGCATGCTTGTCTGTGGCTATAGTTGTGTTACAAGTGCTTCCTCTGGTAGCTCCAGCATTTCATTTCCAGCCCTCCTGCTTCACTCCTGGTTCTGCCACTCTGTGATCCCTGCAATCCTCCATGGCTGTCGTTTTTGTCTTGAGGCTCTCCTTCCTGCTACAGGCTGTGATGACAGCCATCTCTTTGTCTCCAGCCCCTGCCTCCAGTTTCCCTGCCATGGCTTTCTTCTCTTCTTCAGATACCTGAGAGATCATGTATCCTGGAGAGGGGGGGAAACACTGATAGACTTGAACTTTCCTTTTGCTCCTTATTTTTATACAAACCAGAAGTTCTGTCATGGCATAACAAGCCTGTCAATTTAACACCCCATTTGCCAGTGTGGTTGCTCATCAGGGCTAGATAAATCTATTATTTTTAACAATCTGGGAATGCAAAAACAGGAGGTTGTTGAGCACCTGGCAGGTTGGGAGAGATGAATAGCTTAGTGGAATATAACAGTGCAATCCTGAACAAAGTTACAACCTTCTAAATCTATTAGTCAACTCTGTATAGCAGAGATCCCCAATGAGGTGCCTTTGGGCACCATGGCACCCAACAGCACCTTTCCTGGCACTCAACAAGTGTTTTTAGAAAGTAGACAGGACTAGGTGGGGCTTTTCCCCAGCAGGGCTTCTGACTGACTGTGCGGATTAAAAGGTATCCTGTTAAACAGAGCTTTTGCTTCAAGCATTGAAGAATTACAATTAGAGGTGTATATAGGCTTGATGCCTGACATTTTGAGGTTGGCCCCACCTTGTTGGGTTGCCAGGTCACGTCTGGCAACAGGTAGGAGATGGGGAAGTAAGGTTGCCAGATCCAAGTTGGGAAACTTCTGGAGACTTGGAGATGGAGCCTGGGAAAGAGAGGGACCTCAGTGGCATACAATGCCATAGAATTCACCTTCCCAAGCATCCATTTTCTCTGGAGGAACTGATCTCTATAGTCTGGAGATGAGCTGTAACTTCAGGGATACCCAAGTTTCACCTGGAGGCCGGCATCCCAATGTGGCAGCCATTTTGTGATTGTGCCCAGAATCCTTGGTCAGAATTCCAAAGGTACCCACAGGTACAGAAAAGTTGGGGACCCCACTATATAGGATTGTATAGAAACTCACCCAAGTCTACAGTGTGACGAAACTAGCACAATGGGTCCTGTGAAACCAGCAAAGTGTAGGGTTGCCAATCCCCAGTTGGGGATAGGGGATCCGCGAGTTTGGAGATCCTCCCCCCCGCTCCAGGGTCATCAGAAAGTGAAGGGGGGAGGGAAATGCTGGGCACTGCATTATTCCCTATGGAGAGTGATTCTTATAGAGTATAATGGAGAATTGATCTGTGGATATCTGGGGATTTGGGGGGGGGGCTGCTTTTTTCAGCATAGCATCTGGTGCCTCTTTTCAAAACACACTCCCCCCCCCCCAAGTTTCAAATAGATTGGGCCCAGGAGTCCAATGCTATGAGCCCCCACAGAAAATGCCCCTATCCTTCATTGTTCCAAATGGAGAGATAGCATTTAAAATGTGTGTGGTCCCTTTAAATGTGATCACCAGAACTCCCTTCAGAGTTCAATTGTGCTTGTCACATCCTAACTCCTGGCTCCACCCCAAAGTCTCCTGGATTCACCTGCAAAATTCCCAGATATTTCTTGAGTTAGACTTGGCAACCCTAGCAAAGTGGGCCCCATTTATAGCACTGCGTGCGGAAAGTAAATGGGGCAGACAGCAGCCATCATGGCTGTGTTTTGGAGGAATGACAGGCTGCAGGGGTAGTTGAAGGGATGAGCAGCAACAGTGGCAGGAAAACCTGGTCCTCCCCTTCCCTGCCAGGCCAGTGGCTGGACTTAATATAGGCTCAGGGGAGTGGGAAGGGGATGGACCGCTAGGGAGGTTAAAGTGCACCAAACTGCAAATAGAGTTTTACAGATTGCTCCTTATTTAACAAACATTCATCAAGCACTGGAGACTGCATACTCATAAACAAATGGAGTCTAAAAAAAACATTTAGATCGCTGCTGTGTCCAATGAATGATCTAACCTGAACTGACTGTTCCTAGTCTTTAATGATTAGTAATGCTGCTCCAGAATGCTGGGTTGGCCACAGATTTTAGTGGCACAGTGAAAACAATTGCAGTAAAACACAGCATCGAATGTGTCAGAAACAGCCACGGGACTGATCCCTTGCCATCTACAAAGGGCTAGCAAAGTCAGCAGCCAAAAGCGTACCATTCGTAAAGCTCTCCATTTAATTCAACATTTCACATCATTGGCAGATATACTCCTTCTGTTCTTGAATATCACAGTTGCCAGATCCCCTTGATTCATTTCTTTCTCTTTTCCCCCAGCAGATGCCAGGTTGTTGTACCTATTTCCATGCTGCTTTTTTTTTCAATTTTGAACAAGGGCTGGGATTGTGCTAAGGACCCATCATTTTATTCACTTGGTCAACAAACCAGGGGGCAAAATTGCTGATCATAAGGTTTTGGTTTTTTAAAAAAAAGTGATTTCATACTCACAGTTTTTGCATTTTTCTCCCCAGGTTGTATTTAGCACCTGCAAATAGCTGATGATGTTTGATCAATATACACCACAGTATCTGTTAGTGATAAATGGAGGTCTCCCTTCCCTCCCTCTTTCCTTCCCACATTAGCAGTTCTAGAACCATTAAATCAGTACTCTGCATAATCCATGGCTTAACCATATGCAGAACTGCTTCCCAGGGAGTCAGGATATGCCAGCTTCTGATCTCTTTCGGCCAGCATAGGAGCTTATTCCAAAATCATGGCCCCATGTACTAACGTTGCCTTGCCATGTTGAAAAGAGATGGGCTTTAAATCCCCTCCCTCTTCCATTGGTCCAGCAGTTCCTCTTTCAACAGGATTCTCGGCCTTCCTGTCTTTCTCACTACCAGGGAGCCGACTACCTATCTAAACAATGCCATTCATTGTACCACGAATTACAGAATTCATTGTGCCACGTCACAGCTCTACCAGCATACATGTACATTTCACAGGTAAAATTAGTGACTTTCTTGGAACACCCCATTTTTTTAAATACCAAGGATTACTGCCCATCCCTCCCCACATACATGACATTGTTGAAAACTGCTCTCTCTCTGATGTTTCTATTACTCTGCCATTTTAAAAGTCAGGAAAGTGGGGTTTTTTTTTGGGGGGGGGGGTTTACATAAGAATACACAAAGACCCCCTACTGGAACAAACCAGTGGTCCAGCTTGTCCAGCTTGCCCTGTTTAACACAGTATGCAGATATGCCAAAAATATTGTGCAGAAAACAACTCTTAAATAGTTTGTACAAATTAAGTATATTATGAAAAGCATACAAAAGTTATCATGCATTCATACATTCAAAACATTAAAGCCAAACAAAAGTCTCAAATACAATATTTCAGGGAGGACCCCTCAAAGTCTCTTAATTTCACAAAGAGAGTACTATGTCTCAACAGTACAGTTCCACAGGAGTCCCTCCGTTGCTTGTTGGCTTCCGAAGGAAAAATTCTTGCCTTCATGTAATCACCGGTTTTAATTGCGTTCCGCTGCTCCTGCAGCTTCCTCATAAGCCAACTGAAAATTCCAGCCAAGGTCTCTCTCAAATGCCCATTTCAGTATCTTAATTAATGGCTTTAAAAAGGCAAGAATAAAATAAAATTCACCATAAATAGGGAAATCTACCATAAATAGGTTTCCTAAAACAGGGCCTGTCCTGATAAGTAGGGACAGCTGGAGTGTACATCCATGCAAACTTGAACACATTTCCATGAAAAATCCTATTGATTCCAGGCGGCTTGGAAAACAAGTCTTAACTTTCTTCTCTTTAAATGTCTCTTTCCTAAAATTCCTTCAGTTTCAATAGCTACTCCCCCCCACACACACTTTAGATAGCTAAACTCTAATGGGAAAGTAATTCTCCCAGACTATTCACTTGACCTTTACAATACATGAGGCTGTTGACTTGTAACTTGCAGTAGTTTTTAGGAAACTTGAAAGGGGTTTCTTTTCCCATGATATATAGACATAGGATGACTGCTGATGTTAGTGATATACAGAAAGCTTTTTGATTTAATGGTGGATCTAAAGTAAAAGCAAAAAATGAACATGTAGATCCTTTGCAGAGGTACAGCCTAAGGATTTGGCTTGCAGCAGCGGCTGTGAGGTTCAGGACAGGGTTTGGAGGCAGAATGTAGGAAAACCATAGAGATCAAAACTACTGTAATACTCTTCCTTGGCTTACAGTTTGGTTTGGGAAAGCCACTGATCTCTGCCTGATCTGTCTGCTGTGTGGAGTTGGCCTTACTCCCAGAAACAAAGGGGGAGACTGGGTGTGATGCACGGTAAATTCTGTAAACATAGTAGCACAAGGGCCATGTCATGCAGTATTGATGCTACATCTATGGTGTGTAGGCCTGGGGATGTGTCTATGCATCATGAGCAATGATTCCTCTTTCAAACTGCCTTCTGTTAAAAACAAACAAACAAAACCTGCCCACAAATACTGCCCTAGTTTGTTCTTAACTGGTAACAATACAATTTGCTTAAGGACGCGGGAGTCTGAGTGAACAGGTGTTTTCAGATGTTATAATCATGTATACCGGGGAGCCTACCATCTGCATATAATAGGAATGCATATTATCCTCAACCTTCCCGATATGAGTGGTTGTGTTGTGTTGTGTTGTGTGAACAGGGACAATATGTGCATAGCTTTGGTACATGCAAAGTCACCAACTGATTTCTCGGGCTTCATCTTCTTACACACTAAGGCTGTAAGGACAAGGTAAATATGCAGGTTGTCTTTGTTCACAATGCATGTTAACTGTAAATATTTGGAAGACTGTGGGTGCATTATGCATGGTTGGTGGGCTTCGGATTTGTGTGACTGTAATGAACTAATGTTAACTGCTAAACAATCTTGGATGACCCAAGCAAGGAGACTTGATAATGGGATGCTCTCCAATGGACTAATGTGGGAATGGGGATTATCGTGATGCCCTGTACTCCATGCTTAACATGTTGTCACTTTGTTGAGTGTGGCGATATATTGCTTATATACTCATCAAACTGAGAAACTGATGTGGGCCAGGCCATGCAAAAAAGAGCAGGGCACCAGTCAAAAAGGTTGTGATAAATTATCTCTCCTTTTCACATGTAGCAGAACCTAGACTTATCAGCCTTTATGTGCTGAAATGGAATACTAATGCATTTTCTGCAAAGCAATTTTCGAACAAAGCGGCCAAAGCTCCATAGTCTGAATTTAGCTCTGACCTTCCTTGATTTTGTGTACAAAAAACATTTAGATATTACTTTTTACAAACAAAAGCGGCCATAATCCAGACACCTTCAATTAATTGGATATAAGAAAAAAAATGTAGATCAGACACCGGAGATAATGGAAACTGTCATGCTTAAAGCTTTGCTTTGTCAAGACGCACAAGGACTGCAGAGACAAAACTGTCATATTTTTACTATATTCTCTCTCTCCTTCCTCCACAATCCTTTTTTCTGTGTCTGTCTCTTTTTTTTGTCCTGTCATCGTATGATATTCTGCTTTCCTCTATACCTGTGGCTTTTGCATTGGAAAGATAGTGTACACAATAGTGTCTAATCTTCTGTGAAAGCAAATGGAGGACAAGACCTATGAGGAAAAGACTGCCAATTACTTAAAGAACATATACACAGAAATGCCATTAATGTAATGACAAAGAATGACTTCCGAAGCATTCAGTCTGCTCTACTCAATACCACAATTAAATCCACCAAGATGACTTCCATGCTCACTTCTCCTCTTTGAGAGGGAGATAGGCTTGGCTCAGCCCATTAACCTTCCTGGTGTCAAGGTGTTCCGGCACTCATATTCAGCTTAATTAGTCTCCAAGGTAATATCACAGAAGTCCCACTTCACAAAGGAAGATGTGTAGGCATCATTGACTCATAAGTGGAGTCACTCTAAATTGTACTGCCATGCTTTGGAGGTGATGGAGTGAAAAGCAGGATAAAGAGGGCATTTATTATCTTGCATATATGGAACTGTACTTTGTGATCAAGGCAGATGAGTGGTGTGTTGATTCTATTCTTGGGATATATGACTTTATTGTGTAATCTCTATCAGTGTACCCAGACTGGCAGCGGCGTCACTAGGGCGGGGCCAAGGGGGCCATTGGCCCTCCCCCAGAGCATTCTCATTGGCCCCAGGCACTGACCCATGACCCCCCCCCCCAACAGGAAGGGGCTGGCCCTGGGACTAGAACGCTGCTGCTGTGTGGGCTGGCCGGGATTCTGAAACCGGGGCCGCACTGCCGCCTCTACCACAAGGGGATCAGCATTCTATTCAGCGGGGGTGAGTGGGCGGGCTGGCTGAGCTTCCCAGCTCACGCTGCTGCCGAGTTGCTTGCTTTCTGTGCATGGGGGGGGGCTGGGCTTCCAAAACTCCAATGGTGCCTCTGCTGAGTGAGTCCTGCCTGTTTTCTGTGTGCCTGGGGGGTGGGGGGGGCGGAGGGGCTTCCCAAACCGGTGCCGTGTTGCTGAGTTGCTTGCTTTCTGTGCATGGGGGGGGTGGGCTTCCAAAACTCCAACGGGGTTGGATTACGGGGGCTGGTCATGTGACCAGAGGGGGATGGTCATGTGACCAGAGGGTGGATGAGGGAGGGGCCATGTGAAGTGGGCGGGGTTGTGTGCGGAGGGGGTGACGCAGCCCTCCAAAAGGGGTGATGCCCAATGGGGGGGGTGACTTGAATCAGTTACACCCCAGGGTGCAACCCACCCTAGTGACGCCTCTGCAGACTGGCAGAGTTTGCAAAGGAAGACACAGAGGTGAGACAGCAGGGACTGGCCACGTCCATCTTCCAGAAATGAAGAAATGAGGAAACAATGTAGCAATGAAATGAGTATGTAGAGAAAAGAAAAAGTGGGATAGGGATACCCTACACTTCCGACTGGGAAGGGGCAGCTTGAAATAAGCAGGAGTTGAGATGATGATTCAGTATTGTAGCAATCTGTGGCTGGGATCAAATGAGGCTATTGCCGCAGTGGTCTCCCAGGTTTGATAAAGTCAGTGCTGTTTGAGGCATGCCGTGGCAATCAGCCGGTGCCCACCCGGCTGCCAAGACAGGCATGGGCTGCCTATGCACCAGAGGAGTGTTCACACCACTCCTGCATGCCCACGGCACACCTGAGCCATTCGGACAGCTGGAAACACACCACAGAGGTGCACCAAGGAGTTTGCCACCGGGAACTTCCCGGTAGCTATTTAATGTGTTGTCGAGCTGTCGTAGCACAAGGTAGGGTGAGTGCACCACAGGGGACAGATGCACATGTGATCACACCTCTTTAATCTGGGGGTAGGGAGTGGCTATGGCAGGCCAAAAATCCAATCTGATTGCACCCTGTGTCTTGCACATAAACAAATGTCTCTACCCCACCCCAACTACCGGTTACATATCTTGACTAATGCTGTTTTCGTTTGCATTGTGAATGGTAGAAGATATGAAGTGCTAATAAGATATACCATGTCGGTGGTGCTCCTGTTAGCTCTGAAGCCGCACTGGCTCTCTGGGAGGAGTTCTTCTGCAATGGCGGGCACCAGTCTGTTCAGGAGTATTCTGGCAAGGATTTTGCCTGCGATGGAGAGCAGGGTTATCCCCCGGTAGTTGGAGCAGTCTGACTTTTCCCCTTTGTTCTTGTATAGGGTGATGATGATTGCATCGCGAAAGTCCTGTAGTAATTTGCCTTGTTCCCAGCAGGTGACAAGTACTTTGTGAAGTAACCAGTGGTCTGACCTAGCCTCAGATCGCAAAGCATGGAGGCACACCATCCACCAGGCTGTCTCTTCCTTTGAGAACGCACGCATAGCTGGTCTTGAGGACAAAAGGAGATTGAGGAAGAATCGCACTGCTGCAGCACCAACCCTAAATCAGACTTTTCCCTGCAGCCGCTGTGGCCGGACCTGCCTGTCCCGCATTGGTCTTGTCAGCCACCAGCGAGCCTGCAGCAGACGTGGACTATTACACACTTCTTGAATCTTCGTTCGCGAAGCCAAGCCGAGAGAGAGAGAGAAATAAGATAGTGCTGATTAACTATAACAGACTTGCAGAAGGTCTTTCATATTACAAAGAATGGCCACATAATCAGTAGTTGTTTGAGATCTCTGATCATTATGAGAATATTTCAGAGGCTGCAAATGATTACTAGACCTCCCTTGACCCCTAACTGAGGTTCACAATACAGCTTTCATCTGTTGCCATTCTTGCTCAAATCTTTTTTCAGTGCCTTTGTTTTAGATGTGAGATTAACTGAAAACCAAAGATGTTATGGAGGGGAAAAAATGTGACAGGTTTCAAGCCAAGTACAATTGTTCCTCAGGAGCATCTGCAACTTTGTCAACTCATTGGTTTTGTAAACTGAAAGCAGAATGAGACATTTCGTGACAAATCTGTGTCTCTACCAAGTAGTAATAGTACTAGTAATAGTAATAGTAATAGTAACTTTCCCCTTCCCCACTGTTTCTTCCCTGTACTCCCAACTCCCCAGCTTCTTTCCCTGTTGCACAGCAGGTACATGTCTGGAACCTTGATTAGGGCAGAAATAGCAGTCACATGAATACATGAAGCTGCCTTATGAGCATTGTGTCTTTAGCATTGTGTCTTTAGCAATCAGACCACTGGTCTATCAAGATCAGTATTGTCTACTCAGACTGGCAGTGGCTCACCAGGGTTCTAAGCAGAGGCCTTTTACATCACCTGCAACTTGATCATTTATCTGGAGATACTGGGGACTGAGCCTGGCACTATCTACATACAAAATGGATGCTCTACCCCAGGACGTGACTCCTCCCTTATAAACAGGCCACAGGTCACATATATCTCTTCCCAACTGATGTTTCTCCCTTACAAATTTGGGCTCAACCCTCCACCACTCTGCAGCCATTTAACAGAAATCTGAGTTTCTATGGATGGATCAGTTGCCAAAAACTAGTTCTGCCTCGAGTGACCATTGTTAATAGGCAATTAAATGGGGCTATGGCACCTATACTAATATCATTGCTATAGTTACAGTTTTTTGAGGGGGTGAAGAAACAAAGGGGACCCAATAGATGTTGTTTACCTTGACTTCCAGAAAGCTTTTGATAAAGTTCCTCATCAAAGGCTCCTTAGTAAGCTCGAGAGACATGGAGTAAAAGGACAAGTCTTCTTGTGGATCAAAAACTGGCTAATTAATAGGAAACAGAGAGTGAGTATAAATGGCAATCTTCGCAGTGGAAGACAGTAAGCAGTGGAGTACCACAGGGCTCAGTACTGGGTCCCATGCTCTTTAACTTGTTCATTAATGATTTGGAGTTGAGAGTAAGCAGTGAAGTAGATAAATTTGCAGATGACCCTAAATTGTTCAGGGTGGTAAGAACCAGAGAGGATTGTGAGGCACTCCAAAGGGATATGTTGAGGCTGGGTGAGTGGGCGTCAATGTGGCAGATGAGGTTCAATGTGGCCAAGTGCAAAGTAATGCACATTGGGGCCAAAAATCCCAGCTACAAACACAAGTTGATGGGGTGTGAACAGGCAGACTGACCAAGAGAGAGATCTTGGGGTCATGGTAGATAACTCACTGAAAATGTCAAGACAGTGTGCGATTGCAATAAAAAAAGGCCAATGCCATGCTGGGAATTATTAGGAAGGGAATTGAAAACAAATCAGCCAGTATCATAATGCCCCTGCATAAATCGATGGTGCGGTCTCATTTGGAATACTGTGTACAATTCTGGTCACCACACCTCAAAAAGGATATTATAGCATTGGAGAAAGTGCAGAAAAGGGCAACTAGAATGATTAAAGGTTTGGAACACTTTCCCTATGAAGAAAGGTTAAAACACTTGGGGCTCTTTAGTTAGGAGAAACGTCAACTGCGGGGTGACATGATAGAGGTTTACAAGATTATGCATGGGATGGAGAAAGCGTGGGCATTCAATGAAATTGCTGAGCAGTAGGGTTAGAATGGATAAAAGGAAGTACTTCTTCACCCAAAGGGTGATTGACACGTGAAATTCACTGCCACAGGAGGTGGTGGCAGCTACAAGCATAGCCAGCTTCAAGAGGGGTTTGGATAAAAATATGGAGCAAAGGTCCATCAGTGGCTATTAGCCACGGCATATTATTGGAACTGTCTGGGGAAGTGATGCTCTGTATTCTTGGTTCTTGGGGGGGGGGAGGGGAGGCCAAAGTGGAAAGGCTTCTAGCCCCACTTGTGAACCTCCTTTTTTGGCCACTGTGTGACACAGAGTGTTGGACTGGATGGGCCATTAGCCTGATCCAACATGGCTTCTCTTATGTTCTTAGGAAGAAAATGAGAACAACAAATTATTTTGAAATGTACTGCTTTATTTGCAGTTTCATCTTGAGTATATTGATGCTCAGCTTGTGATGCCACAAAAGATAGAGATCGCATCCCTCTGGGGAGATGTCATCTTCTTTCTATGGTACAGAAAAAAAGAATCAACATGCCCAAGCATTAACTGTAGCACTTCAGTTACTTTGCATCTTTACAATGCTAGCTCAAGGAATTAAGCGCCACCCTGTAGCCCAACATTTATTGAGACTCTGCTTTTCAGATGAAACGGTGTATTGTTTGTCCTTACTTGTGATTATATGGTTAGTAATTTCAGTCGCTATAACCTGTGCATTGTGTTTTTCAAACAACCCAATATTGCCTGTGATCAGGGCTTTTTTTTGCAGAAAAAGCCCAGCAGGAACTCATTTGCATATTAGGCCACACCACTGACACCAAGCCAGCCGGAACTGCATTCCTGTGCATTCCTGCTGGAAAAAAAAGCCCAGCTGTGATGAGCAACATTAATGCCCTCCACCTTTGAAAAAAAGATGGGTTTGTCTATTTTTAAAAATGTCTTTAGAAGTAGCATGTTCCTGTGGGGCAAGCAAGATTATCCCTTTCCCTGCACCACAACAAGGTGATCCACATGCCACATAATATTTTTTCCACTACTGTCAAGATAAAGCACCGGTTTCTTTAAGAAAGCCTGCACGATGGCTTGCTGACTTTGGTCCAGCACAGAAGTCTTTACAAAATGATAACCCTCCACTACTGTTGATTTCCTCCTCTCTGGCTGCATATTTTTCTCACTGGCCCCTGTCAAATCAATTTTAAAGTGGTAAGAACAAGGCCATTAGGACTTGGACAACTCTTATGTAGTCGTTGGTGTTCTCTATTCATTGTTCCTAATTAATAACAAAGTAATTACTTATGGATTCCCTTTTCATTATTCATGCCCCTCCTCAGCTTTCTAAAAGTATTGCTTCCTCATCCATTTTAAGTCTCCATGAATGTTTATTCAAAGGCGTTTAAACCCCTAAGACTACATTCCTTTGGGCACAAACACTCAGCACTTAACGGCATTAGATATGCAACGAGCAAAACCCCTGTGGATACGTATCTTGTAACAGTCCTGCAGCCAAAGTCAAGTCCAGATCAAATGTTGCACACAGGGCCACTGCTAGGCTCTCAGGAGGAAGAAGAGGAGGAGATTAATAATAATAATAATAATAATAATAATAATAATAATACTTTTTATTTATATCCCACCCTCCCCGCAAGAGCAGGCTCAGGGCGGCTCACAACATATGAATCCAGTACAATAAAATTATAAAATTATACATAGGACTTACATTGATAGTTATAAAATCGACGTAAAACCATTTACAAATTGTATTAAAATTTGGCCAATACTGCAGGGCCACTCAGCTCAGACTGGGCTAGTGGTGTCAACAATGGGTGCTGGCTCATCAGATGCATCTTTCTGCACTCCCACTGGCTGATGAACCAATACCCAGTGCTAGTGCCACTGGCCAAGTCTGAGATGAGCTTCTGGTTCCCAGTGACCCTCCAGGGCAGCAACCCAGTGGGAAATTTCCCTGCAAGCAGCCTTGTGCTCCTAAGGCTCTGATGTAGTGGCTACTGTTAAGCTTGGAATGGTAAAAAAAACGTTGAGCTCCAGTTCCGAAATAAGCAATCTTTCTCCCATCTGCTCCCTTCCACGTGATTCCTTCATCCATACACTGCTGAGGTGGTACAAAAAGAAGCCTCCAGGAAGCATTTCCCATGTGGCTGCTGTAATATATAAATCAGTCCACAGAGGCAAGTAATCAAAAAGAATATTTGAAGGGCACTAAAAAAATTAAAATCAGCTCATAGAGATGCTTCAGAGTTCCAAAGTCAGTATTACTCATGAACTGAAAAAGTAATTGCCATTTTAATGATGACGAAAAGTTAGAATTTGAAGTGGAGATCCCTGTAGTCCAGATTCAAAGGGATAAATGATTCCTAAGTTTTTCCCTGACAGCCTAAACTGCTTTGAAGTCCTAGATTGCCAGATGAGTTTAGGCTAGGCTAGACCCTGTGCTCAGTCCAACACAAAAACTTCAAAGACTGGCTAGGCACACACTTGCAAACACAGGAGACTTTTAAAAGGTGTCTGTTACACCACTCCTGCCTCATGCAGTCCTGTACAGTCATTTGGGTGATTGCAGTGACAGTAACCCTGGGACATTTAGAACTGAGCCATCGGACTTGGAGGTTTTTTCTTATAGATGTTGCTTTCACTGGGCTTGTAAGAGCATTTTCACATCTAAAGCTTTAATTGCATTGGAGTCTGTCTCATACTATTGACAAAACTTACATGAACGTTTTGATTAACGTGGAAGAGAAAGCAGATGTGCAGTGTGTTTGACAGGCAAATGAGCATTCTGGCCATGTAGTTTTTCCCTTTACAAAACTGTTCAAGCAAGAGCTACTTTATGGAGCCTCGTGTGTGAATACATATACCAAGTGATCTGATCTCACCTTGTTCTGTTTTTTTTTTTTTAATTGTAGAAGGTAAGGTAAGAAACTGCAGGAGTAACCTCCTCTCTGCAATGCAGGTAGGCTTCTGGCACAAGAGGTGGGAAGAATGGCATACAAGGGAACTGGCTTCTGACTTTTTGGTTGCCATCCCTTTCACCTTACCAAGTCTACATGTGAAACCTTTGCTTATGCCCAGGGGTCATTTTGTAGAAAAATAGGTGTTGGAGCTCATTTAGGGATTGTTATGCAGCTGCACCTACTATTCAATGGACAAGGTGAGGAGGAGGAGAGGGAACCGGTTCAGGAGCTGTGCTCCAGTGAGCTCCTGCTGAATTCAAGGTCTGCTTTTGCCTCAGAATGGTAGCCCTGGTAAGGTTGAAATGGGAACATGGCTCTGGAAAGCTCTACCTTGCCCTCTCTGTCCTGTTCCGCCAGTACCATCTGTCTGATTTCCCCCAAAAAACTTTAAGCAAAGCATTGGCTGCAACATTGTAGCTAATGCCTGATGTCTAGAATGACTGAGGCCAGTAGCTTCTGTAGAAAGAGAGCCCTCCCCAAGCCAGTGAATCAGCAATGCAATTGAGGAAAATGCTCAATCAGTAGGGAACATTTTTGCTGGGAAAATGGGTTATGTTCTCTGGTTGGATAATGTGACTGTCAGGTGCTTACTTAGGGAGCTGCTTTCTTGCTTCATTGTCCCCTTCCCTTCCCCTTACCACCTGAGGCAGTAGAATGGGAAAGAAGAAAGAAAGCAGCTGCAGACATTACTGCACCACCACATAAACTGCAAGTAGATTCAGATCCAAAAGTTGGGAGAGGTTTCATTTGGATCAGTTACTCTTCTGAGGTAAACGAAGAGGGTATGTGGGTCAGATTTTGATTAGTTACCTTGTGAATGCATCTCCCCACTATAGAGCAGACACATGAATAATTGTATATAGATAGTAATATTTTAACAACCATGAGTGTATCCCCCCCCCCCCATCATACAAAATGGATAGGGCCTCTCTGCCTCACCACAAGGGAGAAAGCCTCCCTTTAGAGTTCAGGACAAAAAAAAATCAACTACAGAAAAATCTTTCATCCTGTTGTAATTCAATAATAAATATTCAGGATACTAAATGAAACATCTTTATGCTGTCTTTGTTAGTGTTTCATTAGATCCATACATAGAGATTATGGTATGAATTACAGAAACTTAACACTGATTGCAGGTTACTTTTTATTATTAAAGCCCCTTTAAAGGAGGGACAAATTCCCAAAATAAAGATGAGACTCAACTGACAGAATATATCCCCTCATATAGAGTGGTTCAGGTGCCTGATGGTTGTTTGCCTTTCTAAGACTTATGCAAATAACACAGTTGTAAAACTGAAGCAGTCATTTCCTTCCATTTCTGTAGTATATAAAAAGATCTGCTGCTATATGCAGATGATGTACATGATGTTAATATCACTTTCATTAATAGGGCAGAGGTGACTTCTATTGGCTATTGTTGTTATGAAGAGCATTTAAGGCTAGTGAACCTCTTCACATTGCATGCCCTTCCACCTCCACTGCATGTAGCATGTACTCTGTGAGATATACACTCCACATAGAGCTCCAAACACAAACAAGCCTAATATACAGTTTCTTCTCTGTTTTGAGTAGAAATAATTGACCAAATCAGGTCTCCACTGTGAAACATCTGCCTTATTTGAGCATGTGTGTGTGTAGTGGCCTCCTTCTCTGTTATGCAAAGGGAATGGTTAGCTTAGTAAGTATATGAACCAGGCCATAGAGCTTGCTTCTGTAATTCTCAAATATGGAATACTATACTTTCTGTAATACAAGTAAATAATTGGATGCTTGGACAATCAGGCAGGGTAAATCTTACAGTCAGGACTAATCAGCCAGGACCAAACCATGACACATTGGAAGTTCCATGTCCTGCATACTACCACATTGCACTCCAGTAAATGACACATTTTTTCTTCCATTTGAGCTCAATACCAGAAGTGAGCCAAGTTGGGAAGAAATTGCTGGAAGAAACAAATCATAGTGAAGAGAGGAGCAGGCATAGTTCCATTTGCTGGCACACTTTATTTAAAAGAATGGATTCTCACCTGCTTTCTTTACATATGAATGGGTGGTTTCCTGGGGTTTTTTTTTTTTTTTTTGCATTTAAGTACATGTGCCATCAAGTTGCAACAAATTTATGGGACAAGGGGCATATGAGAAACAGAGGTGGTTTGCCATTGCCTTCCTCTATAAAGTCCTCATTGGTGGTCTCTCCCCCAAGTGCCGATCCTGCTTAGCTTTTGAGATCTGACAAAATTTCCCAAAACTTCCCCAAAATTTAGAATTATAACAATAATGGCCTCTCTGAAATCCCAAAATGAAATTAAGATGAACCTTTTTTAAGTGCCCATTCTTAAATATCTGATTGGAAAAGGGTTAACCACACAAATATGACACCTCATAGCTACTTTTAAGAAACTTTAAAGACATCCATAGCTTTCTCATCTCTGTCTTCATCAGTGATCTGTCACATATCATTTGGCTAGGCCATGGTCTATCTCTATGTTATTGGCTCTATGTTATTGGTGGGGGTACGCCAAACTCCTACAGGGGGTAAGACTGAACCATTGGGTAGCTTTGTTCTGGCCACAATGCGAATCCAACCCACCACTCACTGGTCCACTAACAACCACTTATCAGGATACTGCCCAGCCAATTGATTGTGATATGGATATCCTCCGGCAAACTGGAAGGCAGTTATGGGGTAAAATCAGGGAAGGATGATACTGGATCTACTAGCCAATCAGTTCTCTGACTCCTGGCAGGTGGGAAGGTCCATTCACCCATGAGAGCCAGGAAGATTGAGGAACATACACCTCTTTAGGCTGGCCTTTAAAAGCAAGGCAGAGATCCAGGAGGAAAGGTCATTCTTTGCTCCATGCAGCAGAGGAGGAATCCAGAGGAAAAGATGAGAGTGGGGTGAACCTTGAATCATCTTCCCTTTCCAAGAATGAAGCCATAAAGGAGCAGACAAGCCATCTATCTAAAACAGAGCCAGAGTGGTGATGGGGAGCTTGAGTGAGGAATGTTACATTAATTGCTGCATATGTATTTGCATATACAAAAAGAAAGCCCAGCAGAATTACTTATCTGGGGTATGTTTTTAAAAAAACGGCACTCAAAATCTGAACTGACTGGACTGTTAATCTCCAAAGAGTCCGTATTGCAAATGAAATTATCTCCAAATTTCACACCCAAACTGATTAAGTAGTTTTTGTGGTGGCACCATAATTTCTGCAGATGCACTCTACTTTCAGGTTTCATTTTCATATACTTGCTTCAGGTTTCTAGTTCCTGGCATATCCTGGAAAAGGAAAGGGACAATGAAGGCAATGAATGACACAGAATGCATATGAATGACAGGCATCTCATCTGACCACTTAGCCCACGCTTGCCACACACAGCATCATCACTGTCTGATGTTTTTGTGGACTGCATTTCCCCCATGTACATTGTTTGTTTAGGGATTCATTCGGTTCATATATAAAGTCTGGGTTTATTTCTTTTCAAAATTAAACACACATTTTGCTATGTGAAACATTTTATTTTCTCCAAGCAAATTAATTGGCTCCTCAATGTATCCTGGGAAGTAAATTAAATTAGACATAAACTGGAAGCCCGGTGAAAGATATAAGCCTAATTCAGGATTTATTTGCATATGAAGAATTTAGTAACAACAAAAATAGAGCAACAGTCATGAATATATAACATCAAAATCTTTAACAAACAAAAATGAGTTCAACATGTAACAATTATGTGCAAATTCCTACTGCCTATTTCCATCACACACACACACACTATCTGTAACACTACCCTCGTGTATGCCAGTGTGCCCAAGCAAAAATGCTTGTCTCTGTCTCAATGCAGAAGTGAAGTCATCACAATGGGAACCAATGCCCCATGTGTCAGCACTCCAAGTGGCAAATTCACTGTTCAGGTGCACCCACCCCACCCCCTGCTTCTTGCCAAAAGCATTTAAAGGGACTCTTTAAATGCTGTTGGCAAGAAGCAGAGTGCAAGCCCGAACTCCAAGCTGCCCCTCTCCCTCCCCTCCTGCAAGATTTAAAGGGCCCTCCAGTTGATCAGCAGCCTTGTGTTCCCACCAATCTGCCGGAGGGCCTTTTAAATCTCATAGGAGGGAAGGGAGAGGGGTGGCTGCTGCTGGTCACTGTTGGGGGTGGAGCTCAGAGGCAGGACTTCCACCTGGCAGGCAGGAGCTCATGACATTGGGAGATTCCCCTCCCCCACTTGGGGACTGGCATCCCTAGGAGGAGAGGGACCTGACTGAGGTACAATGCCAAAGAGCCCACCTTCCAAAGTGGCCATTTTCTCCCTGTGAACTGATCTCTGTTGCCTGGAGATCAGTTGTAATAGCAAGGGATCTACAGCCTCCACCTAGACTTTGGCAACCCTAGTCTGGCTAATGCCTAATGCTACCTGATTCTGGGTAGGGAAGTAAGACTGACATTTCCCTTCATCCCCTTCCCCCTTTTCCAGCACTACCTCCAAGAAGGCCAATGGGAACCAGCAAAATGTGGCCGGTCTGCCTGGCATGTGCAGCCTGATAAAAAGCAGAAAACAGCAAGCGGACGGAGGCCACTTCACTTTCCTGATGCATTTGCTCAGAATATTTATTCTCTGCTTTTCTCCTCAAAGGGACCCAAACCATTTTACAAGAGAACAAAATTACGATATCAGAATACAATAGCTTTAAGTACAATTTAAACAAAACAAGCAGAATAAAATGAAATGCTTTCCCCAAGCCAGTAATTGACATAAATAACACTATTGAAAGATAAACATAGAGGAATCATCTTGGAGGTCAAGATTGGTGCATAATTCTGCTAATTGGTAATTGTCCCTGTCGCTTACATACCTGTGGAGTAACTCTCTCCTCATTCTCTGTCTCTCTTCTTGAACTTTAAATCAGGCAACCAAATGACAGCATAATAGACAGGTCCATTTTTTCCCCAAATATTAGCAATTGTAATTCATTTTTCCAATTCAAATTAATTGTAACAACTAGATTAAAGTATGGGGTATATATTTGGTTCAGATTTTGATTAGTTAGTGTCTGACTGAATATTCCTAATTATAATATACAAGCTGGCTGTGTATTTGTTTTCTGATATTTCCCTATTTCTGCCAGTTTGATAAAATGTCAGGCACTTCAATGAGATCCAGGACTTGAGTCAAAATTATCAATGGCCTGATGTTTCTTTGCTTATGATTTACCAGTGTTAAGTAAATCCCACTGCAATTAGTGGGGCTTTTTCTGAATAAAGGCCATTGCAATTGGAGTGCATGTTATGGAGAAAGTTTTAATTTACTAGTAGAATTTACTTTACCTTTAGAATTTTGACTCTTTTTGCTTTCTCCTTTATAACAAAATTTCTCCTTATAACTAAATTTTAATTCCTTGCATTTAATTTTAAATCCGCACTATACATGCTCCTTCCTCTACTGAAGAATTAAGCCATGCAATAGGATAGGTCTTTTCCCCATAAACTTGCCCATCATCTTATACCAGCATCCAGGTTGAGGTACAGAAACAAAAATGCTCATTCCTTTTCCCCATCCTTCTGCTTGTGCAGTCTGAGGTTTATTCCATTCTCATAGTCAAGACGAATAAGAGAACACAGGAAATAAAAGAGCAAATTTAAACCCAGCGGGAAATGAGGGGAAAAAAATCCATCATTTTAAGTATGTTTGTTTTGTGATGTTACCAACAATAGACTTTCAAAAATTATTTTTAAATAAACACACCATGAAACGAAGTTGTCTTAAAGCTTCAAACCAGCTTGATTTAACAGTCTCAGTGTGTCAGGAGTGTGGCTTATTGCAAGTAGCGTCGCTGTCGCGTTTCAAAGGAGACCCTGGGGCCATCTTGGTTTATCTCCATTTCAAAGTGGCACGGGGAAATGATCAAAAAGTAAAAACAACCAGGCAGGATTCTAATAGAATTATGTTAATTAAGAGCTGCCAGAAAGCATAATGTTTCCACCCACTGTGCAAGGTTTGTCTTTGGGGCCATGACACGTAAGTAGTGTAGAGAATTAGTCTGTATGAGACTTATTCCAATTCCAGATTAGCACTTGAGCGTCAAGATGAGTGTCAAGAGAAATCTCCGTGTGGCATTGAAAGAAGGTACTGCATAATGTACAACAGCCTATGAAAACCACATGATAAGAACTGCATGGCTGGATCCAATCAATGGATAGTCTAAATTAGCAATTGTATCTCTGGTGGTGTCCAGTTAGATGCCTTACGAAGTTCACAAACAGGGCACAACAGTGTTAATCATTCTATATTGTTTGTAAGTATCTGGTGATCCGAACTGTCTTTGAATATCGAGGTTCCATTTCTTAACTGTCTTGCCTAATAGCCATTGACAAATCCATTGCCCTCTTTTAAAACTGTGTAAACTAAATCTGTCGGTCTACATAAATGCAATAAAGTAGTAGCTGTGATGACATCAGGTAGCAGTGATTTCCATACACAGCATGGTGGCCTCTCAAGGTGAGCCAGTCCTGACTATTCCCCAACAAGCGGCCCATAAGACAAAGCTTGCATAGTGGATGGAAATACAATGCTTTCCAGGAGCTCCTAATATTGCTGCATCCAGGCAGCACCCAAAAAGATGTTGACACCTCTTACCCAAAAGCCCATCACAACCACATGAACAAAGGCAACCAAAATTCCACTTCAAAGGGTATATTCACGCTGGATTTTGATCAGCCCCCTCCCCCCCAAAAAAATTAATATTCCTAGTGACTGGTGCACTGAATTGACTTGCCAGATCCCCACAAGTTCACAGGAACTGTACTGATTTCCATGTGAATAGCTTATAAACCAGGTAATCAGTGTAGGTAGTCAGGGCTTTTTTTTTGTAGAAAAACCCAGCAGGAACTCATTTGCATTTTAGGCCATACCCCTGACATCACCATTGTTTCACAGAGCTTTTTTGTAGAAAAAGCCCAGCAAGAATTCATTTGCACATTAGGCCACAGCACCTGATTCCAAGCCAGCTGGAACTGCGCTCCTATGCATTCCTGCTATATATATATATATATATATATATATATATATATAGCATTCTTCCTCCATCTGAGATCTCTTCCTCCTCACATCAGATTTTAATGCTGGGGCAGGTTTCCATTTTTCCATGCCCTAAGTACAGCACAGGTAACTGATTGGAGGGGTAACCCCCTCTCTTTCAACAAAAGGGTACAGATAGCATAAGAAAAAGCTGTTCTTTTACCACCGTAAACTAAACATTGATCATGTTTATTGGGCAGCTGTTCTGCTGTTTCAGCTACTGCTTCCTCCCCACACCCAATCAATTATATTACATTTCAAGCACCCTTGGATCACCTGTTCTAAAAACCAAGTAAGGTTGCTAGGTGACAATACTGCATTTCCCTCCTTGTAGCATTTATCCAGGCACTCGAAAAGCAAACAAATTAATAGTTATGGGCCTCCAGAATCTTTGGCGATCCACCTTACAAAGACAAACACATCATTCTCATATAGCATCAGCTATGCAATTTATCATAACACCTTCCATTCTGGTACTTGAGCTATAGCAGTTACTTTTAATTGCATTATTGTCATCTTTTTGATTGGAGTTGCTAAGTAATTTTTTAAAATAACTGTTAAAAGGGAAATGGATTAATAGCACATTCACATTTATAGTGTTTTTGAGAGTTTTAAGAGCCTTATCCACAGATGTCGCTTACAACAATCCTATTGTAGTAGTAGAGTGGCTTTGAGTCTCACCTGATTTATGGTGACCCCCTGAAGTTCTATTCCTTGAGGTCTTCTAGGCAAAATAGGAGCAGAAGTAATTTGCCATTGCTTTCCTCTGCACAGAAACCCTGGTCTTTACCACTGGTCTCCCTTCCTGGTATTGACCATGGTCAATCCTACTTTACCTTCTGAGTTCTGATGAGAGAGGGCTTCTGTACTGTAAACTATGCTGGTATTATCATCCTCATGTTGCAGATTGGAAGAGGGGGAGATTGACAGACAGCATTATACCTATGGCTGCCCACTGAGTCCATGGAAAGAATGAGGTTTGAAAAGGAGACTGTTTGGTTCCCAGTTCATTTAAGATCTTGGCGAATGGAAAAGCTGAACATAGTCAGACATATAGGCTGGACTTTAGGAAAGCTAATTTTAACAAACTTAAAGTTATGCTGGATAGAATCCTATAATTGGAAATACTTAAGGAGAAGGGAATTCAAGAGAGGTGAGAGTAGGGCTGTCAAGCTCTCGGACCAGGCGGGGGTTCTCCCGCCCTGGAGGTTCCCAACCCTCCGGTGTCACTGGTGCAATGGCTTCACCCGGAAGTGACATCACCGTGATGCCACGTGGCAACAGCTCTAGGTGGTTCCGGGAAAACTCTATGGCTTTCCGGATGCTCTAGCAATTTGGGAGGGAACACTCTATGGTACAATAGGTACCATAGAGTTTTTCCCTCCTGAATTGCTAGAGTGTCTGGGAAAACCATAGAGCTTTCCCAGAACTGCCTAGAGCGGCTGCCATGCAACATCGCCAGCATGATGACATCATTTCCGGGTGATGTCATTGTGCCAGCGATATCTGGGGAGGTTCCCCCTACCAGCCCAATGTGGGCTGGCAGGTTGGGCAGGAAAACCCCCGCCTGGCCCATTGATTTTCTTTTTCCTTCTGCATGTCCCTTCTAAATAGTGTGCCATTTCCACAATGGGATGGCTTGGGCCCTATTTCAGCACTTTGTCAAGGCAAATCCTGCATAGAATAATTCCTGCAGTTTGTGTTATTTCATTAAACAACCTGCTGGCTTACTGCTGAATTCAGTCTTGCTATTTCCATCCGGTGTTATCAGAATTATTAAACCATCAGGCTTGAAAGAGAAAAGCAAATGGACCACAATACTTTTTGATTTATATATTCAATAGACTTGTTGGCATAATCAATATTGTTCAAGAAAATCCTACAAAGAGACTTGTGAAAAATAAAATTGTAAAGTAGTTTGTTAAGATTGCATTATAATTAATTATTATATCACAGTTGTATATTCATATATTTCCAGCCTCAGGTGATGGCTGGAGATCTCCAGGGATTACAACTCATCTCCAGGCAATGGAGATCAGTTCACTAGGAGAAAATGGCAGCTTTGGAAGGTAAACTCTACCCCTCCTCAAACCCTCTTCAGTTTCCATCCCTAAAATCTCCAGCTATTTCCCAACCCAGAGCTGGCAACCCTAGGATAGGCATAGGGGTGGTATATCAACACCTAACTGTGTTAAATGAAATCGTCCTCAGGGTCAGATGAATTGCATCCAAGGATACTAAAGGAACTTGCTGATGTAATTTCTGAGCCTCTTTCCATTTTTTTTTGTTAAGAATCCTTGGAGAACAGGCAAGGTGCCAGCAGATTGGAGGCAGGCAAATGTTGTCCCCATCTTCAAGAAAGGAAAAAAGAAGGATTCAGGTAACTACTGACCCATCACCTTGATGCCTATCCTGGGAAAACATGAGAACAAATCAGTTTAGAACAAACAAGCAAGCTTGAATACTGCAACTTGCTCTATGTGAGCCTACCTTTAAGCCTGATCCAGAAACTTCAGCTGGTACAAAATGCAGTGGCATGCCTGCTGACTGGGACTTCTGTGTAGGTGCACATTCAGCCAGTGTTGTTCCAACTGCATTGGTTGCCAGTTGAGTCAGGTTTAAGGATACATAGTGTAATTTTAAGCACCTCTCTGTGGTCTGGAATGCCGCTTAGGCAGGTGCAGATGTTTAAAATTGCATACATCGTATATTGTAGTAGCCCCACTCACAAGTTACAGTGAAGGCATGTATAATATAGTGGGTTCAAAGCATCGAGAAGACATTGCAATGGTGATAACAGCTCTTTATTAGAGGCAGCATGGTAGATGGCTGCACTAACAAGACTGGAAAATGGGCTCATGGGCCAAGCCTATATACAGGTTCCCACGCAAGCATGCCATTGGTACATTCAAACAGGCAGAGGGCCTGTGATTGATGTAGGGCAGCAGGCATTTGGATCCTACTGTCCATTGTTTCCAGTTCCCAAGCTCTGCTCTCCTGGCTGCAATGAGCCTGGCAGGAATCATATACTACAAACCATATACATAATATCATGCGCATCCTGTATACATCTGTTTGCAAGAAACAATGTGCATCAACTTTACAAATTAAATTGCAAACCAGTATCTTGACACAGAATCACAGAATCAGAGTCAGGAGGGGCCATACAGGCCATCTAGTCCAACCTCCTGCTCAATGCAGGATCAGCTGAGAGCATATTTCATTTCACAAGTATTGGTTTAATTGTATTTGGAGGATAACCACATTTACAACTTCTAACACAGTTGTAAATATTCTTCACCCAAAGTGGAGTAATCTTTTGAAAACAACATAGGTAGGGGGAAAGAACAGATACAGTGAAGATAATAAAGTGAGTGTGAGGGGGGCACAATCAAGAAGCTCTCAGGAGATCCCTGAGCAGCAGTAGCCTTTACAAGATTCTTTCCAGGAAACCCTTTGTCTCTGAGAGTTTCCCAATAATGAAAGGCAACTTCTCCCTCTTCCTTTTGAGTCTCCACAACAAAGGTGGGCTAGAAATCATAAATAAATTCCCAAAACATCTAAAGGACAACATTTTATATTCTTTTTTTTTAAAGTGAAGTGTATATATTAGACCCCAAAATTTATACACATGTATACAGCCATGAGAAAATAAACATACTTCCATTCTGTCGACTTTGCTTTTACCTGAGAACCAGTGTGGTGTAGTGGTTAAAAGCAGTGGACTCTAATCTGGAGAACTAGGTTTAATCCCCCAGTTCTTCACATGAAGCCTGCTGGGTGACCTTGGACCAGTCACAGGTTCTCTCAGAATTCTCTCAGCCCTGCTTGCCTTACTAGGTGACTTGTGGGGAGAGAAAGGGATGGCAATTGTAAGCTGTTTTGAGATCCCTCAGGGTAGAGAAAAGCAGGGTATAAAAACTAGCTCTTCTACTGTTTACAGGCTGGCTGTGCATGTATTCAGTGTAACTGTAAACAGGGAAAGCGTGAGTTCAGATGAGAGCAGAATTACACCTTCTGACCCCATCCCATTGTCTGTGTGTTCAGTATAGGAACTTGACTGTGACAGGTAGAGCACAGAATGCATGTGCATTCTCACACAGCCCAATTGAATTCTTCTACCTCTCCCATCCTTGCTGCATAACTGCTCTGCTCAGCAGGCAATTGCTTATAGAGACAAATAGCTCGTTCTCAAATAATTTAAATCAGTCATCAATAAATGCTGTGCTTCAATAAAATCCTGCCCTTCAGTGATCACGTGGTGTTCAGTTTGAATTGCCAGTGTCTTTGCACATACACAGTTTTGGGAAAAACAGATGCAGACTAGTTTGGCAGGCATTTGCCACACACTGAAGAGAGTGATTGGCTCACATCTAATTGTCGCCTTTAAACGTAGTATGTTTGATAGCCCAATATGTCTATGGTGAAATTTGCAGCATCCCTATATGTTTCTGGGAACACACAATGCCATTTTCACAGGAGTTTCACTTGTTACCAGTTTGTTTCTGGGTCAAATTCAAAAAGCCGATTCTTCGTTTTAAATCCCTTTATTGCCAGTATTCAATTTATATTAAGGAAGTGGCTTCACCCATATTGTTGACCTCAGGGCTTTTTTTGTAGAAAAGGCCCGGCAATAACTCATTTGCATATTAGGTCACACCCCCTGACATCACCACTGTTTCACAAGGGGCTTTTTTGCAGAAAAAGCCCAGCAAAAACTAATTTGCATATTAGGCCACACCCCCTGACACCAAGCCAGCCGGAACTGCATTCTTGCTCAAAAAAAGATCTGGTTGACCTATCATAGACCTGACCCAAACTGCAGGATGGGGTTTCACCACAATGGGGCATTAGGTAATCTAGAAGAGCCAGTTTGGTGTAGTAGTTAAGAGTGGCACACTCTAATCTGGAGAACCAGGTTTGATTCCCCATTCCTCCTTCACATGAAGCCAGCTGGGAGACCTTGGGTCAGTCACAGTTTTCTCAGGACTCTCTCAGCCCCACCTGCCTCGCAAGGTGTCTGTTGGGGGGAAAGGAAGACAAAGCAATTGTAAGCCACTCTGAGGCTCCTTTGCATGGTGAAGAGTGGGGTATAAAACCAACTCCTCTTCTAGGCTGACCATGTGCTTGCCACCCTCCAGCATTTTGACAAGGTAACATGGAACAGGGAGGGGAACTAAAGCACTTGGCTTCTGCCAAAAATCCTGGCAGTCTGCCAAAAATGATGGGCACCCATGGGCAAATTATGTTAGATATCTGGGTCTCCAGGGTTGGCTGAGTCAGTCTGGCTGCCATGGCAACCAAGATACTCTTCCTGGTCCACCTGAATATTCTTCCCTACTTTGTTGTGCTGTTTGGGAAGCTATGGCTGTGGCTGCTTTTACAGTATCATTTAACCACATCCCTAGACTTGCCTTCAGCCATTAGTTGGGCTGGTTTACTGTCCCCCTCTCACCATGTAGGTGATTGTGTTACCAACTCTACTGGAAGCAGGCTTGTCATCAATCCATCAAATAGTTTTCCCAGCCATGCCCCCAATGCTATTCTCTCCCACCCATAATTTGCCAAATCCAGGAGTTTAGAAGCAGGCTTCTCACTGTAGATGTGCTGTTGTCTGTGATGCATTTTTAACTTTTCCCATTGTTTTGAAGGTTTTCCCTGTTTTTCATTGTGGTTACATCACATCCTTATCATTGCTTTTGTTGTTCTTTTTATTATTTTCTGCACTGAGAATCTAGAGAGAGGATTATAGATTTTTGTTAATAAATAAAACAAAAGCTTAAAAAATTTAAGGCCACAAGCAATTCTTCACCCATCAAAATTTGCTGTGGGAAGTTTTAGTGATGTTTTGCCATAGCTATGGTGAAAACCACAGAATTTGGAAACCAGTGGCAGGAAGACTTTGGGTGTTTTTACACTGGCAGTTTGTGACTCTCTATCACCGCATTGGAAACTCACTTTTTACATTACCTAACATTCTCACAGCTGTTTTGCATCATTGCTGCCCAAAGCATCTGCATTTGTTTTGGTGAGATGAGTTTTGGAGCTGTTGCTGCAACGTTTTTCTCCACACTAGTTTTGACCTGGTCTTTTTTCTCTACAGGCATTTCAAACTTGTATAGTAGAAGTTTTCATGCGTTTTAAAAGACTCCTCCAAAAGCCACCTCAAGGTGCAGTAATTTGCATGAAAACTGACAGCACTTGAAATTTTTACATATCATTGCTTGCCTCATCTAGTAATTTAAATTTGTATTGTTTTTGCAGTGTTGACACGATTTCCAGGCAATCGTATACAATTAACTAAGCACTGGTATTCCGGCTGCCCTCTGATCAGAGACACTCCCCCTCCCCCCCCAATTGAAACCCTTAAATGTACAAGGAAAATAATAAAACGGAACAGTGGCAGGCGATTTGAAGACTCTAAAACTCTGGATCAAACTGAGTGTAAAAACACCCTGAATCTCTCTTGTTCACACATGCACACACAGGGCTTTTTTTGTAGAAAAATCTCAGCAGATACTTATTTGCATATTAGGGCACACCCTCTGACACCAAGCCAGCTGGAACTGCATTCCTGTGCGTTTTTGCTAAAAAAAACCCCTGCGCACACATTTATTTTATTTATCATATGGCAGAGTTACACACAGGAAGCATATTATAATATAGTGGGTTCAATGCAAGGAAGAAGCGAGGTGGTAGTGATCATAGCTCTTTATTAGGTACAGCATAGTATAGGGCTGCACTGAAAGACTGGGGAACTGGGTCAACTTATATACACTCAAGGTTCTCGCACTATCACGCCATTGGGTCATTAAAATTGGCCAGGGGCTCGTGATTGGAGCAGGGCAACAGGTATTTGGATCCTGCTGTCCATTGTTCCTGAGTCCCCAAGCTCAGTCCTTACGGCTCCAATGAGCCAGGCAGGAACACACATAATAGTCTTCACTTTGGTTCACATACACAACACATATAATGAGTAAAAAACATAACCAAGTTGATCAGCAATTATGCATACCAATTGGCAACCCCACTAAATAATAATATCTAAATTTTCAATCCACTCAGTCACAGCTGGGGAGAGTTCAAAGAGCTCCATCACATCATCCTGGAAAGTATGATGCTCACATCCTATATAATAAAATATGAACTGTGTTGGCCTAATCTGGCTCTCCTGTTGGCTCTGCTGTGCACTCCAACAACCATTAGCCTGTCAAGCACCACACCAGAGTTCTGCTGTGCCATTCATTCCTCTTGAGAGCCAGTTTGGTGTAGTGGTTCAGTGTGCGGACTCTTATCTGGGAGAACCGGCTTTGATTCCCCACTCCTCCACTTGTACCTGCTGAGATGGCCTTGGGTCAGCCATAGCTTTCATAGAAGCTGTCCTTGAAAGGGCAGCTGCTATAAAAAGCACTCTCCCTTCAGGATGTGCTTCACTAGCCATCAAAATCTTCCACCCACACTCCCCTTCCTTCCCATCAACAGCTCCACTCAACTCTGAGAAGCCTTCCTGATGCCCTCACCCCTACCTTAGCCTATGCCTCTGTCCAGCTGGCCCTTCTCCATCTCTACAGATGTTCATGCTTACCTTTAATGCTTCCACTTTTCACACTGCTCTGTCCTCAGGCTGGGTGAGCCACCTGGGGCCCACTCACAGCATAACATACTGCTATATTGTGTCTGGCATGACCTGCTCCTCCAGCACTGGTCCAATTGCACCATGCTGAAGGCCACCCAACACCGCCTTGCCTCCAGTTGCCTGCTGACCACACTCTTCTACCCTACTGACCTCCTACCCAAGACTCCAAGAAGGCCTCACTGGGGCCCTGATTCAGGCTGAGGCAAGGACCCTATGGCAGTGACTATCAAGTAACCAAGGGTGGTGTGGGAATGAATTATGGGGGTGAGTGGGAAGAGACTGAGTAAGGAGGGTTATGCCATATGTTCATGTGGTGGATGGAAAGCACTTGGCCACCCTCCTCAGCCCCCTACTATACCATGGACACTCACAAAGCCTCTTCTAGTGCCAGTTTTTGTTTTTGTTTTGTCCACAGTGAGCCTTCTTCTTAGTAGTTAAATAGTTCCTTAAGGGAGCAACAATGATCAGGTCTAGTCAGAAGTAAGTTCAATTTTGGTCAAAGGGCTTACATCCAGGAAAGTGTTCTTATAGCTCTCTATGTAGATTTCACTATGTGCAGGCAAAGCTCTCTATGTGGATTTCAGGCCTTTCCTCAGAATTCCCCTTTCAAAGAAAATTTCCCATTGGTTGGAGAAACCTGTGAGGCCATTAATTAAAGTATTCCATCAGTGGAAACATTCCCAAAAGCTCAGGAGCAGCTCTGATGGGAGTGCCAGAAAATAAATAATAATAAAAAAATTCTGACCAATAACTAACTCTCAGCACAACTCTGACCTCTAGTGGTCAGAAAGCCTTTCCTGTATCCCACAGGCAGCCACCAGCAGAAAAAGGCAAGGATGATGTTTCCTACTGGTTTGCGGCAGATTCAGCAGAATCACACAAAAGGACGTGTACCTCTAGTTAGGAAAGAAAGGTCACTCTGTTCTTAATGGTGGTTGATAAGTAGTTGGCAGTGCTGAAGATCACTGCAAAGTGACTGCTTTGGGCAGACCTCCACAACTTGTTGATAGAGACAGCTGATAGATGCACACATTAAGGTTTGGTTGGAAAGGAGAAGGATGCATAACAACATAACTACTGTTTTTGTTAGCTTGTACCACTCTCTGCTGGCACTGAAAAAATTAGACAAGTAATGTTTTTAAATAATTCCAATAATATACTCCTTTGAGCCAGTGTGGCGTCACGGTTAGAGTTTCAGACTAGGATCTTGGAGACTCAAGTTCATATCCCCATTCTGCCATGGAAGCTTGCTATGAGATACCGGACCATGTACTTTCTCTCAGCCTAGCCTACCTCAGATGTTGTTGTGATGATAAAAGGGTGGTGGTGGTGGGTGAAAATTGTTTTATTTAGGACTACATTTCATTAATTTACCAACAGTTCTAAACTGTAATTTTAAATTTTGCTTTTTATGTATTTTATGTATTTTTAAAATGTACATTATCTAAATTATAAGCTGCCTTGGGCTCCAAGTGGGAAAAAGTGGCTAATAAATGTTTCAAATTAAATAAACTACTAGTCACTTTGGGTCCCCATTTGGGGACAAACAGAGGTTATAAATGTCTAAATACTAAAATATTCCAAGAAATGTTTTCTCTTTCCAAATTGCTAGCCTGTTTTTATAGATTTATGAAATCCAGGCACAACCAAAATGTAATTGTCAACTGTACAGACATAGACTCCAGCCCTATTGTTTCATTCATTTTATGAAAACTGTGATTTAATTCCAGGTTATCCAGAAAGGTGGCATTGGTATTGAACTAACCTCTTCCATAGTCAGTAGCCCAGGTTCTTTGTGGTAGGGTTGCCAAGTCCAATTCAAGAAATATCTGGGGACTTTGGGGGTGGAGCCAGGAGACATTGGGGGTGGAGCCAGGAGACATTGGGGTGGAGCCAAGATCAAGGCTGTGACAAGCATAATTGAACTCCAAAGGGAGTTCTGGCCATCACATTTAAAGGGACCGCACACCTTTTCAATGCCTTCCTTCCATAGGAAATAATGAAGGCTAGGGGCACCTTCTTTAGGGGCTCATAGAATTGGACCCCCTGGTCCAATCTTTCTGAAACTTGGGGGGTATTTTGGGGAGAGGCACTAGATGCTATACTGAAAGTTTGGTGCCTCTCCCCCAACAATCAGCCCTCCCAGAGCCCCAGATACCAGCGGATCAATTTTCCATGATTTTCTATGGGAATAAATCTCCATAGGGAATAACAGAGTTCCCAGCAGACATTTCCCTCCCCTCCCCCCGCTTTCTGATGACCCTGAAGCGGGGGGAGGGCCTCCAAACCAGGGGATCCCCTGCCCCCACCTGGGGATTGGCAACCCTATTTTGTGGATAGGCTGGAATTGGGTTGTTAGTACTACTACTGCAGGAAATTTACCAATTGAGATGAATACATAACCTGTGGAATCTCTACTGAATCCTCATCTCTCATGCCATCTGCACAGTAGCAGCTGGGATTCTGAAGCACTGCCATGTGACATTGAGTTACAGGTATTCAAACCCAGTTAAAGAATACCAAAATTCCTCACAGGACCCAAGCATCAGGGAGGGAGAAATTAGTGTATCTCTAGCTGCCAGCCCATCACCATGATGTGATCTATTTACGGCATTTCAGGACTTGTGCAGGAGTGTGTGCTGAGAAAAACTTAATTATAACTTTGGATCTGAGCTTTGAGGGTGGATGTTACTGTGATTACTTATTTGGGGGAAGGACATTATCAGTTCATGATTCAAAGCCTTGTCATTTCAGGGTTCAGGGCCATTGCATTCAATGGGGAATATGAGTGTCTGGGGCAGCTGTTTATAAAGATAATACTGCCACATATTCACAGAATGTACTCCTCCCTCTAATCCCGCCCCCCCAAGTTTCAAGTGAATAGGACCAAAGGGGTCAGTTTTACTGGTGTCCAAAATAATGCCTCTCAACATAGATTCAGGTCTCTCCACTAATTTCTAAATGGTGGTCAAGCAGCAGCCTAGCAGGTGAGCTCCAAAAGACCATGGCATTAAAAAAAAAATAAAACAAAACCCCTGTCTACATTTTCCTACTCTAGCAGGGAGTAACTGACAACAAAAATTTCTTACCTTTACACTGAAAACTCTGCATTTGCCATCTGTCCTTCTTATGGCCTGTTTGTTTCCTTTCACAAAGTAAAAATGGCTTCCTTTGCAGAAGGAAATGGCTTCCTTTTCTGTTGTTCTGCCATTATGAGGATGTATTAAATGAATAACCGATTGAATATAATGGGAGTCAAGGATGCCAATTGACTTGCATAGGCTCCATTGAAATAAATTACAGCACATAAAAGTTACAATGACAATGTGGAACAGATTCCAAGAAACATGCCCTAGGCTTGGAATGACAGCCTCCAAAGTAGAATTATGGTTCCTCGAGCCAGTTAGACTACTCTGGGCCTAGAATGGAACTCCCCAGAGTGGAAATATGTTTCCTGGTAACAAAATAAAAGTATTCTGGGATGAGAACGACAGCCCCCAGACTAGAATGATTCTCCTTGTGAGTAGCAGAAGTGTTCTGGGACTGGAATGATAGAACACCCTAGGGCCATCATTCCACTCTGGGGACTGTCATTCCAGTACCAGAACACTTATGCTATCCCCAGGAACATTGTTCCACTTTGGGGACTGTCATTCCAGGGCCAGGCCTCTCTAAATCTGTTCTGCATTTTTGCTGAAGTTTTTGTTTGCTCTAATGTATTTCAATGAAGCTTGTGAAGAAATTGATTTTTTTTCTCCTGGGATGCTTGAGATGAGCAAAACCTCTACTTTGCGTTCCAAGCCTAGGGCATGTTTCTTGGAATCTGTTCCACATTTTCATTGTAACTTTTATGTGCTGTAATTTATTTCAGTGGAGCCCCCCCCCCCCCTTACTTTGGGCAGAGAACAGGCAGAGAATAGGCAGGAGGTATGCTTTCCAGACACACCTCAGCTCACCTTAATACAAACATTAAATAGATCTAGCAGAAGAGATATTGGGTGAATCAAGCTCTTCCCCTTTTCCAAGCAGGCAACAGAGATTTGGAGGACTTTAGACTATAATGGATCCAGGAATAATCTCTAGGCAGAAGCCCTAGGAAACACTTCTCTGTCCTGGCCTGACCTGGTCAGAGGGTGGGAAAAGAGAGGTGGTATCATTTCCACTACAATCTTTATATTCGGAAAATTTCAAAAATAGTATCTAAAGAGGATTTTATTTTTCCATAGTAACACATGTTAGGAAATCTTTTTGTGCAGGAGATTTCCAATACGTAAAATGTTGGCAGACTAAGAACATGCATATTCTATGCACATGATGAATAGCATTCATGTTAATTTTTCCTGAACTGATGTTATCTGCATTTGTGTGTGTGGGGAAATCATGTGGGAATTAATTTTTAATTCCATCTGACTTTTTTAAGATCCTGGTTTTCAGGGAGACTTGCACAATTGCTTCAGTGGGGAGGGTGGGAGATAAATTGAATAAACTAAACATAAACTAACTACATGTGAGGTGACCTTACTGGAGAAATCAAACCCCAAAATTAGAACAAACTTCTAATGCTGTTCTAGTCTGTATTCCTCTTGAAATGTTCCAGAGACATAGGAGGCTTATGTATGTAGTGCAGGAATAACATACAATCAGTGTGGTTCAGTTGTTAACAGGGTCAGACTAGGAGTAGGGAGACCTAAGTTAAAATCCCTTCTGTGCCATAAAAATCACTAGATGACCTTGAGCCAATCTGTATCTTTCAGTTCAAAGGGTTGCTGTGAGGATTAGATGGGAAAGGGACTATATATGTTGCCCTGAGCTCCTTGGAGGAAAAGAGGAATAAAATTAAATCAATAAGACCTGTATATCACCTGGAAGAAGATTCTACCCCCCCCCCCCCCGCCCAAAAAAAAATGCATGGAAAAACACAGAGGTTTTTTTTTTTCTTTTTAAAAAAGCAGTGGAGAAAGCAAGACTTTGAGCCTGCTATCTCAGACACTTTTTTTGTGTGTGGGTCAGCTTAATGTGGCCTTCACATAAGACTTCTAAAAGTGTCCTGAGAAGCAGATGTTAAAGTAACCTCCAAGGATTATCTGTTTTTGCAGACTAATGTGTTTTCTTCTACTGGGCATAATTTAATAAGCGCAAATGCAGAAGGAATCCAATTTCATAAAGGGAGATGATTGCTATAAGTGTGCCCACAAATACACACACCCTTCTGTCAGTCTTCACTTCCCCTGTTGCCATTTAATAAAGACAGGAAAGACAACCAAAGTGCAGGACAAAGCAAGGAAATCAAATTAGCAGAGACTTCAAAATATACAGAAGGGGGGGGGGAATGGATCTTGGAGATGCCACAAATAACAGCAGCTCAACATACAGTAGCAGATCTGCTAAATGATGAGGGAGAAAGGGAATTCAATTATCAAACAAAATTCCCCAAGAGCAATTGACTCCCTGGATGGGGGGAAGCTGCAGCTGGTATGTCTTTAAGCTTGCAAATTCATAAGTCTAGGAGGGTCGTCAAGGAGGTGTATTTTCTGCTAATAACTTTCTGAGTCTCTCCACTTCTGAATAATATAATTTCTACCTTCCTTTAAAACAGGGTGTCTGCCTTTATGGACAGTTTGGATCGTAAGCAAATAAACAGCTCCTTGGTGAGATGGTTATGGGCTGGTCCTAGGAAGCAAAGCTAGTGTTAAGTTGGAGAAGAAAAGCTGGGGTGCATGATTGGGGAGGGGGTACTGTTCCTTGTTTATTGCCCTGTCAGAATTTATTCATTTTGAAAGAAGATCAGGGACTGGCATGTTGACTCATAGGTAAGCATCCCTTGCCTTTCTTTCCCTCAATTGCATTTTATTCTGCTCTTTCTCCAGCATGCTCAATTATGTATACATGGTGTGTTCTCTCTCTCCTCTTTTTAATTGCACAACAACCCTTTGAAGTAGGTTAGACTGAGAGAGTGACTGCCTGAGGTAATCAAGTGAGCTGCATCTGAACTTGTGTCTTTCCTTTCCTAGCCTGAAAAACATTAACCATTAAACTGCAGTGGTTCTCAAATCCCACAGAATTCAGCCTCAAATGAGTGTTTATTGGAATGCAGGCGAAAGATACCAGAGTTCAGCTTCCGATGCATAAGACTACCTAGAATTCCTGCTCTTCTTTTACTCCTGGCTGACCAATAGTGATGTTCGAGCACCTGCTAGTTTGGCTCATGTCTTGCTCACCTGTGGTGATCAGGGAGTAGATTGTTCATGTAGGCAGTTAAAGCCTGTTTGCTAGCTTACTTCCTGGGGATGACAGAGAAACAATAGTTCACACTGTGTATTAGTCTACCCACCTATTAACACTATCTAATTGTAATCTACCACTGATGGTTTAAATGAAGAATGAAGAAAAATTCAATTAAACATAAATAAACTTGTTAAGAGTGTTACCATGTTATGCTTGTCTGTGTCTGATCAACGTTAAGTGCTGCCATTCTGTTCAGTTCTGCAGTACTTAACACATCAAGAATACACATTTCCATACAGTTCTCTGGGATTTCATAGTTTTCCACCTCCAACATCATTTAATTGCCAGACCCAACTGTAACCTTCAGGGAAACTGATTTCAGCTCCTGCACAGTAGAAAAGTGGCCACAAGGCAGAAGGAATTGTGAAGGCAAAATGAACCCATTTGAGTCTTGGCTTACAAATGTGACTGGTGAAACTGGTCTGCTTGCTGCAAAGTTTTCAGCATCTTACTGGCTACAGTGATGGAGTCAGTCAGTAGTTACAGAAGAATACTTTTATTACTAGTTCACAGATTGCAGAACTAAAAACGATGTAGATAGAATGAGGCAGGTGCAGAGGAGAGTGACAAGGATGATCAGGGGCCTGGGGACCAAGCCCTATGAGGAAAGGCAGAAAGACTTGGGAATGTTCAGTCTGGAGAAGAGGGTGTATGTGTGTGTGTGGGGGGGGGGACATGATTGCTCTCTATAAGTATTTGAAGGGCTGTCATTTAGAGGAGGGAAGGGAGCTGTTCCTGTTGGCAACAGAGGATAGGGCTTGCCATAATGGGTTTAAATTAAGAGCAGGAAGGTACCATCTGGAGATTAGGAAAAGCTTTTTTACAGTAAGAGTTGTTAAACAGTGGAATCAGCTACCAAGAGAGATGGTGAGCTCCCCGCTCACTGGCAATCTTGAAGTGGCTAGACAAATACTTGTCAGGGAAGCTGTAGGCCGATCCTGCATTGAGCAAGGGGTTGGACTAGATGGCCTGCATGGCCCCTTCCAGCTCTGTGATTCTCTGATTCTAAGCTGTAGTAATGACCACAGCAAATGGGTTGGTCCCCTTCTTCCTGTTAAGCCCATATTTCTGCTAGTCAAACCCAACCTGGAGTTTGATGGCCTCAGCCAATCCCTGCCAGTTTGGTGTAGTGGTTAAGTGTGTGGACTCTTATCTGGGTGAAGCGGGTTTGATTCCCCACTCCTCCACTTGCACCTGCTAGCATGGCCTTGGGTCAGCCATAGCTCTGGTTGTCCTTGAAAGGGCAGCTGCTGTGAGAGCCCTCTCCGGCCCCTCCCACCTCACAGGGTGTCTGTTGTGGGGGAGGAAGGTAAAGGAGATTGTGAGCCGCTCTGAGACTCTTCGGAGTGGAGGGCGGGATAGAAATCCAATATCTTCTTCTTCTTCGTCTTCTGCTGTGCAAGAGAGGCTTTATTGCCTTACTAGTAATAAGACCCGTTGTGGAGGAAAATATAACAGGCTCTAGAAAGAGGCTCTGGGTGAGTGCCCCCACCCTTGCTGTCTTATCACCCACCCAAGTGAAGGCATTCACTCCCCTCCCACACACACCTTCATGGAAACTGATGTCTACCATCTGGAGAGCAGTTGTAATACTGAGTGATCTCCAGCCCTTGCCTGGAGATTGGCAACAATGATTCACCAGGAGGAAGTGGCTGCTTTGGAGAGTGGAGTCTATGGCATTATACTTGTTTGAGATCCCACGCCTTCTTAAACCTACCCTGTTCAGGCTCCACCCCCTCAAATCTCCAGGAATTTTCTAACTTGTAGTTGACAACTGCTAAGTCACACTGGCTGTCATGGGGGGCTGCTACTGAACAGTTAAGTTAGGCCAGCCAGGTGGCATCAAGTCACCCAGAGCGTGCTGTCAGGTCTAAGGTAGCTTATCTCCAGATGGAGCCTGAAGATCTCCTGGGATCACAACTGAATGCCAGATAACAGATCTCTCTCCCCATCCTGGAGAAAATAACTGCTTTGGGGGTGGAGTTATCTCATTCTATTCCATCTGAGGCCTCTCCCTTTACTGACAGAAGTTTGTTGCCTCTGGCCAGGGGCAAGGATGTGGGGAGGTGGGAGAGAGGGAGTGACAGGAAAGGCAGCAGCCATGGCCTGTAAGAAATTACTCCCAGTGGGGCCAGGCCTTGCTGCCTAGTCACATTATAGCAACAGCTGCTCCCTGGCTATTTCTGCAGCCTTTGGAGGCTGCATGTGCTGGGAAACTGTCTGTGTGGGCAATTGATGGGACAGCACAGGTCTGTTACTGGCAATGCTTTTTGTGAGGCCAGTTGACAGAGGACACAGAGAAGCATAGGAGATGTATCTGTTCCTGAGGTAAGACTGTTTTGGTGGTTTGTTCAACATTTCTGGTCCTGCAGTAGGCGGGGGCAGGGAGTCAGCCAATGGGAGGTCAGAGATGCTGAGTGAGCTGTGATGGGCCAATTATTTGTTGAATGCATGGAATGCACCCGTAAGCCAATGGGAGAGCTTCATTTGGCCACCACTATAAGTGCATTATACATAATCAATGATGATTGCTATGGCAAAGCTGCCAGCTTTGGAACCAACCCTTGTAGCTGTTTTTTTTAGCATCGACTTGATTATTACAATTAGCAGCTGATCACATTTAGCTTCATGCCAGAAAAAGCTTATCTAAGGGGTGGCCAATGGTAGCTCTCCAGATGTTTTTTTGCCTACAACTCCCATCACCCCCAGCCAGCATGGCCAATGGCTGGGGCTGATGGAAGTTGTAGGAAAAAAAAACATCTGGAGAGCTACCATCAGCCACCCCTGGCTTATCTGTTGAGTGCTGAAGGTTCATCCTCTGCTAAAGGAACAGGAGTGGCCAAGGTCTTCTCCTCCCTTCCCCCATCAGCCAGCAGACAACTATAAAAGGAAGAAGAGAACAAAGCCTTGCTCCTAGCAGAAAGAGAGAGAGGCTTTTTCAAATGTGATGATCATATCTACACTCACCAGGACTTACATTCAGTTTTAAACTGGCTTCTCTATCTCATTCATTGAACCAGAGAGGCTCAAAAGAGAACACCCTTTGATCCACAAACTGATAACAGCTCATGTCTGGGGGAAAAAAAAATCAGGCTTTAACCCCATCTTCTTGCCATGTTTAGTGCTGTGGGAACATACTGCTCAGTTATTAGGATTTTGGTAGTCCTTATCTGTACACCAATGGTATATTTCAGGAACCCACCCCTGGGTTTTCTACTCCACATTGCATAACAACAGCCCCTTGAATCTTTTAGCTTGAGAAGAAGCATTAGAGGGAATTAGATTGAGATGAGTTACTTTTGCCTGTATTCCAGCTCTACCTTGATTAAAGGGAGTGATTGACAAGGACTATCATTCTCCAGAAGGGTGACAGGCAGCTGTAATGTCCTTTGCTTTCACCTCCACTGCCTGGAATGGCCTGGCTTTCAGTCACTCTGAAATGAGAAAATAAATGTATTTACAACTTTATACTCTGTTCTTTAAAGTCAGGACCAACTACATGACACTTAACCCACAAGCTTAGAGAATAAAAGTGTGTGCAGTAAAAGCACTTAAAGTTTATCCTTATTACAACAAAAAGGGGCGGGGGGAGTGATGTTTTTGAAGAACTCCACAAGCCAGGCTTGATAGCACCAAAGGCTGAGTGAGTTTTCTCTTCACAGTGCCATACACTGACTGCCTTCAGGTCAACTTCCCTCCTCTTCTGGGATTCCAGCCTTACTCCGTCCCTGGGGCTCTCAATTTATTTATGTAACCCTGTGGGTTTAGCCCTCTGCTGGAGTTGGGGGGAGATATTTTGTCCCTGTGGGGGAGCTGCAGGAGAGAAAATGACAGTACTGAGTGGAAAAGGAGGTGGGGGTTGGGGGAGAGACAGAAGCCATCTGGGTCTCAGGGCAAAGAAGAGAGTTACCTGTGAAGAGACATCAAGAGAACTGCAGCCTCCAGAGATCTGCAGCCTCTCAAAAGCCTGAAGAACAGCAGCAGCACCACTGCCAGCCAAGCCATTGCAGGCAGAGTGTCAGAGACTTTGAGAAGGCCTTAGAGAGAGACTCATAACAACCACCCTGTGAGGTAGGCTAGGCTAACAATGTGTGACTCGCTCAAGGTCACCAATCAAACTTTCATGGCAGAGTGGGGATTTTAATCTGGTCTCCCAGATACAAATCCAAAGCACTGACCATTATGCTACACTGGCCAATCTATCTACCTCTGTATTTATATACTGGTTGGTAGTTACCTCTGTCACAGCACCTACCCTCCCTTTTTTCAAGTTTCATCCTCTCTTACTCTTCTTATTTCTGACTCCTATTGGAATTGCTGTTCTCTCTTATGCATGAATAAGCTGCCATCCTCAACTCCTCATTCCCTTCCTGCTATTCCTAGCCACTTGCCCTCATTGAAACTGATGCAGTGCTGTCCTTTCCTTACTGGGTCTCTCCCCCCTGCAATATACATTGACTCACAGGAGTGGTATTGATGTTCTCCTTTCCAGTTCCTGCCCCAGCTCTTCTGTTCTTATCCTTTGGCATTGGTTCAGTCTGACTCTCCTCCCCTGTGCCCAATATTTTCTGTGCTTCTGCCTTCTATTGCTCCCTGGGCTGGGCTCTATTTCAACCCTTTCATCTCAGGTCTTGATGCTTGGTTCCCCCTTTTTTCCTCCTTGACAAAACTTGCACCTTGCTTGGTGATTTCAGCTTTCTTGTTGGTGATCTCTCTGACCTGTAAAAGCACACAGCCTAATACTACCAGAGGCTAATAGCCTCTCCCTATGTGCAGCCCCTTTGTTTAGCACAACAGAATCTTTAGTTGCCCCCTTTCCCCAGGGGTTCCGTTCAATTCTTCCAATAGCCTCAGGATTTTTAGGGAAGCTGCCCCATGGTGCAGACTTAGGGTAGCCAAGTCCAATTCAAGAAATATCTGGGGACTTTGGAGATGGAGCCAGGAGACTTTAAGGGTGGAGCCAGGAACAAGGGTGTGACTAGCATAATTGAACTCCAAGGGAGTTCTGGCCATCACATTTAAAGGGACAGCACACCTTTTTAAATGTCTTCCTTCCATAGGAAATAATGAAGGATAGGGGCACCTTCTTTTGGGGCTCATAGAATTGGGCCCCCTGGTCCAATCATTTTGAAACTTGGGGGGTACTTTGGGGAGAAGCACTAGATACAATACGGAAAATTTGGTGCATCTACCTCAAAAAACAGCTCCCCCAGAGCCCCCGAAACTCCAGATCAATTCCCCATTATACCCTGTGAGAATTGATCTCCACATAGGGAATAATGAAGTGCTCAGCAGACGTTCCTCCCCTTTCCCCTCCCCTCCCCCGGTTTTCTGGCAACTCTGAAGTGAGGGACTGGCCTCTCTACTCATGAGTTGCAGCCAACTTCTTCCAAGTAACACAGACACCCCATCCCAAGAGGAAGCCTTTCCAATTGGAGACTGGAGCCTCCGGAGGGGGAAAAAAATCACATGGTGGCTTTGGGGGCGGGCCTTCCCCCCACCGGCCAGCTGACTGGGGGCGGGAAGGAGACTGGGAAAGTGGAAGAACCCCCACTGGGACCTGGGGATTGGCAAGCCTAGGTAGACTGGGAGGGAAAAAAGGCTCTGGAAAAGGGCTGTGTCCTGCACCCACAAAGGAAGGAGAGAGAAAGATCCAGCCTGCCAGCTCACCCAGCCCTGTACTGCATGTGAATTTGTTGGTCGACTCCATCTCAATGCAAGGGTTAGCTGGGCCAGGTGCTACCCTTCTTGTCCCTGGGCATCGACTCACCCCCTCCCCATACTTGCTTCTGGGCTCCAACCCCCCCTCCCCCGTGAGAATTTTGCTGAACTCTAAGATTTGACAAACTTTCTAATATTTTTCTCCGCCAAAAAATGGGAAAATAACCAAAACTTATAAAGCAGACGGATGGAAATCTTCATCATGCTACTTTGCCTACATAGGAGAAAGTAATTTTAAAAGTATGATGGCAGTAAGGGGTTTTTTTGTGACAATTATAATGCAAGAAGCATTTTAATGTAGACGCTGAGCTGATATAATTTCATACACCTTCCGGTGATGTCAGGGGTGTGTGGCATATGCAAATGAGTTATGCAAATTAGTTGCACTAATGAGGTCCAGCACCTTTTTTTCTGCAAAATGACCCCTGCTGGTGACACTAAATCCATGAGGCGGGAGGGAGAGAGAAAGTCAGTGGGGAGCAGCCGTTAATGTGGTTGACCAGAACTTGGGAGGCCTGAGCTGAAATCCTCACTCAGATATAAAGCTCAGAGGGTGGCTTTAGTCAACTACATTAGCCCTCATGTGGTTGTGAGGATAAAAGGAAGGAGGACTGAACCGTACATCTATTTGGATGCAACCGTTCTGATCTATTTGGAGAAGGAGCAATAAAATAAAATAAAATGCACAAATAGAGAAGGATCTTGCTTTCCACCACAGGGTTACCACCTGAAGAGCACCAACATAAGGAACATATGGTGTGACTGTAAGAAAATGACATACCACATGTCAAAAGTTTATCAAGACTTAATTAAAATACATGGCCTTTGCAAATACTACAGTATTTTGGGGGAGTTATGGTGTATCCCTTCTTTTCCTCTCTTAATAAGGAGCTGTTTCTTGAAATAAGGAAGAGGTGATGAGCCAATTCCACCATGCCCTATGGAAGTAGGTGAACTTTGGCAGAATTCAGGTTCAGGATCTGGCATACTAGGAGTGTTTATGTTTATGTGTTGGCATAAAGCTGCGAAGACTGTCTTCAAACTATATGGACAGTGCCTGGTGAAATCCCACAAGATGGTGCGCAGGCTGTGTAGCTGAGCAGGGCTTCCATTGGTAAAGAGATGGGGGTTTTCAAGGTCAAGCAATTGGGTGTATCAAGTTTGAAGGACTATTTTACTGGTTTACTGTATGCAAGTCCACCTAGCCCAGCATCATGTATACATCAATGGCCAGCCAGATATATCTGAGCATCCCAAAAGCAGAGCATGAATGAAACAGCAGTCTCCTCCTGCTTGACGCCCTGTACCTACTTTCAGAAATATAGGAAATACAGTGCTTTTTGTAGGTTAAGGTAGAGCTGTTTCTGGAAGAGCTCTTATGAATGACAAACAGAGATGCAACAGGCACAAATGATCCAGGAAACCAATGATTTTGCTTCTCATGATAAACAGAACAAATTATATGCCATAAGCATTTATATGATGTTTCTTAATCAGCGGGATTAAGAAAAATAGTGTAGGAAGTCCAGCTTTTGTGGGGGGCACAGAATTTTGTGGGGGTTTTTAAGTGCCCAGAGTACACAGCCCTAAACACAGCTGCTTGGCTATTCCAGGTTGGGATTTCAGGGCCATAGAAAGGGCCCTTGTGGAGGTGACAGCTGCCAGATGGAAAACTTCATTTGCTACTGTTGGATCTATCCACAAGCCAGCTTCTCCTTCCTTTTAAAGTACATTAACTGTTACAAAATCTGTTTTGCCTTTTGAGAGTAGTCAAAATGCATACTGTTGTTGTGACAGAGTCCCCTTTTGCCTAGTCCAAGCTGTCTTGATTTCCCTATACACAGCTTTGCCCACCTGGTCTTGGCTCTTCACAGCATGTTCACAGTATCAGAATTTTCCCCGTCTTCTTCAAACACACAAAACCCTGGCAAATATTATTTGTTTTTGTTGATAAAAAAAATTGCCTGGCTCACTCCCTGTTAGTTATCCTCATGTATTATGTCTCATTTGGGTAAGTGTGGATTGCTTTGATCAGACCTCAGATTGGGGGAGGGAAGGCAGTGAGTCTTTCCCCCTTCTGTTCTTTATAAATAATTTGGCAACATAAATAATGTCCTCGATGATTATGTGTAGATTCTTCCTCACCACCTTTGCCAACTAATCAAATCCCCCAAGTGTTTTCTTTTAAAGAATCCAGGAAGCCATCTGAAAATTCTGACAGCTGGCGCTGGACCTGTCTACCTGTTCACTGAGAGCATACATATATCTGAGAAGATCAGCCGCAGAACACAGGGTGTTTATCTGTCACCATGTCTTGTTCCAATCCCTGGCTCAGCTGAATGCATTGGAGTGCTGTTGAAATTGATCCAATAGCCACACCATCTGCGCTTGATTGTAAACATGTGTGTACAAAGTGACTGTCACTTAAGCTAATTCAGGGAAATGGTGGCAGTTAGTTAGGTTCCCCACCCCCCTTGAAGTTTTTTTCCTGTTTCCCAAGGGAGGCAAGGCCACCTCTGACCTAGAACTTGGCATTCCTTACAGTCTATGACAAATGCTGTATTTACTTGAGGCTGCAGGTAGATGCGCTGGTCCAAAGCAAAAACCAAAAACAAAAGCCACATAATATTTCTTGTTAGAACGAACCAAAATAACACGAAACATGTCACCTATACCACTTCTGAGAGGGCATGGGGCCAGTGTAAAAGAAGAGTATGCACAAACTATGTAAGGTAAGGTTTTGAGTTCTCCAGAACTCCTCATCAAGCTACTTATTTACTTGAGTTCTTATTCTATTATACACCCAAAGGTCATATTTATTTATTTATTTTTCATATTTGTATCCCGCCCTCCCCGCCGAAGCAGGCTCAGGGCGGCTAACAACACTGTAATATCAACAATAAAACAGTAAGAACAATCACAATAATAATCAGTTAAAAATTAAAACAGTTTACAATTTAAAATTATTAATACAATTTTAAAACAACAGTTTTGGTGCTAAATTCCATGCCATACATTCAGTGGTGTTGGGCATCTATTTACTTTGGTTGAAGGCCATTCGAAATAATGTTGTTTTGCAGGCCTTGCGGAACTGGGCAAGGTCCCGCAAGGTTCTAACATTATCTGGGAGTTGGTTCCACCAGTGGGGGGCCGCAATAGAGAAGGCTCGTTCTCTAGCACCCTTCAATCTCGCCTCCCTCGGCCCGGGGATTACTAATAGGTTTTGTGATCCAGATCTGAGTACCCTCTGGGGAATATATGGGGAGAGACGGTCCCTAAGGTAGGCAGGTCCTCGGCCATATAGGGCTTTAAAAGTAATAACCAGCACCTTGTAGCGAATCTGGAATACTATTGGCAGCCAGTGCAGTCTCCGCAGCCCTGGCTGTATATGGTCCTGAATAGGGAGACCCAATAGCAGCCTGGCTGTTGCATTCTGCACCAGCTGCAGCTTCTGGATTTGGGACATGGGCAGCCCCACGTAGAGGGTATTACAGTAGTCTAGTCTTGAGGTGACCATTGCATTAATCACTGTTGCTAAGTCACTGTGTTCTAGGAAGGGAGCCAACTGTTGTGCCGGCCTAAGGTGGAAAAAGGCAGATCTCGCAATGGCTGCTATCTGGGCCTCCATAGCCAATGTGGGCTCCAGTAGCACCCCCAAGCTCTTGACTTTGGGCGCCGATATCAGTGGTGCCCTATCAAAGGCTGGTAGAGGGATTTCCCTTCCCAGGCCACCGTGGCTCAGACAAAGGACTTCTGTCTTCATTGGATTCAGCTTCAGATGACACAACCTGAGCCACCCCGCCACAGCTTGTAGTGCCAGGGCCAGGTTTCTGGGGTGAAGGCAGGCTGGCCATCCATCAGCAGATAGAGCTGGGTGTCATCAGCGTACTGATGGCAACCCAGTCCAAATCTCCGGACAATCTGGGCAAGGGGGCACATATAAATATTAAACAGCATTGGGGAGAGCACCACCCCCTGAGGCACCCCACAATTAAGCGGATGCCTCTGGGACGATTGTCCCCCGATCGCCACCCTTTGTCCCCAACCACAGAGAAAAGAGGAAAGCCATTGCAAGGCCAATCCCTGAATCCCCAGGTCGGCAAGGCAGTGAACCAGCAACCGGTGGTTGACCATGTCGAATGCTGCCGACAGGTCCAACAACAACAGTACTGCTGACCTGCCTCGATCCAGTTGTCGCTGGAGATCATCCACTAAGGCGACCAGCACTGTCTCCGTTCCATGGCCAGGGCGAAAGCTGGACTGGTGTGGGTCTAGAACGGAAGCATCCTCCAGAAAACTCTGCAGCTGTAGCGCTACTGCCCTCTCGATAATTTTACCCAAAAAGGTAAAATTCGAGACCAGCCGATAGTGTGCCAATTCGGCTGGATCTAGTGTTGGTTTTTTCAAGAGGGGATGGACTATCGCCTCTTTGAGAGGCTCTGGAAAAAGCCCATCTGAGAGGGACCTATTTACAATATCCCGTTCAGGATATTGGAGCTCCATCCGGCATGCTTTAATCAGCCAGGATGGGCAAGGGTCTAAATCACATGTTGTTGGGCGTACAGTTGTGAGGATTCTGTCAACTTCCTCCAAGCTGAGTGTTGTAAAACTGTCTAGAGCTGATCCTGAAAATAGGCACGGAGCCTTGAATTCACTTACTGTTTCAATTGTGGCAGGGAGGTCGCAGCGGAGCAACGAGACTTTATCGGTGAAAAATGTTGCAAAGGCCTCACAGCCTATCTCCAATTCCCTATGATTTGGTCTGCCTTGTGGCAGAGTTGTAAGAGTCCGAATAATACTAAATAATTGTGCCAGGCGTGAATTCGCAGATGCAATCTTGGCTGCAAAGTAAACTTTCTTTGTGGCTTTGACTGCCATTTCATAGGATCTCATATACTCTCTATAAAATGTTCTGGTTGCTTCGTTGTGAGTCCACCGCCATTGCCTCTCCAGTTGTCTGAGCCTTCGTTTCATCAATCGCAAATCTGTGTTGTACCACGGGGCATGGGCGCAGAGGGTTCCGAGGAGCGATCTCATCAATGGCCATGGTGAGCTGATTTTGCCATAGCTCAACCATGCCATCGAGCGAGTTGCCAGGGGGCCAAGGATCCATTAGGTTCCTTGGGCGAGCTAAAATTCGCTCGTCACCTAAATGAGTTTGGGGTGGTACATCCATACGGGCTTTCAGGACATAGTGGTCCAACCATGGCACTGCATCAGCAGTAATTCGGGTCACTGTAACCCCCGACGCAAAGATCAAATCCAGCATGTGCCCGACCTGATGTGTGGGTGTAGCTACAAATTGAGACAGTCCTAGCGTAGCCATGGATGACACTAGGTCCGTCGCCCAATTGGAGTTTGCATCATCGGCATGGACATTGAAATCGCCCAGGATTAAAAGCCTTGGGTGTTCCAATGCCAAGCCTGTTGCGGCCTCCATCAGGGACGATAATGTGCTGGCTGGTGTGTTAGGCGATTGGTACACCAGCCAGATCACAAAACCCTCTCCAACATCCCACTTCAGACCCGCACATTCAATGTCGTTGATCTCTGGCGTTGGCAGAGCCCAGAAGGAGTAAGCCTCCCGTATGAATAGTGCCACTCCTCCCCACCGCCCGCTAGTCTGTGGCTGGTGAAAGGCTGAGTATCCTGGGGAAGCTACTTGGGTGAGGGCTACGGTCTCCCCATCGTGTACCCAGGTCTCAGTCACGCATGCCAGGTCCATATCCTGTTCACACAGGAAGTCCCGAAGGATTGAGGTCTTATTATTTATGAACCTGGCATTGCATAACACCAGTGTCGGAGGTGAGTAATTCAGCCTGGCCCCACCCCCTGTCACCATTGGGATGGGACACAGACTGGAAGGGGGCCGAGCACCCACACGTCTCCACCGCCTTTCGTTACATTTATGTCTGTTCCCACTGTCATATTTTCCCCTCCCCAGGAGTACTGGAATATAACTTTAGAATCAGAAAGCTACATTACAAATGGGTGATTTGTAGTGCATGAAAATCAAAATCATGTCTGATGAACACCTAGCTAAGCCCTGTTGCTGTTTTTTTTATATCAGTTTAATGCCTTGCCACATCTAACTAGCTCAAATGTCTAGTTGCAGGGCTGTTTTTGTAGAAAAAGCCCAGCAGGGACTTATTTGCATATTAGACCACACCTCCTGACACCAAACCAGCGGGAACTGCATTCCTGTGTATTCCTGCTCAAAAAAAGCCCTGTCTAGTTGTATATCCAGAACATTCTTGGACTTTTTAATCTGCTCTTAGAGAATCTTACTAAGATGAAGGGGTCACAGCTGATCAGAAAGGAAGCTCAGCCAATCATGATTGGGTGGGGGTGGGGGAGAAGTTATCAAAAAATGAAAGGACTATTTCCCCTCTTAGACCTCTACTCTCACTACATATCTTAGGTAAATACATCAACTATCAGTAGCTCCACACTCTTTTTGCCCCAAGTGATTAACCAATGTATTTTTTAACGGTTACCAAGCTGATACAGGATGCAAACACAATACATCAGGTAGGTACTACATTAAAAATGCTGTTTATCAAGTAAAGCAGATATGGGCTGCAGTTCCTGCAGTAAGGCTGTCAAATTCAGTTGACATCAATGAGATTCTCGCTCTCTGATTTCCCTTCCTTTTCATGGACAAACAGGGTGTGACGGACAGGTTTAAATTCTGCCATCCAGGAGTCCCAGCCAATCACTTTCCAGTGGTGGACTGGAAATGTTGAGGTGGTGGTGGGGAGGACTTTGGGCAGTTTAACTGTTGGCTGGCTGACAGAGTTGAGGGTTGTTGGATTTTTGTGGGAGAAGGAATAGGAAGTCCGATAGTTAGGCAGGAAATCCATTAGGGACTTTAGTTATTTTGAAGATGGGTAGGATTTGGGTGCTGTTCCTATCAAGAACCATAAAAAGCGTAAAGCCTTTCTGTCCAGTGTTACAAGTCTGAATTAGTCAAACAAGAAACCTGTTTCATAACTGTTATGCTTTCTCAGGCTCTCCAATAACTTTGTGACTCTAATACTGAGAGGGCTGAAGAAAAGGAAAACAAAGAAACAGCCAGGTCATGCATATTACTGAAATAAAAGTTTCTTAATTGTTTTCATCAAGTCAGCAGTGGGGTTCCTTCAAGCCTATAATCCCCTCCTAATTGGCTGAGGAATGCCAGGTGAGAGTCCCAGCACTGTCCTCTTTGAGGACCAGATGACTAAAAGGTTCCCACCCCCTCAATTATAAAAACAAAAGTATTTAAAATAAAAGAAGTGTTCAGGGTGTGAAATTTAAGTATATAGTCTTTAGGTTGGGAGACAGGGTGTCGTCACACCTGCTGGCATAATGGCATCTTACTATTCTATCAATAAAAATATGTGTGCCTTCACCTACTTCCCCCTAAAAGTCTGCAAGCAGGGAAAGTTAGAGCTGATCCTGAGAGATCAGAAATGGGAGAGGAAGATTCACCACTGCAACCAGAGACAGCTGTGAAGGAGTGTGCCTTTGGGTCATCACTGAAAATCAATTGAAAATTGTGACAGCGATCCATCCCTCTGTTTGTTCTTTTCTACAAGTTAACACAAAAAAAGATAGAACCGATGGGCTTAGGTAGACAGACATCTTCATTCCCAGGGGTTGTGTGCACAGCACACTTTGACAGCAAAGATTTGCCCAAACACAATAAAAAAAAAAGGGAGGGAGACATAGTATACAGAAAGTAGCAATTGAAAAAGTCTAAATTTTCAATAATGTGAAATTATGTTTTTGAGCAAAGCCTGAGGAACTGGTGTTTCCCTATGGATGAAAGAGACATGACGGCAAAACCATGATTAGATTTGCAGGTACATGCAAAGAAACTTTTGTCTCACTGCCCTGGAGACAGAAAGGAACAACTCATTACCTAGTCCTCCTGCAAGGGACAGAAGCAAATACGCAGGGGAACGTCCACTTTGGGAAACTCAGGAGACATAATTGGCAGGTCTTCAGAACAGGGCTTGAATGTATTTGTGTAATACATCACAGTTCTGCTGCACGCCATATGCCTTGCAAGATTTCCATCCACACTGTTACATAAGCGGTGGACAACTGAAGAACTGGTTGGGGCAGGGTGTCTTGTGTTGTGTTACAGGCATTCTACAGAGGAGGAACCCCCACCCCCAAGTTTTTGGTTTTATGCTATTGTGCATAATTAGAGGTGGCAGATATTTCTGTGTAGAAATTTCCTTAAAGCCAGAAGTGACTATTGAGATGATCAATAATTCACTTCTTCAACTTTCAAACAACTGGCAGTATAATCATAAGCAAAGTAACACCTTTCTAAGCCCTTTGACTGTGAGTGACTTAAGGCCAAGTTCTGAAGAGGGCTGTGGGTTTCAGTGCTATGCATAAAGAGTTTCAGCACAGGACAGGATCGTAGGAAATGGGAATATACAATACTGGTTCTAGCCATAATCGGACAAAAACATGCAAAATTTTGCTGTTTGAGGAAGCTATGATCAAGGTAATGTGACTAGGTCTTCAAGAACTACTACAGATGACATTATATAGCTACGGTCCACCACTCTTGCCATCAGAAAAAATTTTCAGAGCCAGTTTGGTAAAGGGCCCTGCAGTGATAAAGTGAGCAGAAGTGAACAGAGATTCATGGAAGCTCATACCCTGCCATGAATTTTGCTGGTCTTTAAAGTGCTACTGGACTTTTCTACTTCTACAGACCGATTAACATGGCTACTCATCTTCATCTTGCTTTCGTTCAGTCAGCATTGTCAGACTTTTTTTGTTTGGAAATTTTCACACAGGAATCTCTATATTCTCAGCTTTTGTTCAAAGTTCTTTATAGTACATGTGAGATTACACACGAACCCTTATGAAGAAAGAGATGTATGAATTGAACCAAACTGAAGTTTAATATTCATTTATAACTGTTTTTGAATCAAGATGTCCATAGTTCAGTGTCATGAACACATGAACTGCTCAGTGCTGTGTATTTTAATTGATAAACAAATCCTACTGATGCACAGCAGCCAAGAAGGTCAGAGCGCCTGCTCCGGCTGCAACGCCACTGAGGATGTTCTCTGCAGCTGAGAACGAAACGTCTGGAAGGAAAACTTTCTCCAGTAGAACACGGCACTTGAGCCTGAAAGATTCTACAAACCCTAATAAATCCTACTGAATTCAATGAAATTTACTCACAGATGCAGGAAGGGTGCCTTAGGCTGCAATAAAGAGCATATGTATCTAGATTCATAGAGCTCAATTGGACTTATTTAGACAAGCCGTGATTATCAACTTCAGCCTCCTATTTTTCAAATGGGGATAACACTGGATTGCTATATAGTTGTTATAAAGAACACTGTGATAATATGTGGAGAGTGCTTTGAGTAAGCAAAGGAGAACAGGGAGGTTTTGTGTGGTTTGCTGGTGAGTTGAAGGCTGCACCGTGTAGTGGCACCTGACATTCTCACAGTCTTTGTTGCTAACACAGTGTTCTTTGCCCATAAAGTGACACTACAGCAAACAAACCTGGAAAATCAGGGAGAGGATGTGGCTTAGTGGTGCATGCAGAAGGTCCTCGCTTTCATCCCTGGCATCCTATGAAGAGGATTAATCAGCAGGTGATGCAAAAGAGACCTGTCTGAGACCTGCAGATCCACTGCTAGCCAGAGCAGAGAATGATCTTGATAGACAAATGGTCCAACTCGGTATAAGGCAGCTTCACATGTTCATAATCCACATACATGTGATTTTCTGCTTTCCATAGGGCAGCACAGGGCTACAAGGATCAGGAAAAGGTTAGCATATGTACCTAGACAGAATCTCAACCATCATCTCTGTCTATGAATGCTACAAACAGAAGCTCAAAGGGGAAGGAAAAAGGCAGGGTGAGGGATAGTATCCCTGAAAATGTCATTCCAGTTGGATGGAGAAATACAAAGTTATAGCTGGAAATTAAGGTTTTATGAATATTTTCAGAACTATTAACAGTACAAATGTATCAGTTGAATAGGAAAAGATAGTAAATGGATAATCTTTACTTATGGACCTCTAATTAATGTAAAAGGATAGATTTGTAGATTTACAGATGAATTTATGCAGGCCATATGTATGTAGAGTGTAAAAAAAACTTAATTACAAATAGGGACTAGAATATTTTCTGTTTCATAAGAGTTAAGGATGTAATAGTATGCAGTGAACCAGGGTACCAAATATGTAGGCTATAGTTAGTGAGTGGGGAAAAAAACTAAAGCTAGTGTTCTCAAAAAATCTAGTTAATTATCACTCACGCAGAGTTAAACAGCAGATCTCATTGTTTTCAGTGAAGCAGTGGGAGTGAGGTCCATAATGTATGTTCTTCACTGAAATCAATGAGTCTTTAATTGGTTGCTGGGCATTTTTTCTTGGCTATTAGTCTAAATCAGGGGTGTCAAACTTGCAGCCCACTGGCTGTATCTGGCCCCCGGAGGGGTCCGTTCAGGCTCACCAGCAACTCACTGTCATCTGCCTCCTTCTCCCTCTGTCTTGCTTTCTTCTGTATAACAGCTTGCTTTGCCAGGCTTGTTCAATCACACAGGAGCTACAGAGCAAAGCCTCTATTTTCTCCATTGGCTGTGGCTCCTCCCTTGGGGAGAAAGGGGAGAGAGGGAGAGCTTGCTCTGCCAGGCTCTCTCACAGCAGAGCTACTGAGCCAAACCTCTCTTCTTTCTACTCGCTGAGGCTCCTCCCCCTCCACATCCCCTGAGGAGGGAGGGAAAGCACCCAGAGCTTTCTTTACCTAGTTCCCTCAATTGCACAGGAGAAGATAAAAGGAACCTTTAAAACCAACAAAGGTTTATTCAAGATATGAGCTTTTTGCCTTGCTAGAGAGAAAGAGAGTGAGTTGTTGGCTTGTAATGCCAGGGCTGTGTTGGGCGCAACTGGGTTTGCCTCCCCCTTTTCACTGTATTCATGCCTTCATGATCCAGTCTTTCTCAGTAGGAAAGCAATGTGAACTGTTTAGATGAGGAATAACAAGAAGCTAGTGAGGTAGAGATTGGGGATTCTGAATCTAGGCTTCCCAGATAGTAGGCTGATACTGACTACTATTCATCGCTGCCTTTCTATTCTTGCACTGCCTTATAGAAGTTGCAATTATTTCTCTGCAGAAAACTATAGTTTTCTAGACAAACACATAGTGCTCAATCTGTGTCTTGGTGCCTTCACATGTTCTTGACCAGCACATGAAGCAAGTTATGCACAAAAGCTTGCAATGCCCAGCCATTTCATGTTTTCCTCTGGGTCTTGGGCTCAAAGCATTGACCATGAGATTTCTAAAAGAAATGTCAATAAAACAAAAGTAGGTTTGCAACGTATGGATACATACCTGAACTACACCTGAATAGCATATTCAAGATTGCTACAGGACAGACATTGTCTCCAGTTTTTGATGCAATAATTAGAGCGAGGTGTGTCAGTTATAATATTTTTAAATAAACAGAATATTGCAAGAGTGCTAGTGTTTTAAAGCATGTTTTATTTAAAGTTTTCAAAAAATCTTTAATTGTCTGTGACCTTTGTAAATTTTATACCTCTGCTACCTGGCATTGCATTTTAGAAGATACATGGCCTGGCCTGGGCTGGCTGTAGACTGTCTGGAACCCTAGGCAAAGCTAACTTTAGGCACCCCCCCCCCCACTGCACTGATAATGTTACTGAGTCACATGGGGGTGCCCAATTCAGTGCCCCCAGAAGGCTGGCACCCTAGGCAATTGCCTAGTTTGCCTAGTGGCAGGGCTGGCTCAACAAGGGCTTATTTATTTCAGATCCATCCCTTATAACAAACGAATTCGATACCCCTGGTCTTCTAGATAAAGTCTCATATTACTTCATGAACATACTGGAGGATAATCAGGTAAGCTGTACAAGGGATGCTATCAGATTTCAAAAGCTTATCATCTTCATTCAAATACCTCCATTTTGCTTTTGCTTTTATGAAAAAAAGCCAACACCATGCTGGGAAGTGTAAGGGAAGGGACAAAAAAAAATAAAATGGCCAACATTGTAATGGTACTGTATAGACTTCTGGTGAGGTCACCATATTTCAGAAATTTGAAGTGGAAAGAGTCTAGTACTTTCCAGTTCAGGGGGGGGGGGAACTAAGAGGAAATAACATGTTCATAAAATTATGCATGGGATAGAGAAAGTGGATTGAACTTTTTCTCCCTCTACCATAATACTTTAACTCGGAGGCAATAGATTCAGGATAGATAAAAGGAAATAGTTATTTACTCAACCAGTAATTAAAGTGTGAAATTCACTGCCAATTGGAGAGTTAGACAGATTCATAGATGCATCCATCAATGGCTACTACGTATGGTGCCTAAAGGGAACCTCCACATCCAGAGGCAGTAAACCTCCAAATATCAGTATTAGGAGGGAACAGCAGGGGAAGAAAGTCCTTGGCCTCTATGTTCTATTTGTTGGCTCTCTAGGGCAACTGGTTGGCTGCTGTGTGGAGTAGGATGTTGAATGAACCACTTGTCTGAGACAACAGGGCTCTTTTTTTGTGACTCCAACCCACAAACCTTTATTTTCATGCCTATTTTCTTGTATGGAATTTTCCCAAATAAAGTGTGTGCATCCTGTCAACATTAGTTGTGGATTAAATAATCAGCCTTATATATATATATATATATATATATATATATATATATATATATATATATATATATATATATATATATATATATATATATATATATATATATATATATATGTATATCATACTTGCAAATTACATACAATTTATATATAAATACTGGATAAATTGCATTAAAATGCATACAAGAGATGAATGAATCATCAGCATCAGTAATGAAAATGGGCAAACCCAAAGAGTTTGAAATGGCAACATATGGAAATAAACAGAAACTAAAAAGAGCATATTTGTCAACCCTCGCAGCCCCTTCTGAAGGCAGGGTATATGCTGGGTGCCCTACTTCCTGGCATGTGCAATTTCCCTATTCCTCTCTTTAAGGATTATCCCTCCCCCCACTTTACAAAAGGAGTAGGAAGGGAGTAGCACAATTTTCCATCCCTCTTTAAAGAAGGGAGATGTTGCTGTTTTCTGTATGTGCTTATATGTAGGTTATTATTTTGGGAAGCTGGAGAGCTGTCTGGCTCTGTGGGCATATGTAGGCTTGGGTGGAGGGAGCACGCTCAGTTGCGGTCATATGGGGTATGTTTTCATGATTTAATATATTTAAATGATCCCGAAAACATTTAGAGACCTGATCACAGTTCTCCCATAATGACACTGACTGGAGGGGGTGGGGAGGGGGACAACAAATGGAAAACGATTCAGCCAGAGCAACACACACTGTTTTTCATTATTATGCTGATTTCAATTTACTATTGGTTTCAAGGGGAAACACATCTATGGCTGTAGCCTCTTCGTTTTCTATCCCACTTGGATGAAAATTTTCAGGGATTGTACCTGTCTCCTAAGGGGACCATCCTACCCAAACTTTAGAGAAAGGGTCATAAAGAACTGTGAATCTAAACACTTTCTCCAAACTTAGGGAAAGGGTCATAAAGGATTGTGAATCTAAACAAAAAGTGGATGTTGTAACAGTTACAAAGCTATTTTTCTAATCACCATTAAATATGGGAAGACATTTAAACTTTCAGATCATTTTCAGGAGTAACAGAATGGGCAGAAGGCAATATTTGACGTTACAAAGCAAGCATTATCAACCCAAGGCAACCAGACTGGCAGAGGGAGACATTTAACTGCCTCAAGAAAGTATTCAGTTACAAAGTGGGCAGACATGTTCAGTGCTGCCAGGGAGAATTACAGAAAGGTTACCATGGCCAATATTAAATGTACACTCCTAGGTAGACAGGAAGTAGGGCAGAGACAGTGTGTAGCTCCAATCAATATTAGTTATGTGCAAGTCAAATTCTCTATTTGTGAGTAGTGTAATCAGTAACAGGACAAAGTCATCAACCTCTGTCAGTTCCACCTAAGGTTGTCTGCTTCCAGGTGATGGCTGGAGATCTGGAATTACTACTGATCTCCAGTTGACAGAGATCAGTTCACCTAGAGAAAATGATTTCTTTAGAAGGTGGACTATATGACAATATACCCCACTGAGGTCCTGCCCCTCTCAGTCTCCTGAAATCTCCAGGCATTTCCTAACCTGGAGCTGTCAACCCTAGTGCCACCTGTACCTAGAGAGCTGGATCCCAGAGAATTCCACTGTAGAGGAAGGATGATTTTCACTTGTTCCCTTGTTTTGCTGAAGATCTCCAGTTCTTCCCTCATGCTGTTCCTGAGTGTGCTCCATTCCCCATGAGCAGCACTTGGTAGGAGCATTTTTGGCTGCAGGTGGGGGAGGCAAGTAAGTTGAGCTTTGCTAACAGAAAACCTTTCACCAGCAGAAATTTTCAATGGGATCCAAGTCAGAGAGTCCATTTAAAATTAGTTCATTACTAAGATCCAAATAACAAGAGATAACACGCACAAATAACAAGAGATAACACACAACAAGAGCCAGATGACAGCTACGGGGAACTTATTTCTCCAAGCGCAGCTAGGCTGTTTTTCTGACCAAAAATGGGTCTAAGGTGCTTTTTGCTTGGGAGGAGCAGGAAAAGCTAAATGCAGCCTTCTGATAAGGCAAATAACAGAACCCAGAACCAATTCATAAAGGAATGTCTTATGTAGTTCAGGGCTAAGGGAATGGAGGAACTCGTTCAGGCAGACAGAATTGGAGGCAGGCGAGGAGCAACTGTTGCTTTTATTGAATTAAGAAAATCAGCAGTGGTAGATAGAATCTGGCTCTACCTGGCTGCCAGCCCTTGCGACCATTATGGCTTTTGCAGAAGGAGGAAAGGACAGTGCACATGGCAGACTAACCACATACGGGTAACTGGGTGAGGGACAAAGCTGGAGGCTTCGTAAGTGTGGCTTCACCCCCGCACTCTTCAGTTTTCCCTCCATGCTCAGCCCACTTTCTCACTTGTATTCAGTGCAGGCTTTAGTTGATTGCCCTTCTGGGGGCAGGTAGGAATTTTTTTGCCTTTCCCTGACTGGCTTGGGAGAGGGGGTGCTTTTGCCTATCCTGTACTGTGGATTTGGGCAATTGGATTTGGTGGTGCCTTTAAATAGGTTTGGTCACTTTATAGGTTAGCAGGATTGTGTTGGGGGATGCAATGCAGTTCAGTGAGTACCACTGGCACCCCCACCTTTGGGGGCTATTGAGAGGGGGGATTATCGGTTTCACATTTCTTTATTTCTCCTGACTGTCTCCCTCCCTCTGATTTCTTTGAGTCCTGTAAACCAGTCTAAGGAAAGAAATGAAATCAATAACGCCAATTGCATTTCCCCCTTTGTTGATATTCCCAAATGTTTTCCTTACGTTATATAACAAATTCAATTTTTCCCATTCATTTGGAAACAAATCCTTAGAAAACCCCGGAGGGTCACAGAGCAGTAGAGGTTAAACCAGACCTTGTTAATAAAAAGACAGTTGTTTTACATAATTCCCGGCTGGCTCTTAATTTTAGCAAGTACTTCCACTAATAGTGAGTGCCTTTTTCTTGTTCTTTACACAGTGATTAGGGCCTAAACCACAAAGCCCATTCAATCACAGTCCAGTCTGAGCTTTATGACATGCTGCTACGCAGTCCAAAACTATCTCACTCCATTCTTCTCAAATCTCCTCAGACTCTCATTGTTTTTTGATGATGATCCACAAATATGTTTGTATTGGGAGCACCAGTGTAGAAAATCTGATGATTCCTGCATCTATATGAATTGGGCGCACCAGAGTAGAAAGCATTTCTTTGTTTCAATCTCTCCTCTGTCCCACTCACTGGCTGAAAAATTGCTCATTCTTTTTTTAGAAAAAAAAAAAAACCCACAAATGGGGGGGAGGGGATGTTTTTTACGCCTCTAGATTCCCTTACATGATGATTGAATGTGATATTAAAATGATGAAAATCAAGCTTTTCTTGGCTGTCTGTATTACTCTCAGAGCAAAAAAATCACTGTGAATCGAGTATTTGATACACGACATACATTTTCTTGCACTAGTCAACTTGAATTAGAAATGTGTGTTTTATATGGGAATTTTCTCAAGAAGTTCTTGGGGAGGGGGTTGCGCTAAGTGAGGCTATTCAGTGCTGAAACATCAACCAATGGTGCTTCACGTGCTTTCTCTGCATGCACTAGTTTTAATTGCCATTTTGAATGTGGTAAGGAATCCCATCTGCCACCGCTGCCGTCGGCTTGTCAAATAAAAGTGGCTATGTTCTTCAGATCGCCATGTGAATTATGCCCTATTAAAACTATTCCTTCTACCCCTACCTAGATAGCCATACTTCTCTGTCTGAGCTTGTGACACATTCCAAATCGTTACCATTGTCAACTGCAGTTTCCAATCACATTTGTATGAGCCAGCTGGTGTGTAATCTGCACTAAAAGGAAATGAAGACGGTAAGAAAAGACAGAACCACTTTTTTGACATTGTTTTTCTGCAATTCATTTTGGGATTTCTGTTGCTATTTTACAGAATTTGTTTTGGTTGTACTAGTCACGGCTCTCCAGCATCTATACTACCCCTGGTGATGGCTATCAAACAACAAATAGAGTTTTTTTAGGTGGGGAGGAAAAGAAGGGAAGCTTGAAGCTGCCATGGAGTGGTAAATAATAACAGAAATCAAGGTGTTATGATTCAGGACTTCAACTAGGCTTCTGCAGTTTCCACTTCAGCAATAGACTTGCACATGTTCAACAGTATATCAGGCCCTTTTGTCCCAGGGCTTTCCTAACACCATTGGTTTCAATCTGCTGGTAATGCTTTTTCACTCCAGATTTGAGTATCCCCACAGGTGTTTTACCAGTACTCTTAGATCTGTTCCTAGGTTTCAGTTCTCTCTCTCTTTTTCTCTTTCTCTCCCTCTCTGAGCATGTATTTCTCCCTTTTGGTCAGAGTCTGTTCTTCCTGTTTTGAATGGAAACTCTGCTTTCCACGTCACAGCCTCAAGAGGTAAGGGTAACAAGGAAATAGTCCCTAGACTTTACATTGCCATTATAAATTTCAAGCATATATTTGTAGTCCTAAAGAAGTATTGTATCTGTTGTATCAAAACTGAGATTCTCAGGAAACTGAATCCTTTGCCTGGTTCTACTTTTTGTGCTATTTCTGTGCTTTTGCAGGCTACAAAATCAGGTTGCCAACTGATGGGGTGGGGAAAATGGCCTGCCTTGTGCATTGTATAGGTGCTTGTTTCTGCAGGAAACAACAGCTGAATCTTTGCAATATGAATATAAACATGATCGCCTCTTACTTACTTATCAAGACAGAGGGGTGGATCAAACCATCCTCCAAGTAGCCTTTCTTTCTCTACAATTATTTTAATAAATAAGTAAACAAACTTAAGTACAGAAGAGCAAAATAAAAAGTTGGTAACACTGCACAGCCCTAATAAAATGCAGTGGATCATTTATCAGTTCAGAGAACTGGACAAGATGAGCTTGGAGATGTCTCAAACTCTACAATTTGTCATTGTATTTGTGATTAGATCACCTTTCTTGTTTTTTACTGTGAGGAAGTTTGAATGTCCAGTGGCTGGGAATTGTCATGTGCCTGATGTGTTCTCTAAACTGTAACTGAGTATCTGTCAAGCAAGCAGATTTCAAAGTAACCAGCCCTTGAGTTGAACAAAGTATGGTTTATTGATAATCCATGTGCTTCTATTGAGCCAAGTATTGGAACTGATACAGAATAACAGTAGAATGCATACTTAAAGGTGGCACATCAAAGGTTTTCTAAACATTGCTACAATTGCTAAACAATCCTGTATTCACGTGTGAAAATTCACACAGTACTTCTTTATCTCCTGCGGTTATTCTTCCTGGGTCCAGGCCCGGCCTGGGAAACTGTCCCTGGAGGCTTTATCTTCAAAGAACAAATTCCTGCGTTTGTTAGTAAAAGCGAAAGAGGCGCAAAAGAGGCGCCGGCTAATTCTCTGCTTTGATGTGCCTCAGCTTAGTTCAGGGTTAGTAACATTTTAAAGCATGGCAGTTATTCAGATAAACATGGACGGTTATAGAAAGGTAAAAAATTGCTTGACAGTATCACAGCAGTGCTGCGTACATCATATCTTTCTTTTTAGACCTTGGTGACCGCGGCTGCAATGCCACAATCAAATAAATTCTCCAGAAACTGTATGTTGATTCCACATTGTGGATATGTTTGGCTGTGTGGTTCATTTGCCTCTTGAGTGCTTGGTGAGCCACTGAATGTTGTACAACTCACTAACAGAATTATTTGCCTCCGACCAGAGAAATATTTCCTTTGCCCTCTTTTAAATTATGGATGCAGTCCTATGTATATTTGCCTACTCAGCATACATTCTATTGATCTCAGTTTGACTGCCTTGTCAGTAATATGCCTATTATCATGCTATAAGGCTGACAGCTGATCAAACCAAGACAAGTGGTTTGCACCAAGTGTGCGGAGAGGACCTGGAGGAGTGTGAGTCAGAGTTAGCCAGATGGTAGAGTTTGGTATTCTCCATACCCCCAGACTACTTCATGCTCGCAACAGAATGAGGTGGAAATGAGCTGTTAGGATGCAAACGTGGAAGAATGGACTACATCTCTTCAGACTACAGGTGGAGGATCCTTGCAAATATAATATCAGTACATCAGGCACAGGGGGGAGAGAAGTAGAACATTTCTCCCTGTTGTGCTAGTTTCTGTCTGCAGTGAGATTTTTCTGCAACGGAGTATTTTAAACTAGAATCCACCCATCAGCAATCTGAAATGGTACAGTCTATTGAACACAAACACATATGAACACATAATGTAACTGCCCTATACTGAATCAGCAGCTACGGTGAAGCGGAGAAAAGGCAGCAGCGCAGCGGCGTCGCCCGCTCCGCCCCGCCTCTGAGGTGAAATCAGAGAAGGGGAGGGTGGAGGGAAGGAAGGCATTTAAAAAGTTGTGAGGTCCCTTTAGTTGTGATGGACAGAACTCCCTTTGGAGTTCAATTGTGCTTGTCACACCCTTGCTCCTAGCTCCACCCCAGTGTCTCCTGGCTCCACTCCCAAAGTCCCCAGATATTTCTGGAATTGGACTTGGCAACCCTACCTCCAGAGGAATGGATTTGAGTAGTTTGGGAAACACTTGTAATTCTGAGAAAATGGCAGTCCACATGTGGAGACTGGCAGCCCACCCTTAGTTGTTCTTAGTAGAAAAACAGACATATAATGGGGCTTTGGAAAGGGAAATAGCACAGACCAAATGGAGTTTTATCTTTAGAAGGCTTTGTAGCAAAATCCTCAAGCTGCATTTGAACTTGGAGTTTAAACAACAGTTTGATGGCTCTTCTCAAAAACCAGCCTTGAGAACTGACTTGGTTTTGCAAGTGTGCAGCGGCATGAGCCCAATACCCTCCAGACTGTGGCATAGCCTAGGCTTTGAACTTCGTGTAATCCACTTACTTAATAACAAAGCTGAAATTAGATTTTGATTAGCTGAATTTTAGGTTAAAATCCATTCCAAATGATTGAATTAACTGACAAGCCAAGTGAGCTCCCAGCTTAACATAATTGAACCGGCTGGCAAAGCTGAACACGGTGCGAAAACTGGAGCCCAACGCTGCTTCCCAGCCGCACATTTTCTGATAATCCAAGTTCTCTGTGTGTCCCTTTTGCAGCTACATATCCATTTAACTGCCCTAATTTCTCTGAACTTTTGTTTATGCAAGCATTGTAAACCCTTGCCAGGCTTTTGGATAAATCAGAGCTCAGCTACAGATGCTAAAAGAAATAAATATGTCTGATTTATTCATCACAGCAGCCCTATTCACATGCAACTCCATGCGCAGCCGATATTTGCAACCAGCCATTATGCTTATCTGGATGGACTTTCTGATTCTGGAGAAGTTCTTTCTCCAATTCAAACCCTCAGCAAAGGTGAGAGAACATTTCCCTCCTGAAGCCCAGATCAAGGCAGCTGCAGTGCCGCCCTAGCAGATAAATAACGCATGCTGCTAAACTGTAATTACTTGAAAGGCAAAGTTGGCCAGGTCGTTGGTGGCAAACAGAGGAACTGAAAACGTTGGGAAGCTGGCAAACAATAACTTCAATCAAACCGCTAATGAATGGCAATGACACAATTACATGCAGGCAACACCAAGTCCCAACAGCTGCCTAATTAAAACCGGACTCAAACAAGGCAGGGAAAATAACTTCATTTGGATTCTATTTGCCTTGGTAATTCGGTGCCGGGTTGCTTTCTTTCCATATGGGGCTGAGTGTTTATAAAAACTTAATTAAGTTGGAAAGGAGATTGATATAAGTCTTTGTCTTAATGGACTCTCTTCCCATGGGATATTAAGGAACTGTGAGCCTGCTGCAGGACATAATGGAATCGGGGAGGGAGGTGGAAACAGAGAAGCAAGCTACCTTTGATTGTGTTGCAGATACATGGCTGATGGGTTTTTGGTTTGTGTAACTTTCCTTTTTTTTAAAAAAAAAAAATCCAAATCTCAGAATTGGTCTCCAAGAAGCTATTTATAAGCTGTCAAGAGAGGGGCAGCATTTCACTATCAAATTTATATCAAATGCATTTCTAACTTCCTCCCAAAGTGGCAGATAAACAGGAGCCAGAGTTCAGCTGTGACGCAAGATGCATTCAGGGGCATGAGGGCAGGGAGAGGGCTATGAATAACTGACAGGTGCAATTTGCAGAGAAGAATGGGCGCAATGCTGGCACAGCAGAGAGCCAGCCAGGAGCAGATCTGACCAAAGCCAAAATCAAGACAGATAGTAAAATGAAAGAATTTACTATATGACAGCCCAGCAAGCTTTAGATGATGAACAAGCATGGATTTTCACCCAGTTTAAATTTTTCAAAACAATTCACTCTTATGAAAACTACTAGTACAGCTGAGTCACCTTGGTGAGTTTCCATCTATAGAAAGCTGTTTTTAATCAAATCCATCTAGTATGTTTGATAGCCAGTATGGGGGGAAAAAAAATCAGCTACGAGAATACATTTGTGATGCAGATCTGGTGCAGAAGACAATTTACCACTCTGACTGTCCACCATATAAAAATGTGGAGCTGCTTTACTGCATGATTTACTGCAACAGGATTTCTAGTATAGCCCTCCTATAGGAGACTGTTTTTCTGCTCCACAATGAAAACATTTCTATCAGGTTGGCTTCTTTTGCACTAAAACAGGAGACCAGTTTATTAAAGGGAACTGAGCAGTACTTAATATCTTTTGACTTTGTACACTGAATTGTAATTATGTTATTAATCTGCAATATGGATGCATTTGTTTCATTTACAAGTGCCACGGTCTTTGGCTAATGCAGTAATCTAATCTACAATGCCATTCACAATCCAGGCATTGCTACAAAAAGTAGTGTGTTCACTCAACCTACTTCTAACCACCTAAACTGGTTGTTTGAATCAGCTTGTGTGGAGATATAAAGAAAAAGGCTTTCTTTTATATGTTAATCAAAATCCTTCTGGATAACTGCTAAGAGATATGCATGTGTTTATGGGCAGTGTAAAAACTGGTAAGAATCCAGAAATAAAAATGATAAATCAAAGGTTATTTGGTAGTTTGTAGGTATAAGGGCCATTTCTAGACTTCCACTTCCCTCAAGGATTATTTCTCTTAGCATAAAAGATATTGTGATTTGGCACCCACAGCATTATATTCTGTATACAACCAATAGATTGGCTGCCGAAGGTGTACAGGCCTGTGGCAGGAGTCAGCTGTATGGACGTTCCCTTATCTTTTTAAAGCAATTCAGGGATGTGCTGCAATGCTGGAGAGCTGAACATTGGTTGAAACACTACACCTGTAGGAGGTGGTAGATTTTTGTAGTGTTCCTCACCTGCTTCCCTTAAGGTAGTGTTACAGAGCATTCTGAAGCACACCTCTCAGATTGCATTCTCCATTTATAAAGCAACATTTTCCAGACTCTGTTGAAAGGAACCATGGTATTCCTTGGAAGCTTAGTTGGTATGTCAATGAGAAGGACAAATGCTTCCCACAATGAGCAGCCGCAGAAGAGCACTGGGCATTTCTAGGGAGTGGTCACAATTCATGCAAGGTAATGTTGAGTCCAACTGGCCCTCCATGAACTGAGAACTCTCCATCAAAACAATCCAAAATGCATGAGTTCTATGGAGGTCATGCAAGGGTATCTCAGCAAGGGTAGCAGTCATACACATCTTCCTTCACCATATAGATCTTCCTTCTTTCTCTGATGTGAATGCTAGCTTTTTCAAAACATATTTCCCACATGCTTCCTCAAAGGGCAGTTCTGATTATCCTAGGCTATGAACTACCTCCTCGGGTTGGTTTTAAGAAAACCAAGAGTATGTCTGATATACTTATTAGGACTGATTTACACACACATAAACCAACAGAAGGTCCCAGAGGCCAATTTAAATGTGGTGCATTAATTTGTAATAATATAATTTGGATTTTATGTACAGTGTTGGTGTGCAGTTCTTTTGGAATTCCTAATTTAGCAACCTCACAGAATCCCACAATTGACTATATTCCAAACTCATAAAGAAAAAGTACCTTTAACTTTTCTAGGGTGGGGGTGGCAAAGTCTCCTCCCACTGAAGTTCCAACACACTATGCTGTTTCTGAGGACATACTGACTGCCAGGTAGGGCTGACAATTCCAGCTTGGGATATTTCTTGGGATTTTGGGGCAGTGCCTTGGAAGATTGAAGTTTGGGAAGGGGAGGGAGCTCAGCAGGAATGTCATGCTATATACAGTAGGGATGGGCATGAACTGATTGACAAAATTCATCATGAATTTTGGCCAGTTTGGTGTTCATGAACCAAAGAACCACAACAAACTTCCATTAATTTTGGGACAGTTGCTGTGGTTCGTGATCATTCATACAGAACAGAACACAGGGATTTGAATGCAGGGATTTACTTCTGCATTCTACTATTCACAAGAAACAGTTGAGGGGCAGGGACCTCACTGTCACTCAGCTACTTGGTATAAATGGCTTGGAGCCATTTAAACCCTGCTATGAGCTTCACACAGCTTTTTATGGGGAGCAGAACACAGGGTTTAAATGGCTCTGAGTCATTTAAACCAACAGCTAAGAGGTGGGGAGAACTCTCCCAGTTTAAAAGCACTGCTGAGCCAGCAGGGAGAGTTCTCCCTGCCATCCCAGGTGTGGGCAGCCTCCTTTAAAGGGACTGCAGGAGGGAGCCCAAGACTGCTGAGCTGGTGGGGAGAGCTCTCCCCACCATCCCAGCTATGCAGAGCACTTTAAAGGGGCTACAGGAAGGACCCCAAGATCATTGAGCCAGCGCTGTCTCAGCTGTGGGGTCCCTCATGCAGCCCACTTTAAAGAAGCACACAGGTCAAGGCACACAGCTTTCATGCTCCTCCTCAGGAAACCTGGGCAGAACATTCCCCTGCAAGAGCCAAGAGTTAGTACAGATAGGCATAATAAAGACTAGGATCTGCTAAAGGATCTGTAGCAATTCCCACTGATTAAAGAGCCCTTTGCTCACAGTGAATGGGCTGGTCCAAGGTTGCTGTCTGTCCACCACTTGTTCAGTTCAAAATGTAAATTGCTGACTGAGGCCTCAGCAGCAATAGCAGCCACGAGGAGACACAGCCAGGGGTAAAAGGGGGCTGTTTACTATTGAGCAGCATTGAAGTAGGACATAGGCATAAACTATGAAGCGGCCTCGAGCCCCCCCCCCCCTAGATTTTCCCATCAGGGGCTGAGCCCCCTCCAGGCATCCAACACAGGACTTGGGGGATCAGGGGCTTAGGCCTCCCCCAGGTAACCAGTGTTTTTCCAAGGTCACCTCTGGCTTAAGCAGAAGCAGGACTTGATTCAGGGACACCGCCCAGCAGAAGACAGCCCAGGGCAGGAGAAGGCAAAGAAGAGTGGCAGAGGCCTGACCGAGTCTATCATGGGAGCCTGACTGGTGTGTGGCCACTAAAGGGGCTACTGTGGGAAACAAGGAGGGAGAGAGGGAAACAGAAAGGGGGGGGGAGAAGGAGGAGAGAAAGAGAGACCTCCCCTTTGTTCTGCTTGGATCCAGAGCTTCGCATCTGAAGGCAGATCTGCGTGCACCTGTCAACCCATCTGATCTCCCCCCTGGCCCCAGTTCTTCCAGGTCCACTCCCCTAGAGAACTGAGCCCAGTGTGAGGGACTGGAAGAGCCCAGGCAGCCTCCAAAGGCGTGGGGAAAGCAGCTGTTCAGGCCAAGGCCCTCCTTCCTCCTGTCACATCTCAGGGTGCAGGCAGGAGGGAATCTAAAGCCGGTCTGAAGTCAAAGTTCAAGGAGTCAGTCAGGAGCTGAGTCACCACAGCAAAATCGCAAACCAGAAGCAGAGGTCAGTGTCCAAAGCCAAAGGGTCAGGGTGCCAAGGAATTCAAACCGGTCAGGAACTGGAATCAGGAAGGAGCGTGGATGCAAGCCAGAGAATTGACTTGTTGCTTCCACAAGGTTGCCAAGTCCCGGGTGTGAGTTATATGGGAGCCTCAATCAGCTGGCTCCTTGGGTGGCCATAGTTCTCCTAATATTCAGGGCTAATAGATCGGAAGCATTGGTGCGCTGCATGTCTGTGCTCTGCCATAGTTCGTTGAAGTCGGTTGCACATTCTTGAGATGGGAGGGGGAGATCTTGGAGGAGGCTGATTGTCAAGGCACCAGCTGGCACGGGTGCCTGGAATGTGGAGGGTGTGATTGATGGGCCAGCTGTTGGTTCTTCCTGGTCTGTTAACCCTTCCAGCTCCCCCTCCTCAGGGCTCATGACACCTCGCTGGCTGCAGGGATCCCCAGGTCTTTTTCCCCTGCCCAGCTCGGGGAGAATGCTGGAAGTTCTACAGGTGCCAGGCTCTCTTACTGGCTGGGTGTTGCGGAGGTTGGTGACAGTTTGGGTGGCACTTTAGCACCTTCCACCCCTTTTGTTTTCCGAGTGGAGCCGTAGTCATCTGCCTGGCTGCACCTCAGGGCGGGCCAGCAGGCACCCTATGCAGGCAGCCATTCCTGGCAGCCCCAGAGTGGGGGTTTCTCCTCAGAAAAGGGAAGCGGAGGGTCCTGCCAGACTTCTTGGGCAGGCATTCAAGGTCAGGCTGGTCTAGAGGGGGAATTGCAGCTGGCTTGTCTCAGAGCCAGGCAAAGATGCCTGCTGCAGCTCAGGGTGCACCCCCCAGCTGTTCCCCTGCCCACCAGCTCATGTTGGTGGGTCGCCCTGGGGACTGGGAGGCACTGGGAGGCAGAGGGGGTGGGAGCACCACCCACATGGCCCAACATGTCCCAGAATCCCTGCACACACCAAAGGGTGGGGATGTGTGGGGCCTTGGTAAGGGCAGGGGGAACCTTTGCACCCTGCTCGGGGGCCAGCAGCAGTCTTCTTTTTGTGTGGGAGCCCAGGCTACCAGCGCAGGAGAGCGGCGAGGCTGGCCCAGGCTGCCTTCCTTGCCTTCTCCATAAATTCATAGGTAGTGATAATGGAGGCCCCAACCTATGATGTCACTGAATCCAATGTCTCTGGCTGAGCCCCAGCCCCCCACCCCGGAAAATTGAAAAGTCTATGCCCTTGGAGTAGGAGAGCCATCATATCTTTAACTACAGGAAAGGCAATACAGTAGTGGAGTCAGGGGCAACTGGAGTCAGTTCCATGCAGCTAGTCAACTCTGACAATGGGCACTCTGAGGTGGTTAGTGTCATGGATGAGAAGCTGGTTGCCTAAGAAAATGACATACAGCTAAATAAACCCTGTCATATGACTTAAGTTACAGCCAGGAAGGGTGGTATGTGGTCATTGATGGGTGAGAACCTAAGAAAATTGCACCATATGGCTAGCTTGTCACCAGGGAGTCAAGATGGACAGGTTTTAATATCCCTACTTAGTCCCGAAAAATCAGTGGTGTAAAGTATTATGGGATTAGATCATTTAGGTCTGGAAGAATTGGGGAAGCAAGCTCTAAAGTAAGAATTGGACCCACAGAGCCCCTCAAAGTTGGGAAGCAAAGCGTTAAACCAGTTTGTTTGTTGAGGAAAAGCATGGCAAAGAATGGGGATCAGGAGAGAGCAGCCTGCCAATTTATACCCAGTCCTCAAGGAAAGAATGCCAAGGTAACACTGTGCACATTCTAGATTAGTGTTCTCTGTTGGGCATATTTCTAGTACTCTGCATGCTGATATTTTCCCATTTCACCTGTGTTGCCTTTTCTATAAGATATATTCTAGTTAATTCTAGTTAATAACAGCCTTTCCTTATAAGGTAGTTTGACTGTACTGAAGCTCTAACCTAAGCTTATAGTTGCTCAAATACACACACATACTCACACTCCACCTTCTGGTGACCTCTTACACTACAGTGTGTAAGCACAACAAAAATAAGATACTGCTGTCCTTAACTAGAAATTATTGTATATAAAACTTATCTTGAAGATCAAGGTCTTACCTGGCTCCTGATGGGGGAAAGTTTCTCATGCACCCCACATGCCCGGCGCAATGATATCATCTGGAAGTGACATTATCACACCAGGCATGTCATGCAGAGACGCTCTACCAATTTGGGTAAAAAACTCTATGGTGATATGGAGTTTTTTACCTAAATTGCTAGAGTTCCCCTCCCCGAATCACATGCCCAGCATGATGATGTCACTTCCAGGTGATGTCATCATGCTGGGCACATTGGATGCGATGGAACTCTTTGGAGGTGGGTTGGGGGCCACAAAACCAGGGAGACTGGGAACCCTACCAAGGAGAAATGTAGACAGTGCAGACACTTAACTACAAAACACTGAACAAGCTCCTCTTGTGATCTTTGAAATGAAACGACTACTGGCTACTGCCTGAAAAGTAGTGTGTGTCTAGCTGAATTACAGGCATTATAAAGTTGCCGCAAAGAATAGTGCTGGAAAATGCAGTAGGATTCATCATGCCTCCCCTTCCTACACCACACATTATGTTTCTAGCTGCTGTCTTGACTTTCCTCAGCTTCCCTTCTCTTATCTCTCAATAACAGCAGTTATTCCCTCAGATATCCTATAGATTGCTGGGATATCAGAATCCAGAACTAATCCAGACCGAATTTCTGATAACCAAGTGTCATGCCTGCCAAGAGACAGAGCCCCCGTCTCCCTCAGGGAGGCTGGGCAGCTAGCAAGCTTCTTCTGCCTGAATGACCAACAGAGCATCAAATACTTTACTCAATGAAATATTAACTACCCTTCACAGAGCTCCACACCGTACATAGCCTGTTTGTTTCTGCTTTGAAATGGGACTAGCTGTGCACAGATTGGATCTCTGAGGATTTGCTTGCCAGCTGTGGAGCTGAGAACAGGGCCGGTGCTAGGCTTTCTGGTGCCCTAGGCGAATCACCTGCTAGCGCCCCCCCCCCCAATTATTAAAAAATACAGGGAAATTGAAGAGCGCCAAACTTGAAACTTTTCACATTTTTAATTTACTGATTTTTAATTTTTCAAAAAAAGTTATGTTATAAAAAAATTGTGAGAATAAGTGCTTGCTGGCCATGTTAGGAAGGAGGGTGGCAGGATAGGATGAGGTGGGAGGCCAAGTCACACATCGGGGAGACAGGGGTGGCTTGGCTTTGTTGAGGGCAGCTTGGTGATGGGAAAGGACAAGGTGACAGTGGTCGGGAGCCAGAGTCATGTGTCAGGGAGGGGCATCCAGTGGTACCCCCTAGGCCAGGTGGTGCCCTAGGTGACTGTCTACTTTGCGTACTCCAGCCATTTGATTCTTTCCACTGGGATCTGGAATCCAATGCTGGAATCCAATCCCAGCTCATCCTTTTACCTGATACCTATGTCCTTACACCTGTCTCATGATATCAAAGCTAATTCTTAGTACTCTTCCATTCTAGGCATGGCCATTTTCCTCTTTATACTGCACTGCATCAGTCAGCCCCAATGTTTTCTCTTTCCAGGAATCATAGTCAAGTTGCTCAGAAGTTTCAGTTTATTCATCTCAGGGTTTGTAGAAGAATAATTAAAGTGAAGGATCTAGAGCCAGAATGAGGGAGGAACAATTTTTTCTCAGGACCTATCTTCTCAGCCTCCATTCTAAAGTTTACCATCTCATTTTTCCAGCATTCCTGTTTGTTTGTTTGTTCGTTTTTTCAGGAGACAAGGTCTGAGAGACGAAGGCCAATATAGGCACTTCAAATATATTGATACATGATGGCTAGCTGAATAATGTGAATGGGTCTATGGGTTGGCCAGAATTGGTAGTGGGCATTCAGGGATTCTGATAAAGAGTACATTAATATTCTTTTATGGTTCCTGATACTTCCTGAATGAAACCTAGATCCCTCCAGATGGCTGTCTTGAAAGAGCTTCCCAATCAGAGCGTGGAGAAGATGTCATCCATTCAGCTGAGGTGAGGGATCAGGTGTATGAACAAATGTGAAGAGACCACAGTTTGCAGTTTTGAAAGAGAGTGATAAACGGCAGATATGAGAGTTGGCTAAAGGTGAAAAACTTATAGAACAGAGGCAGGTGTCCTGTACTGAGCTGACCTCACAGTTGGCCTGTCCAACATGCATACCGAACCAGTCACCTAGGATGTCAGAGCTATAGGCCAAAAACTCCTCATTCCTGATGGATAGGCCAGCTGTTTTGTGTGGGGTCAGGCCAGCCACTTTGTGTGGTGCCAGCCCAGCCCTTCCAATGCGTCATGCTTCATCTTCCCCCGGCCAGGTGCAGCTTGCCTAAATAGTACACTGCCTTTCCCAGGCAAGACATTTCATGCCCAGGCAGTGCATGGTTTTCCCTGCTTGGGCATGACTACTATTGAATGGAGGTGCCAAAGTCATAATTTGCCAAGGGCACTGGAAACCCTTTGGCTGGCCCTGGCTGAGCTGTTGGTCCTTCTAATCTAGCTCATAATTGTCTGTTCTGACTGACAGATAACCTGTCAGCATAAGAGACACAATATGATCTTCCCCATCATCTGCTACTTGAGAGCCTTCAACCTGGAATTTTCTATATACAAAGCACTAAACCATGGCCTCACCCTGTGTTTGTCTCCCCATATAATTCCACCCTTTCCCTCCATTGAACAAAAAGCTCCATATAGTATGGTCTTGGAGTCCCCATATTTTTCCTCTAAAGCAAAAAACCACAACCTGAGGATTTGGAACATGATGTCCCTGCCCCTACTTTCCTGATCAAAGCAGCAGCCTCCTGTAGCTGCATTTAGTAAAAAGGTCAAGTGCTCAATTACAGACATCCCAGCATAAAATATAAACAAAACGCTTATGGAAAAAGAGAATTTCTTATTATTTCATATCAGAAATAACATTCAGGATGCAGAACTTCCTTTCATAGAGTTTTACACCTGGAAGGGCAGCAGGGAAACATTCCTTACAATATATTATTTTGAATATCCTTTCTAATTCATTGTCACTTTCCGCCTTTTCAGCATGTGACCTTGGGCCTTTTCCCAAAGCCAATTTCCTAAAACTTCTTTATGGTAATATCTCAAATATGAGAATAGTAGCCATATAGTAAACAAAAGGCAAGATCAAATTCCCATTGCTGAGTGACATTTTTAAGCATCCAGGTTCAGGGTTCATGAAAATGTCCTTTCCTTTTCTGCAAAAAGATTCCATTTCCAAAAGTTAATATTTTTGATGAGTCATTGTCCAGTTCTTTTGAAAAAGACACCTGATAATCAAACACATATTTTCAGAATATTCTGTTTCAGGAATAGGATACAGAAATGACCAACCTGCATGTGGGGTGTGGAGTTCTCCCAGAATTAAAACTGATATCCAGACTATGGATGGTTCTCCTGGATGAAATGGCAGCTTTGGAAGATGGCCTCTATGGCGTGAGATCCTTGCTGAACTCCCTCCCCTCCTCTTCCCAAACTCAGCGCTCTCCAGATACTGCCTCTCGATCTCCAGGAATTTCCCCAGTCAGAGTTGGCAACCCTGGCTGTGACACTCATGATTTATACCAAAAGATCCAATTCCTCCAGGATTGTAAGCATGTAACAGGAGCCACTGGCATTCTTAAAGTCAGCTTGATAGACACAACCTTCCGTTCTCATGGCATGGATCCTTGATGAATTTTAAACCTGATTTTAAATTTACATGAGCTTTGCTCTTCATTTCCCTGTACGTTGAGCTGCATGGAAGAAAGGCCTTTTTGCAGTGCCTCTGCAAAGACTATTTAACTCTTAACTCAGCTGCTGCAAACAATGACAGCTACCTCCACTGCCCCTGCAAATGAAGAATAAGTTGTGATGAAAGCACTTGCTATAGCAAGGTAAGGTCACTCCTACCTTCCTACATTTAAACTACCCATTACTGCAAATGTTTTTATGTCAGATGTTATTCATGAGTCATCAGTCAATGATTGTTTCTTAGAAGAGAGTTCTGATTATTTTTTAAAAGATCATTCAGGAGCACAGGCCCCAAGCACACATGCCAGTCCTTTGAAACAGTCTGTCTTGCCATTGTAACTGCAAAGATGCTAGGACTCAAGAAAGACACAATGGGAATTAAAGGATTTCTAACAGTCTTCCCGTGGACAAGGTAAACTTGCAGATGTCACAGAACTGTCTCCAACTCAAATAGGGTTGCCAAGTCCCCAGATTCCTGTAACGGGGGACTTTTGTACATGCAACACAATGACGTCACCCGGAAGTGATGTCATCAAAATGACGGTGTGCATGCGGGCCACTCTAGGCATTTCCGGGAAAACTCTATGGTTTTTCTGGATGCTCTAGCCATTTGGGAGGAAAAACTCTATGATACCTATTGTACCATAGAGTCTTCCCTCCCAGATGGCTAGAACATCCGGGAAAACCGTAGAGTTTTCCCAGAAATGCCTACAGCGGCACCATTTTGATGACATCACTTCTGGGTGATGTCATCGCACCAGCGACATAGGGGGAGGTTCCCCCCACTGGCCCAATGTGGGCTGGGGGGTTGGGAACCTCCCGGGCAGCCCTAAACTCAAAGCAGAAAAATATGAAGCCTAATGTTTTCTGCTCTCTGACCTAGATAGCTCAGGTTAGCCTGATCTCATCAGATCTCAGAAGCTAAGCAGGATCAGAACAAGTTAGTATTTGGATGGGAGACCCCCAAGGCAGTCCAGGGTTTCTATACAGAAGGAGGCAATGGCAGACCACCTCTGAATGTCTCTTTGCCTTGAAAACCCTATGGGGTTATTTTAACACAGCTGTGATTTAATGGGGGTCCCGATTCATTTATTATAATTCACATACACTTGCTATCTCAATAAAATGCAGAACTGTCACAAAAGTTGTTAGTTTCACAAATATCTATGATATTTTAACAAAAAAAAGTATAACAGTGATTCAGTTGTGATAATTTTGTACAGTTTTTGATGCTTTAAGCAATTACTGTTTTTACTGCTGCATGGTGGCTGAGGAGAGGGGTGTAAAATCCCTACATTTTAAACAAAAATGTTCTGGTGATGTAAAAGCTTTATCAATTGCTGTTTGCATGTTGTAAAAAGTGAAGTTTAGCTCACGCTCTGACCTTTTAAAAATCTCATATATGCATTTAAAGGATAATTAGCCACTTGCTCACCCACTTCTTTCTTGCTTGCCATATTAAATGGTTTCTCTGAGGCTGACTTACTGTGTGATACCCTCTTTGCTGTAAGATCTCCTGAAAACAAAATACAATCCATACTCCTCTGGAGGTGCTTCCTTTCTTAGTGTTGCCCCATGGATAGAAACTTTGTTCACAAATTCTGCATACTTCATCACAGCCAAGTCCTGTGCTCTGCAGCACTGAGACAGTGGCACATAACACCCCTCCCAAAAGATTCTGATTATTGCTCAAGAGCAACTTCTTCTTTTGCTCTGGAACTGGGACCTGATTCTGACTCCCGGACTGGGATATGATTGCTTGCTTGTAGGGATGCGGTGCAATTGGCAGTGTGCAGGTTTGACAGGTGAACATACTGTCTCTGACAGCTGCAATCACTCGAGAGCTGAACCTTAGATCTCTTCGCTTCATTGCCATCCACTTTGAGCACCTGCTAAATGGTCTTGCAGCTGCATGGTCATTGAGGTGTTTCAGTTGCAATCCTTTCTGCCTTGAATGTCTTTTTTGCACCTGCACAGTAGGGGAAATGGACTGTTCATTAAAGTCATGAATGGTATTCAAATGCTGCATGGGGCTAGACAAACGCACATGAGCCAAATAAGCTCAGTGATTACAAAGGCTTAAATAAACATCAATAATAAGACTTTTTGTTAAAAAAAAAATTGCAGTGTTTGTTTATTATCACTCGCTGACCAATTGTTTATTTAGGATTGGCTGCCAAGTGGCAAAGAATGATCACAGGTCTCTGGGGGAGTGAGGACACTAGGATTGCATGAGGAATGTGTGAGAAGGCAATATGCACGAAATGCTGCCAATTACACGGAATGGTCTGAATATACAAAACATATCTGGATGAGCAGGCTCAAGCTGCTCAAGAACAGCCAAACTGCTCATCAAAAAATGGGGTGTTTTTTTTTCCACTTTTCTTTAAAGATGTGTGTGTGTATTGATTCCAAAGATGTATGCATAAGCAATTATGTTTAAGACAGTGTTATATGTCTGTATGAAGCATGATGTTTATTGTTTCTCATAAAATAAAAATTTTAAGTTTAAAAAAAAATGGCTCTTTTCTTGCAACTGGCAAGCAGACTGTGAGCCAAACAGCTGGGTGCTGGGGTACACCTACTTACTTTTACAGTTGTGCCGTGCAAATGGTATTGAGAGTGAAGAGGACAAGAGGTGGGGGAATACAAGCCTTTGCAGGGGCATAGACGTTTCAATTTTTTTTTGGGGGGGGGGGCTGGGGCCCAGCCAGAGACATTTGATCCAGTGACATCACAGGGAGGGGCCTCCATTATCACTACCTATGAATTTATGGAGAAGTTCCCTCCCCATAAATTTAGGGAGTAACTCTTCCCCCCCAAACAATGCCCATGGACCGGGCCAGACCCAGAAAAAGGTGGGAGTTGGCCAGTGGTTATAGTGGTATCTCAGAGGTCACTTGCTGTGTCCTGTTTTTGAAATTCACTTTTAGAATAGTCATTTTAAGATCTGCAAATATACATATCATGTGCATATCATGTGCATAGGACAAACTAATGGTCACAAATTTGACAGTAAAAGGCAATACAGAAAAGCTTTAGGGGAACATTTCCATTCTCCCCCACTGTTTTCTGATGACCCTGAAGCACAATCTCCTTACAAAAGTGATGATTGACCCAAGGCCATTCCAGCAGCTGCAAGTGGAGGAGTGGGGAATCAAACCCGGTTCTCTCAGATAAGAGTCTGCACACTTAACTACTGTGCCAAACTGGCTGTCACCAACTATATGTTGGGTTCAGTATATGCTATAGTTGCAGCTGATACTGATACCAGGGCTTGACACCTAAATACTTCAATTTTCACTTATACTCAGAAATCAAACTTTCATTTCATTTCATGTATTCAACATATCCTGTCCTACCCACAAAATGGGCTCAGGATGGCTCACATCATAAAACCAACAACAGCAAAACAATAAATAAGATTAATAGCAAAAAAAGGCTCATGTCAGATAAAATAAGTGTGTGTACAATCTAAACGAAACAGTGTACATGCGCACAAAAGCTGATGCCCAGAATAAAACTTGGTTGGTTCTTAAAGGTGCCACTGGCCTCAAATTTTGTTCTTAAAGGCCTCTGATCTTCATGGCCACACTCAGTCTCACTATCCCCCCAAATGTAAATTGGAACCAAGCAAGTATTTTGAATCCACCACCAAAGAGAGCCTGCAGTCTGACTGTTGGTGCATTAAAAGTGAAGTGGGAAGGAGTGTCACTATTATCTTGACAATTGCTGCCCTATCCAAGGCTGATTGGTTCATCGTCTTTTCCACCTCATGAGACTTTCAAGTCAGGAGACAAGCAGAAATGGTTTGCCACTGTATTCCTCTGCGCAGCAGCCTCAGTTGTCCTCCAAGCACTAACCATGGCCATTCCTGTGTAATTTCCAAACTCTGATGAGATCTGGCTAGATTGGGATATGAGGGCTGTGACTTCTTTTTGTATAGAAGGACCTCTGGCGTGGGGGAAGCTCAATTAGCATTTCTAAGGAGCTGAGCTTGGGTTGTAAAGTCATTAAGTCATTCATAAAGTCATTCACTGACTTTGAAGTTCAGAGGGAAAATCACACACAGCCTTTATCACCCCATTCATGCCTTTGAAGCCCCAAGTCCTGTGTTGATTGCCCCGCAGGGGCTTAGCCCTGGGTGGGAAAATCCTGGGGGGGGGGGGGGTGGAGCCCCCCAGCCCCCATGTACTTTACGCCTATGAGCCTTTGTACTGCATTCACAGTAATGTTGGTGAAACAGCCCTAATTCCCTTTGCCAGGCTATCAAGACAATCTAGTAAGGAGAATGCAGGGTTTTAGGGGCAATTGAAAAGGCCAAAGGCCAGATAGTTCCCACTCGCTTGACTAGTACAGGATGCCACTTCAGTATAGCAAAAGAACCAGCATTTGAAAATTGCAACACAGCAGCCAAAAATGCTCCAAAGAAGCAAGGAATGATGCAGGAGTCATTTCCAAAAAGGAAGACACTGGGGATAGGTATGGGTGTGCTGCAGGAAGTGTGCTTCTCAACCAATGAAGAGAGACTGGGGAATGTGCTCTCTGGGCAGGCATTTGTCTATGTTCATCCACCCTTCAGCAAAAATGCAAATAGAACACCATTGGGATTTATAATCTATTTTAGTTAATTGACTTTATTGGTTTTTATGTTATTGTATTTATTACCCACTGTTGTAAAATCTCCCAGAGCCTGGCACTAGCCAGGATGGGGCGATTCATTAAACTGAGTAAATAAATAAATATAGATTAGATAGGGCCTTTTTGGGTGCAGTGAGAGAATGGTATGGATTACTTGCTTAAGGAAACATAATCTGACAAGACTGCCCCCAGGCATCTAATAATGGGGAGGTTTCCCAGGCTTAATTTAATTTAATTTATATCTCACTTTACTCCTGATCAACAGGAAAAATACCATTTCACAAAAAATACGATAGAACTAAGAAAAGAATAAGCCATTACCCATACTGAGCTCCCCTCACAAGCTATCAAAATCACACAGGAAAAGTTACATTTTGCAGAACTTGCAGAACCATCACCATGTTTGGGCCTTCCTCACATTTCCAGGAAGACTTTTTTGTTTCATCTGGTGTTCCCTCAGTGATTCCTTCTTCCTCCTCTATGTTTTAATTGTCATGTTTATTTGTCATATTTTTGTCATATTGTTATATTTATTTCACTTGTCTGTTTGTTTATATTATTTATAACTCACCTTTCTCACAGGGACTCAAAGCAGGCTACCCAACATGAGTTAATACAGTCAACAAAATGGAACATTCAATAAATGATGCATTAGGATTGTAGAAGTCTGGAATCTTCAGAAAAAACTGTAGCATATTATAAATATTGACATGACACATTAGGCAGTGCAGAAATTACATAGTAGGATCCTATTTACAGTGAATTATACACAACAGTATAGACCACAGTTCCTAATTATTTATCCAAGTCAGTTTATGAATGATTTTGTACAGCATTGATGGGCTTATCAGGGATGGCAATGATTTGGAGGAGGCTTGATGACACTGTAAGTACTGGTCAGGAAGAGCTAATGGGATGAGTGTTGACTGTCGCTTGATTAAGGTAATATGAGTGGAGATAGATCTGCAGATAGGAGGGTACCAGGAATTCGAGAAGGGACCCTAAAGTCTGGAATGGCATCACTTGAATCTTAATGCTGTCAAAATGAGGATGAGAGTGATTGGGGGGGAGCTCATCTCCTTACAGCACATCATTTGGTAAAAATCTAAAAAAAAAATGTTTATTTCTTTAGAAACTTTTACGCTGCTTCTCCATGAACCAGAGTGGCTTAAGAAAGATAACAACAACAACAATAGCAAAACATTCAAATTCAGCTTTAACCCTCCCCTCAACACCGGCCCAAGATAAAAACATAAACCATAAAACAGACCACTGACAGTTTACAGTAAAAGTTCCAGAATAAAATAAGCGTTTTAAAAATCACCTTCTTAATTAAAACCTGGATGAACAGAAATGTTTTGGACTGGTGCCTAAAAGAAAGCAATGTTGTATAATGTATTGAACTAGCACTTCCTTAACATGCTTCCATACACTTTTAAAGCCAATTTTTTTAAAAATTTTGTTTCAGAGTTGTAACATGGAACAAAAGAAACAAAGGTGTTCAATATTTGTGTAGCCTGGTCCTAATCAGGTGGATTAAGCAGCAAGTGCCTTTTCTAACAATTTGAGTGTGGAGCCTGGGGAAGGTGGGGCTTGGGGAGGGACCTCAGGGTGGCACTAAGTAGCCATGTCTGCTCGTGTAGCAAATAGTTTTTCACCATGACCAATAAGCTGCACAGTCTTAAGACTGTGTAAAAGTCTGAAACACCTATTTTCATGAGAAACTCACTATCCATTTAAGTTTCTGATCCTCGTGGGTTAAAGCAAAAGTGTGAACAACCAAACATACAAATGGATAATAAATAGAAAGACCACAGATTCTAATTACATGATATTTCCTACAATCTCATCAATTTTAGAGGCCTGGATAATGACTTTAAAGTATTTGCAATGCTATCCTAGGCAAAGTTTTACCTTTCTATGTTCATGGAAGTCGGTGGGCCTAGAAGGGCATTAACTCTGCTTAGGATTGCACAGTTAGTGTCACAACATGCTGGAGAATAGTAATAAAAATGCTAAGATTATATTGTAAAGTAAGAGTGGAAAAGAAGAGAAAACACTTTATTTAAGCTGAAGAGGGAGGAGATATTCCACCTAGTCTTGCAATAGCAGCACAACAAAAGAAAACAGGGAAGAGAATGCGACAGAACTGCAGGCAAAGTAAATTGCTTTCTTCGCATAATGTGTTTCTTATTCTTCCATGTGGTTTCGATGCTCCAGTTCCCAACTGAATGAGTTTCAATTGTCTGAATCTCCACACTGATGGAAGGTCAACAAGGAGCGGGAGGAAGGAACAATTGTGAGTTGCAGAAAAAAGGCTGATGGGTTCTTATTCAGGCTACCTGATAATGCCATAGCTTCATTACCAACTGGATGAGTGCAGACTTTCAGCTTGTACAATGCAACAGCTTGCTGAAAATGCAACAGGAAAGGACAGAGGAGGAAAAGTGGGCCAGGTGATGGGAGAAACATATCCCAGTACCAGCATGAAAGAGAAGTTCAGTGGCAACTTAAAGCAGAACCATTTAGACTAGCAGAATCTACCTTTCATGACTTAGAGTTCGTTTCATAAGATGCTTAGGAGTGTAAATCCATCAGACTGACCAATATACACAACAAAAAAAGAAGCAATGTTACAAAAAGAGATGGATCCAAAAGAAGAGCCAATATTCACTCAGAGTAGTCTCAAGACACTTCCAACTATTGTTAGATACAAAACCTGTTAAATTACAAAACCTACTGCAGAATGAAATGAGTTAAGCAGATAAAATAGTTTCGGAAGGTAGTCACGCTGGTCTGCACTACAGTAGAAGAGCTAGATTCAAGTCCAGTAAGACATTAGAGACCAGAAAGATTTTTGGTTTATAAGCTTATACTTTTTGGAGATAAAAGCTTTCAAACGCTTATATCCTGCTACTGGTCTTGAATCAAGCAGATACAATAGGAAATTACAGAGATGGAACTGAATTATACAATTGACATCTATACCAGGTGTGGTGGTATGAAGCCTTTAGCACCTATAGGCCCTGTTCACACAGCGTGTTGAGTCCGTGTTAAATTGATCTGGTTCTGTTCCGAATATCTTTGTTCCGGATATTATTGTTCAGACTGCTATACTACAATTCGAATCACTCTGTGGTGAAGCCGTCTTCTGCCATCCACATGATGGCACCATGCAATTCTTTTTTTGTTTCCCCACTATTATGCGCACATGTGCATAATGCACACGAGCACATTGTACGCATGTGCACACATGTGAATATGTGCACATGTGCATGCACATGTCAGAAAACATTGTGTGGTTATGCGGTTATATGTATATCACTAAATAGTAAAAAAAAAAATGGCGGCCTTAAACCGGATGTCTGAGGCTCCTTTTGTTTTGGGACAGCCTTCAGACATCCAGAAGTTGGTTAATATCACAGCAGAACTATCCAGACAGAGAAAACTACAAGGTGAAACTGGACAACTCAAAAAACACCACAAAGGAGCAGGTAACAAAATAATCTGGTTTGGAAAAGGATTGGAGGGGAGCGACAACGATTGACTACCAGGAGGCAGATGTTGCTGTCTGATCAGCCACTTTTAATCCAGTAGGAAACAGCAGCGACAACTGGTTAAACTGTGTGTCTGAACAGGCCCTCAGTGTGCTAGGAATCCTAGGTCCCTATGATTCCCCCCTCCATAGTGGGGGTAGACTGACTTGAATTTCTTAATAGGTTCTAATTCAGCAGTCTTAATAACACCTTCTTCCTTCTCAGCCTTTACTCTAGAACAGTTGTACTCCTCACAATCCACAGCTACATGCTCCAGTCCATGTTTCTTTGCCCTTCTGTCTCTAAACTCTCATGAAGAAACAGGGCATATAAGGACTGGTTTTGCACATAGCTTACCTCGCAGTCACAATCCTGTTCCCTCCGCAGCGTCTGTCGGATTTCCCACCATCTGCGCCAGAGTTACAGGAAGTGCCGTGGCTTTTGCGTAGCAAATGTAAGCTGGGTTTTAGCAGTTTACGTTTGCTACGCAGACGCTGCGACACTTCCTGTAACTTCGGCGCAGATGGTGGGAAATCCGACCAGACGCTGCGGAGGGAACAGGATTGTGACTGCGAGGTAAGCTGTGTGCAAAAACGGTAAAGGAGAGCACCTTTAGGAAAAACTTGTGGCAAAATGAATGTACTTCTTTATTTCAAAAGAGGATTGATCTGTGCAGTACACTCAGTGGATCTTCAAAAAGGTGGATCAAGATTCAGTAAGATAATTCTAGTTGCTAATTATGAATTTGTGATTGATTTGTTTCTGTCACATAGCACACTATTCAAAGACCCACAATTTAAACTTTCAAATCTGAATTAGAAAATCAAACATGAACTCTTCATTGTGAAGAATAAAACCTAATAATGTTCAAGTTCTAGTTAAATCAAATTCAAATGAGCTTTCAAATTTGATTCAGGCTTGTTTTAGGCCCACTTCAGATTTGATGAATTTCTCACATAAATAACTCTTTGAGGCAGGGAAATTCATTTAAAACACCACGTAGATCCCATCTGACCTCAACATTTTCACACAGCAAAATATGTGTACAGTTGATGCACGTGGTGATGTACTTAGAGTTTACTAGTGTGCACAGTTTTTAGAGATGTGGCTTCAAATCCCTGCTCAGTCATGGGATTGCTTGACAATCATGTGTCCATTATTCTCTCTCCATCACCTACTTCACAGGGTTGTTGTGATTAAAAAGGCGGGGAGGAGAGCCAGTTATGGCACTATGAGGTCCTTGGAGAAAGGATAGGGTAAATATTAGTTGGATAGGTTTCCATGCCTTCTTACTTATATGGAAACCAGTGTGGTGCAGTGGTTAGAGTGTTGGACTGGGAACTTGGAGATTGGTTCAAATTCCCATTCTGCCATGGAAAGTAACCTTGGGCAAGTCCCACACTCCCAGCTGAATCTGTTTCATAGGGCTGTTGTGAAGAACAAAACAGAAGAAAGGGGAATGCCACGGAACAACCAGGCCCCGGAGACAGCTCTGACGCCTTTGATGAAGAACAGCTGAATTCCATGCCGATCAGCCACCAGCCAGCTGCAGCTAAGCAGTCGGACGAGGAATCACAGTTGAGAGGCTATGAGGTGTGTGGTTCATCCCCACCCCCACCTTTGGAGTTGACAGTTCAGGGTCGGCCACCCAGGTCCACAAGAGCAATGTTGATGCAGGTGTAGAGGGGATTTACAGGATCAATTCAACACAGGTCAGGTTGCTTCAGAACTCAAAACTGGCAATCAGCTGCAGAGGAAGGAGAAACATCAGCAGAGGGGATATGAAGCAACTGTTGCAGGGATGACACAGGGCTTGAAGTGTATAATAGTATGGGAGAGGAGCAGCTCCGTAGCTAAGAGTCAAAGGGGGAGGGGGCCACAGGAGGGGGGCCATGGGGGTGAGAACAAGCAGCTGGAGAGGCTGGGGGCCATCCCTCTCCCTGCACTCCTCTGAGGACACCAGCACTCCTCATGCCTGAACTCCAAGTGGCAAATTTGCTGCATGGAATTCAGATGCACGTGGCCCCTGCTTGCAAGAACCATTTAAAGGGACCTTTTAAATGCTTTTTGCAAGTCAGGGCCAGATATGCCTGAACTCCAAGTAGCAAATTTGCCACTTGCAGTTCTGGCATGCGGCCAGCAGCCACCTTTCTCCCTCCCCTCCTGAAAGATTTAAAGGGCCTTCTAGATGATTCTTGGGTCATGTGTTCCTATCAGCTGGTGAGCACTTTAAATCTCACAGGAGAGGCGGGAGGGGTGGCCACTGGTGGTTGCTCTTACAGGTGAGGCTTGAGGTGGAGATCCCCCACCAGCCAGCTAGTGAGTGGCAGGCAGGAGCCCACAAAATCAGGGGATCCCTGCCCCCACCTGGGGGGCTAAGCAACCCAAATAGGGAAACATGGAAAATAGAACAGGGGATCAAAGCCAAGAACAGTCTCCATGAAAACCAGCCTCACAATAATAACACAAAATCCAAAAAGGAGGGTCAGAGGATAATTCCAAAAAGTGAGTCCAACGCTCCAGTTGAATATTATCCACTGCAGTTTGGCAATCAATCAAGCGACGGAATCGTACTGAAATTCCCATTTCACTTTGGCTTCCACGGGCTTTAAATAAGGCTTTTCAAATCAGTTCAAACAAAATGCAGTTGCTTCAATATGCCTACGTCCATTGTCACAAGATTGTTACTTTATTGTAACAATGGATATAAGCATATTGAAGCAACTGCGTTCTGTTTGAACTGATTTGAAAAGCCTTATTTAAAGCTTGTGGAAGCCAAAGTGAAACAGGAATTTCAGTATGATCCCATTGCATGATTGATTGCCAAACTGGGGTGGATAATATTCATATTGGAGCATTGGACTCTTGTGAAGAACACTCACTTTTTGGAATTGTCCCCCGACCCTCCTTTTTGGAGAAGTCTCATGGATTGCATGTTGTAAGACTGTGGGCATGGGGGAACAGACGTTCTTGTTTATACACATATGTATGTCTGTGTTGAAGAGAAATTTTCTACTTTTCATAAGAGTATTGCATGTATTGTGTGTTATTATTGTGAGGCTGGTTTTCGTGAAGGCCGTTCTTGGCTTTGATCCCCTGCCCACTTGGGAGCTGGTATCTCTGCTTCAACATGTTCCCTTAGACACTGACTTGCTGCTGCTGTATCTTGCTTTCTGGAAAACTCACCTTGGCCTGCTCAGACAACTCTCATGTCATTATTGACTTTGTTTATTAAAATCTGGCATACAACCTCTGATAACCAGCTCCAACTATCTGCCTGAGTTAGCACCTTGAATGCTGACACCTACCTAGGGTTTCCAAGTCCAATTCAAGAAATCTCTGGGGACTTTGGGGGTGGAGCCAGGAGACTTTGGGAGTGGAGCCAGGAGACACTGGGGTGGAGCTAGGAGCAAGGGTGTGACAAGCATCACTGAAGCCCAACGGGAGTTTTGGCCATCGCATTTCAAGGGACGGCACACCTTTTAAAATGTCTTCCTTCCCTCCACCCTCCCCTTCTCTGATTTCACCTCAGAGGCGGAGCGGAGTGGGCGACGCCGCTGCGCAGCTGCCGCCTCTTCTCCGCTTCACTGTAACTGCTCCTCCGAGATGGGTTCAGGCTGAGCCCATCTAGGAGGAGCAGCTACGGTGAAGCAGAGAAGAGGCGGCAGCGCAGCGACATCGCCCGCTCCACTCTGCTCCGCCTCTGAGGTGAAATCAGAGAAGGGGAGGGTGGAGGCAGGCCAGGAGCGTGGCGAGCCACGAGTCCAGGTCCTAGAAGGATCCAGATTCACGGCTCGCCACTCTCCTGGCCTGCCTCCACCCTCCCCTTCTCTGATTTTACCTCAGAGGCGGAGCGGAGTGGGCGATGCTGCTGCGCTGCTGCCGCCTCTTCTCCAGTTCACCTTAGCTGCTCCTCCAAGATGGGGCGGCTCGCCACACTCCTTGGCGCCGTTTCCCCCCTCCCCCCGCTTCCGTTTTTTTTGAGAGCGGGGGAAGAGGCTGTAAATCCTGGGGTCCCCCGCTAGGGCGGGAGGGTTGGGAAGCCTACACCTACCTGAAGCAGAAACAGAAAAAATGGAGGCCACTCTGGGATATAAGCAGGGTTGCCAGGTCCAGCTCAAGAAACTGAGTTGTTATTGGACTTGAATCTACTACTTCAGGGCAGACCAGCATGGCTACCTTCTGAAACTATTTTATCTGCTTAACTTAGGGTTGCCAGGTCCAACTCAAGAAATACCTGGGGACTTTAAGGGTGGAGCTAGGAGACTTTGGGCATGGAGCCAGGAGCAAGTTTGTGACAAACATGACTGAATTCCAAAGAGAGTTGTGGCCATCACATTTTTTTTCATAAATATGAACTTTGCTGAAAAATTTAAAATAGTTAAAGACAGTGGAGCCAAACACAAGAAAGCAAAATAAATCTTACAAATAGCATTACAATTCCAGAAAGGGGGGGGGGGCGACAACCCCAAGAACAACCTTTAAAACACATCTACGAGTTCATAGGCAAGCTATAAATACAAAATCTCTTTGAAAATCTTAGTCTTATTGAAAAAAACAAACATATGTGGGGTCATTATCTATTTTCTCCAAAACTGGAAACCATTTAGTGACAAACCACTGTTGTTGTACAATTACCTTCCTTTTTCTGCTCCACTTCCCCAGTTCCTATTTTTAAGTGTTTTACCATCTATTATTGTATTGTCCTTTATGCATCAATTTTATGATCTACACTGGCTTCAATTTTTAGATTTTTATGATTCGCTTTTACTGCATTCTTTAATATTTATTCCAGCCCTGTTGTTTTAGTGTTTGTTTACTCTATCTATATATATCATTTTCTATCACCAAATGAACTACTTACCACAAATTCTATTTACTTTGCAAATCTGGCCATCATATATAAGGGGATCGCACTCCTCTTAAATGCCTTCATTCCTTTGGGAATAATGGAGGATAGGGGTGCCTTCTTTTGGGGCTCATAGAATTGGACCCCCTAGTCCAATCTTTTTGAAACTTGGGAGGTTTTTTGAGGAGAGGCACCAGATGCTATGCTGAAGATTTGGTGGCTCTACCTCAAAAAACAGCTCCTCAAGAACTCCAGATACTCACAGGTCAATTCTCCATTATACCTAATGGAGACCGGTCTCCATAGGGAATAATGGCATGCCCAGCAGACATTTCCTCCCTCTCCCACTTTCTGATAACCCTGAAGTGGTGGGAGGGCCTTCAAACTGGGGGATCCCCTGCCCCCAACTGGGGATTGACAACTCTAGGTGGAAGGGAGGGTATATGAGTAAATAAATGAAACAAATAAATCTATGTGTATTGGTCATGTTTGACCCACTACTGTTAAGGCTGAAATCTGCAGACTACTTTATCTCAGTATTTCAGAACAGCAAGCTCCCAAAGCAGACTTTCACAGTTTCGTACATAAAACAATCAGATTAAATTACTTCCACATAGCTAGAAAAGGCGAGGAAGCAATCAATTCCTGCAATCTTTTTCAACTTTCTTCATTTCTAACTCAAAAACAAAAATGCTATTTAAGTACTTAAGTAGGTGTATTGACGAAGGTCATCTTCATGATGATTATAGTTTGTTCCCATGTCAGAAAAGTAATAAGGAAGGGGTGGATCTTGCTCTGAGGCACTCCTAGAATGACTGATGGAACACTTCAGGAGGACTGGGTCCCCTCCGGTCATGAATTAATTTTAGGATCCAATAATTAGAGTGAGAAATTGTAGTCTCACTAATGTTTAATTATATTATCCATTAAATTTGTAATTTGTATTTCCATAATTTTTCTGTGCGCTGCTTTTGGATCCTTTTGGGGAGAAAAGCTGTAGACCAGGGGTCCTCAAACGTTTTAAATAGGGGGCCAATTCACTGTCCCTCAGACTGTTGGAGGGCCGGACTGCTGTTACTGTACAAGACCACGGGCCGTCAGTTCTCCGTCTTCTGCATCTCTCTCCCTTCCCCACACCACACACCCCGCATCTGGCCCACGGGCCGTAGTTTGAGGACCCCTGCTGTGGACAAATGTCATCAATAAATACATGTTGCACACAGTGATGAAAGTGGATTACATGTTTGCCCAAAGGTCCTTTGTTACTTTATCACTCTAAAGGTGCTTCCAAAGGTCACCCCAGTAAACAACAGAAGCATGCAGAAGTGCAATGGGATGTATCTTAACAGCAGTACTTTCTGTTGCAGCTGTCTGGAGCAAACATTGCTGTCTTAGTGCAGCACTAGCTCTTCTTCCAGTTCCAATCCTGGGTATATGGACGAGTACTGAAGGGAATATTATGGATTACAATGGGGTTTGATCAGCTCTGATTCTGAGTGTCTACAAACTCAGTTCTGTGGAGGTACACTGAAATCAGTGTGGAATATGACCTCAATGTTTTGCTGCAACTCCAAGTTCTCTCAGTAGTCCTTACCTGCAGGTTAATGTTTGTATGATAGTACGATAGCCTAAATGTTCTTTTACTTCAATAATACTGTATCTTGGTAGTAAATGTTCTTTTACTTCAATAATACTGTATTTTGTCAGGTCGTTCACAAAGGGTTAAAATGGATGGATATATTTCCTCCGTGAAGATCTTAAATACTGGCACCCCTCAGGGATGTGTCTTGAGTCCACTTCTTTTCACTATTTACACGTCTGATTGTGTTTCTAGCAGTCTGAGTAACAAAATCATTAAGTATGCAGATGATACAACGTTGGTAGGGCTCATCTCTGAGGATGATGAGTCTGCGTACAGGAGGGAAGTTCAACAGCTGTCCCTTTGGTGTAAAGTAAATAATCTTATTTTAAATATAAATAAGACGAAGGAAATTATAGTGGATTACAGGAAGAGTAGTTTGGACACCCAGCCGTTGTTTATTGATGGTGTTATGGTAGAACAGGTGACAGAATGGAAGTTTCTGGGAATTACCATGAAACAGGATCTAACATGGGGGGCAAATACTTTAGCTCTAGAGAAAAAGGCCCAGCAACGACTATACTACTTAAGACTCTTAAGATCACTACAACTGTCAGGGAGTCTGCTGGTTGCCTTTTATCGTAGTTCCATTGAGAGCATTTTATCTTATTGCCTCTGCGCGTGGTTTGGGAGCTGCACGGAAGCAGAGAGAAGGGTGCCTCAAAGAGTGACAAGAAGAGCACAAAAGATTTGTGGATGTTCTCTCCCCTCATTGGTGGATCTGTATAATATGGCATGTAAAAGGAAGATACAAATGATCCTAAGGGACCATACACATCTGGGCCATTTGCTTTTTGAGATCTTACCGTCAGGTAGACGATATAGAGTGTTGAAGGCTAGGACAAACAGATTTAAGGACAGTTTTTATCCAAGTGCTGTGGTTAGGTTAAATGCAGGGTTATGAAGGATTATCTGTTTTAGATGTATTTAATGGTTTAAATGGTTTTAATGGTTTTATGAATGTTTAATGGTTTTATGAATGTTTATTTAATGGTTTCAATGGTTTTAATGGTTTTATGAATGTTTATCCGTTTTAGATGTATTTAAATGGTTTTAATGGTTTAAATGGTTTAATGGTTTTAGATGTATTTAAATGGTTTATGAATATGTGTGTTTGATGTGTTGGTATGTTTGTGGAAGAGCACCTCATTTCGTTGCTCTCTTTTTGTTGAGAACAATGACAATAAATTCATCTATCTATCTATCTATCTATCTATCTATCTATCTATCTATCTATCTATCTATCTATCTATCTATCTATCTATCTATCTATCTATCTATCTATCATCTTCCTCTGAGCTGCTGGTTACCTTAGCAGTTGAGTTAGGCTTGAAGAAGGTAGGAAAGATGTATTTACTTTCCTCACATTTGGAAAAGGCACTTTTACAGTGATCCAGTTATATTAATAAGCAAGGAAGGTTGGGAAGACATATAATATCCAGGGAGTGGAGAATGAGACATTGAGTCGGTCACCAGAAGCTATTCAGAGAAAGGTCAAAGGCTTCACAGGAAGAAGAACCAGTGATCTGACCCTACAGTAAGGAAGAACTCAGCAAAATCTTCAAAGTGTCCTGTCTGGCCTTTATGTGAATAAATGTTTTAGACACTTGCATTAAAATGCAAATTCCTGTCTTGCTTCCTAGTTTATCATTTGACTCGTTATACAATTTGCCAGTTATAGAAGAAAAATTACCATAATGGGCCCCCAGGGAACAGTTATAGAAAGGATACCAAACATTACTTATCATCCCATTCTGCTACAATTATCTGCCACTTTTGTTCTTTATATGTTGGGTGTTTTTTCCCCTCCTGGAAAAATTTAATCCATTAATAGGACCCACACAGCTAGGTATAGCATGGTTAGGCACAGTAAATTTCTGTTTTATTTCCTCACCTTTAAAAAAATGATTTTCTACCAATGCACATATGTACCTTTTCTCCTACTCGTATCGTTGCCCTGAGACACCACTTCTAATTGTTTGGAAACACTGAGTCTTTGGAGATTGGGTCCTCTTTGAAGAACCCATCAGAAAAAAAACCTTTAATGTTGCTACTTCAAAAATACAGAATGGAAAGAGAAGAGAATATTTTCATGTGCAGGAAGGACTGTTTAATGCGCTGTTATACAAAAGGAATTAAAGACTCTCTTTCTTCCCTTCCACCTCCATGGGAGTAATTTAGTTCTGGCCCCATGAACTCTTGAGAAGAACAATTTCCTTGTTAACCAAAAGCTTTTTGGTCAGCATGGTACTTTTGAAAATGATGCCACTTGGAAAGCAAGGAAAAATGCAGTATAGATTGTCAGCAAGCCACTCTGTTATTTCTACAACATCAGTTTTAACTTTTAAAAACCCTGATTTTAAATTTATTTTTGAAAGTAATTTTAGGAGTGATGTCCAGTTAAAGGAGTCTTCCAGAGACATCCTAAGCATGTTTACTCAGAGGCAAATGCCACTGTATTCAATGGCTCTCATTCCCTAGTGAGCATCCTTAGGTTCACAGCTGCAGTTAAACATATCCATTTCAATCAGTCCACTACTGGCATAAACTTAGAAGAAACATTCTCCCTACTCTTTCATTCCCTTCTGTGCAAATGATTCATCTAGGGTTGCTAGGTCCCCTCTGTTGGGGAAGGCCTCTCCTGGCATTGCAGTGATGTCACTGGTGACCAGGGATTTTTTTTTGTAGACAAAGTCCAGCAGGAAGTCATTTGCATATTAGGCTGCCACCCCCCTGATGCCAAGCCAACCAGAACGGTGTTCCTGTGCATTCCTACTCAAAAAAAGCCCTGCTGGTGGCATAGCAATGTCACTTTCAGTGTGCAGTGTCATGGCATTACTGGTAACAAGGGATGCTCTGGTATTTGGGCCCCCCCAAAAAAATGCTACAGTAGAAGCTGTTTTTACCATGGAGGTTTTGCTTAATTACAAGAGCGTCCTGGGTTGCTGGCAATGCAATGACATAATTGCTGGTACACAGCACTGCTGCATTGCCAGCAAACTTGTTGCCATGATGGGCTAGGCTCCCCCCCCCCCACCCCACACTGCTGGTAAACCTAGGGTTGCCAAGTCTGATTCAAGAAATATCTGGGGAGGAGGAGGTGGAGCTGAGAGTCATTGGGGTGGAGCCAGGAGCAAGGGTGTGACAAGCATAATTGAACTCCAAAGGGAGTTCAGGCCATCACATTTAAAGGGACTGCACACTTTTTAAATGCCTTCCCTCCATCGGAAATAATGAAGAATAGGGGCATCTTCTTTTGAGGCTCATAGAATTGGACCCCCTTGTCCAAGCCTTTTGAAACTTGAAGGGTATTTTGGGGAGAGGAACTGGATGCTATGCTGAAACTTTGGTGCCTCTAGCTCAAAAAGCAGCTCCCTCAGAGCCCCAGACACTTGTGGATCAATTCTCCATTATACCCTATGGGAATCGGTCTCCGTAGAGAATAATGGAGTGCCCAGCAGGCATTTCCCTCCCCACCCTGCTTTCTGATGACCGTGAAATGGGGGGAAGGGCCTCTAAACTGGGGAATTCCCTGTCCCCACCTGGGGATTATATAAAGACCAACAAAACTGTGGAAAATTAACGAAAAATACTGTAGGTAAATTTATAAATATAAATGGATTATTCAGAAAACATTTCAAAAAATATCAATTTTTGATGGGGATTGGCAGCCCTAGGTAAACCCCACATCCACTGACCAGCTGATCAGTTGCGAGTGGGGGTGGCTGCCCCCAGGAGAATAGTGCATGACTGTGGTGCACATGTCTCAGCCATAATCCTACAGGCTACATTCCCTCTTGTGCAAGAGGGAAGGGAAAATGCTTTTTCTAAGGCAGCAGTGGCAGCTTGTATTTTTGCAAAAACGATTCAGTGAAAAATAAATCTGGTATTTAATGGATCAACAATTCATCAGCTCAGCTTTGAAACCTTAACTGACTTCAGTCTGGCTAACTTCCAAGTAAATGTGCTTAGAACGATAGTCCAAGTGGGTTTTTGTTACTCCCCCTCCCCAATTTAGGGTTCCCAAGTGTCAGGTTTTGAACTGGATGGTCCATTATTTTCTAATTAATAGGGTTCCCAGCTGTAGGTTAGGAAATATCTGGAGGATTTGGGGGTGGAGCCTGAGGAGGGAGGGGTTTGGGGAGGGGAAAAACTTCAGTGGAGTATAATGCCATAGAATTCACCTTCCACAGTGGCCATTTTCTCCAGGTGAATTGATCTCTGTCACTTGGAAATCTCCAGCCACCACCTAGAGGTTGACAACCCTATTTAACATCTACATGCGGCCTCTTGCCCAGATTGCCCGAAGGTATGGGTTGGGGTGTCACCAGTATGCTGATGACACCCAGCTCTATCTACTGATGGATGGCCAGCCTGTCTGCGCCCCGGAAAATCTTGACCAGGCACTACGGGCCGTGGCTGAGTGGCTCAGACTGAGTGGGCTGAAGTTAAATCCTACGAAGACAGAGGTCCTTTGCTTGGGCCGCCGCGGCCCGGGGAGGGGGATCCCCCTGCCGGCTTTTGATGGTGCGCTGCTTATGGCGACGGACAGGGTCAGGAGCTTGGGGGTGCTATTGGAGCCTTCTTTAAAGATGGAGGCTCAGATAGCAGCCGCTGCCAAGTCCACATTTTTTCATCTTAGACGGGCAAGGCAGCTGGCCCCCTTTCTGGAGCGCGACGACCTAGCAACAGTGATCCATGCTACGGTCACCTCAAGGTTGGACTACTGCAACGCCCTCTACATGGGGCTGCCCTTGTCTCGGACCCGGAAACTGCAGCTGGTGCAGAATGCCGCGGCCCGGCTGTTATTGGGTCTCCCAAAGTGGGAACACATCCAGCCGGGTCTCCGGACTCTGCACTGGCTTCCAGTGATATACCGAGTCCGGTACAAGGTGCTGGTTATTACCTTTAAAGCCCTATATGGCCTGGGACCTGCCTACCTGAAGGACCGTCTCTCCCCACATGTTCCCCAGAGAGCACTGAGGTCAGGAACACAAAATCTCCTCACTATCCCCGGGCCAAAAGAAGCCCGTCTGAAAGCCACCAGGGAAAGGGCTTTCTCCGTTATGGCCCCCGTATGGTGGAATCAGCTGCCGGAAGAGGTGAGGGCCCTGCGGGACTTGGCGCAGTTCCGCAGGGCCTGTAAGACGACCCTCTTCCAGCTAGCCTATACCTAGCCTACATTTATCTAGGATAACAACTTGAGGAAACTGGCCAGCCATCTGTTTACAGGAAACTGAATTACTTTGTTTTAATGTTTTAACTGTTTAACTATTTAACTGTTTTATATTTGAAATTGTTTAATTTTAAGTTTGTTTAACTGTTGGAAGCCGCCCTGAGCCATTCGTGGGAAGGGCGGGATATAAGTCCCAAATAAATAAATAAATAAATAATAAAAATGTTAAGTAAGCTTGTAACCACCCCAGCCAAGCTCCATGCATGCCCTCTTTCCTCTATGGCTTGATAAAGTGGCAACACCCGCTTATTGTCCAGTCAATTGCAACCAGCAAGATTTGAAAAGAACGGCATTTACCACACAGTGGCCAGGCAGGGTACTCCCAGATAAATTCTATTGGTTCGCCTGAAAAAAAATGAAAAGGAAGAGACTTTCACAGCTAACCAGTTGAGTTCCCATGTTGGTTCCAGTTGACTATGGGGGTCAATGGTGGCAGGACTGTTATCTTTTAAAGAAAAGTGAAAAAGAAATCTGTGAGAGGGGTTCATGATAGGGAAAAAGACTGGAGAGCTTGGAGACAGCTTGACCCTTGGGAGGAAATATGTAGACAGGGTGCAAAGTGTCTGCCTTGCATTTTTATCTTTTGCACAGCCCTGGTGACTGCAGCCAGTTTATTGCTATTAAGTACTTCAAAGCTTCAAGACTATGCACACTTACTGGTGAGTAAGTGCCATTTAGCTTCTTGAGGCTTATCAAAGATTTCAGGTTTTCACGGCTGGTAACATCATTAGGGTTTGTAGAATCTTTCGGGCTTTCCTTATCACTACCCTTCCAGGAAGCCCCACCAAACAATGGGCACATCCACAAACCAATTGCCCTTTCACCACACCCCCTCCAGCCTAGAAATAGCAGCTCTTCAGCAGCCCTGGCCTCACTCAATGCACAGCAGCCAAGAAGGTCAGAGCGCCTGCTCCAGCTGCAACGCCACTGAGGATGTTCTCCGCAGCTGAGAACGAAACGTCTGGAAGAAAAACTTTCTCCAGTAGAACACGGCACTTGAGCCCGAAAGATTCTACAAACCCTAATTCTTGAGGCTTGCTTCTGAGTAAACATGGTTAACATTCCATGGCAATTTCCCCAGTGATTTCACTGCGAGAGTTAAGTATATGTTGCAGTTGCTAGCTTCCAGGTGGGGCCAGGAGATCTTCCGCTTTTACAACTGATTTCCAGCCGGCAGAGATCAGCTCTGCTTTGAAATGTCTGCTTTGAAGGGTGGACTCTATGGCATTATACCATGCTGAGGCCCCTCCCCTCCCCAAACCCTGCCCTCACCTGGCTCCACCCCCAAAGTCTCCAGGTATTTTCCAACACTGACCTGGCAACCCTATGTATGCTGTTTCTCTTTCAGGACAATGGAGATTTTAAAATGCTAGGCCTGGGATGGATTGTGTCTCTTGTTATGCCCATTTTACACTTTATATCATTTGCTAGACTATCCATGTAATCCTATGCAGATGTAGTCCTTTCTCATTATCTCATTGATTTCAGTGTGCTTAGACTGCAGTAACTATATAGGATTCCACTGTATGTTATTTTAAATATAATTGTGATGTTAAAAATGTATGATTTTTAAAATTCAAGCTACAATAGATTTGTGAGGCTTTAAGGTGCCACAGGACAGGTTCAAAACAGAACACTCTTTCCTATTCAAAATGAGACAACAGAGAGAGCCTGTGTGGCACAGTGGCTGGAGTGATGGACTAGACCAGGGGTCCTCAAACTACGGCCCGCGGGCCAGATGCGGCCCGCTGAGGATGTTTACGCGGCTCGCGGGGTTATGGCAAAATCAGACCGGAAGTGACGTTCAACCTAAACTCGCATTAGCACACTTCTGGCACTGGGCTGAGGCGGCGGAGACAGAGTGTGAGGTGATACCGAGGTGAGGTGAGTTCCCAGGCCGGGGTGTGTGATGTGGGAAAGGGAGAGAGATGCAGAAGATGGAGAACTGACGGCCTGCGGCCTTGTACAGTAACGGCAGTCCGGCCCTCCAACAGTCTGAGGGACAGTGAACTGGCCCCCTATTTAAAACGTTTGAGGACCCCTGGACTAGACTCAAGATCAAGTCCCCACTCCGCCATGGAAACTTCCTAGGTACCCTTGGGCCATTCATACATATTCAGCCTAAACTTCCTCACAGGGCTGTTGTGAGGATAAAATGGAAGAATAGAGACTATTGTAAGCTCTTTTATATCCCCACTGGGGGTGGGGGGTGGGATACAAATAAAGTAAATAAAACAAAGCTTTCAGTACATCAATAACTTGATGTCATGGAGAAGAGCTCCAGCTTGGTCTTTTTCCTAGCATGCTATTTTTCTATGTGTGCAATGTACAAAAGTCTCTGTACAGATGTTGTTGCTATGTTAGTCCCCCTTAAGGTTGACTAAAGCTGATGGAGGGGGGGCAAGCTGTAAGAGTTTGGGAGAAACTGACTTGAATCAGCAGCTGTGGCAAAGCATGTGCAACACTTACACATTTACATGTCCCTTGGGGACCATAATATGAACAGGAATTCAGAGATTTTGCTTTTCAGAAGCTATAAAATGGCAGTGTAATGAAAACTTAATATTGAATCTCTACATGTTGCACAACTGTTTAAAACCCAGAAATCCTTGCCTGTATTAAATGTGGTATAGTAGTACTTAGCATGCCAGACTAGGACTAGGTAGATAGGGTTGCCAATTGCCTTTAGAAAAATGGCCTGTCCCTTTAATAAAGATTTAACGGGATCTTATTTCCCTCTGTGCTATTACAAGCTTTGATTTTTGTCATATAGATATATGGGGTGTCAAATTTTTATCAAGTGTTTTCGTTGAAACTATGTGGCAATCCTACCCAGGCTTTATGAAGTTATACCTCTAGGTTCCCTAACTTCTTTAAGCTTGCAGACATTTTTGGTATTTTGAGAGGGGGTGGTGAGTGCCACCTCAAATACCTGCACCAGGAGGTGAAGCCAGATCTAATACCTCCCCCCCTTGCTTTGCAAAAGAATTTCAGAAGGGTAAAAAAGGAAATGAAGAAAAATCAAGGAGGTGATGGGGAAGGTAGAAAAAGAAATGGTGGCGGTGGAAAGTGCCACCACTGACTTATGGCAACCCCATAGGGTTTTCAAGGCAAGAGATGTTCAGAGGTGGCTTGCCATTTTCTGCCTCTGTGCCATGACTCCGGTATTCCTTAGAGGTCTCCCACCCAAATACTAGCCAGGGTCGCAACCTGCTTAGCTTCTGAGATTTGATGAGATCAAGCTGACCTGGCTCAAGGCTAACAGAAAGAGAAATATGAATTAAAATAGGAAGAAAAGACATAGGAGATTAAAAAGAAATGAAAGAAAATCCAAGGGAGGAATGGGACACACACTGACTAAGAAAAGGCCAGGTGCTTAGCAGGCCTTGTGATCCTCCATCAGCTATGACTACTATTTTCCCTGTGGAAAAGCCTTTTTTTTTAAAAAAATGAGGGCAACCAACAATGAGCCCTGCCTTACAACAGCCGGCTCACTTTCTGAAAAGCTTGGCAGGTGCCAGGGGAAGTACTGGTGGGTGCCATTGTTCCCATGGGGGCCAAATTTAAGGAACCATGCTCTAAACCAGGGGTGTCAAACATGTGGCTCGGGGGCCAAATCAGGCTCCTCAGAAGGCTCCTATCATGCCCTCGAGCAAATGGCTGTCATCTGCTTCCTTCTCCATCTCTCTTGCTTCCTTCTGCTTCGCAGCTTGCTTTGCCAAGCTTGCTCAATCACACAGGAGCTACAGAGCAAAGCCTCTATTTTCTCCATAGCAGAGACTCATGCCTTGGGGAGGAAGGGCGGGGAGAGAAAGCTTGCTTTGCCAGGCTCTCTTAGTTGTACAGGAGAGCTACTGAGCCAAGCCTCTCTTCCTTCTATTGGCTGAGGCTCCTTCCCCTCTTGGTCACTTGGAGAAGGAAGGAAAGAGACAGAGCTTCCTTTGCCCATTTCCCTGGATCCCATGGGAGAAATTCAGAGAAAGCACCTTTAAGACCAACAAGTGCTAATGTTTTAAGCATGTTTTATTTTAATTTTTTTTAAAAAAAATCTTTGTGTTTGAAGAAGATATTGGATTTATATCCCGCCCTCCACTCCGAAGAGTCTCAGAGCAGCTCCCCTTACCTTCCTCCCCCACAACAGACACCCTGTGAGGTGGGTGGGACTGGAGAGGGCTCTCACAGCAGCTGCCCTTTCAAGGACAACCTCTGCCAGAGCTATGGCTGACCCAAGGCCATTCCAGCAGCTGCAAGTGGAGAAGTGGAGAATCAAACCCGGTTCTCCCAGATAAGAGTCGGCACACTTAACCGCTACACCAGACTGGCTCTTTATAAAGTTTATATCTCTGCTACTAATCTTAAATAGGTATACACATGGCCTGGCCTGACATGGCCCAGCCTGGCAAGGTCTCATTTATGTCTGATCTGGCCCTCATAACAAATGAGTTTGATACCCCTGTTCTAAATGTTCTGCCTATGGTGTGTGGAATAAACAAGCTTTGAGGGGAAGATATTTGTGAGTTTCCTGCAATGTGCAGGGGGTTGGACTAGATGGTCCTGGAGGTCCCTTCCAACTCTATGATTGAGTCCTGGTAACTTTGCCTGTCAGTCGGAGGAGGGTGTAAACTTCTCTGTCCCTGCCCCCATCTGTGCTTATTGTTTTGTGTTTGTCACACATGTGTTCTCTTTTTAAATTATTATCTACTCTCTGGAGCTGATTTTGTATCAATGAAATAGAACATGAATATTCTATGGATAAAGGTATACGCCACATCACAACTTTGAATGGAGCTGAATATTCTCCTTTCCCTCTGATGTCTATATTTTTGTCAGTGGTTTTGGTTCTCCCCTTTTTTGATGTTGTTTTTATATGTTTGCGTATACACAATGTAATCTGTAACACGTGTTTTAATATGCAATGTGTGTAGTATTTCCAGGTTGTTTGCCAGGAGAATCATAGGTGCTGCCACTGACCACCACTGGAAGGAAAAGGGAACTCAGTGCCTTCAGTGAAGGGTGCCAGGTGGTGGCAATGGAGCAATCAGTGTTGTTTTCACAGCAACATGAAGCTACATGGCTACTAGTTGGATTGTGCAACCCAGCAGGGGCAAGTGACATCACGACCTGCAACCACACTAGTTACTACTATCCACTCCAAGACCATGTGCTTTTGCGGTGTTGTGAGAGCAGCACCACTTCCTCAGTTGCCACCTCCTGATTTCCTTCAGGAAATATACTAAGGAAGCAGTCCTAAAGACACTTTCCTGGGATCAAGGCCCATTGAATAACATGGGAATTACTTCTTGGGTGTTTTCGCACTGACCTTAATCAGCAGCGACGCCCCTCTTCACCGCGCAGGATCGGCGCGGATTTCGCACTAATTGCCGCGGAGCACCTGGAAGAGCCGGAAAGTCCCGCGGCTTTTGCAGCGCAAATGGAAACTGGTTTTTGGCGGTTTCCGTTTGCGCCGCAAAAGCCGCGGGACTTTCCGGCTCTTCCGGGTGCTCCGCGGCAATTAGTGCGAAATCCGCGCCGATCCTGCACGGTGAAGAGGGGCGTCGCAGCTGATTAAGGTCAGTGCGAAAATGCCCCTTGAGAATACCTGTGTAGAATTGCTCCCTAAGCCCCTTTCACTGCTCACCAGTGGTATCTATAGTCCTCCTGAGAATCACCACCGCACAAGATACACTTATGGTATTTATATGCACCAAATATATAATACATGAATAGTATAAATATGATATACAATGCTGATTTATTGACATACAAATCATGTTGGAAAATGTGCAGGAAAAAACTGCAGGAAAAAAATTGTCACAAAGAAACAGACGATAACATTAAAATAATCACAGGATTGATTTGTACAAAGGAAGAACAAAATTCTCATGGGGATTTTCAACTCAAAATAACAGGGATAAGATATTTCAAATCATCCCTACTTATGAATCTTATTGGGTATACCAGTTTAGCTCCTCTGTATTTTCAGTTGCTTCATCTCCATCTGTCCAGTTCCTAGATCTCCATATGCTGATTTAGCTTTTCAGTTCTTCTGAATTTTGACCACAATTACAGATCTCACTCCACCCTCCTGGGGGACTTGGCACCAAACTCCAGGCTGACAGTAGTGATCTCCTGCCTGGCTGAGGCCATGCCACAAGAGGCAACAGCAGAGATACCTCTAGTGGGAATAGGCAGGTTCCAGGAATCAGAAGGCCAATTGCACAGGCATGGCCCAGTACAAGAAGGGATCATAGGGAGACCTGCTTGGAGAGGTGAATAATACCTTAGGGGCAAGAACTGGAGGCAGAAAGGATGGCAAAAAAGAGGGAAGTGGCAACTAGGGATGCCAGCCTCCAGGTGGGACCTGGAGATCCCCCGGAATTACAGTTTATCAGACTAGTATGATTCTGCTTAAATATTTGCATTGGTGTATGCGTGGGCTCTCCAAAAGTCTTGAGGCTGAGGAGTGGGATAGAAATCTGCAAAATCTGAATTAAAACTGGGCTTAAAATAAAAAAGACTGTTGTTTTGGGACCTGGAACTGCATTTTATTTTGGGCCACAGTGACAAGTTTGAGCTTTCTTATTTCTCTACAACAGATCTGAAGGAGAAAGAAAAATGAATATCCAGAGTAAACTAAATGAAAGATTGAAGTGTAAACTCAAGCGCAAGTACTTGTATAGTTCTTCAAGTTGAATGTGAAAAATATCACTGGGGACCCATACAGACAACTATTTTTGATTTTTTTCTAAGACCACCATTGGTGATGGCCATATTTGAACTGCTATCAGTGCCAGTATAGAGCTCAGTCCATTTAAAATACTTGTCTTTCTGAACATCCTGGCTCGCAGTTCACTTCACCCTCTTGTTTCAGAATGGCAGAGGCTCTCCAGAACCTCAGGCACCAAACATTCCAAGCCCTGTTACTTAAAATCCTTTAAACTGGAAGTGCCTGTGGGTTACTGAATCTGGAATTTTCTGCTTGCAGAGCATGTGCACTGAGCTTTGTTCCTTTCCTTTGGATCCAACCTTCCTTCAGCCCAAGGCACTTTCCTCCAACTGAAGTGGTTCTTCTGTTGGAAGGAGATCTACTTAAGCTGATGAAAAGCTCTTTAGGCTAGAGAAAGAGTTCAAGCTTTGTTTAGTCAAATGGTAAGCTAAGGTAGGATCCACTCCATTGTGTCAAGTGATACAACTCTCATTAAATGTCAGTTAAAAAGTGGGGAAATTCTATGTAGAACAGAATCTCTATGAGGGAGGAGGGTCACAAGAGCCACGCATGAGTCCTGCACCACAGCCAGGTTGGGGCTGCACTGGCCTCCCCTCCTACAGGCTGGGACCTGATAAAAGAAGTGGGCCCAGCTGGAGGAAGGACTGCAAAGAAAAGAGGCTGCTAAGCTTGGGCCAAAGGAAGACTTACTTGCAGGCAGCTTGCCTAAGGAAGGAATGGAGACAACTCCCAAGGAAGGAAGGAACTCAAAGACTGGAGGCAAAGTGGACCAGGCATTAGAGAGCAGCTCCAAGCAGAGCCACTCCATAAGTGTGGTGTGTGTCAACAGACAGTCTTCAAACCTAAAGAGGGGATTGAGGACCTGGATTAAAGGGACAGTGCTCCTTATCTGTGTGTGAAGAGTATAGAGGGCCCTGGACAGCTGATGATGAGGCTGGGCAAAATGGGGAACATCTTGCAATGGGTGCCCTACCCCTAGAGTTGACAGCTTTGGGTTGGGAAATTCTTGGAGATTTGGGGGTAAAGTGGAGAGGGTAACATTTGGGGAGGGGAGGGACTTCAGCAGAGTATAATGACATAGGCTGCGATCACACACACTAAATAATGCACTTTCAATCCACTTTCAATGCACTTTCCAACTGGATTTTGCCAGTTCACACAGTAAAATCCGGTTGAAAAGTGCTTTGACAATGGTTTCAAATTGGTTATTTAGTGTGTGTGATTGCAGCCATAGAATCTACCTTCTAAAGCAGCCATTTCCTCCAGGGGAACTGATCTCTGTCACCTGGCAATCAGTTGAAATCCCATGAGACCCCCAGCCACTACCTGGAGGTTGGCAACTCTACCTGTCCTTAAGTGCCATTGAGCACAAGTATGACAGTCTCTCTGTGTGAATTACTTACTAGAAAATACAATTGAACATTGGAATGGACTGTCCAAGGAAAGACATTTGTTCTTCATGTTAGTCTGAATCACAGCCAATTGCCCTTCTAAAAGGGGTGTTGTAACAGTATCCAATTTAATAGGCTCCATATAGGAGAAAATTGACACATTTCTATGGCCCATCCTATAAAAAAGTTCAGGCCAGATTGCCTCAGTGGGACCCTCTGACCTTTAAAACCTGTAAATCTCTAGTATGCACTCTTTTCTCAGCTTGGACGCTCTGTTGACATAAGAAACGCCCTTTCTGCCTAACCACCAGCCGCCCACTCATGTTCCACTGCAAGCGCGGCTGATTCAATGCCAAGGATTTATAACCTAGAGCAAAGGTAATAAATCTGCTTTCAATTGCCCGTTACTCTGGGTCATTTCTTCCCAGCTGCACAGAGTGTGATACGATATCCCCAGAAGCAGGCTATGAATGTAGAATGTCTCCTAATCGTGTTATCTATGCAGCAGCCACCTCATAATATAATGTAATCATAACAAATTAATCCTCCCAGATTACCCCCCAGAAAGAAGGTAAATCCTAGTAACCCCATTTCACAGATGGAAAAGCTAAGCTGACTTGCCTGAAGCCAAACAATATGTCAAGCAATTGTTCCTTCCTAGGCTAGTCTGTACCACTCACCAAATCTCCCTGTGCTAAACACTGGGTTCCAGCTGAACATTTCTGCACATCAATTAGCTAACAATCCAGGGCAGCATCAACCAGACAAATCCATTTTATGGACAAGATAGAATAGTGCTACAAAAATGGACAGATGCCCTGCCCTCTCATTCACACTTGATTTCAGGAGATTTCCAGGATATCCATTCTTCACCACCAAGCCAACATACAACAAATTCCTGTTGACAAGACTGTGGCCCCAGTGCAGACTTCGTTGGTTTGGTAGGTTATTCATATGGTGATGGTTGGGTCTGGGCTTCAGAAATGTGTAGAGTTGACATTATCTGAATGATATGGAGTATGAACTGTACAGAAATTTGCAGCTGCCATCTCCCCATCACCTGTCTGACTGTGGAGCCACCTCCTCCAATATTTAAAGAGCACAGAGAAGGGAAAGTACTCATTTAAGATAGTTGAGATTACTACTTAGGTGTTTTTGTGTGCCTTTGGTGTCTGTTCATGAACTCAGCTAATCTTGCAATCAGTTCTTCTGATCATTTCGCAAATAAATGCTGCTGACTGAGAAGCTGCAAAAAAGATTGCTTCCAATATTGGTCATTTAAAGGATGTAGCCAATTGAACAGCCACAAAGAGGGGATTAACTACCAGCAATACCGTGCTTTAAAATACAATTCAGTCAATTTAATGGACCTGCCCATGTGAACTGGGCGCAAGCTTCTTCAAGCTGCAGTTTATTTGTTATTGATTTACCAAGACATAAATAGCTTTTATACAAGTACCAAGCTACTTAGTATGGTAGTATACTTGAGATGAACTGCAACAGGGGCTGTGGCTCAGTGGTAGAGTGTCTGCTTTGCATGCAGAAGGTCCCAAGTGTCTCCAGGTACTAGTTGGAGAGCTGTTGCCTTGATAAACCAATAATCTGACTTGGTATAGGGCAGCTTCATGAGTGTTCAACAGAAAACATCAAGCTGATCTGATTAGGAGCTTTCCTCACATATACCTGCCCCCCCCATCCCCTGCTGGTGGTTAGGGGGGGATCTGGCAATCATATATGAAGAGGAGTTCAATCAGTGTAAATTTGCCTGTCAAACATGTTCATGTTGATGATTTCAGCATGTCTAGTATTAATTCCACTAACATCTAGCGTGTCTAGAGAGGACTCAAGTCTTGTTTCTAATCGACCCCTAATTCTAAAAGGGAAGACAATGCCAAAAAGAATGCAAGAGGGAGAAGTAATAATAGTGATAGCCACAGGAAAATTGATTTAAATTTTAATTACTATTCTAACATTTAAGTGTTGAAATCTGAAATTAAAACTTTCTGAGCAGCAGGGTTCAAAATTGTGCCCAAACTAGATTTTGATGCTTCTTGAAATAATGTTTGATAATTATGTTTTCACATTGGACTAACATCAAAGGGAGAACTCCTCAATAGAACTCTTCTCTCATTTCCCCTTTTGCAGTATGTACAAGTATTCCTAGGTTAAGTTTCTGCTTTGGACATTTAAATTGGTCCCTCCCATGTTCCTGTATCTGTAGAGCAGTGTTAGCAGATGTGCAAGAATTATTTACCTTTGTGAGAATTAAGGGCCTCTGTACAAATTATGCTGCATGAATTCTTGTGTGTGAATATATGACAATACAGGCTTGTTTGAAAGGACATTACTCACTTGGAAACAGGGGTGTGTGAGGAGATGCTCCCTGCATGACCTTGGAGGCAAAGGCATATGAAGCCATCTCCAAGACTAATGTGTTAGACATGACCAAAGTAGCTGGCCATGGGTATGAACAGCAGCTCTTAGCACTTCCTGCCTCAGGCCAACTTTTCTCCCTTGGGGATCTCCAACAGGTGCGTTGGCATGTTTGCTGTTAGCATCTGGGCTGTCATGTTTCCGTCCTTCCTTGTCCTTGCCATGGCAGAAGTGAAGGAATCTGTAATAAATAAAGCTGTGATCTTTTCTGTTCCAATCAGGTGTGTAAAATTGTCTTTTGTCTTCACCCAGGGTTTTGGTCCCTGTTGTAGGCATCCAGTGCTAGAAGCTTGAAGAGCCAGTCTCCAAGCAAAAGCCTTCAAAAGCTTGGACCCAGATCAGGCCTTTCAGATCATTCTGCTGCTCTTGATGATGATCGAGCCTTGAACCCTGGCCTGTTAGCTGAGGCGCCACAAAATTGTTAAGCAGGTTATTTGTGACCAAAGTGATTAAAGTGTACTTTTAATACAGTGTTAGTGTGCCTTAATATTGCATCCCTTTTATTTTCTTTTGTTATCTTTGTTAAGTTTGTTCCCACCATTCCGTTATGTGGGGAATGAAAAAAAATGAGAAGGTTGTGCTATAACTGTTAACATGAAGCACAAGGAAGATAGGAAGCTGAAAGGGGTGGATGAGATGCCAAACAACAAGATCTCAGATCTGAAAATGGACACTAACTCCCTGTTTAGCCGCATCAGTTTTACTGGGTTAATCTCATTAAGTCACATAATTAAGATCCCTTAATTGTATGTTTTTAATATTGACCTCAGCTTTGATTAAATAAAGCCTTCGAATGGAATAAATAAATGGGAAGAAATAATAGACTGGAGTCAGAAATAGGTGATGTAGGACCTGTAGGGGATTGTAGGTAGCCTCAAAGGCTTCACATGTTCAAGATTATATAGATCTTCACCTGTTACCTTGTCACTTGCTCACACTCATTCTGAGCAAAGAGGACAATCTGTTTCAGTTTAGTTTAGTTTAGTTTATTTATGATTTGTATCCCGCCCTTCCCACGAAGGTGGCTCAGGGCGGATTACAACACATAAATTCTAACATTAAAATATTAAATTAAGCATTTTAGACAGTTAAAGTTAAACATTTCACACAGTTATAAACATTAAAACATAGCAGAAATCTAATAGAACTACACTCAATTTCCTATGCCGGTTAGTTATAGGCCAGCCAGAAGAGGGTTGTCTTACAGGCCCTGCGGAACTGAGCAAGGTCCCGCAGGGCCCTCACCTCTTCCGGCAGCTGGTTCCACCAGGAGGGGGCCATTACAGAGAAAGCCCTATCCCTAGTAGATTTCAGGCGGGCTTCCTTTGGCCCGGGGACAATGAGAAGGTTTTGGGTTCCCGATCTCAGTACTCTCTGGGGAAAATGTGGGGAGAGACAGTCCCTCAGGTAGGCAGGTCCTAGGCCATATAGGGGGAGAAGGCCTTGGTTGACCAGATTAACTTATGTGGTCTATCCTGAATCAAATCAACTAAGTAGATATTCAAATTGCTAAATGATATGGACCACAGTCCAAAGAGATGCCCTGCTCATTCTTCATATTTCACATTTTCATGTTATTTAGGTAGAGCTATGGTAGAGCATCTGTCTTTTAGGCAGGAGATCCCAGGTTCAATCCCTGCATCTTCATCTAAAGGTATCAAGCAGAATATGATATGAAAGCCCAGGCCCCAGGACAACCAGTAAGAATAGACAACATTGACTTCAATAGACCTATGATCTGGCTTATTACAGAGCAGCTTAATATATTCTTTATGCACAATTGCTGGTGTTTATGCATATTATCCATTCAGCTCAATTTAGCCAGACATATACTAGCAGAATATATCTGTAGGCGCTTTGCTCTGAATGACCTCATTTGAATTATACTCTGTATCCACACACAGAAATCTATCTTTCCTATCCAGTGCCCATAAAACACTTGGCTTGTACCACATCACTTGACAGAACATTTTGCATTGCATTAATAAGTAAAAGAACAATCCAACATGTCCATTATTATAATATCAGAAATTGATCTCTCATCAGCCAACACCACCCCCTCCCATCTTCTGAAGACATCTTCACATATTTCTAGTTCTCACATGACTTAATTTACAGAATGGTATCCAAACTGCTTTTCCCAAATGAAAGCATTGATGAGCAGACTCCCTGGGTCCTAATTATGCTGGACATTATCCAACAGAAGCTTTGTACACTGATAGCTTATTTTGCCCTTTAGCACTGTCCTCTGCAGTTTATTGACAGTATTTCTCTGTTATTTCTGTTACTGTTTTAGGGAAAGAAGGAGTAACAACAGAATTGTTAAGAAATCTTCACTCACCAGCAAAATGGTTAGCAAAACACACAAGCTCACTCATAATATCTTGAATGTAAAGAAAAAGAATCTGTACAGCTATAGGCTGAATAGCCCTATGTGGCTTGGATACAGTTGCCAAATCTAAATAATATTCCATCTCCAATCAAGCGTGTGTTCTGACTTACAATCTTTTAAATGATCGTTTCATGGAGGAGGTGAGCTGACGGGCAAGTGTTTAGAAAAAGAAGAGTCAGGATACTGAAAAACTGAAAGGAAGTGGTGTCAGGTTGAGGGAGGATTTCAGCAGGAGTTGCTCTGGGTGGTATGTTAGCCCTCCCACCTTTTTTTAAAAGAGCACGTGGTCTGATAGCAACATTGAGACAGTCATCTCCCCACAAGTTCTCAGGGTCACAGAATCTATCAGACCTAAATTCAAGGAGACGCTCCAAAATGACCACCATAAACAGGACCAGGAGTAGTATTTGGAATGGTCAGACTTAGAATGTGGGAATGACAGCTCAGCTGAGAAGTCTGAAGTGACACTAAACTCTGCTGGGTCCCTAGTGTGTGTGTGTGGGATGGGGGGAGACATGTACAGTGCACAATTCTAAGCCAGAGTTAAATATCTTTTAATTTATTTGAGAGCTAGAGCTCTGGCAGTCATCAGGTCATATTTAGGGATATAAAGATTCAGTTTTGAGTTTTGCTGGATCAGCAACTGCCTTCTCTGTGAGCTCTCCCAGGATCTGCAGAACTTGAATCCCACCTAGCCTTTGCTTCTAGAACCTCCTTCATGTGTCTCTTTGACCTGCCATTTATAGCTCTTCTGAGTATTGTTTCCCAATGTTTCACTCTCCTCATATTTCTGGAAAGTGGGCAAGGCTTGTGGCTGGTGGCTGGCTCTCACCTTGAAAAGTACAAGCCAGCCACAGTGGTTTTAGCCACTTGCTTGGAGCCTCCCTTCAGAATACTCATGGCCCAACCTGAGCAGCTTCCTGCACTGGGAAGACTGAATATCGTTTATTTCTATTTCTGCCTTCTTCCTCAGCATGGTACAGCAAGCTATTACAGCTGCTGGCTAGATCCATCTTTTCCCTGCAGGGCCTGCATACAGTAGTTATGTGGCTCTTTTGATGGTTGACAGTGACTGTCAACCATCAAAAGAACGACATGACTACTGCAGTACTGTAGTCCAAGCTCTGCTCACGTCACGACCTGAGTTTGATCCCAGCAGAAGCTGGGTTCAGGCCAGGGCCGGATTTAGATGAAGAGAGGCCCTAGGCTAGTCTACTTGTGAGGCCCCTCCCAATCCCCCACCCTCACAACTAGAAGAAAATGGAAGAGTGTTATAAACAAAACTGAGTGAAGCCAAGGATGATGATGGGTATTTAAAATTCTGCAGTTCACAATTTCTCCTCTAAAGGACATAAGGTGTTATTGTTAAATACCATAGTGATTGAAAAAAAATGCATAAATATTAAAATTAACAATGAAAAACTTTTGCAATAACTGAACTTTGTAAACCTTTTGTGGAATAAGCATTAATTTTTAGGAAAATTAAGTTGTAATGTTATTCTTAAAAAAAACAAACTTGAGTTTACAAATTATATTGCCTGGGAAGTGTAAATAATATGATCATGATTACCTGACAGTGTGGCACTTTTAGAATCTACGTTGTCATTAAACATTCAGTTTTAAAATACATATTTAGAAGTAAACTACAGCCATTAAATACAGTAAGACTAAAAATGTTTTTTCTACCCTTCCTAATAGCGAAACAATCAAAAACTTTGTCAAAATTTGTTTGTCTAAGTTTGTCACTTTCAATGTACAGAATGCTCAGTGTGGACAACCTCTCTTGAGACACTGTTGCCCTTAATTCATTTTTCTTTTGAGTCTTGAGAAACTCCTCTCTCCCAAGCAGTTAGTGAAATAGCTGCAAGATTGCTTCCACATTAGGAAAGGCCATCTGAATTTTTTCCTTGTATATAATTTGATAAAGGTCTGTATGAGACAGAGAATGATCTTCTGTAAGTCTATGGCTTTGTCTCAGATTCAGGTGAAAGTGCAAAAGTTCATCAATAAGTTTCACATCAATATCTTCTGGGTATGCTTCCATCAACAGTTCAACACCTTGCTGAATTTCTTGCTTCGATGCTGTCAGATTAGCAAGAATGGAAAACAATTGTGCAACATCACTGTACGCAGTACCTCTTTTTAAATTGGCTTCAAGTGTATCTAATATAGCAATAAAGGATTTTATCCTAAACTTATCTCTTGAAAAAAGTGCATCTAAGGCATCAAGTGCACTTCTGTCATTTCTTTGCTGTTTCCTTACTCTTTGTCGCCTTGTTTTGTAGTTAATATTTGGCAAGGTGGCTTTTGCTTATTTCTCAAGCTCATCAAAATCTTCTCTAATTTTCCTTTAAAAATCCAGAAGTGAATTGTACAAACTTGCACAAGAACTCAAAAACAGGTCTGAAATCTGAAGGGCTTTGCTGACCTTGTGAAAATGACCTAGCACATAGGTCCAAAAATGCAGCATAAACACAAATTCCAATTCTTCCATTTTCTGCAAAAGATTGTTAGCTTGAAGCCTGGTCTCCCCTTTCCCATTAATGTCAGAGTACAAATGACTGAGGACATCAGTGATAGCACTGTAACTTTCCAAAACAGCTTCTGTGGCTTTTGTGTGTGCGTCCCACCTAGTGTCTGCGCAGTTTTTAAATCTTGGGGGAAAGCCGACAGGAGATGAAATGTCTCTGGTTTGGGAGGACTCATCTCAAAGAGATGAAGGGTTAGCTGTTACTTTTCTACCAGGTAATGGATCAGAGTTGTCCACTGAGATGGTGACAAACAGTATGGAGTGTCTGCCAAAGTCTCGAGGCAGCAAAGGAAGGTTGCGGGCCTAACTTGCCTGGGAAATTATAGATGTTTGTATACAAATGCTAGAACTGTTTGAAGTAAGTTGAACTGTTTGGTGAATTGGAATGTTTAGTGTTGGGGGAAAACATAGATATTGTGGGAATTTCAGAAACTTGGTGGAATGAGGAGAATCAGTGGGACATGGTGATTCCTGGATATAAGTTATATCAGAAGGATAGGAAGGGAAGGGTTGGAGGTGGGGTGGCTCTGTATGTCAGAGAGGGTATACAGTCCAGTAAGACTGAGGTCAAAGAATTAGATTCCCTTCTAGAAATGCTTTGGGTTGAAATAGAGGACCCAAAAGGAAATTTAACTATGAGAGTTTGTTATCGCCCACCAAATCAAAAGATAGGGGATGGTTATAATATGATGGAAGGATTAAAGATAGTGACTAAATGTAAAAACTGTGTCATAATAGGTGATTTTAACTACCCGCAGATTGATTGGGTCAATATGTGTTCAGGTTGAGAGAAAGAGATTGAGTTTCTAGATGCTCTCAATGACTTTGTTATGGAGCAGATGGTCACAGAACCTACCAGGGGCTGGGCAATCCTGGATTTGGTCCTAAGTAATGCCCAAGACTTGGTGAGAGATGTAAAAATGATTGCACTGCTTGGGAGCAGTGACCATAATGTTATTGATTTCACCATTTGTATAAATAGGGAGTTGCCCCAAAAGACCAGCACAGCCACGTTTAACTTTAAAAGGGGTAAATTCTCTGAGATGAGGAGGCATGTGAAGAGGAAACGGAAAGGAAAGGTAAATACAGTCAAAACCCTTGGGGAAGCTTGGAGGCTATTTAAAACTACAATCCTAGAAGCTCAGATAAAATATATACCACAAGTTAGGAAAGGCACAAACAGGTATAAGAAAAGGCCTGCATGGTTAACAAACAAAGTAATGAAAGCTGTAAAAGGTAAAAAGGACTCCTTTAAGCGGTGGAAAGCTAGTCCAAGTGAGATTAATAAAAGGGCACAAAGGCTGTGGCAAATCAAATGCAAGATTGTGATCAGGCAGGCAAAAAGGGACTATGAGGAGCATATTGCAAAAAAACATAAAGACCAACAATAAAAATGTCTTCAAATATATTAGAAGCAGGAAACCAGCCAGGGAGGCAGTGGGGCCCTTGGATGACCAAGGGGTAAAAGGATTACTGAAGGAGGATAAGTAAATGGCTGAGAAGCTGAATTCATTTTTTGCCTCAGTCTTCACTGTGGAAGATGAGAAGTGTTTGCCCACTCCAGAACCGCTAATTTTGGAAGGGGTGTTGAAAGACCTGAGTCAAATTGAGGAGACAAGAGAGGAGGTCCTACAACTGATTGACGAATTAAAAACTAATAAGTCACCAGGTCCAGATGGCATACATCCAAGAGTTTTGAAAGAACTTGAAGTTGAACTTGTGGATCTCCTGACAAAAATATGTAATCTTTCATTGAAATCTGCTTCCATTCCTGAGGACTGGAAGGTAGCAAATGTCACCCCCATCTTTAAAAAGGGTTCCAGAGGAGATCCGGGAAATTACAGGTCAATCAGTCTGACTTCAATACCGGGAAAGTTGGTAGAAACCATTATCAAGGACAGAATGAGTAGGCACATTGATGAACACAAGTTATTGAGGAAGAGTCAGCATTTGGTTCTGTAAGGGAAGATCTTGCCTCACTAACCTGTTACAGTTCTTTGAGGGGATGAACAAACATGTGGACAAAGGGAACCCAATGGATATTGTTTACCTTGACTTCCAGAAAGCTTTTGATAAAGTTCCTCATCAAAGGCTCCTTAGTAAACTCGAGAGTCATGGAGTAAAATGACAGGTCCTCTTGTGGATCAAAAACTGGCTAATTAATAGGAAGCAGAGAGTGAGTATAAATGGGCAGTCTTTGCAGTGGAGGACGGTAAGCAGTGGGGTGCTGCAGGGCTCAGTACTGGGTCCCATGCTCTTTAACTTGTTCATTAATGATCTGGAGTTGGGAGTAAACAGTGAAGTGGCCAAGTTTGCAGATGACACTAAATTGTTCAGGGTGGTGAGAACCAGAGAGGATTGTGAGGAACTCCAAAGAGATCTGTTGAGGCTGGGTGAGTGGGCGTCAATGTGGCAGATGAGGTTCAATTGGCCAAGTACAAAGTAATGCACATTGGGGCCAAGAATCCCAGCTACAAATACAAGTTGATGGGGTGTGAACTGGCAGAGACTGACTAAGAGAGAGATCTTGGGGTTGAGGTAGATAACTCACTGAAAATCTCAAGACAATGTGCGATTGCAATAAAAAAGGCGAACGCCATTCTGAGAATTATTAGGAAGGGAATTGAAAATAAATCAGCCAGTATCATAATGCCCTGTATAAATCGATGGTGCAGTCTCATTTGGAATACTGTGTACAATTCTGGTCACCGCACCTCAAAAAGGATATTATAGCATTGGAAAAAGTGCAGAAAAGGGTAACTAGAATGATTAAAGGTTTGGAACACTTTCCCTATGAAGAAAGGTTAAAACACTTGGGGCTCTTTAGCTTGGGGAAATGTCGACTGCGGGGTGACATGATAGAGGTTTATAAGATTATGTATGGGATGGAGAAAGTAGAGAAAGAAGTAGTTTTCTCCCTTTCTCACAATACAAGAACTCATGGGCATTCAATGAAATTCAATGAAATTGCTGAGCAGTCAGGTTAAAATGGATAAAAGGAAGTACTTCTTCACCCAAAGGGTGATTAACTTATGGAATTCACTGCCACAGGAGGTGGTGGCGGTTACAAGCATAGCCAGCTTTAAGAGGGGATTGGATAAAAATATGGAGCAGAGGTCCATCAGTGGCTATTAGCCACAGTATATATATGTGTGTGTGTGTGTTTGTGTGTATGTATATATGTGTGTGTATATGTATATGTGCATGTGTACGCATATACTGGCCTCTGTGTGATACAGAGTGTTGGACTGGATGGGCCATTGGCCTGATCCAACCTGGCTTCTCTTATGTTCTTATGTCTGACAAATGTTAAGGCACTTTAGACTGAGGTGGCAAAAATGATTTTAGAACTGCCCATCTCTTTGTGGAGGATGAAAAGAAGGTATAAATTTCATTGATAATGCCAAAACAGTTCACTGCATCAAAGCAGCAATCCACAGCTGAACAGCCTGGCCTCTCTGTGGGTTGCAAGATGACTCCCCCCTCCTAGGGTGGCTGGAGCATTTATATCTTCTGACTCCGCCCCTGGCACTTTTTGGCCATAGAGGCATCTGAGATTTGTAGATCTACCCTGGAATTTTGCCCTACTTCCCAGGGTGGGTGGCCATTTTAACTAAACTAAACAACCTAAACTAAAGCAAACACAATATGAAGTCTATTCTGTCACATCCAACAAGCCAGCCCTATAGCACAACATTATTTTCCAATCTAAACATTTTCAAAAGTTTATAAACTCCCAAAATTGCCAAAAGGATTCAAAATAATTTTCTCCAAGGCACATGCAATTAGGAAGCTTGAAAATGATGCAAAAACATAGGTTAATTAACAATAATTTCTCATCTAATAATTCCAGCAGCAGCAAACACCAGGCTCCCATCCAACAATCAATACTAGCCATTTAAAAGATCCAACTGCCAAAAGATGTTATATAAAATAAATATGTAAAACTCTGATTAGATTCTGCAACGGCTTTAGAACCATTAATCTACTATTAATGTATGGAGCAGTATTGTTTGGATTTATTGGCATGACAATTGACACCACCAATATTTCTTTTCATATCCAAGAAGTTCTGAGAAAGGGGTTGCAAGTGCATGCTGCACGCACGAACAGGGCTCTGTGAAGTGTGAAAGATAGACTTCCTTGCTTAGGAGAGGTGAGGCCAGTGCCAGTCACGTGCTTGCTCTGTTCAAGCCAAGGAGGAGGGAAGGGACTTGGGAGAGCTTGCTTGCCTGGTCTATCTGCCCCAGCCAGCCTCCCACTCACATTTTCCCACTGATTAAAGTGCAGCATGTACCACTACTGACCAGACCCTTGAGCTGGGGAAGGCTGTGCAGCTGGTTGACTCTGGGCTGCTGACTCTGGGCTGCTGTCTCTGGAGTCCTGGAGTCTGTGCTGTGAATAGTGGCACCAGGGACCTAGAAAAGACAGGGCTTGTCAGTCCAACCCCTGCACAGTCTCATCAGGACTGGCCTTAAGGCAATTGGAGCAATTAGGCCAAATTGGGCCCCGCAGGCTGCTCCTAAGGAGGCCCCCGCACCAGGGCAATCTATATGGATTTTATTTATATCTCTAAGATTCTGCAGACTTTGGCTGTAAACTGGGGCCCCACAAAAATTTTTCCAGTTGGGCCCCAGAGTTTCAAATTGGGCCCCACTGGCTGGCTCTGAGTCTCATAGCTGCTGGGCCTTCACATGAAGTCTTGGGTTTGCAATTTTGAGAGAGGGGAGACTGCCCTCTGGGGGGTGGGCAGGGTTGTGGAGGCCCTCTAGATTTAGAGGCCCTAGGCTTCAGCCTACTTAACCTATACATAAATTTGGCACTGGTTCAGGCAGCTGGCTTATGGTTGTCTCAGCCTTCCATCCTTCTGAGGTCAGTAAAATGAGTACCCAGCTTGCTGGGGGTAATTACTTGGGAAGGCAATGGCGAACCACCCTGTAAAAAGTCTGCCATGAAAATGTGAAAGCAACGTCACCCCAGAGTCAGAAACAACTAGCGCTTGCACAGGGGATTACCTTTACCTTTTAGTGACTGTGAATGTGGCTGTCTATGAGCTACAGAGCGTAGCTCTGATCTAGAACTTTCTGCCTGTTGCTGCATGACTTTTATTTATATAGTTATAGTTTAGATTTTTAAATCAGTCAGTCCCCGAGTACATGGGGCTGTGTGACATTTAGTGAATGTCAGTACCATCCAGTCTTTGCTTAGTGCCATTTGGGCTTGCAGTTTGGCTACAATAAGACAAAGATCATGGTGAGCCATTGGGGGGAAAGACACAATGGCATGAAGACCCTGCCTTGTGGTGCGGCTTGCCACAACACCATTAATTTGTCTCCAACATACAGTTAGGCAGATTTGATCATAAAAATGCAATTTATTTCTTAAGATTCATCAGGCAGAGCAGCCACACACTATTCTCCCAGCAGTGCTGCCTTTCTAGTAGCTGATCTGCAGTTGCCATGATGCAGACAGAATGGGGACAGTGCCTGAGTTGCATTCTGTGCATTTCCACAATCGGACAGCAACCCCGCCCCCTCCCTTCTTCTCCATCAGAATGAGGACTGCCAAAATTTCCTTCTTTTAAGGAAACAACTTTTCTTCAGAACTTTGTCAAACTAAGGGAAGAATATTTGTTTCAGAAATACACAGCTTTATAGTGCTCTATAGGATAGGTACTCTAGCAGCACCTGAGGGATTCATTTTTGCAGTTCCAATTTGAAGTGGTGGTTGGATTGTGGGTAGGGAAGAGAACCCATAAAGGTGATACATGCAATGTTTCTTCAGGTCCTTTGGGGACAGTGCTGCAAGGGTCATCCAGATTGCATCAGCTAGAGAAAGGAGCTTCTGAAGGACAGTATAAATATCTACTCTACAGTATAAATTTTGTAAAAGTATTTTAACCTGTGTAGTTACTGCAGCTTTTGTGGTTACTCCCACATTGGCCTGCACACATGTAAAGGCTTTGGGCCATGTGGTTTGTTTTAATTGTCTGTTTACATACTATATACCTGACAAATTTCTCAACTGGCTGGAGCTTTTCTGATTTCTGCTTTTTAAATTCCTCATGTTCAGTTTAGAACAGGGATCCAGATATAACAGGGGCCAACCTTTGGGTAGTTTGTTGTAACTTTTAGGTTTTAGAGAAAGCATAAGGGGTCCCAACACAAAATACCTATTGTAATATTTGGAACCAGTTTCAAAATAGCTGCCATTTGGTACAATTAGAAAACATACAACGATAAAATGTTTAGTGCAATGATGAAACATTGGTGGGCTCCAAGCTAGGCATCCTTGTTTGATGGAAGGAGCTGTTTCTGAATGGGTACTCCTGCAGACCCAAAGGTGATGCCTCCTGAGGACCTCTGAAGATCTTCTAAAGACCTTCTGCTCCACTGGCTTTGTTTTGGCACCAGTAAACACACCAGGGGGCATCACAGCATCTATGGCTTCCCTTCTAGGGATTACCATGTTAGAATAAAAGGACCATGCCAGGTGTTAGAATTGGACCGATTTCCCACTCACTATACGCTGCTCACGTTTGTCTTCTCAGTGGGGCTTCCTTCCGATTTCACACTATCTGCCCCAGGGCTGCAGCAAGTGTTGACGTTTTTGCGCAGCAAACAGAAACCACTAAAAACCAGTTTTTGTTTGCTGCATGAAAATACCGATGCTTGCTGCAGCCTCAGGGCAGATAGTGTGAAATCGGAAGGAAGCCGTGCTGAGAAGACGAACATGAGAGCAGTGTAAGGTGAGTGGGAAATCGGTCTTGGTCTGTTAATGCCTTGCCTCCCTGGGTACATTACAAATTATAATGCACCTGCTGAATATGCACAGAACTGAGTGACTGTTCTTTCAACCAGAAGGAAGTGGACTTGAAGCAGTGAAGAATAGGTGAAATGCCAGGCTCAATGGGTTTATAGCAGTCAGTGATGTTGCATAATCACATAAATGGGAAATGTGTGACTCAGTGTCATTAAATGTAGCAAGATTGTCCTGAGACATCCTGTTAGATCAGTCCATTCCACCTCCATGCATGCTGTTTGATATACCTTAAGTTAAACCTTGTCATATAGTTTCTCCCCTTTGTCCCCAAGCTAATATTCTAGCCACAAGCCTAGAACAACTGGAGACTTCTAATAATATTTTATGTTTATGATGACAGAATTTTCTATCCCACAAGGTACGTGGAAGCATCTTATGACAACGAGCTGCTGCTATTGTTAACTCTAGCAAATCCTGTTCTACAAATCTTGCCTAAGACTAGCTGACCCAAACAAGCTTCTAGTGTGTGTTTCCATCCTTTGTGGAACTGGGACTTGACAGAGAGTTTAGCACTGCTTCTCAGCCCCATCACAAACTGTAAGGACTTGGTAAATGCCAGCCCTAGCTCTGCATCTCTGTAATTTACTGCAATGCTATAGTCCATCAGGGGTAGAAAATCATCTTTATCTGTTTAGCAACATGTTCATTAAATAAACACCTTCCTGGCAGGGAGCAATTTCCTCAAGCGTTTCTGTGAAAAATGCCTTCAACCAGATTATGATGAGACATTTTTCACTGGCAGCATCCAGGGAAAGACAGGGCTGGAACGGAAAGTCGTTCATCTAGCTTAGCTCAAATGCGATTTTAGATGCTTGGTATAATACAGGCCATCGCCGGAGAGACAGTGTGGGTCAGCAGGCCCAAATCTGATTTACCTTGTTTATTATTTTGTCTGCTCCAAAATCGGAACCATCCTTTACAGGATGTGCAATTTTCTGCTTGCGCTGTTAGGTTTGTTCATTTCTGGGGGCTCACAATTAGTTTAACACAGATTTTACAGTGCACTAAAATGGGCCAGATTTTCAGATCCTTTAGAAGGTTCATTCTGAGGTCAGTGGCCTCAGAAAGGTGTAACTTTGCATAAGATTGCACTGTTAATCAGTTTTATCACTATTGCTTCAAGCACTGTATATAAAACAAACATCATCATTGATTTTTCTTATGATTATCACTGTTTTGTTAATAAAGCTTACAGATCATTGTCATGAAATTCCCAACTCACCACACAAACTAAAAATAAAAAAGGCTAGAAACACAAGTAGTGACAATTCAAGAGCCAGTACAAATGACAGGAAGTACAAGAAATCAACCAATAATCAGCAACAACAACCCAAAACTGCTGCAATGTTTTTTGGGTTTTTTTTTTTTTTTGCAAAGTATGGCTCTTTTAAAAAACACAAAACCCTTTTCACAGTGTTTTTGGCCAGTGAAGTGCCTTTTTCCCCTTTTCAGATGTAAATGGTTGCTCTTGATTTAAAATTATTAGGAACTGGCTTTTTGTATTACAGATACCAGAAATGTTCCAGGCTGTGCATGCAGCATTTCCAGTTCTTGGAAGAATGTACTCTGTTTAAAGGTGTGTGGAGGTATTTTGTTCTCCCTTTCATGCTGTTGAATGCATGCTATAAATCTTTATGAGCTGGTGAACACTGCTAGATCTTTTTATGTAACCCAATCATTTTAAAAGAAATTGTATTTCCTGCTTTCCCACTGTTGTTTTGTGAAAACAATTTTGGAAAATCAAGGAACACACTTGTAGAACTGTGAGCAGCTGCTATAACATAAGTGAACTTATTTATGCAAAATGTCTAGGCCAGGTTGGGTAGTGTAGATGCAGGAGAGTCTGCCAAACAGTATGAAATTGGACCCCCATTCACATTATGGCATGTTGCATCGATGGTCCACTTTATGGGGTGAACATGGGCACAGATCTTCAAAACCAGTTTGCTTTAAAACTGGTGTACGATACTCATCTCTACCCACCTCGCAGTGAGCTGCTGGTGCCTTCAAGATGTTTTTAAAGCAGGCCTGCATATAGTGAAGAGGGACCCCTGAATAATTAATAAATACCCCTATAATAATGAATAAAAGCATACTTCTGCCTTTAAAATTAAGATGTCTGATGCAACCCTTCGTTAGAGGCTACACAGCCCAAGTGGGTGTGAATTCAAGGTTGTAAATTAGATTTGAGACAGTGACCTTATCGAGGCCTCTGGATGTGTATTAGATAACAAAGAGGCCTTAGAGAAGCTTCTTGCTGGAGCTGACAACGCATGGAGACAGGAAAGAGTGGAAAAGTACTAGAAGTTACAGGAGGGTGGAGAATGTTGAATCAGATAACTTGTGAAGCCTGCCTGCTAAGCTTGCTTTGTGCTTAAAAAGACAGTCTGAGGATCGGGGGGAGGTTCAGTATTTTTGGAGCTATGATGCTCAACTGGACCCTGCTTTGGTACCAAAGTAAATTTTGTTTCATACCAGCAATGTGTGAGGACCTTGTTGTTTCAATATCATATGAGAGTAATCAAGCCTTGTAGTTAAGCTAGCATGGATTAGCTAGCCTTGTAGTTAAACTAGCATGGATTAGCATGATAGTATACACTGTGGTGCACAATTTCATAACAATTTTTAACTGCATTTCAACAAGCCATTACAAGTCTAAAAACACCTCAAAGCTTTTTACATGCTCTCACAAACACAGTTTTAAATGAACTAGCCCAGGAACTAAGGTTCCCAGCCTCCAGGTAGGGTCTGGAGATCACCCAGAATTAAAAGTGATCTCTGGACTACAGACATCCCTTTCAACCTGGAGAAAATGGCAGCTTTGGATGATGGAATTTCACAGCTTGGAGCTCGCAACCCTAGGAAGACCAGTCTGTAAAACATTAGCTCTCCAAACCAACATTATCACTGCTTGTCTAGACTCAGTTTCAACTTGAACCCAATTGATATATTATGGGTGGGCATGGGACAATCTGTGGACACTGAGACTATTCCAGATGAGAATTTATCGATTTAAAAATTGCCAAAATAGTTGTGAGGGGAGCTGTTTCAGCAGTTTAAAAGCTGTAAGTCTGGTGGTGGGGAACAAGATCATATGGTGTTTCCATGCCCACCAGTGTAGTTTGACTCTTGTTTTCCTCTTTCCACTTGTCCATAGCATCTGGGCACTAATTTATGACAGAGACAGCTGCACAATGGCTTAGTTAATGAATGGCATGTATTTGCTCCCCGTATGTACCACTTCTTTCTGTGTGACTCCTCCTCCCCTTGGTCCACTGCCTGCCCCTCTGTTGTGACTCCTCCTACTGTTTGAGGGGTTGCTAGGCCTCAGGTTCAACACCAGGATCCTCCTCCACACTGGCCTCTGTTCCAGTTCTCTGAGCAGGATCAGCTGCAATCCCTGGCCTGCTTCTGGACCCTCTTTTCTAGCCAGTGGGAAGCCATCTTGGTCATTTCCACCCCACCAATGTGACATGGAAACACTGGAGATCAGATGAAAACTCTTAACTGGCCTGTATTATGCCAGATGCCATACCCTACCCCCTGCCTGCAGGGCTGCCTGCCAAATATTTCACAGGCCAGCACCACATGACCCCACCAGATGTCTGCTAGCTTGCTTCTTGCTTCAAGTGCCATCACTGCAGACTGCCTGTAGTTCACTATCTTACAAGCCCACTCTGGTTGTGCTTGTGCTGTGGACTGGGTGAGTGGTGCTAGGCCAGCCATACTCCTGACCAAGTGAGGACAGACTGGTGACATCGCAACAGACCCTGGCTGGCTGGCAGTGCAAGAAGGGTGTCCTGGCTGTCTGTTGTCATCATGGAGGAGAAATGAGGAGCTTGCATTGCTGCAGACGGTAAGACCAGATGGGGTCATGCTGCCTGACAGGATCCCAAAGTGGCTTACATCTTTATAGAGCTAGATGTCTTCACTATGATGATATTCAACCCCAAAGCTTTGGTGATCTGATTCCATGACTTGATGTAAATATTAAGACAACATACGTGACAAGATGGAACCCTCAGGCACAACACAATTAAGGGGCCAGGGCACCGATCCTGCTTCCCTGTGGCCTACTGACAGAGTGCGATCAGACAGAAAGGATCAAAAGCATTGAAGTGCCTTTCCTGTAACATTCATCTCCCATTCCAGCCAGTGTAATAACACAAAGTCATCCACCATGTCAAAGGCCACAAAATCAGAAAATAGGATCCATCTCTTAAGTGAAGGGGGGAAATGTCCACTAGTGCATTGAAAGCACTCTCTGTTCTACGGATTCAAATGGGTCATCCAGATATTCCTAGAGTTGACCATTAGGTCAAAACCTTTGTCTGTAAACAGAAGATTTTATGTGATCCAAAACTTGCCAGTGTATCCTTTACCAGAGAAAACCTTTCAAAAATAAAGATCTTGCCAAACCCCTTACAAGGTTTATAGAAACTCCTTTTTACCAAAATGTATTAATATCCTGGCCATAGGAATCTTAGCCTTGTTCAGGCAAAACAGAAGCAGCCGGAAAGGGCAAAGATCTGTCCTGTACATGGTAGCTTTCACAACCTGAAGGATCTTGTCTGCTTTACTCTGGGAGATCAATCCAAAACTTTCTAAGCAAAGCTAACAAGCAGATGCTTCCAATGCCTCTTGCACTGGATCTGTTCTAAACCTGGCATCTGAGATGGAGTGAATAAGAAAGACTTTATTGACAAAGAAGCTAACTAAAGTGTCACAGCAATTTACCAAATTAACTTCCTTCTTTTAATGGCCCAAATCTAGATGAGCTACCCTGAACAATTTACCTGGATAAGATTCTGGTGACACAAAACTGGTGAAGATACCTTTCTTCATTGCCATCACCAGCTACCTCATAGACCTGCAGATGGTCTCTATGGCATATTCTTCTGATTCAATTAAATTCCCACAACATTCTACTCAACTCCCTTTTTTTAAGTCTCCCAGCTCTCTTATAAGTCAAGGGGTTATTGATCTTTTGAAGGAAGGGAGAACATCAAGGAGTGTCAGTAGCACCCATCAACTTGCTGTTTCCCTGCCCCACACAACAGTCAGAGACAGGCATCTGCAGACCACTGCTGAGATTCCCAAACTCCCCTGTAAATCAAATGGTTCACTTCATTTCTGAGGGTGGACAGAAGGAATGTACCAAAACCAAACAATTATAATATGATATTATTAAGTGATCTGTGCTGGTAACAAGAATGAGATATTATTTAATATTCACAAATAAAGATGTTTGAAAAGTCAATGTACCTTCCTCAGAATGACTGTCTTTTCCTGTGACAAGCACCCCATACAATTGCATTAATTATTTAGTCATGATTTAAAGTAAGAATTATTTTGGGTGGCATTATGACTGCAAGTCGAGAGCATTCAGCATTGGGGAAGTCTGGGCAGCTAGTCTTTATTGACTTCCCTGAATTACAGGTGCCTTGATGTTATGGGCTGGTCAGAAACAACTTATAGGCTACAGTGCGCACGTATGTACTGCTTTTGTGCCTGTACAGGCAGTGGTACTAATCAGTCCTCCAGAAGTCATCGTGTTGGTGTATGCTCAGAAGTTTCTGTTTATTTATTTAATAGGAATATGTATATCCTGCTTATTTAAAAATAAATCCTCAAGGAAACTTAAAGTATCAAAGAATTCAGGTTTTCATGGCTGGTAACATCATTAGGGTTTGTAGAATCTTTCGGGATCAAGTGCCGTGTTCTACTGGAGAAAGTTTTCCTTCCAGACGTTTCGTTCTCAACTGCGGAGAACATCCTCAGTGGCGTTGCAGCCGGAGCAGGCGTTTTGACCTTCTTGGCTGCTGTGCATTGAGTGGGGCCAGGGCTGCTGGAGAGCTGCTATTTCTAGGCTGGAGGGGGTGTGATGAAAGGGCAATTGTTTTGTGGATGTGCCCATTGTTTGGTGGGGCTTCCTGGAAGGGTAGTGATAAGGAAACTGGCTGTTGAATGTGACCATTGTTCTGTGTTAATTGCTGGGAAGGTTGGAAGGGGTTTGAAGATAAGGAAGATGGTTGTTGACTGTGCTGATTGTTCTGTGGAATTTGCTGGTTGTTCTGAGACTTAACTTAAAGTAATAAACTTCACAAAAACAGTTAAAACAAATTGGGGACCTGTGAGAACATTAATCCTTCTCTCACAGTCTCTCTCTCTCAGACCAATTCCGCATTAGCTTTTATCCTGGTCTTGTTCTTGGCTCTCGAGTTTGTGTGGGGCAGGGAACAAGCAGGAAACATGCAGCCAGTGCAGAGATGCCAATGCAGAATCTGGGAGAAAGAGCTGCCGTGAGGAACTGTGAGAAGCCCCGCACAGAAGCGAGGCAAGTGCTAAATGTGAACTCTCTCTCTCTCTTTCTCTCTCTTCACTATCCCTTCTCTTACAAGTCAGCCTTTATCTTTCTACTTCCATCCTCTCCCCTACTTTTATAGACAAGCAGAGGACCTGAGAGAATTGTGTGTGATGGAATCCCTTCCTCCTCTTCTCTACTCATTCAGTGGGCAGGTGAAAAGTAGCAGTTCCTGCGGTATAGGCCACATCCCCTCCCCGCCACCTGGCTCAAGTAGAAGGAGGGTGGCAGCAGTTCCTGGTCCTCTTCCTTCCCTACCTGCAGTGCTGATGCCCCTGTGATGGAGGGAGGAAGAAGCAGTGGCTCCTTTTCTCCTGCCTGCCTGTTTCAAGATGGGGGGCAGCAGCTCTGCACCTTCCCCAGACACCTGCAGTGCAGCTATCTCAGGAGGGAGCAGTGGCTGTGACCCCTGCTCCTCTACTCCTGCCCACGAGCCTGGAGCATAAAGGCAATGATACCTGAGCCATCAGCTCAGCTGCCTCTGGGAGTGAAGCTCAGCTACCTCCTCCTTCCCTCTCTGCTCAAGTACAGACGACATTGCTATGTTGGGAGAGTTAACCCTTTTCCATTTTTGGGGTAAAATATCAGATCTTGTCCAGTGGTTTCATGTAGACGTTAAAAAACATGGGATACAACATAGCACCTTGCAGTGCCCCATAAGGTGATGGCAGTTGTTTTTGAATTTGAAGTGAACCAACATTTCAGAAAGGACCACAAACAGTTGATCATAGCACCATTCACTTCATCTCTACTAGGCAGTTCAGAAGAATCCCATGGTTTCAACTACAGTTCTCACTTGGCATTGAATGAGCAAAGAATTTGTGATCAAATTTAGAACACTTAATTAACACGAACATGGTTGGCTTGGGGAGTCAGGCAGGCAAAATGAGAAAGGCTGAACTACTAGAGAGACAAGCCATACGATTTCCCCTCCCCACCTAAGTAGGACTGAGATAATTGAAGAAAGAACCTCTTTTGCAAGTTATTCTTCTGTTAGAAAAAAAAATCTGTTAGGGACATGGCAGACAGGGGAGAGAAGCCAGGATGGCCAAAGGCAAGCAGTATATGATTACACATACACAAAATATTTGCAATAACATTTAGAACAATTTTAAGTGCTCACTACAAAAAATAACTTCAAGAGTGCTGCTTGCAATTTGTGATAAAACTACAATTTGAGTGTTTCCACATTATTGGATATGATATGATATGATGACATACAGCATAGAGAGCCAGTTTGGTGTAGTGGTTAAGTGTGCGGACTCTTATCTGGGAGAACCGGGTTTGATTCCCCACTCCTCCACTTGCACCTGCTGGAATGGCCTTGGGTCAGCCATAGCTCTGGCAGAGGTTGTCCTTGAAAGGGCAGCTGCTGTGAAAGCCCTCTCCAGCCCCACCCACCTCACAGGGTGTCTGTTGTGGGGGAGGAAGGTAAAGGAGATTGTAAGCTGCTCTGAGACTCTTCGGAGTGGAGGGCGGGATATAAATCCAATATCTTCTTCTTCTTCTTTTACATATGAGAAACCAAGTGATTCAGGTGGGTAGCCATTTTGGTCTGAAGCAGCAGAACAAAATTTGAGTGCAGTATCACCTTTAAGACCAACAAATTTTTATTCTGTGTATAAGCTCTTGAATCTGAAAAAAAAATGGTCTTAAAGATGCCACTGGACTCAAACTTTGTTCATGTGATGAGGAGTGAATGTCACACAGGTACAGACAGAAAACTAGGGAAATGGAGGTATCACCAGGGACAGGCACAAACCAGTTCACAAACTAAAGTCCATGCTTAATTTTGGATGGTTTGTGGTTCATGAAGTGAAGTTCATGGCAGGTCAACTGGCAAGAACTTCCCATGAATTTTCAATCTGTTCATGGTCGTTCATGGCAGTTCATGAATGGATACATCTCCAGATAGACTGTCTCTGCTCAATCTAAATGTTTACCAAACTTCAAAGCAACAGGTGGGTTGACCTTGGCAAGCATGTAGAAGAGCATCCAGGGGAGGTTCCCTGTGAGTTTGGTGTCTCTAGTTTGCACAGGATCCATTCTATACACTCCTGAACTGGCACCTGTCATTTCCCCAGAAAGCACTTTCCTGAGTGGGCCTTATTTGGAGGGCCTTAACTCAGACCCCCTAAATTCAATCGTCATCATACTGGGAAAGCAGGTAGAGAAGAGTCAGCCGGATATCCCCTGTGAGTTTGGTTTCTCTAGCCCTACCAGGGGTCATTCTACTGCATCACAACCTTACAACTAAACCAGTTCATTTGTCTTCTAAAAGTTCATGATGGTTCATGGTTTGCAAACTGGACATGCCATCCCTAAGCATCACCTGATTGTGTACCATGGTTTCACCACTGAGTAACACCAATTTCAAACAAAAAATGAATGAAAATTTTAAAAGAGCTCCCACAAAAGTGAAAAATGAGGCTGTGCATTCACTAATGGTAAAAATAATTAAATGTGACTGACGAATTTTTCAAAACAATCAATACTCCATTGATAAACTTCACTGTCACAAGTCTGTGCCCACAGATTTCATCCCAATTGCCTGCAGCCTTGCTGTAAGGACTGAGGGACACATTTGCCACCCTTGGGGGAAGAGAGGAAGATTGACAGCCCAATGGGCTTGTGCTTGCGGGCGGGGTTGGCTTCAGCAGCAGTGTGCCTTCCCCACTCGTACCATGCTCCATCTGGCAATCGGTCTAGGCAGGAAAGATTTTAGCTTGCTCCTGCTTAGATTTGATCAGTTTCAGTTGTTTTTTAGGCGTTCCTTAAGTGAAGATTAGGTGGCTAGGCAGGATCACTTTTGCTTGCTGGCTCTGGTCTTGTCAGTTCCCCTTTTCTTCCGGCTTTCGGACATTTTAAGAAAGATCGGAGGGGGGGGGCTGATTGAGTTGCTGATAAGGCAGGGCAGGAGTGCTTTTAGCTCACTCCTGCTTCATGTCAGTTTCCTTTGGTTTCCCGGCATTCAGGCTTTTCAGTGAAGATCAGGTCACTGATAAAGCCTGTGAGCTGGATTTTAACTGCAGCGTGTTGCTGAAGATCGGGGCTGCTGTTAGGTCTCTGGTGAATGCGAAGACGTGGATTGGATTGGCGTATCTCCATTATACGGCTGGTTTAACCCTCCCTCCCCCTCTTCCCCCCCCCTTTTTAAAAAGGTGTTTCTTGGGTTAGGCTTTTTGCCAGCGTGAAGTACAAACTCCTCTGGGGGTTGGGTGTGGGGGCAGTATTGTGGAAGCCACTTTTTCCCTTGTTGGCATTGGGTCAGGTAGTGGGTGATGTGAAAGGCCTCTACCAAAACCCCCCCAAATTTTTTGGGGGGTAATTTAGCTATAGTTTTGCAGCAGCCATTTGTATGTCCCCTTTGTGGCTATCTGTCAAGCATGGTAAAATTCCATTGATAATTGATTGTTTTAGGGTCCTCCATAACACTGGTCTGTGAAGTATCTTGGAGGACCAAGGTCTGTTAGCTCTGTTATTCTTTCCCCTCCCCCTTCCTGCTTTATTGCTTGCAAAGTAGAAGTAGAGAGAAACGAAACTAACTTGAGAAGAAGTAATCAGCACCTTCCCATACATTCCTGTTAGGGAGTGCGACACATCTGGGTAAAGCAAGGACAGAGTCCTGATAACGCTATGAGAATGTAGACATTTATGATAGTTTATGTGTGAGAGCTATCCCTCGCCCCCACCTTTTGGAATCCTTTTGAAGTAAGCCTTAAAAGTATTGTATCAATGTATTTGCAGCATCACTCTCAAGAATCTGTTACACTGGACGTATCGGTTTATCAATAAACGTAGTTTAGTATCAACTTCGACTCGTCATTGAAACTGCATGCTTGACACTATCTTTTTGAATCAGAGGGCAGCCATTTTGCGAGCTGTGGAGAAGAGGCCATTTTGGCTGCAGCTTTGCTATTGTCCCTGGGGGCTTTCTTGCTGAAGAAGGCGGCAGCCTTTTTAGGTGCTGCGCAGGAGCGGCCATTTTAGTGGAGTTTTTGGCAGGTTTTTTGCTCTTAGTAGTGCAGGCCAGTATTGTTAAAATGCCTGGGCAAAAAGGGACAGGGAAGTCCAAGGGAAAACATCCCGCACCTAAGACTTCTAGGGCCCCACCCAAGAGGTCAGCTCCCCCTTTATCATCTTTGGATGAGGAGGGTGATGAGGTGGTAAATGCTGCTATTTTGCAAAGGCTTAGGACTCTGGAGGAGGCTTCCGGAATTCCTCCCTCACAGGGTTTAGACTTAGGCTTGGGGGAAAATTCTAAGACTGCATTTCAAGCAGGTATTTTAACCAGGTTGTCTATTCTCGAGGGCAGGTCTGCTGGAAACATTGCGGGAGGAGCCGGCAGTTCTGGTGGCGCACAAGGGGGTTCAGCTCCATTTCCTATGGATTCTGGAGCAGTATCGGTGCTGGTACCGATTGGATCTGTGGGTAAGACCAGAGACACGCCACAGTCATAAACTGGCCATGGGGTCCATGGGGCCCTGCTGCTCCAGCTGTTCCTGGCATTGTTACAGGGGCTCAAAATATCTCCTCCTCCCCTGCCACGAGTGCACAGCAAGCTTGGGCTTGGCCATCTGGGCAGTTTGGCCCCTATGGGCCGTGGCTAACAGCTGGACAGCAAGGCATGTTAGGTCCCATGATGGGGGGATGGGGCTTTCCTTCCCCTTTGAGTGCCTTTTATGGGGCTGTCCCTTTCAGTGCCTTATCTTTTGGGGACTTAGCACTGTCTTTAGGGGACCATTTGCTGCCAGCAACAAAAGATAAGATTCTAAAAGGGGAATAGGATGTCTTCTCCCTCCTGTTCCGGGAGCTGGAGAAGAAAGACAAAGAGGATTTGGAAGATAAGGAGAAAGAAAAATTGAAGAAAAGGAAAGTTGACAGGACTTGGGCTAATTGGCTGCCTGAGTTTTTCATATATGCTGGGGTGATAGCACAGGCTCAGCCTTGGAGGGGTGCTTCACTTATACAGTATATGGATATTATTTATAAGGGGTATACAAAGTTTAATGGGCCTGCCTGGCTTCAATATGACCAGGAGTTCAGGATGAGGACTGCTCTGTACCCTTCCCTTCAGTAGGATCGTATCCAACAGCAGCTTTGGCTCCAAGTCATGTCCCCTGCTCGACCAAATTTGGGCGACCGCTCTGATAATGGTCATTTGATGGCCAGGGCATCTGTGATTTCTTCCTCTTCTTCCCGCAGTTCTGCAGGGCAGGCAGTTCAGCCCCGCTTGCTTTGCTGGGAGTTTGGCTCCCAAGAAGTGTGTAGCAGGAAGGCTTGCCAGTACAAGCAAGAATGCCCCTTGTGTGGTGGCTATCAGTCCTTTAACAACTGCTCCAGAGCCTGGCCACGTAAGGGCCAAAAGAAGCAGGGTGGGGGGTGGAGGCAATTAACAAGCTGGAAAAGGGGCCCAGTTTGGTAAAGGTGGGACCTCTTGAGCTTGCCCAATATCCACACCATGTTGATAGGGTTTATCTATTAAAGGGTTTTATGTTTGGTTTTAGGATTCCTTTTCAGGGTCCCCGGGTTGCATTTCAGTCGGGGAACCTTAGTTCTGTTAAGGGTATGGAGCAAGTAGTTAGGCGTAAGATTGCCAAGAAATTGGCGGAGAGTAGGATTTTGGGCCCGTTTTCTACCCCTCCAGTGCCTAACCTTTGGGTTTCCCTCTTGGGAGTGGTGCCAAAGAAGGTGGCAGGTGAATTTCATTTGATTCATCATCTCTCCTGTCCCAGAGGTGTATCAGTAAATGATGGCGTTCCTGAGCATTTATGCTCTGTTAGGTACACCAGCTTTGATCAGGCCATTAGCATTGTACGACGCTGCAGTAAAGGGACGGAGATGGCTAAATGCAATATTAAGTCTGCCTTTCGCCTTCTCCCTGTCCATCCATCTGACTTTGAGCTCCTGGGTTTTTTCTTCGAGGGGTAATTCTACATGGATAGAGTTCTGCCTATGCATTGCTCTGTCTCATGTGCGACTTTTGAGCACTTCAGTACGTTCCTTGAATGGGCTGTTCATGAGAAAGTGGGTTTACAGGAAGTGGTTCATTATTTGGACGACTACTCTGTGGGTGCTGAAGGGACTGGGCGTTGTGCAAAGTTAATGTCTGGCTTTCTTGAGCTGGCGGTGGAGTTGGGTGTTCCACCGGCACAGGAAAAAATGGAGGGTCCAGCCACATGACTTACTTTTTTGGGGATCGAGCTGGACACTCTGGCACAATTGTCCAGAATACCTGTTGAGAAAGTCGCAGACTTGAGGGAGAGGGTTGATTCTTTCCTTCTTAAGCAGAAGGTTACTTTAGTCGAGCTTCAATAGCTCGTAGGGCATCTCAACTTTGCTTGCAAAGTTGTGGCTCCTGGACGCGCATTCTTGCACAAGCTTTGTGATGCGATGGCTGGTCTATGACTTCCACAGCATAGAAAGTGGGTTACAAGCAGCATGAGGGCAGACCTATTGGTATGGCAGGAGTTTTTGGAGTTCTTCAATGGGATTTCATTTTGGAGGGAAGACATGAAGCTTGAAGCAGACTGCCACAGGAGGTGGTGGCAGCTACAAGCATAGCCAGCTTCAAGAGCGGGTTAGATAAAAACATGAGCAGAGGTCCATCCGTGGCTATTAGCCACAGTGTGTGTGTGTGTGTGTGTATATATATATATATTTGGCCACTGTGTGACACAGAGTGTTGGACTGGATGGGCCACTGGCCTGATCAAACATGGCTTCTCTATGTTCTTAAGCAGAGCTTCAGGTCATGTCTGATGCTGCCGGTTCCTTAGGTTTTGGGGTTTATTTCCGCGGACATTGGTGCACAGATGTGTGGCCAGATTCATGGGGCCAGGAGGGATTGAACAGAGATCTTACGTTTCTTGAGTTCTTTCCCGTCCTGGTAGCTGTTTGACTGTGGGGGAATTATATGGCCAATCACATTATTCATTTTTGGTGTGATAACATGGCTGTGGTACATGTCATTAATTCCCTTATATCCAAGTCACAAAGGGTTATGAAATTAGTGTGGGCCTTCACTCTGCGTTGCCTGCGGCTTAACATACTGTTTTTAGCCAAGCATGTTCCCGGGGTGAATAACGGGGTGGCTGACGCTCTCTCTCGTAAACAGATAGAGAGGTTTTGTCAGCTGGCCCCAGAAGCCGATCGAGAGCCGGCACAAATGCCCCAGGAGCTATGGATGATTGGAGAGCTGAAGCCTGCAGGGTGATAGACCTAGCCATTGCACCCAGCACCAGGAAGTCTTATGAACGTGCCGTGCGGCAGTTTGAGGACTTTAGGTCATAGGTAGGGTATCGCAATTTTTGGCCCCTCCCGGTGGAGCAGTTGCTTCACTACTGTGTTGCTTTAAAAGGTAAGGGATTGGCCATGCGATCCATTAGGGGATGCCTATCTGCTCTGGCTTTTGCTAGTAAGGTTTTGGGGTATAAGGAGGAAACCATAGACTTTCATCTGCAAAAGATGCTGGAGGGCTGGGCTAGAGAAGCCGGGCCTAATCCTGACACTAGGAAGCCTATTTCCCCTTTGATTCTTAGGGGCTTGAAGGGGGTTTGGGGCACAGTGTGTGCATCCTGTTTTGAGTCCACATTGTTTCATGCTACTTCCTTGATTGCCTTCTTTGGGGCCCTTAGAGTCAGTGAGCTAGTGGCACACTCCAGAAATGATGTTTCTGGTAGTGCTTTGTTACTACAGGACCTGAGCTTAGTTGAGAGTAAGGCAGTCATCACCATTTGACACTCCAAGACAGACCAGTGTCACAAGGGAACTGCTTTGGAGCTGAACACATGTTCTGAGCTGGAGTTGTGTCCAGTTTCTGCTCTGGCTGCCTATTTGGCAATACGCGGTCCTAGGGAGGGATGTTTGTTTTGTCATGTCAATGGCAGTCCGTTGACAAAACATCAGTTTTGGGCTGTGACTACTTGGGCTTTAGCTAAGCTTGGATTGTCTGGGGTGCGGTTTGGTACCCACTCCTTTAGAATTGGGCGGCTTCTACAGCTGCTGCCCTGGATTATCCTTCCTTGGTCATTCAGCATCTGGGCCGTTGGCACTCAGCAGCTTATAAAGCCTATGTTCGCCCCCTGCTCAGTCTCTAACTTCATGGGTGGTTTTAGCTTGGAGTTTGTGGTTCTTGTTGCTAGTTTAACTGCTTTTCCTTTTAGATGCTGTTGTTCCTGGCCAGAGGAGCTGTGTTCTCATCTGTGGACACAGTTATGTGTTTTGGGCTGCTCATCAGGCTTCGGAGAACTTCAGTCGGCTCTCAGCTGGAACTCAACCAGTGGGTTACGATTGAATGTCAGAGGCACAGGGGCCTTCATTGGCCTGGCCTGTTGCCGTTGTTATTTCAAGAGAGTGCTTGCCCTCCTCCCCAGGTCTTAGTTATACACCTGGGAGGTAATGATCTTGGGCTGATGAAGGGCACAGCTTTGGCCTTGCAGGCAATGGAGGATTTTAGGGCTATCAAGGAGAGATGACCTGGGACTGTTATAATTTGGTCTGCCATGATCCCCCCTTTGGGCATTGACAGGGCCCATTGAAAGGCTAATAAAAGAATTCGGAGAGCATTGGAAGACGGTTTGGGCTACTGCTTGCCTCATCCGAACATTCATATTAGTTGTTCCCACTTCTATAGGGAAGATGGCATTCATCTTTCAGATGAGGGTAATGGTCTCTTCTTGGGAGACCTTCGGAAAGGGCTGCAAGTGGCCTTGGGCCTCCCAGTGGGTGCTAAGGCCTAAGCAGAGGCTTGGCCATAGTGGTGGCAGGTTTCTGAGGTTAATGAGCTTATGTGGCTAGGGGAGGACCAGAAAGCATCCCTTTTTTGTGGGGTTAGGGGTCTGTCAGGATCGACCTTTGGGTTTGCCGGCCCAGGGTGGGAGAATGCAGACCATCCTTTGGGGCTTACCTGGAAGGTTCCTTTCATTTTGTTGCCCGGCTCATGGTTGGACCTTCTCGGTTTGTTGCCTATTTGCTGAGCTGGTCTGGTGTGAGCTGTGGTGTACAGCTCTAGTTAGTGGCTGGGTTGCTAGCCCGTTAAATGGCAGGGGTCTGTTGCAACCCCTGGCCCTGACCAGGCTGCAGGTTCATGATTTAGCCCTTGCCGTTTATTAATAAATTAAATAAAGTGGCCCTTAGTTTCATCCAATTATTGCATCTGACTCTTTATTTCAACCTGGGGGGGCAATTCGTCCCAACCTCCTGCAGCCTCGCTGTAATGACGGAGGGACACATTTGCCACCCTTGGGGGAAGAGAGGAAGATTGACAGTCCAATGGGCTTGTGCTTGGGGGCGGGGCTGGCTGCAGCAGCAGTGCGCCTTTCCCACTCGTGCCAGTCTCTGTCTGGAAATCGGCCCTCTCTCCCACCCTGATTGGTATGTAGGCATTTGCTGGTTGCCTCTTATTAGAAGGGCGGGATAGGAATTTTTTAATCCCCAGATTGGCGGAACTGCTGGGGTGTTTTTTCGTCTATCTTACATAGTATGTCAATGGATTGGGAATTTGGCTGTAGAGAGGTGCTGTTAAATAGGCTGGTCACTTTGGTTGTGACAGGTTTCTGTGGTTAATGAGCTTATGTGGCTAGGGGAGGACCAGAAAGCATCCCCCTTTTGTGGGGTTAGGGGTCTGTCAGGATCAACCTTTGGGTTTGCTGGCCCGGGGTGGGAATATGCAGACCATCCTTTGGGGCTTACCTGGAAGGTTCCTTTCATTGAGTTGGCCGGCTCGTGGTTGGACCTTCCTGGTTTGTTGCCTATTTGCTGAGTTGGCCTGGTGTGAGCTGTGGTGTACAGCTCTAGCCAGGGACTGGCTTACTCACCCGTTAAATGGCAGGAGAGGTGTCTGTTGAGACCCCTGGCCGCAGGTTCTGTTTAGCCCTTGCCGTTTATTAATAAATTAAATAAAGTGGCCCTTAGTTTAATCCAGTTATTGCGTCTGACTATTTCAACCTGGGGGAGCAATAATGCCACAATGTGTCACATACATTTCTGCTCCTCACACACCATTTTGAAGAATTGCAAGCTGAAGTGGAACATCTTTTCTTCTGGTACAGTTTTTAGTGCAATAACGTATGGATAACCAGATTCCTAATTTTTTACAGTACACATGCATAGCAGATGGGACTCCCACAAGCATCAGATGAACACTGAACCATAGTAAACAGACCTAGCCAGAGAGAGCCACTCAGGAGGACACCTGATCAAGCCATGTCAGACAGTAGGCAGCTTTCATGTCACTCTTTTCATCTGGACCAATTATTCCACTGGACTTGAATACATTACAAAATTCTACTTCATTAGAGCTCCAAGGCAGATACATAACATTAATCACAAGAACCTTGATATTCTATAGGAGTCTAAGCTTGGAAGCAGGGAATTAAAAAAAAAAACACACTTTCAACTGCCTTCATTCTACTTTGAGGTTAATAGAAGGCTAATTTGAAAGCATTCGGTTAATGAGAAAGCTAAAAATACACCTCCCTGCGCAGACCTTTCCTCTTGGCGCCTGTCATGGTAGCAGTAGCTGCAAGGCATTTGTAAGCGGATGCACTATGATGCTCCTTGGAAGGGGGAATGATTATAAATCATACTAGGGCAGGAGGGGGCAAAGCAGCTGTTCCCCTATCAATTGTGAGGGTGCCCACATGCTGAGAGTAAGAAGGGCCTATTAGTGATTTTACAGTCACTGTAAGTTTACTAGACAGTGTGCAAAAAAAATGAGGGTGTGCATATAAATAAAGGGCAATACCTTGGTGAACTTCATTTTCAAAGTTCAAAAATTCCAGTTGTGCACCCTGTGACATGAACAGATATTTGAGTATTCATTACACTATTGGACTGATAGCTTATATTAGGCCCCGTTCAACTGATTTCCTACAATTTGATAGCAAAACTCTGTAATTGTCACTTTGCTCTGTACCTGGCACAGCTCATTATTTTTATGGGTCACTGTGATATCCTGGAGTTGGGGCAATGAAAGGATGCTGCAATATGTCAACCCACCATTTTGCAAGCTTAGCTTGGCCCCAATGCACCCCACACTGCCAACCCTATTATCTCTACAGGGTTCCAAGAGCCCATTAGCTCTATGAGTTGGACACTGCTGGATCCAATTGAAGAAATGCAGCTGCCCTGCAGCAAGATCAGCAAAGAGCCCTGTGGCTTTTTAAATGTTTGCAAATGCATTGCTTCCTCATGGACTTCCGTAGGTTTCCTTTTGCCTATTAAGGCCTACTGAGTCTCTCTCTCACTCACACACACACACACCCTTTATTGGTATAACAGCACAAAACCTACTGAGTCTTTTGCAATCATGAATTGTGCAGGATTACTTCTACCATCAAGGCAGATTAGGCAGACTTGAAATGAGCCCAAGTTCTTCTGCTGCTCCCTTTTGTTTTGATCTGCTCTCAAGATACACACAACATAATTAGGGACATTAAAAGATTTTGATGAGCAGATTGCTAATAGCATCAAGACGAACAATAACTATATATCCGGAGCAGGAAACAAATCAGAGAAGCAGTGGGGCCTTTGGATGACAAAAAATGGGGATTGCTAAAGGAAGATGGGGAGATGGCAGGGAAGCTCAATGACTTCTTTGCTTCTGTATTCACTATTTTCAAAAAGGGAGTATGAAGAAGTGAGTCAAATCGAGGTTACAAGAGATAAAGTGGGGAAATTAAAAACTTTCTCAAAGAACTCCAAAAGCTTGTTGAGGCATGACTTCCCTTTGCAGAAGCCATGCTGATTTTCCATGAGCAGGCTTTGACAGAAGGAAGTCAGCATGCAGAAACTCACAGGTTCAATCCCTGGCATCCCTAGTTAAAAGGACTAGGCCAGGAGTGTCAAACTTGTTTGTTATGAAGGCTAAATAAATGGGACCTTGTCAGGCCATGCCATGTGTATGCACAAACATGCTTACGTCTTGCAATATTTTGTTGCTGATGTCCCTGTGCTGCTTGGAGTGGGGAGCAAACCCTTTCCCCAGCCTGCTTCCATAATCAATGCTCTGAGCCTAGGACCCAGGGGAAAACATTAAATGGCTGGGCATTTTGAGCTGTTGTGCTTAAGTTGCTTCATGTGTTGGTCAAGCACATGTGAAGGCACCATGACACAGAGTGAGGGCTATGCATTTGTCTACAAAACTATAGTCTTCCTCAGAAAAAAATAGCTACAACTCCTGTGAGGCAATGCAAGAATAAAGAGACAGCAATGCATAATGGTCAGTATCAGCCTACTGTCTGGGAAGCCTAGGTTCAAAATCCCCACTCTACAAAGGAAATGTGCTGGGTGAACTTGGTCTGGATCAGGGGTGGCAAAACTGGCTTAATGTAAGAGCCACACAGAAAAAACATCAAATGTTTGAGAGCCACGAGACATGAGCATCAGATCTTTGAGAGCCACAAGAGGAAGGAAGGAAGATGGGGCAGGAGGGAGATGTGGAAAGAAAGCAATTTTAAATGCATTCTCCAAGCCAGTGGATGGCTTGGCTTGGAGAAGTGATTTAAAAAAATATATGCCTTCTCTAAGTTGGCCGATGGCGTGGTGGGGGGTTAGAGAACCACACATTATGTGTGAAAGAACCACATGTGGCTCCGAAGCCACAGTTTGGTCACCCCTGTTCTGGACACATACTCTCAGGCTAATCTACCTCACTAGTTTGTTGTTATTCCTCTTCTAAATAGTTCACATTGCTTTCCTATTGAGAACCACTGGATAATGAGGGCATGAACACAGTGAAAAAGAGGGGGAGGCAGATTCTGTTGCACCCAGGAAACTGTGGCATAAACAGTCCAACAAAACTCTCACACACTCACACTCTGTAGCAAGGCATACAAAAATTCATACCTTGAATAAAACTTTGTTGGTCTTAAAGATGCCACTGGCCTCAAGCTTTGCTTTCACACACAGAATAGCAAGGCAATAATGGGGAGAGGAGACGACGGGGAGGTGAACCCAGTTGAACCCAGGACAGTGGCAGAATGAGCCCAACAACTACTACTGCTACTACTACTTCTTGGTTCTTGTATTTTGTTTGCCTCTTTATTGTTGTGTCATGAGTGCTACCAGTCTTTTTAAAAAATTTGCAGAGCAGCTGAGCCTGTCCACTGGACCTGCACAGCCCCTGCACTTTCCTCTTTTGGCTTGGTCAAAAGTAATGAAAGATGCAGATCTGACCATGGTGTACAATTGTGCACTAAATCAGAGAGGCTGGAGAGGACTGGGGATAAGGAGGCAGGAGGGAAGCATTGAGAGGAATGGGCTCTGGCCAGGTGGGAAGAGGAAAGTGAGGAACTGCGTGGAGGCCAGTGTACATGCTCAGCTGCTCGTCAATTTTTTTTTTTTTTAAAGGCTGGTGGCTCAGGCTGGAAAGAGCTGGGGATGAGGAGGTGGGAGGGAAGCGCCAAGAAGGACAGGCTTTTGGTTGGGCAGGAAGAGGAAGGTGCAAGAGCCATGTGAGGGCCAATGAATGGAGTCAGCTGCTGTGATTTTTTTAAAAGTCTGGTGGCACTCGTGATGCAACAATTAAAGAGGAGAACAGAGAAATACTAGAACAAAGATACAGAGTGAAATACACAACACTAAAAAAAGACACACATCTCACTGTAGCAAGGCGATGGCATGAAGAAAGCAAGTGGGAGGTGGAGCCAGTTGCACCCGGGACAGCCGTGGCAGAAGGAGCCCAACAAAAAGAAAAAAACCCATTGGCAAAGATGAACAATAAGATGCCAGATAGATGTTGGAAATGTAAAAAACGTGAAGGTTCTTTCTACCATATGTGGTGGACTTGTGAAAGAGCAAAAAAGTATTGGCAGATGATTCAGCAAGAAATTTCTAAGATCTTGGGATATGAATTTAAGAAAGTTGCAGAGACTTTTCTATTGGGATTACAAATGGAAATATTCCAAAAGAAGATAGAACTGTAATTTTGTACTTGCTTGGGGAGGGACGGTGGCTCAGGGGAGGGACGGTGGCTCAGTGGTAGAGCATCTGCTTGGGAAGCAGAAGGTCCCAGGTTCAATCCCTGGCATCTCCAAAAAAGGGTCCAGGCAAATAGGTGTGAAAAACCTCAGCTTGAGACCCTGGAGAGCCGCTGCCAGTCTGAGAAGACAATACTGACTTTGATGGACCAAAGGTCTGATTCAGTAGAAGGCAGCTTCATATGTTCATATGTTCAGCTGCTAGGACATAATATGCGTAGTTGTGGAAGCAAGAAAAAATACCAGAGAAATGGGATTGGATTATAAAAGTTATGACATGGAGTGAAATGGACAAATTAACAAGAATATTAAGAGACTATGATTTAGAAGTTTTTAAGACGGTTGGAAAAAGTTTAGAAGATATGTAGAAAAAGAGTGGAAAATAAAAGGACATTGGACAATTTTTGATAATGATTACGTTTTAAAAAGAAGAAGAATATAATTTTTTGTTTTAATAGTTAAGGGTACCTTTAAATATTTGCATTTTAAGTAAATAACACAGGCGGGGGTCAAGTAACGGGGGAGGGGTGAGTAGAAAGCAATATATGGAGAGATAAAAGAAGTTTTTTAAGATGTAAGAAATAGATTTATTACCATATGTTACCAATAAAATTGTTTTAATCAAAAAGAAAAAAACCCAGACACAGACGTATACTCACTATTCAGACTCATCATTCCCACTCTTCCTCTCACTTCTGCTCGTGCACTCCAAACAATGAGGGCGCAGGATTTGTATGGGGCTTTTGGCCCCATCCACTTCATTAATGGGGGAGGGGAAAAGAGAGCCCCAATGCACATGCTGCCCACAGCAGCTGAAAGGGTGGTTCCCTCCACTTCTCTCTCTCTCCCCACTTGCTTGCAGGCCAGATTAAAGACCTGGGCGGGCCAGTTCCGTCCCGCAAGCCATGTTTGACACCCCTGGACTAGGCAGTAGGTGACATGAAAGACGTCTACCTGACACCCTGGAGAGCTGCTGCCAGTATGAATAGACTATACTGGCCTGGATGGACTGAGGGTCTGATCCAGTATAAGGTATATGTGTTCATGTATGCAAGACAGGAAATTAAATGCATTAAATACGCAATAAATGCTAATCATGGAGTGGGGAAAATATTGTTCACAGTTTCCTGAATTTGATTCTGACACTAAGCAAGACACAGCCAGACCGAAACATTTGTGCCTCCTCCCTGTGACTCCTTTACTACTCGGTGATGCTCATGTGATTGTAATGCCAGGCCATCCCTCAAGGAGTGAGGTGGTGCAGCAAAACACACTTCATCCCCCAGACAGCAGGATGGAGAATAGAGGGGCCTCCTGAGAATAAAGAAGGCAGCCATTGCCGGCATAGATTATACCATGGTTAGAATACATGATGTATTGGATCTATTTATAGTTCTGCATTAGGCCAAACTTCGTACAAGGTGGCTCTTTCAATGCTTGCCCATAAGGAAGTAACATATCTCTCAGCTGCAAAAACAAGGCAATTCATTCCTCTGTACAGATGCAATGCAAATGCTGTGCTGCTCTCTCTAACTTCCTTTCCTTTCTCTCTAGCTTCCCTTCCTCCTGCCTTGTAGTTATTGCCACCCTCTCTTTTAGGTTGTTAGAAACCATAGATCTCCCATCACTTCCCATGGCATCCTGTGCAATGAATGATGCAGATCTGACCATGGGGTACAATTGTGCACTAAATCAGAGAGGCCCCTTTGAGGAACTGTCAAATAGTCCTTTGAAAAGTCTGCAGCCACTTCAGAAAAGCTGACTTTGACTCTGCTTTCCCCCCTGTGCTATCTCTTTCCTCACTCCTTAATCTCGTCTTCTGATCTTCCTATAATTTATCTCGTATTCAGTCCTACCAGCAAGTGAAAGCTATAGCAGTTTCCCTGGCCATCTCTTTCAGCATTCAGTGAAAGTGTGTTCTTTGAGGGGTCCAACTGAAATTGAATGGTATTTATTTATGAGTTAAATGGAAACACTGAAGAAAGAGGCAGACAGCAAAACAATGGATGGTTGGGGAGCTGGAAAGTATTTCTGAAGGTCATGAAATCAATCCAGGAGATTACCATCATCCTAATTTCCACAAATGCCTGCGATACATAGCTAGCATTTGGATGGGTACAGGGGTAATTTTGTAGAAATAGAGGTGCTGGAGCACCTTAGCACAACACATTTGCATATGCCACACATCCCTGAGATCACCAGAAGGTATACTAAATTATATCAGCTCAACATCTACCTTAAAATGCTCTTGAATTATAATTGTCATTAAAAAAAACCTCACTCCCATAATACTTTTAAAATTACTTTCTCCTATGCGGCCACAGTGGCATGCAGATTTTTATCTGTCTGCTTGATATGTTTTGGTTATTTCCCCATTTTTTGTGGAAAGTTTGTCAAATCTTAAGAGTTCAGCAAAATTCTCACAGGAATTCTCTCACAATGGAGCCCAGTATTGCGGGGGGGGGGGGGGGGGAGAAAGAGCACAATAAGAGATTCCGGAGCTCTGCTCCTGCCCTAAATGAGGCCTGGATGGGAGACTACCAAAGGATCAGAAGCAGGCAATGGGAAGCCACCTCTGAACATTTCTTGCCTTGAAAACCCCATATAATCACCATAAGTCAGCTGTGACGTGAACAACAACCACAATGACAATATGTGGACATATGAAGGCCTCTTTTACTGAAGAAGGACGTTGGTTGGTCTAGCTCAGCATTGTCTACTTTTTGAAAAGCAGTGGCTTTCTCAGATTTCAGACAGGTGAATTCTTTTCATTGCATCCGCTACCTAGGATCTGTCAAACAGTAGGTGACTGGGACTGACCCTAGGATATTCTGCATGAAAAAAACATGTACTCTACCAATGAGTGACCACTTTACTGCTGCTTTTTTCTACCTCTCCCTCCTCCAATTTATTTTCCTTCCTTCCCAGCTCTCAAACATCTGATGTTAATGTCTTGCAGCTCTCAAACTATGTGGCTCTTACATAGTTTGGCCATCCTTGGTATACACAGAGGCTGCCTTTAGCTCCCATTGCTAAACAGAACGATAGGACTTCAAGCTTACTCAGTTTTGGCACACTCAGGTTCACCCACTTTGCACTAAATTTGTAAATGACTGTTGTTTTTTTCCTGGGTGAGTTGTCAGCATACTGTTCCTTTCTTATGTTCATGGATCAGGATAGTCAGCTGCTTTTTCATTAATGAGCGTTAATCACTCTCAGGGATGCTGAACTCATTTGTTACAAGGGCCAGTTCCAACATAAATGAGACCTTGTCAGGCCGATTGATGTGTGTCATAAAATTGTAATGCCAAGAAGCAGAATTATAAACTTTATAAAGGACACAAACAAACATAATTAAAGATTTTTTTAAAACTTAAAATAAAATATGCTTAAAACGTTAGCACATTCGTCTTAAAGGTACTTTCTTTGAATCTCCATGTGATCCAAAGAACTGGGCAAAGGAAGCTCTGGCTCTTTCCCTCCCTCACCAGGGGACCAAGAGGGGGAGAAGCCTCAGCCAATAGCAGGAATTGAGGCTAGGCTCAGTAGCTCTGCTGTGTGATTGAGAGAGCCTAGCAAAGCAAGCTATTCCTCCCCCCTTCCTCCTCAAGGGAGGAACCTCAGCTAATGAAGAAAATAGAGGCTTTGCTCTGTAGCTTCCGTGTGATTGATCAAGCCTGGCAAAGCACGCTGTGATGCAGAAGGAAGCAAGAGAGAGGGTGAAGGAAGCAGCCAACAGCCAATTGCTGGGGGCCTGATAAGAGACCTCGCATGTTTGAGACCTCTGCCCTAGAGGAGGCCCCCCCCCCGCGATGTCTGTGTTAAGGAGCCATGAAAGCGTGAAGAAGTGACCCCCCCTCCCATCCACTTAGGGAAGTGGGGAGTACAGCACAAATTTCTGTGTTTCTGCATGTTCATAGTAGTGGCCTCTGATTGTCTTGTGCCCAAAATGCTGGATCCAGGCTTGACTGATTAGCCTATTCTTCCCTTGACTACCTTGTTAATATGTTTTGGGCATGCTTGTTTTTCTGACACCTTTCTATATTGTCATTTTTGCTGTTTAATCATATTTATTGGACCTTCACACATGCATATTAAAATTAGTCAATAAATTCAGTTCTTGAAGAGCTTTCTTTTCAATAAGACTTCAGTGCACCTAAATCATGGCGTTACTTTGGACATTATAAAAAAACTTCCAGAGCAATCCTAGAGAAAATGGTACATATGCAAAGAAACAACAGCAACCCCCCCCCAAAATGCAAATTAAGTAGGAAATAAATAACCAAATATCCTTCAGAAGGAAAAGTGCACACAGCTTGATCTATACACAGAAATCCCAATCAAGTTTTATAACTCTGAAATCAAATCTAGATCTTTCCAAATGATGTAAAATTCATGTGGCAAACACTACCATGTCAACATACCTATACATGTTATTCCAGCAACATCTTCCTTTAGCATGTTTCCTCTTATTTGCGCTTCCCTCCCTGTAGGATCACCACCCTATCATATTATACTTGGATCATGCCCTCTCCAAATGACTATACCCAGAGATTTTTTTGTAACAGGAACTCCTTTGCATATTAGGCCACACCCCCATGATGTAGCAAATCCTCCAAGAGCTTACAGGGCTCTTAGCACAGGGCCTACTGTAAGCTCTTGGAGGGTGTGGCCTAATATGCAATGAAGTTCCTGCTACAAAAAAAGCCCTTAATACCACTGCATCTTCTGTAAATCAGGCAAAAAGGCAAATATTGCTTTATCTGCTTGTGATATCTACCCCTCTGCTCATGCCAAGAGTTTTCATATTAGTAGTGAGGTTAAAAAGCAAAGAAACACCAGCAGAAGAAAAGGCAGACATACAGAAGAAACTGAAAGCCAAGCTATACATAATGTTCAGCCACATCATAGTTTGTTGTTCTGGTGCAGCTTCCCCAGGAGACAAGGCAGGTAACAGGAAGGTTGCAGAGAGTAACCAAAGTCCAGTCCAAAAGTCAGAAGTTCCAGAGAGCAGGTTTACCAAAGTCCAGTCTAGGGTCACAGAATTTCAGGCAGCAAGTTCAAGTCCAGTCCAAGGTCAGGGTAGTGTTCGCTCTAAGTGGAGTTAGTGTCAGATAGCTCAGTTTTTTATCCTCCAGTTCACACATTTTTGTCAGCTCAGGAAAAATGGCTCCAGAGCAAATTAATTTATGCAGTAGCACACAACTTTAATGCCAGTAGCTCATGCAGTAGAATTTTTGCTTATAAAACACCACAGGTTAGAGGGAGTATTGGTCAGGGATTCCAGAAAAGCCAGTTGTCAGCTCAAGTTCAAGGTTGCAGAGGTCTGTAACAGCATGGCTGGTGACTCAATAGCAAAGTGTACTTGTTGCATCCACAGACTGCTGCTTCTCCTGGCTGAAATTATAGCCAAGTCTTTTATCGCCAAGAATTTATAACCAAGAGCTAAACTCCTTGGCAGTCATCCTGAAACTACTCATTTGTCTCTTCAATAGACAGCCGACAATGGGTCATGAGTCTGACACTTCTTTTTTGCAGCTCTTAGTGTCTATAACAGCATTGGTGCTGCAAAGGTGTGGATGAGCTAGGTGGGCTGAGAGTAGCTTCTGAAGACTTGTTTAGTGCTTCAGAGCTACAAGATGTTGGCTCGGTTTCAGCTGTAGACTGTGACTCCTGATCAGCCAGTAACCTGATTGCTTGTTCTTCTCCTTTTGGCTCAGAGCCAGCTACAGCCAGCTGTTCTGTTACCGGCTGAAGGCTAGCTGCAGGTAGCTTTTCAGCTGAGAAATCCAAGCCCTCACTCAGCACAGACTCACTTACAACATTTGTCTTCAATATTTCATCTTTTTTAAAAATAGAATTGGATCCAGCTAACTTTGTCACTCAATGGATAATATAAGGGAATCACCGGAAACAATGACTCTTTCACAAAACAGTTTATAAATGTATTTAGTGCAAACTGAATTGAACAAAAAGAACAGAACACTGAGTATACAGTATACATAATGTCCCCACAAAGTCTTTCCACAGCCTGAAAGTTGACTTCTTCTAATAGACACAGGGGTGGGCAAAATCCTTTGAACTCAGCATTTGACTCCAAATGGCATGAGAAAGTAAGGAGGAACTGCTTATTGCAGGACTCCTCGCGATTTTGACATAATATACTTCAGCCTCCTTCTCTTGATGTTATGCAGAGAGTTGTTGAGTCTTAATAACATTCATTCACTGTTTCTCACAGCCAAATACCTTGAAATCTGGCAATAGCCAGATAGTTGGCTGTGAGAAACAGTGAATGAATGTTATTAGGACTCAACAACTCTCCGCATAACATTGAGAGAAGGAGGCTGATGACGTATATTCTGTTGAAATCGCGAGGAGTCCTGCAATAAGCGGTTCCTCCTTACTTTCTCCATGTCATTTGGAGTTGAACGCTGAGTTGAAAGGATTTTGCCCACCCCTGTGTCTATTAGAAGAAGCCAACTTTCAGGCTGTGGAAAGACTTTGTGGGGACATTATTTATACTGTATACTCAGTGTTCTGTTCTTTTTGTTCAATTCAGTTTGCACTAAATATATTTGTACACTGTTTTGTGAAAGTTACATTGTTTCCGGTGATTCCCTTATATTATCCATTGAGTACACCGGTTCCAGTTGTGTTTATCATAACTTTGTCACTCAAGCTTACCCTACTCCCTTCCTTACTACATCTGTCATACAAATGTGGCTTTTTGTAGAGACTCAATTCAGTGCACTGCCATGCTTCCCCAACATGGCCAGGCAGCCTCGGTGAGGTTGGAACGCAGCGGGCATGCTTAGATCCGGGCTCTGAGTGTGCTTGCTGCCACGCCTCCAACATTGCCGAGGCTTGGTGAGGTCGGAACACAGTGGGTACGTTTAGAGCCAGGCTCTGAGCACGCTCGCTGCCATGCCCCCCGACTTCACTGAGGCTCACACAGCTTAGTCAAAGTCAGGAACACAGTGGGTGGTGCATGAGGAGAGGGGTGTCTCCTGGCAACGTAGGCCACTGCCTACTTGGCCGACTCCCACACACCAGCCCTGATTGGGACACAGCTCTACTTCATCCCAGGTGCGTTGCAGCAAGCTGTATCTTTGAGCAGAGTCTAAAGTGGCCCCAGCACTGCTGAGGAGAGCGCTTACTTTCCTAGCAAGTATCTCTGAAAGCTGAGGGACTATTGGGTCAAAGGTGTGCTCAGCAATGCATTCTTAAACACTCTGAACCATGTGGGCACTTCACAATAAGCATGAAAAACTGACAGTTAACACAAAGTGAAGCTATCATGAGAATAACATGGTTTCCCTTCCCCCCCATTACAAAGGTAGTTGGCTAATTTATTGTGAGATTGCAGATTAGAGTGAATATATATCAGACGTTAGCATTGTTTCTTTGAAACAGAGGCACAAATTGGTATGCTAGTAAGCAATTTTGTATTTTTTCCCAGCACTTGAAAACTCAAAAACTCATCCCCCAAATTCAACAATAGGAAATCTCAGCAGCATCCCTAAAACATTTTCCCCTCTCTATAGCAGTTCAACTTCAAATGTGCAAAAACAGCAGACACTGATTGCCAGGTATTTTTGGTACAGAAAGACACTGAAGGTCACTTGCTCATTAAATCAAGTTTAACTTAGCACTGACCTGTGCGAAACCCGTGATGCAGACAAGGCCCAAGCTGCTGAATGTACATGAGGGGAAGGTTTTACACATCGCTAATGACCACAGTATTCAACCACCCCCTGCATGCCACCAAGCAAAGGGTTAATTAACAGTCCATGCTCAAATTAACTGTGTTAGCCAAAGCACATTAGCGTAGCAGTCTTTTTGATACATTCTGAATATGAACAGCTCCCATCAAAGGACACACTCATTGCGAAGCTGATTGTCATTGAACACGAAACAAAACAACCTCCCCCCCACCCCAAGCAGATCAAAAGCCAAGCTGGAGGGGGAAAAATGAGAAGCAGAAAATCAAGACAGAAGGGAATGTACAGGAACAAACAATGTACATTGCAAACGTCCACACCATAAATTGGATATGCAGCTCATATGTGTCCACGGGCAACTGGCCAATTCAATTGATTACATCTGTGAGCACAGATGCCTTTTTATTTCACACCAATGTTCACAGCCAGTACTAGATTTAAAAAAAAAAAAAAGTAAGGAAGATGCAGGAAATAGAAACGGGGAAGAGAAAGGTGCTGAATGTTAAAAGAGGAAGGGGAGGGAGTTCTTCTTACTGAACCCGACCAGAGCAATTTAAGTTGGGAGATGTTAACATTCTATCTCTGCTACCCCTTGACCCTTCTGACTACCTTTGACAGGGACATGAATCATCCACAAGCTCCAGGTAAAAACCATCACTTAATGGATGGGGCATGAGGAGCATAGGGATGACTTATGGTTTAACAGCACAATGATATCTATGGGGTCTAGGAAATGAAAAGGTGAAGATGCTTAGCTGGAAGGAAAAGGGATCTACCACAGCCAAAGAGAAGGATTAATTCACAAGAAGCTTTTAGTGGTTGATTGCATCAAAGCTGCCCTGGCACTGGTAATGCAGCACTTGGCTACTACGACAATGATCTCAGTTCACCTGTGAACAGGCATTGAACAGAGTGTGTGTGTGGGGAGGGGGGGGGAGTCACTTGATTCAACCAAAGCTCACAAGCAGTCTTAGTCCATGGTGACTATGATATTGTGGGTTCAATGCATGGAAGAGACAAGGTAGTAGTGATCATAGCTCTTTTATTAAGCACAGCGTGGCAAGGGCTGAACTCAAAGACTGACTAACTGGGCCAACGGGGCCAACTATATACCTCTCAAGGTTCCCATGCTAGGACGCTATTGGATCATTCAAACCAGCAGGGGGGCCCATGGTTGGAGCAGGGCAGCAGGGATTTGGATCCCACTGCCCAGTGTTCCTGAGTCCCCAAGCTCACTCATGCAGGCTCCAATGAGCCAGGCAGGAACACCAAACAACTTTCAGGGGAGGTTTACCCTTTCATAACAAGGAGACACAAGTTGTTTATGCTTGACCAAAGGTTTATTCATGCTGTGCCCTGGATTTCATCTACTGTAATTTTTCAAAAACGGATAGCTATAGAGGGATATAGTTCAGATGTTACATATTTTAGGTGTGCACCTAAGAGCAGGGTTGCTGAGAGCCACCATGGGCCCCCAGACAAAGATTCCACCTGCCCACCCATATGACCCTGATCCAAACCATATATCATAGCAAATCACTTGGCTTCCTGTTACCATGATTCTATAACAATAAGTCTGTCTATCTGTCCCTTTGTGGCAAGCATAAATCATCAGAGAATAAAGCGAGGAGGCTCAAAAGTGGCTACCAGCTTCAGAATGATTGTGGGAGTTCCAGGGTCAAAATTGAAAGGCGGGGCAACACCCAGGCCCAGCTGAGACCCCCTCCCCCTGTTATTTAGGATAGAAGCTGAAGATCTCTGTTTGTGGCAGGTATAACTCATCCTAAAATAATGCTTCATATTTGAAAAATTGCTACCAACCCCAGAATGATGATAGAAGTTGCAGTGCCAAAAATCAAGGGAACCGGAACACCCCAAACCAGCTTATCTTCATGATAGGCAACATATAATAACAGAGGTTTTATGCAACCTGTCGTGTGTCCGGTTCCCGCCCTGAGTCCGCTTGCGGAGAGGGCGGGATATAAATGCAAAGTAATAAATAAATAAATAATAAATAAATGTCTGCAATCCTCAAATCCCCAGTCCTCCATGGAAGGTTGCTGCATGACACACTCTCAGCCAGGCCTACCCTCACAGGTTGTTGTGAGGATCAAATGCAGGACAAGACAACAATGCTGCTTTGAACCCCCACTGGGGAGAAAGACTGGGTATGACATTTGTTATGAATCTAATTTTTAACTACAGTAAAAAGATTACGCCTTTTGGCATGTGGCAAAGTAGCCCTTACAAAGTGCTATTAAATTTTCCACCAACACAAAAATAATAATAACAACCCAGCGCCTGAACTGCGAGTCCTAACTTCTATTTCACATATATAACCATTAAAACAGATTAATGTTCCATTACTATGCATGTACAGGACCGGATCTACCTGTTTTTTGAGGGGGGGGGGCAAAATTAAAAAAATGGCACCCCCTTATGGGCCATTCTATCTTATGGTCCCAAAGAATACAATGGACTCCATACCCAATTTGCTGCCCCCCCCTCTGTTGGCGCCCGGGGCAAGCACCCTCCTCTGCCCCCCCCCCCAGATCCAGCCCTGTGCATGTAACAAGTCAGGCTTGTAGCCACAGGGAGGCCTGTGGGGGACCCATGACTTCCAGGGGGCCCTCTGGGGCACAGCCTGCTTTTTTTCCTTTTTTCTTTTTGTCATGGCTGAGCCAGCAAAGTGTCATCAGCAGATTTTGTGCACTGTGTAATAAACATTTGCATTTTGTTTTATTTTCTAATGGTATGAAATGTAATCATGAGATAGTTTACAATGAAAAAAGTAGGCCACCCTCTCCCCCAAATACCCCCCAAGTTTCAAAACGATTGGACCAGGGGGTCCAATTCTATGAGCCCCAAAAGAAGGTGCCCCCATCCTTCATTATTTCCTATGGAAGGAAGACATTTAAAAAGGTGTGCTGTCCCTTTAAATGTGATGGCCAGAACTCCCTTGGAGTTCAATTCTGCTTGTCACACCCTTGCTCCTGGCTCTGCCCCCAATGTCTCCTGGCTCCACCCCCAAAGTCCCCAGATATTTCTTGAATTGGACTTGGCAACCCTACCTGGACCAGATGGGCCATTCTAATACAGAAATAGGGATGGGCATGAACCAGGTGACAAGCAAAAAATCTCAACTGAAGTTTGCTCTGTTTGAGGCTTGTGAGCCAAGGTTCTTTGTCTGCATGTTTGCTGAACAAATCTCCAAGCTTTTGGGCATGGTTCAGAGTGGCTCAGAAAGTGAAGCCCACTCACAAAGGCTGGCATGAAAAAGCAGGTAACAGTAGAGGTGGTGACATTTTCCAACCATAACAGAGTTTCCTCCTGTTAGCTAAATTGCCCTCAAACAAGGTATGGGAGGAATTATTTAGGTGGGCAAAGATGGCAAACTATACGGGGTCGTGTGAGAAAATGACCCCTCTGTCACAAACATGGTTGCCAGGGCGCCTGGAGAAGTAAGCTTGCGTCCGCCTGGCCAGTGAATGCGAGCAAAGCTATCCAGGGACTGTATAAGACTCCCGTGTACCTATTACTAATTATACAAGTGCTTGAGACGGGCACAGAGTGTCTGCAGCCGCACGCAAACATTTCCCCGCTACCGCATGGAAGCCGCCATGGCGAGGAGGAGGCTACGCCGCAACGGAGCTATCCAGGCGGACGGTGTTGAAGCGCTAAGCATGGAAATCACTGTGTTTCGCTTACACCACATGTAGCCATCTTCCTGCCTGGTTGGATTTCATTCCTTCTAAGTGGGAACCTCACGTACACACCCTGAGTCATTCCTAGCCCGCAAGCAACCTATCTAGTTTAAGATTGGATTAATGGCTCCACAATCAGTCCTGATTGCCAAGTAATATCCTGAACAACAGGCTTCACCCCGGAGAGTTGAGAAAGAGGAAGGATCTCTCCTGATACAGCCAAGCCCTTTTGTCTACACCGGAATACCTAGGTGCATATCTGATTCTCTATTGTCCCTTTCCCAGTTAATCCCATCTCCTCCCAATCACCCAACCATTCCCACATTGATACCAGCGGAGCCGCCCCAGGCCCTGTCGCAACCTGGAAGTTTCCAGGATGCCCAGGATGAAGGTGATGTTCATTGGTTGAAGCACACATCCAATCAGGTGTCGCCATTGACTCGCCATTGGTCCAGCCGATGTCCAGCCTTCGTGGTCATCAGCAGAACCTCCCATGACCACTCCCAGTCACCTCCCATCCCCTCAGGACTAAGGTGACTCTATATAACCTGTGGACTAGCTACCCACAGGTGTGCCTTCTACTCAGTAACCCCCATTCCCGCTGTGTAGTTACACCCCCGATTCCTGATCAGTTTCGGGACCTTTCCCCCATTCCCTCATTCGTCGCCATCGGAGCCTTCCCTTGGAGTCTGCGAGAGGTAGTATTACCCTGTATGTCCATTCCTTTATGTTCCCCTATCGATCTCTCTATATTTCTTAGACCTGTGTGAATGTGTGATTGATTTTGTATCTTGAATGAAAGAACTATTGTTTCAAATAAACCACAATTGATTTTATTAAATTAGAGTCCTTTATTGAGCATTGACTCTCTGATCGGTTGAGCCTCGTATACACAGATAACAAAGATTCCTTTTTGGGGCTAGCTGTCTCTCAGTCTAATTCCCCAAGTTATTTTGAGAGCAGTTTCCCTAACAGTCGATAACCTGTGTATACAGGAATCTGTCTACCCAGGAGCCCTCTTTAAATAATGAGGGGATTGGTGTACTAAAAATAGGTTTTTATTGAAAAAAATTTCTCAAGCACATATGAAAAACAGATCAACAATCACACAGAACTCGGAAAAGTAAGTATGAAAATAGATAGGGACATATGAGGGAAGACTTACAGGGCAATGTTATACCTCTCAGCAATGAATGAAGGATGATCCTCTAGCAAAGATGATAAGGGAAGGGGGAGCAAGAGATGACCAGCATCATTTGCAGTAATGGGCACCATACTGATCTAGAATTGGGGGTGACTCCAAGAGCAAGGTAGGGGTACTGTCACAGATAAACCTGACTGACCAAAAATCCAGCCTTCTTATAGCCAAGTTTATATCCCGAGGCAGGATCATGTAATGGCTTACTCCTACCCAGAGATGGCTCCCAGGAAAGAAAATAAAATAATTTAATGGGTGTTGATGTTTTACTAAGTGCAAACCATATTCTAAACAAAGAAGCTAGAGCGGTCAATCTAGAGCTGAATTGTTCCCTATTGTAACACCTTGGATAAAACATTGGAAAAGGGCTATGTGTCAGGATGGAGCTGTTGACCTACGGTGATCTTCGATGATGCTCCATTGTGTGTGAAGCTTGTCTTGATGGGTGACAGGAAGGTTCTTTGTTAGGTGAGAAGATGTTTTAGCAGCTTATTGTTGACACTTGGTCTCTGCATTTACATTTCCAAAGCGTGACTGGTCTCTGGAATGTAATATGTGATACAGACATCTCCTCTGCTTGGCAGTTTGCAGGAGTGAGCGTTGTCTTTTTGAGACATCTCAGGAACATGGCTTTTATCAGGGCTGCTTCTGGTGCTGTTTTCTCGATGACAGGGATGCAGTTTCTATTCTGCAGGGCTGAGCAGCTTGTCTGTGAAGCACATTCTGGAGTCCTCTTAACGTGGCAGGCATAGGCAGTCACACAATAACAGGCACTGGCAGGAGGCTTGCTGAGGCCTGGCTGGAAGCACTGCTGTATAGTCCATACAAACTAAATGTCCATAATGAGGCTGGCACAGGAGCCAAATGATTAGAGTCCATTGCAACTGAATGTCCATAATGGAGTTGGCACAGGAGCCATATAATTGTAGTCCATTGAAACTGGATGTCCATAGTGAGTCTGGCCTAAGAGCCAGAGAATTATGGTCCATAATAGTTGGAGAGGGGATACAGGGCTAACACTTCCCATTGCTTACAATGGCAGAGGACAATGTCTATCACTGTCCAATGAGCATGTGTTCCCTTTGTTGGTGGAGCACAGTGGTTTGGTATGAAGTGGATGTATTAGAGTGTGAAAGAGCTTTGCTGCTGAGCATGGTGGGGGTGCTTAACCAGCCTATTCAGTCAGGAGCTGGGGGAGTTTAGATTTCCCCTGGTTCCTCTGAATCACCATTCTTTTGTTTGTTTTCTTTTTCTTTTTCTTTTCTTTTTCTTTTTAATTGAATATTTTAACCACTCTCCCCCGGCAATCTGGGCTCAGAGCAGTGTACAACATAGGCATAAAACAATACTTTAAAACAGTAGCAAACAAGCGTAGCAGAAGATAGCACAAAAACCAGTAGTGCTGGTATCTTATGGAGGGGGGGAATCAGAATTGCTCTTTCACATGGCAAGCATTTTGGTTGAGTGGGAGTTTGCTGCTGTCAGCTTTCCTTCCCCTTCCCTTCCCTTTTCTTTTCATTTTATCCCCACCCCACTTCCTTTGGGTTGCAGTGGAGTGGTTTCTCTTGGGTGGTTCTGTTTTTAGGGGGCGGAACACACTAAAAGGAATGACAAGAAAACAAAGGGAGAGGTTTGAAGGCCCATTGGAGCCAGGAATGCCAACTGACTGAGAATCATAGAGTTGGAAGGGACCTCCAAGGTCTAGTCCAGTCCCCTGCACAATGCAGTCTTGCATGAGCTCTACTGAAATACATTGCAGCACAAAAAAAAGTTGCAAAGAAAATGTGGAATGGATTTTTCATTAAGGTCTCCGGGCCCAGATGAACTATTCTGGGACTTGAATGAAATCTCCCAGAATGGAATGTCAGCCCCTGGGTGTAAGAAAAGCATGCCAGGACTGGAATGATAGCCCCCAGAGTGGGATGATGCTCCCTAGCAATATAATCTGTGCTCTGCGACTGAAATAACAGGTTGCAGAGTGGAATGACAGCCCCTAGAACACAGATTCTGCTCAGTGCTCCAGGACTCAAATGACAGCCCCTAGGAGCATAATCTGTGTTGTAGAACTGGAATGACATGTTGCAGAGTAGAATGACAGCCTCTGGGAGTAGCAAAAGCACTGTGGATGGCTCCATGTCAGTACTGGGTGGGCCCAAGGAGAAACAGCCACCCACAAACGTTTGGATGGCTCTCAGGAGGGTTGTGCCTGCCCAGTAATTACTTTGACAGTCCACAGAGAGAAGGAGAGTGGGGCTGGGTAGAAGCACGTAGCTGCAAGTAGGCTTATCCTGCACAGTGATCACATTTTCAGTTGGACTGAGGGTGGTCTGATCTGTGGATTCCTGAACCCGTTCCTGACATCTCCCCAAAAAGCACTTTCCTAGGGCACCTTGTTTAGGATTCGGAAACTTGGAACCCCTAAAGGCCAATCTTCACCAAATCTGGTGGGCAGGTAGAAAAGAATCAGCTGGAGATACACTGTGATTTTGGAGCCTCTAGGACCCCAAGTGGTGGGAGGGGAACCACCTGCACAAATCAGTTTGTGAACCAGTTTGCAAAGTGGGCTAGTTTGGGTTCAACAACCAGTTTGGGACATGCTCCAGTTCGTGCCCATCCCTATCTAGCAACCTGTTTCACACAGCGGTCAATCAGTTGCCCAGGATGGCCAACAAACAGGGCACATAGGCCAAGGGCTTCCCCAACGATGCCTCCTAGCACCAGTAATAAGAGATTTACTGTCTCAGACTACAGTTGTTCCCTTTAGTTGGCATGGTTCATAGCCAATGAAGGATGTACCCTCCATGAATAGCTGCTAGCCATGGTGACTAAAGGCAACCACCATACTCATTTTTAGTCTCTCTCTCACTCTCTTTGTCTCTCTTAGCAAAGGTTGGGGCATGCTTTTCGATGGCCTTTAGATTTTCTGCAGGTTCTTACCATATTTCCCAGCCGCATTATGACCACTTCTCCATTCTACTGCACCAACAGGCAATTGTTGCTTAGGATCACTCCATTCTTACAGACAGCAAATACAAACTATGCCCAAAGATGGTAATCATTATTTGATGAAAAATGCTGTTTTAAATGATCAGATTAATATTATGCAGACCCCCCCCTCCCCCCCAAAAACAGGCCAGCCCACAGGACCACAAGCTAGGGCAGCAAATATTATTTGTATGAAAATCCTTGTACATTAAAGACATCGCTATGATTTATGCATGGTTGGAGAGCCTGCTGTGTAACCCTCCCTCTCTGCAGTTTGAATGAACATTTATGAGAGTTTTAATAATATATTGTGATGACAAAATCTGGATTTTTCTCTCCTGGTTGCAGAATAACAATGTTGTACTGGGCAGACAAATCAGAAGATTTGATTTGGGGATAGAAACAGCTACCTCCTCTCTTTAGCCTTAATGCTATCTCTCAGGAATTTAAAACCCAGCCAATTACTAAACCGTACTGTAGTGAGTCACTGCTCCATGGAAATCCTTTAGTTTCAGATTACAGTTATCTCACATATTTTTATCCTCACACGGATTACCAGAAACCTGTAATCATGTTCACAATCCCTCATCAGAACAACAGTTGGGAATAAGGTGCAGGCAAAATGAATTGGAGCAGTGGGAAGATTCATAACAACCACAAGTGGTGCTTAAGTCCCCTGATGCCTTCGGTGGCCACGTTTGGAAGGCTTGGGGGCTGAAAAGCCAGCAAAAATGCACAGTAAATATCTCTAGGCCATAGCTGTAAACAGTGTAGATGACTGATTAATTCTGGAATATGAATGATACCCTCTGCTTCCCTGGATGCAGCTTATCAGTCTCTATTGTAGAAGTATTTTTATATGCTTTTATAGGAGATGGTTTTCTGGTTGTCCCTGACAGCATTCAGGGGGCATGGCAAGCTGTAATTAAACTGCAATCAGGCACAAACACAGCTTCTTACTGTGCTCACACTCCTTCTACCTACCTCCCCTTCTCATGTGTGGAGCCTGATTGAAAAGTTCCCACTTTGATCAAGCTCCAGTCTGCCAAGTCCCTTGGCAAGCTTGTTTGATCCTCACAGACTGGAATTCTACACTGGGATTTTGGTTGAGAATCCCAGCCTGGTGTGTGTGTGTGTTGGAGTAGGGTTGCCAGACCTTCCCCAGGCTGTTCCCAGGGTTGTCAGGTCTGTTGGAAAATGCCTGGAGACTTGGGGGGTGGATCTGTGAGAGGGTGGGGTTCGGGGAGGGGAGGGGACTCAGCATGGTACAATGCCATAGACTCCACTCTTCAAAGCAGCCATTTCCTCCAGGGGAGCTGATCACTGCCAGCTGGAGATCAGTTGCAAAAGCAGATCTCCAGGCTCCACCTGGAGACTGGCAACCCTAGCTGCACCCCCAGCTTCCAATCAGCAATCTGGGGAGGACTTACAAGGAGAAAGGAGAAGGCCTAGTCCTCATTGACACGCCAGTATTTGGGCAAAAACTCTGCTGGTTTGGGGTCACCTGCATGTTGCTGGTGTGGTGATGCCACTTCCTGTGTGGTGCTGGCAATGAGTCCTAGCCCTTTCCCTTTCTCCTTGTAATTCCTCCCCTCCCTCACCAGTTGCCAAGAGGGACCTGGCAAACCTATGTTGAAGGGGGGGGACAAACTCCAATTTGTAGGCTGTCTCTAAGTTTGCCAAGGTGTCCCATCAAACTGGAGTTTTCAGTACAAGAGGGTGAGAGATGTAGGCGGAGCAAGAGGAGCACACAAGGATGGCAATAAGCTGTACTCGTGCTAGTTCACCATTTAGTTTACTATTTTGATCATCATCATATTTACATATATGTATTTTTCTTAAATTTGATTTTGATGCGTTTTAACTGATTGCCACCTTGGGGGTGCTGACTGGGTAAAGAGGTGGGGTACAAATGTTGAAAATGAAGTAAGTAATCAAAAAGATATATTTGCCTGTTCATTTTGTTTTATTTTTGCCTTGGTTTAAACAAATATTCTTTAACTTTTAAAATCAAATATATTCAATTAGTTCTGGCTAAGATTTGGGGTGAGGGGATGTTAACTCAAATGATACTAAATTTGTAGTCCTCCCCCCTATGTACTGATTGAACTGTAATAGTCATTGTTAACCTCCTGTCAATTTTCCATGAAAGTTAATAACCCAACATTATTATTAACTATCCCCCCAAACTAAGAACATAAAGCCCTGATTTCATCCACCTGGTTGCCTATTTCCAGAGAATAGAGCACAGACCAAGTACGGGATCCTCAGATGTTCCATCTTGCAAGTAGGCATATTGTAAATTTTTGGCCAAGGGAAGGAATATATGATGACATCAAGGTTATGTAGTCCTGGGCTGACAAGATGGATTATTTCCTGTGATCTGTCATTTGCCAAGATCCTATTGGATTTTCTCTTTCTCTTTCTGTTTTTTAAAAAAAGAAAACATTTTTAGAGACCTTAATAACCATAGGAGGATGTTGTAAAGCAACCAAAGGTATCTATCATTTTTATTCAGTCGTGTCTGATAAAAAGAAAGTTCAGACAATAAATCCTATGACCTTGAGAATTTAAAAATAAAAGTCTATGACCATGACTTCACTTTTAAAGTAGCTACTCTTTCAGTCCTTTACATGGAAGTTTCCAGCCTTCCTTTCTTTCAGCAGCTGTTATTAAATCTTTCTTAAAATACATGCACAGAGGGGAGGGGATCTATGGGGCAAGGGGAAGTTATTTTATGCCATCATGCTGTAAAGGCCAGAGCTATATCCAAAGACTTGACTCGTAAGTAAAAAGAACAGGTCCCCACCCTTAAACAGGGTAGTCTACTAAACTGGATGCAAGACTCTTCTCTTCTTCCAGAAGGAAGCGCTGCCTTGGTAGGAGAGTTCTGTGCAAGTTGCTCTGAATTCTGTTAAAGAAAATTGTATGCATCAAATCTACTAGGTTGACCAACTGCCTAAAAAAAAAATTGTCATGTCCCTTTAATAGAGGCTTAATGTGATGTTATTTATGAGGTGATATTATTTCCCTTCACTCCCTGAAAAGCTTCAGTTGCACATTTCCGCATGTCAATCCTCTATTAAGCCTCTACATGGTGGAGTCGATTTTGAAGCCTATTCTATGGAGGTGAAGAGAAGTTACTTCTCTGCCACCATTACATCCATAATCCATTAAGTGATGTGCAGTACAGGTTTTCCAAATGATCATGAGTTTGCTTAACTCTTGGCCCAGTGTGACCTGAATGAACGGTTGGCAGCCCTTTTTTGCTAACCACTTTGCAGATGAAGTCACTTACATCTGTTCCAACTCAGATAGCATACAGTGCACAGCTTAACATTAGGTGTTTCCTTGGGAATTTCTTGTCATTATTGTTTGGATGAGTCTCGGACTTTTTGCAGCCCATGGACAGGACATTTAGGCAAAGTTGGAGCATGCACTTTTTTGCCATTATTAATAATGGCCAATCAAGGAAGATGGATTGGATAAGTCTGGAATATGGTCAACACATTGTTAAGGGAAAAAATTGTTCTAGCACTTTTGAAGAAGGCAACAGACTTCATTAGATCTGGAATCTCCTCTTCTTGGGTAAGGTGCACAAGGAGGTGGTGGTTGCCCAGTTCATGAAAGTTCTGGATGATACTGATCAGGCCTCGGATTCAGCAGCTCACAGGAGCGCAGCTCCTGACTATTTCTGAGGGTTTCCCCTCCTCCTCCCCACCTTGTCCATTGAATAGTAGGTGCAGCTGCAAAACAATTCCTGGATTAGCTTCACCACCTATTTTTCTACAAAGCAACCCCTGATACTGATTGTGTGCATATCAATCTGTAGAGATTTTAGAGGTGGGTGGGAATTGCCTTCATCCCCCAAGTTGACCGCAGGAGGAGTGTGATTCTCCTATTAATTCTGTGAGACTTCTGAGCAGCTTTTGATACAATCAGCCATAATATCCTTCTGGATTGCCGGTCTAGGTTAGAAACTGGAATAGAAAATTTCACTCTTGTGTGGCAGGCAGGGGTTGTTTTGTAGAGAAATAGTTGGTGGAACACATTAGCATAACTCATTTTTTTAATAAAATTTTTATTGTTTACTAATTAGAATGTACAATTTTCCATTGTCTCATTGTTCCGTTATAAATTTTTCCTTCCCCCTCCCTCCCCCCTCAATCCAGACTTATTTCTTCTTTCAGCCAGGGGCATAGGGCTTGAAGCTTCCACTGAACGTCTTCCTTCTGTTCCTCTTTTATCCAGTTCAGGTAAAGCGACTACTTTTCCTTAATCCTCGATGTTCCATCTTCCCATGGTAGATTCTGGTTTATTATATCCATTATATCTGACTGAACAAATTCAAACAAATAATTATGCCAGGTTCTTTCTGTCCATTTATTTTTATCTTTCCACCCTACTGCTATTACTGCTTTACCAGCTAATATTATAGCTTTTAATAGATCTTGGTTCTTTTCCCCTAATATCTCATTACCTAGAACGCTCGTCGACATCAATTCAAAATCTATATTTAGCTTTACTTGAAAGAGCTTGTTTATTATTCTTACTATATTTTCCCATACTATTTTGACCTCATGACATTCCCACCACATGTGAGTGTACCATCCTTTCATTTTTTTTCAGTGCCAGCAGTTTGGGCTTAATCCTAGAAACATGTTGGCTAATGTGGCTGGGGTTCTGTACCATTTAATAAAAATTTTTAGCTCCATTTCCCTAAACTTATATATTTTTATTCTTTTAATTCCTTCCATTATTTTTTTTGCTTTTTGTTGTTATTTGAGATTCTGTACTCCATTTTCTTTGGAGGTGGTCTATTATTCCTTCTTTATCTGAGGTCATTTTCTTATAGATTACACCTACCAAACCTCTTTTGGTTTTTTCCATTAATTTATAAATCTCTTCTATCAGTTCTGCTATATTTATGTCACTATTTTCAATTATCTTTTTAATTTTTGTGTATAAGCCTGCAGCTTTTAACCAGTATTTTGCACCTACTGCCTCCTCCAAAGCTTGAAATGGTTTTAAACTATTTGCAGATAACAAGTCCTGTACTCTACTGTATCCTTTTTGTTTAAGTAGTTCCCCCCATCTATAGTCTATGCCTTCCTCTTCCAAAGTTTCCAAAGGCGACCATCTAGATATTCATTTTAACCATTTTGGCTGTCACTTTCTCCAGATCATTAATGTACTTTTCCTTGGTCCTATATCCAATTTGAGATCTTTAGTCCATTTATTTATAAAAATACCAAATTTCCCTACCCCTTTGTTAGCTTCATTTTCAAACCTAACCCATTTCTGATTCCCTTCTCTTTCTATTTCTAGTAATGCTTTAAATTGGAAAGCTTCATAATAGTTTATTATGTCCAGTACTCCCCATCATAGTTCAGAGTTATGATTATATACTACGTTTTTTGCAATTCTAAATTTCTTAGTACCAAAAATCCATTCTCGTATTTTTGTGTTCCAATTATTCATTTTTTGTTTATCCATTTCTAATGGTATTGTTTGGAATAGATATAATAATTTTGGTATCCAAAACATTTTAACACTTCTTACTTTAGCAGTTATACTCATAGTTTTCCTCCTCCATCCCTTCATATCTCTTTTTATAGTTTTTTTCCACTATCTTATTAATATTTTTATGAATTTCTTTTCCCAAATATTTAAATTTCTTGACACCCATTCCTATTTTGGTTAACCTGTTAATTTCCTTCCTTTCCTTCAGATTCACATTATAATACATTATTTCAGATTTCCCCATATTAATTCTTAATCCTGATATCGCTTCAAAGTCACATGAAAGCTCATACCTTGAAGAACACGTTATGGGTCTAAAGTGCCAGTGGACTCCAGCTTTTCTCTTAAACACTGTGGGGGGGGGGGAGGAAGGAAAGGCAGCCCAGCTCCTCTCTGCACAACACAGAGACGGGGGAAGGAAGGAAGCCAAACAGAGCTCAGGCTTTGCAGCCTGTGTCAGTCTTCAAGGCTAGCTTTTCTCTGCACAACAGAGAGAAGGGGGAAGTAAGTAAGTAAGTAAAGTAAAGTAAAATTTTATTTATATCCCGCCCTCCCCCGCCACGCAGGCTCAGGGCGGCTAACAACAGGAAGCAAAGCAGAGGTCATGCTTTGCTGGGGGCGGGGCTAGCTTTGCTGGGGAAAGGGCTAGCTTTGGCTTTTCTTGTGACCCGGTAGTGAGGCTTCCATGGCCCGGTACCGGGTCACGACCTTGAAAATGGGAAACACTGCTATAAATGATGAAAGAGGCTCAAAAAGGTTCAGAGTAACCAATACAAAGAAATATCTAACTCTATGTCGCTCCAGAAGGCTTCCTCAAAGCTTTGGCTGTGCGTAGACCAGCCAGCCTCCAGGTGTGGCTGGAGCAAGGCTGCTGATGAAGCTTGGGTGCGCTGGACCTGCTTTCAAGCAAGTCCCACCAGTTACAAGCTGCTGACTTTTAACAATCTTTACTGGATGGCTTAAGGCCAGATAGGGTCTTTACAAAATTTTAAAGTCAATGGCTTCCCTGGAACTGTCTGTGCTTTCCAGTGATCTTCAGCTTTCTTTAAATGAGACCAATGCATCCATGCTGCTACTCCTTGGACCATGACAGCTGTAGGGGAACTTAAAAGGACATAAAGGGGCCCTTCCATTTAGGCCATAAAGTCTTAGCCCTTCAGCTTTTAACCCACACACTGTCTACTGGCTGGTAAGCATGTACAGGAGAATAAATTTGATATGGCAAAGTTTCTAACACATACCTATTCACATCTTTTACAACTTTGCCCAAGGCTTGCAATTCCTCACAAGTTATGAGGCTCCCCAACTGTGAGAGGTCGCCCCTAACTCCTTGGAATATAGGAGGTGGTCTTCCATAAACAATCTTGAATGGCGACAGTTTAAGACGTGTGGGGCAGGCAGTGCAACTGTAACAATGCAATTGGCAACACTGTAGTCCATGACAAATGGGTTTCTTGACAGAATTTAGACAGGGTGTTCTTCAAAGATCTGTTAGCCCTTTCAACTTTTGCTGAACTCTGTGGGTGGTAAGCGGCATGCAATTTCCAAGTTATTCCAAGCAGCGTAGATACACCTTGTACAGTTTTCTCTATAAATGATGATCCATTATCACTCCCTATGATTACAGGTAAACCGAATGTTGGGACAATGTCTTTTAATAAAGCTTTTACAACTTCATTGGCTTTCTAAGTGCGAGTCAGGTAAGCTTCAATCCATCCAGACATCATGCAAACGAATACAAGCATGTAACGGTAATGTCCAGCTTTGGGCATCTCAGTGAAATCTACAACTAGGGAGGAGAAAGGTGTTGCTCCCACTGGCTGACTTCCAGGGAGTTGATTTGGGCCCAACCTTGGATTGTTCTTTGCACATGTAACATACTGCGCAGAGACTTGGGCTGTCAGTGAACTCACACGGTTGATGAATGCCCATTGACTCACAGAGCATTCAAGAGCAGTCTTCCCATAATGTGTTCCCTCATGCAGGTTCTGAATTAATGCCAGTGCTACAGCTTCTGGAATATAGATTCTGCCATCGGGAAGAACATACCAGCCATCTCTTTGTTTGGTTACTGCCCCTTGAGTTTGAACCCACTGCTCCTCAGCTAGTGAATACTGGAGGCTCCATTCCGTTAAGGAAACTTCAAAAACAGGCAGAATTTCTGCACTTCCCTGATAAGGCTTAAGGGCTGCTTTCTTCGCTGTTAAACCTGCCTTGCAATTTCCTCTTGCTACCGGAATTAGGGGCTTTTGATGGCTGCGGCAATGAATAACAGCTATGTGCCGGGGGGCCCAAACAGCTTCTAACAGTTCCAGAATTTCCTTCCCATTTTTAATTCCTTTGCCAATGGCAGTTCTTAAGCCTCTTTCTTTATACAGGGCTCCATGGGCATGCAATGTCATGAAAGCATATTTGGAATCAGTGTATACATTGGCTTTTAGTCCTTCTACTAACCAAAGTGCTCTGATGAGGACAATTAACTCTGCTTTCTGGGCTGAAGTGGAGACTGGCAGAGCGTCAGCCTCTATTACTGCTTCTAGAGTAACAACCGCATATCCTGCTCTCCACTTCCCATCCTGGACAAAGCTGCTCCCATCAGTAAAATACTCGATATCTGGATCTGAAAATGGGGCATCTATTAGATCAGGCTGGCTGGAATAGACTTCTTCCATAACTTCAAGGCAGTCATGTTCTAATTCTACACCAGGAGTTGGCAACAGGGAGGCTGGGTTCAGAGTTGACACAGTCGCTATTTTCACACGGGGATTTTCACACATAAGAGTTTGGTATCTGACCATGTGGGTATTAGTGAACCAATAGTTCCCTTTGTGCTCAAGAAACGCCTGCACGTAGTGGGGTACTTTTACTTCAAGTTGACTCCCGAAGGTAAACTTGTCTGCTTCCTTCACAAGTTCTACTATGCGGCTTTTGAACGCATACAGGGGGGCCACCCTTTGGCCACAGTATCTAGCTGCTTAGACAAATATGCCACTGGTCGGGGCCAGGATCCCAGCAATTGAGTCAAAACATCTGCAGCTTTTCCTTCTTGCTCATGCATCTTCTTACTTCTTAATGCAGTTATCCTTCTTGAAGGAGATGAGAAAAATTCCACAGCCTTTGTTCCTCTCAACCTAGCTTGAGTCAGTCTCCATTTCCGGTCTTTTTTTAAAGTACGCCACAAGATTCCATTTTAATTTTCTTTTGTTGATTTCCCAACAGCTCAGTCTCCCATTTCAATTCCACAGACATCACCAGGTTCTCTTTAGCACTCTGCTCATGTAGATTTGATGTTTCGCTAGCTTTCAGCAAAAAGCTGCCATTTGCTTCTTAACTAAGTCAGCCAATAAACCAAGGTCTTGCCTCAGAGATTTTAAACTGCTTAAAATGTCTTTTTTATAAGAAATTTTGCTTAGCAAAGCCATTTTTCTCTGTCAGCAAACTCAGTCCATTAATCCTGATTAAAAAGTAGCTCAGAGTCCCAGATAGCCTGTCCTTCTCAGTCTCCTCCAATTGAAGTTTTAGATGTTAATGTATGAATTTCAGATCAGACAACAAGGAAAAATCCCTCTAACAGGTATCACATTTTGTTCAGACCGTATTGCAGCCAAATAAAAGTCTCTTTAACAATATCCAATTATGATCTGGGTCGATTTAAATGTCCATATTCCAATTAATTCAAATTGTTTCCAGTACTTAAAGATGTTCTTTGACTTTCCATGACCTCATTCACAGGGAAATTAGAGATATCGATCTCTTTCCCTTCCTTTGAACTATTAAGTCATTAGAATGTAAAAAGGACCCATTAGCCCTTGGCAATTGAAAGCCAACTTACTTGAATTGCAGATCTGTCATGCTTGAGACAGAGGGGTGATAGATCAAAAACTTGTTAAAGAAAAGAAAGGCAAGCAATCGAGTGTTCATCTCTTGCTGCTGCATTAGTGATTGTGACGGGAAGAGCTTCAGAGCACACAGAAGGAACAGGAGCAACTGTTGGTGCGCCCCCATTCCACTGTGAAATCCCCATGCCTAAGAGGACCCCCCCAGGGTCTCTTTGGGGGTGTCACATCCGTGGCACCCCTCCCCGATCGGGGGAGTCGCAAGCAGGAGAGCTCACGAATCCACCTGCTAGCAAGGCGACATAGCCCAGAAGTCCCGCACAGAATTTCTGGTTTGAAGTGAGGTATTTTACTCTTGGTACCAAAAATAGGGCTCAGTTGGGCTTGGCTGCCTCAAAACTGAGTTAAAATCCTTCTGCATACAGACAGTTTTCTTAACAGGCAAGCAAGAAGGCCAGCACACAAGCTTATCTGATTTAACGGAAAGTTACATCAGACATTTTAATTTTGGGGGGCAAAGCATGCTCTTTATCATTATATTCATTATTATAGGGGTAGTAATTAATTATTTAGGGGCTCTCCTTCACTGTCTTTCTGTAAAAGGAAAATTGATTATGTGTGCAACTACAGTTTGGACTAGGACAGTCCGTAAAACAAGAGATTTAGCCCTCCAAATCGCTCTTGATTTCACTAAGTGAAAACTGGGTTAACTAGCATTTGAAAGGGGGAAATATGGGTTTATAAAAGTCTGAATTCATTTCGGGTTGGAGGTGAAACTCTCTTTCCTGTTCTCATACAATCACAATTTGACCTGCAGTTGAACATGTGCCCGCCTTACCTTTCACAGACTGATGTAAATCTACTATCTTCTCTAAGACTGTTCATGCCCTTAAAAATTGCACTCTCAGACAGCAATTGCAAAGAAACAGCAATGCAAAGGAGGTGACAGAGAACATATTAACACAGAGCCTCACAGTGAGAAGGAGTGTTGGGCAAGGGCAGAGAAATGCTGCCTGTCTGTGCTTAAATGGGATCCAGAAAGCATTCTCTGCAGACAATGAATGGCAGAAGCACATTGCACAGAAAGGAAACTTATCAACCCAATCTGCGTTAGTGGTGAGATTTCTCCTGGTTGGCTGACATACCTGTCTGTCCCTTCCATTATCTACTAACTCCCCTCTCCTTTCCCCCTCCTGCTGTCTGGCCTTATGGAACTAAAGCAGGCACCAAAATACTGAGGATTAATTACCCTTTCTCATGCGATACAAATGCAGTTAATTGTCCTATTTGCATTGGTTACAATAACTGTATTAGATAGCAAGATGTGTTCAGTTTAAACTGGATCCATTTCTATCAGAATTCATGCCCTATACCCCTGCCCACTAAACCTGTATGACAGTTAGCCACAAAGGCAATATAACTGGGCCTAGGAATATGAAGGCCAACACCATACATGAAGGCTTTGGTGAATAAGTGACTCTCTGACTGACTTTGATGTCTTGTACATGGCCTTATGGTGCTGGTTTTGATCCAAGTCTTGAGGGAGAGCTTGTGCACTGCTTTGTTTCAGTTACACACCTGTCCCACTTTTTCTTTGCGTTTCTGATGTTTTCTGCAGAACAGCTTCTTTGGCATTTTTGTCTGTTATGGGAAGTCTGCTCTATTGCCAGATGACCCACCGCCCCATCATTTGGAAAATCCCCAAATCACTCAGTGCCTCAAAATGGCACTGAGTCATCTCTTTAAAAACAACTAGCATAACAGCAATATATTGCTGCAATGAAATAAACACTCAAAACATAGGAACAAATTTGTTTTTGAAGAAACAAATTAGTAAAAAATTATATTTAAAATTGTAGTGTGTTTTGTGTTGCTATGCCTTTGATGGCAACAAATGCTATTTAACAGCACACCACACAGTTCGAGTGTGCTCTGGAGAATTAAAAGCACTCCCTCCTACATGAGAATGAAGAAACTCAGTCTTATGATCAGCCGTCTTGTGTATTGTTTGATATACCTCTGTGTGTATTTTTGAGATTCAAATGGGAGGCTAAGTACTGGCCAGGCAGGTATAGACAGACAGGAAAGGAGAAAGTCAGTCACTGTAGAGATATATATACCAGGTGGGGAAAGGTGGAAGGCAGCATTCCTTTGGATGGTTTCCATGTTGATGCTATCCCAGTATTCACTACAGAGCATATGTACAAAAACAGAGGGAAGGAGGGGGGGGACGTGTTGAGTTGGGGATGTGTACTGAAAACATCGTGACACACAAAGTGAAGATGTGCAGTATTACCCAATGAATGGAATGCCCATTCCAGAAGTACACTGTCAGGCACCATCTCAGCAACAAGCTAAAGGCAGAAAAATGCTGACATTTTTGTAATGGGAACCCAAAGCCTTCTCTCCTTGGCTTCTCTCTGGCTTCCATTTATTCTGCCCTGGAGATGGCATTGTCTTTTCACTGCCTACCAGTCCCTGTATTTCCATCTGCACAAATGCTTCTATGAAGCAGTTTTTCATAAAGATCCTCTAAGATTCCCAGTCTCTTTGGAAAGAAAAGGACTCTGGAAAAATCATGGCTGCAACATGTGCACAGGGATCTGTATCCATGTATATCTTTTGATATGTTCCTCCCACCCCCTTCCTTTCTTGATTCTTTAGCTGCACTATGGCTTTAAAGATGGAGGAAGCCACAACGGGCCCACACAGAGCAAGAGCGTTCTGGACCATGGGGAAGCATTGTCATCACTGCTCCCAGATAAAATTGTTTTGACAGTTTTGCCAAATTGCAGAAGTGGAGGCGCCTGTTGTGTGATGGAAAAAGAAATGACAGCACCAGGGAACGGCTTGCAGCTCATTCCCTGCTATATCCCCCACTAACTGAATTTGCATCCGCTTAGTAATGAAGCCAGGCAGTCCGTCTCTTGGGGAGGGTCCTTGCGCGCGAGATTTTTTTGTTTGCAGCTTCTGTTGCAAATTGTTTCTTTCCTCAGTGAACCAAACTCCAATGAAATAACACCACTTTGTTGTGAAATTTACATGGTTGTCTACAATTCCTGATGAGTTCTGGGAGAAAAATGGAGAAAGCTGTTTGTAGTTTTTGAATTGCTGATGCCTCCCCCCCCCTCAATGGTTTGGAGAGGTCAAAATGATCCTGCAAGGCTATCTTTAAACAACAGGGGAGAATGCTACACAAGGAATAGTATAGCCCCAACTGTACCATACAAAAAAGCATGCCTAAATACTGTATGAATACATCAGTTGATGTGCAATTCAAGCAAATGCAAGGAAACCCTGCATAAGCAGATCACTGCCTAGTCAGCCTCAAACTAATGAATAATCTTTCAAAAAACAATGCAGCATGCCTATAACCCCTCCTGAGCATCAGCTACTTTCACAACTGCAGAGAGGATGCTGGATGCCATGGAAGTGCGTCCCCTGACATTTCTTTGTGATGGCTCAAATTGTATGCTATCAGTTTTGTGTTTGTTTGTTTTACAAAAATGCAGCCACTTGGGCTCTGATTTAAAGGAGGAGGAGGAATGTTTTACTCTTTTCCTTTTGGCTTGTTTTCCTTCTAGAAATTAGCAAAGATTTTACTATTAGGGTTGCCAAGTCCAATTCAAGAAATATCTGAGGACTGGGGGTGGAGCCAGGAGACTTTGGGAGTGAAGCCAGGAGACATTGGGGGTGGAGCCATAAGCAAAGTTGTAACAAGCACAATTGAACTCCAAGGGGAGTTCTGGCCATCACATTTAAAGTAACCGCACACTAGGGGTAATTGGATTCGGAAATATACGGGACCAAAATATTCGGAATACTGTATATTTCCGAATACTGGTAATCAGAATAGCCGTATATACTGGAGATATATGGCTATTTCCGAAATATATGGCCCCATTATACCCAATGGGCCATTGAAATCAATGGCAAAATAGGGCATATTGGAAGCCGCCTGGAGGGGAGGGGGTTTGAGGGAGAGCCCCCAAATTTGCAATGGACCTGCAGGGGACTCTCCCCTACAACCCCCCCCCCCCCAAGTCCCAAAAAGTTTGGGCTGGGGTTCCCATTTCAGGGGCACCCAAAGAGGGTGTCCCTACCCCACCATTATACCCTATGGGCCACTGAACTCAATGGCAACATAGGACATAATCAGAGGCTACTGGGGGGCAGGAGGTTTGAGGGAGAGCCCCCAAAACATGGACCTGCAGGGGACTCTCCCCTACAAAACCCCCAAGTCCCAAAAAGACTGGACCAGGGGGTCCCTGTCTTTGGGCTCCCTAAAAGGCCCATTGCCAACAATGATGGGAAAAGCCCAATTAGCCACTTCCTCCACTATAATTGCTGTAGAAAAGTGGCTCTGTCCAGAAGGGAGTTTGAGGGAGAGGCCCCAAAACTGCAGGGCAGCTTCAGGGGACTCCCCAGCATGAAACCCCCCTGGCCCAAAAAGGCTGCACCCATCTGTGGGCACCCCAAAAGGAACACTGTTCCCAGTGGTGAGAAAAAAAAAACAATTCGAGCCACTTCCTCACTGTAATTGTCGTGGGAAAAGTGGTCCCTAACCTGTCCTTTTTTGGGTTGGGGTAGTAGTCTGGTAAAGTTTAGGAGACTAGGTGATCCTGCCTCTACCTGGCTACAGTTTTTAAAAGGCTACCTTGAGATGAAGGCAATCCTTGTTATATCCTGCTAGTTAAACTTCTCCTAACTAGATCCTGGGACAAACTGGATTTCCTTGCAAACTAGAAATCAGGTGTTCCCTATAACTAGAGAGAAGCTGTGGTTCACACTATGGGAATCTAAGGAAGCACCGGCTTTCAGTGGTTGAAAGCAAGATGCACTGCAATCCTAGTCTCTTTAAAAGGGAGCCTGATGTGGCCTAGTAGTCACACTGCCTTTTATGAGAAACCTAAAATCTTTTTAAATTGCCGCATCTGACCTAGTTGAATTTTGAAAGAAGATAAAGTCCTAAACTGGATTAATTTTTTTTTTAATTTCAAAAAACAACCCATAAAAACACCCTTATTAGTAGGGCAGCCTATTTAGTGGCCCTAGCCAAATTGAAAGCACCCTCGGACTCAAAACGTGACAGAAAGAAACATAACTTTTAAACACCACCCCCCACCCCCCCAAAAAAAAACAGAACCAGGAAAAGGAAGAACAGAACAGGATGCAAAACCAACAGCAACAGATCCAAATAAATCCAACTGAGAAAAGGCCAACAAACTCAACTGTTAAAAAGCTCAACTTTTACAAAAAAAACCCTCAAGCCAAATCAGTCAACACCCCCCCCCCAAAACAAACAAACAAACAAACAAACCCAGAACCAGGAAAAGGGATAACAGGACAGGATGCAAAACCAGCAGCAACAGATCCAAACAAATCCAACTGAGAAAAGGCCAAAAAACTCAACTGTTAAAAAACTGAACTTTTTAACAATAAAAAACCTCAGGCCAAATCAGTTAACACCGCCCCCCCCCCCCAAAAAAAAAACAGAACCAGGAAAAGGGACAACAGGACAGGATGCAAAACCAACAACAACAGATCCAAACAAATCCAACTGAGAAAAGGCCAAAAAACTCAACTGTTAAAAAACTGAACCTTTTAACAATAAAAATTAGGCCCAACAGCACCCCCCTCCCAAGAACCAGAACCATAAGAGAAAAGGAACAGCAGCAGCACAACACAGCAGCAACAAATCAAACAAAGAATCCTTTTAAAACAGTAAAAAAAAACCTTGACTTTTAACAATACAGGAACCTAACCAACCCCTCCTCCCCAAAAAACCTTCAACATAACCCCAAGAAATCCAAGCCACCCAAATCAGGAAAAGTAAAAGGACACTGCACTTTTAAAAGTCCTCTCACTAAAGTAAGATATAGGCAAATTGGCAACCCCCACCCCAGGCCCCCACCCTCAGCAGAACCCCCTAACCCCAAATAAGCTACCCACCCACCCAAATCTGGATAAGTAAAGGGACTCTGAGTCTTAAAAAGTCCTTTTACTTTTATCCTAACTAAAATAAAAACAAGAATCCCAAGACTGTCTTACCTTAGATGTCTTCTCCAGGCAGGTCAGGCAAGGCTGAGAGAGAGCAGCAGAAGCTGAGGCCAAGGGCAAGAGCAGCACAATCTCTCTCTCACACCAACACAGCAGCAATGGAATGGAGTTCAGCCAGGCAGACTCCTTAAAAAGGTTCTCTGGCTCTACACAGAGCTGTTTCAAAAATACCACTGCTCTGTGATTGGCCAGAGAACAGTGTTTACTTGGATACCCAAGTAAAAAAAAGAACAACAAAGTTGCTGATGGCTGGGGGATTAGCCCAGCCATCAGCTACACAACAGCCCTGCAAAGCATGCATTTGCAATGTATTTTGCAAATGCATGTTTTGGATTGGCTGCTGGGGCTCCTCTCCCCTTCCGCCTTCCTCCCTGATCCCAGGGAGGCTATGGGAGAGGTGGGAAAAGGCTTCAAAAGGCGGGAAAGGAGGCAAGCAGCTTGCCTGAGGCTGCAGAAGCTCCTTTCCCGCCTTTTACATTGAGTTCCATATACTTCCGGATATTGATTCGGAAGTATACAGGGAGCCGTATACGGCTCCCGTAAAATGCATGTGAGCTGGATTCGGAAGTATATGGCACCATATACTTCTGAATCAGGGTGTATTCAGCAGTCTATTCGGTTTGGCCAAACCGAATGTGCACCCCTACCGCACACCTTTTAAATGCCTTCCCTACATTAGAAATAATGAAGGATAGGGGGATCTTCTTTTGGGGATCATAGAATTGGACCGTCTGGTCCAATCTTTTTGAAATTTGGAGAGCATTTTGAGGAGAGTCATCAAATGCTATGTGGACATTTTGGTGTCTCTACCTTAAAAGACAGCCCCTCCAGAGCCACAGATACCCCCAGATCATTTCTCCATTATACCCTATGGGAATTGATCTCCATAGGGAACAATAAAGTGCCCACCAGACATTCCCCCCTCCCCCATTTCTGATGACTCTGAAGCAGGGGAGGGCCTGCTCCCACCTGGGGATTGGCATCTCTACTCACGAGTTGCTAAACTTCCAAATTCTTCAAAGTAACACAGAGCAACCAAATGTTCAAGTTCACCTTTCCTATGCAAACGACCTCTGAAAAGATTGTGCAACCAATGGAGGGTCTGGGCAGCTTTCACAGCCACTGGGAGCACCATGTTGTTCGCCTGCTCCCCTCACTCCCATTCAGCCTTAAAGACACAGACACACCATCCCAAGAGGAAGCCTTTCCAAGTGGAGTCTGAAGCCTCCGGAAGTGGAAAGACACATGGTGACTGTGGGGGCGGGGCTTCCTCCCACTGGCCAGCTGACTGGGAGCGGGAAGAACCCTGGGAAAGTGGGAGAACCCCTGCTGGGACCTGGGGATTGCAAGCCTATTTACTACTGCTAGGGGAAATTTATGTGTATGGATGAGGGGTGATGGCTTAAGTTACTGGGGCACCACTGGGCATTCTCCTGCAATGTGGCTCAAAGACAGCAACAACAACACAATCCATGGGACATGTTGTTTGTTAGGAGGAGTGTCATGATCCTGGGCCTAGCGAGGCATCAGGCCCAATGAAGCCTGCCGAGGAGTTACAAAAGATTCTACATTTCCCAGGATCCCTTCTGTCCCTCTGATTGAGTGACAATGTCTTGGAGGAAAACTAGCCCAGAGAGATGTGGGGCCTGGGAGGAGAACATAAAAAGGCCAAGCCCAAGCAGGGTGTGTTCTTTTCCTGGAAGGCTGAGCTGGAGGCAGGCTGTAGCCTAGAGAGCTCGCAGCAAGGAAAGGTCCCTTACCCAAGGGAAGTGGTGAGTTCTGGTTAGTAGAGTAGGGACTGTATAGTAAGTCCAGACGTGTTAGGGCATTTGTTTCTTTTCCCTTCACCCCTTTTATGGTTTAATGCACCATCTTTGTTACATTGCATTGACCGATCTTTTAAATATTTTTTTTCCTGTTGTTCACTCTGCCTGCTCCTCACACCTAATATTTGGCCTAAGCTAAAGGAGGCCTGAAGGGCTTGGGAGGGAACTCTGGGCCTTCTCAAGGGGAACCCTTAACCCAGAGTGGTGGCAGCAATTGGTAATACCCCCACCCCCCTGAGTCATGACAAGAAGGTACTGGGATCTGCATGAACTGACTTTGGCTACCACCCGTGAGTAATGGCACTGAGAAGCAGGATGGGCTTTGATTACAAAGCGTGAGAATGAAAATAGAGATACAACAAGGATGGTTGGAAGGCTGCTTGGGAGTGACCAGTCATTCTCCAAGCAAATCAAGTTTGCTCTCCACCCATCCACTAGAGCAGATGTAAATACTTTCCTATCCTTGCCTTTAAAGCTACCAAAACTCTTTCTTTTTTATGTGAAGGAGAATAAATACTCACATTTCGCTTTGCTCTGGATGGGAATATGGCAGCATCTGTTCCCGTCTGCCTCTGTTCCTGTATGAAAATTATGGAAATTGGTAGTGAGTACGAAGAATAGTGTTTCTGAGTGTTCAACCATGATTAACCATGCTACAAAGCAACAATGATCTCTCAAGCAACCTATCTTATACTACTCTTAAGACAGGTTGCTTGAGGAAATCATTGTTGCGTTGAAACTTTAATGTAAGGGCACATAAAGTCTGCCCTCCACTGTATTAGAGTAACATGAAGCCCTGGATTCCAGTTAGAGGTATGAATTAAATTGCTGATCCCCCCCCCCGGCCCCCATTATATTTTTAAAAATTTATTTTGTAGGCTCATACGCTGCCCTTTCCCGTAAATGGGCCCAATGGTTTGGACTATGAGATATCAAAACAACTCGCAAGACCATCTTTGTGAAATCCATTGATCTCTGATCAGACTGCCTGTTGAGTGGGGTCTTCTCCACTCCCAGCCGTAGTAGCTAAAAGGAAAGAAAAGTGAGTGGGGAAAACCATGATCAATGATACGGCGCCATACTATCAATGTTATTATATCAATACTTTTATATCAACACTTTGTTCCCTCGCTATGGGCAACAGAAGCTTAGAAGTGGCTGTTTTTGAGAGGGATAAGCGATAACAAGCCCCCACACTTCACACCAGACCCCCGTTTAGATCACCATCCCAATGTCTACATATATATAAAATGAACTGTGCTTTTACAAAAGAAGTAACAGAATTACACTATCATGTATTTTAGACCTTAGTGAATTATTTTTGCTCAGGATCTGACTGATGAGGGCTTTTCTGCACATTCAACTTACTCCTAGTCTTCTCCGTAGTTGATCTACAAGTAGTAGAATTGGTTTGGGCAGGGTTCTTCCACATGTCTGCCCTCCATCTGCAGTTACACAATTGTGGAGTCAGTTTATTTTCTTCTGCCTTAAATAATCAGGATTTTCCAAGGAGGGTGCTGTTGTCATGAGTAACCTCAAAGCACCCTCCCCCCAAATTTTCTGAACATGCTTGTATCAATATGTTGATAGCATTGCTACATTTTTAAAAGACTCTAAAATATCAGTAAATTAATAAACTCCTATAATGATAGGCCATGCAGGTTATCGCAATTTCCAGCTTTTTTTTTTTTTAAGTGAAGATCAGTCCCTCACCATTGTGGAGATATGTTTTCCTTATGAAGAAATGCCCTTTTCCTTATATCTTTGTGGGGAAAGGGTTAGAGAGCTACTTTTTTAAAAAAAAATGAAAGCTGGGAATTCAAAGAACCTACTTGGCCTACTATTACAGCAGTATAACAATATATCAATATTTTAGTGCCTTTCAAAAAATGAAACCACTTGTCTTTGGAAGATGAGAGGGAGTGGTTTGATGATGACAACCTTCCGATCATGAAGTGGGTGGAGTGTGTAGGAGTGGGCAGAAAAAAGAAAACTGACAGAACCGTTATATATGAGGGAAAAGGGGACTCAAAATTGGCTTCCAGAAGAAGATCAGGGTAAAAGTGGTCTCAAAAGAAACAGGGAAAAACAAAGCAAACAAAGTGAAAACTAAAGGCACAGAAGGGTATGTGGAAATCAGGATAAACGAAGAAGAGCTGCTGGATCAGACCAGTGGTCCATCTACTCTGGCATCCTGTCTCACACAATGGCAGAATGGGGCCAGAACTAGTGTGTGTGTGTGTGGGTGAGGGGCGGGAAGGACATGAAAAAGACCTGTGTTTGTAGAGGAAATCTACATCATGTCAGATCGACCTGTGGCCCTATTTTCTACTGTACTTTTTTTTAAAAAAAAATCTTGTACAGTAGGAGGTTTGGCTTGCTAACCTGACTCATATGCAGCGGGGGGGGGGGGGGGGTTAGCAGGAATGCACAGGAACATAGTTCTGGCTGGTATGGCATCAGGGGGTGTGACCTAATATGCAAATGACTTCCTGCTGGCTTTTTCTCAAAAAAGCTTTGTGTGAAACAATGGTGACATCAGGGTGTGTGTGGCCTAATATGCAAATGAGTTTCTGTTGGGCTTTTCCTACAAAAACATCCTGCTCATATGGAATCTCACCAGTTCAAGCAGCTCCATCAATGCCCCATTCTTTTTCTTTGTGGAACATTACTAACGGAATTGTGCAGACTAATCTGGGCAGGGAGCACCACTGAGTGAATGGGCATACCTTTGGTTTGGGTTAGATAGTATTTTTGTCCTGTGCCAACTCAGGTATATGTGGGGCTGCCCAGATTCCTGTGATGGCAACACCCCCCCTGAAGTGCCACTGTTACAAAAAGAACAGGATGTCCACATACAGAACACCCATAATCAAATAGAATACCTATGTTCAAATGCTTCCTGAGTGAAAGTGGGAAGGGGAGAACCATGTGTGTCAGACTAAGCTCCTTGGAGGATGAATGGAATAAAAATGTTATAAAGGGATAATAAGAGAGAGAAAGAGAAACAAAAACAATTCCACGATGAACTTTGGTCAGTCATTCTTTCTCTTAGTCTTATCTCACCATTCAGCCTAACAGAATGGCTGTGATGATAAGACTGGGCTGTGTGTTGGTGAATAGGTGAGATATAAAATTTAAGTGATAATAATAAAAAATTACATGAGGCACCAGTTCTGACCAATAGCATCTTCACGCAGCTTGGTGAAGAGACCAGATGGAGTGTCACATTTCCCCAGACTGCTTGAGGGAAAGCCACTGTGTTTGAACCAACCCATTTATCCATATCTTCCAGCTTGTCTAGAATTCAAAGTATGCTCACATCAGTCTACAGCACAAAAAGTTTCAAGATAGCCCCAGTTACAGTTTTAAGATAGCTCCAATGGTGCACTAACAATGAGCTAGTCCTGTACTCCAAGATCAACCAATGCCATCTGCTGATATTGAAAAATGTACCCCATGTAGTCCTCCTGACAACTGTCTATCAGGGACTTGCTTCTCCTTCAACTCTGTGCTGACAAGCAGAGTGGAGAGATCCCAGCTTTTACAACCCCAACATCCAGTTCTTCAAACTCAGAGGAGGAGGTCAGGCTCATTTTCAGTTGCAGATATTCAGTGTCAGTAAAGCATCTGTTTAGAATGTTATTTTTTAACAAGGAAGCCAGAAGCTCAGTGCCTCACTTCCTTTAGCGGCCAGTTTAACAAAATGGCCACAGGCTTCCTCAAAGCAACCAACAATGTTAGAGCAAAGAATATTGGAAGACTATGTGATGCACAATATATGTTGATATGCACGTGTGATTGTGTGATCTCATGCATCCTATATGCTGGAAGGGAGGGTGTTTTAGCCAATCATAAACAAAGAATGTATTTCAAAAGCAGTGTTTGTTTCCTGTTTGCACCATATAAGCTGGGGACATTTTTCTGTCCTGAGAGAGATTATTACTGACTGGAGATCATTATGTGTGTAAAGTGCCAACAAGTTGCAGGCAACTTATGGAGTTTTATAGGGTTTTCAAGGCAAGTGATTAAGCAGAGGGGGCTTGTCATTGCCTTCCTCTGTAAAGTCTTCCTTGGTGGTCTTCTGCTTAACTTTCACAATCTGATGAGATTGGGCTATTTTATACCATTCCATATCCTTCAGAGATCATTAGCACACAGAGATTCAAGACATTTGGAAACCCTGCAATCTAGTCATGCAGAAGGCCAAAATATAAATTTGCAGATGGCATATCTGCATAAAAATCCCTTGGAATATTAAGGGAAACTACACCTGAATTAGTCATTGAAAGCATTTCTTAAAAGTACATTAGCAGTATCAGACAACTGGACTTCAGACACTGCCAAAGCATAACACCTAAACAGCACCACTGGGAAATGTCAGCCCAATAGCTCCCTTCACCCTTGTATCAAAAGTAATAAATTTCCCATTACAAGGATATATGAGAATCTCTTTCTATATAAAAGGCAAACTGTGTTGCCAACATCTCTCTTCACATTCCATTGATTGAGCTGTATGTCGCTCAGTCTTGGCAGAAAGCAACCTCACCCTCCAGCCCCAGAACAGACAAGAATAGAGCCACTCAGGTTTCCTTCAGTGGCTGTTGCTAGACAACCATAGTATTCTAAGTTTGGTTCTGTCAGTAAAAGGTGGGCAGGGGGAAGGAGAATCTTTCTAGGCCTATTTTGGCCTCTGAGGGAGAACTCATTGTGACCAGTCCTGACTACGGTTGCCAGCTCCAGGTTGGGACATTCCTGGAGATTTTGTGGTGGAGTCTACGGAAGTCACACTTTGGGGAGGGGAGAGACCTCAACTGAGTATAATGCCATGGAGTTCACTCTCCAAAGCAGGGGGACAGAGCTCTGTTGTCTGGAGTTCAGTTATGACAGGAGATCTTCAGACTCCACCTGGAAGTTGGCTGCTCTAGGCCTGGCAGCACCCTCTGAATGACTCAATGCCACATGACTGGCATGACTTGACTAAGCCTGACAGCTTGACTAAGCCAGGCAGCAGTCCCCCGATGACAGCCAGTGTGGCGTAGCAGTTAGTGCTTCAGAGCCAGACCCAGGTTCTTGCTGTGGAAGTTGACTGGGTGATTTTGGGACTGTCACAGACTTTCAGCCTAACCTACCTCACAGGGTTGTTGTGCAGATCAAAAGGGGAAGAGGAGAATGATATAAGCGGCTTTGGTCCTCATCATGAAGACAAACTGTCCTTTTCCTAGGTAGAGGCTGCTGTAAACAGGGAGGAGATGGACAGCTGAAGTCAGAATGGCAGATAAAGCTAGGGTGATCACTTTCCCTGGAGAAAACGGCTGTTTTGCAGGGTGAACTTTGTGCCATTATACCCTGCTGAGGTTGCTTCCCTCCTGCTTTGGTCCCTACTGTGGAGAAAGACTGTACTTTTCCTATGAAGAAGCTGTTTTTTGCCTTCAGACTGAGATGAAAACAGCTCTTTGTTGAAGATGGTTTGTTAGCTGATTTAAATCAGGATACCTACAGATCACCTTGGATGAAAGCCCTGGATGAAAAGCTGATGAAAGTTAGAATGGTGATTGATGATATTTTTGATATGGGCAAAACCAAAGCATTTTTTTCTGATCAAAAATGACTCCTCAAAATTGACCATGGTAATTTGAACCTGAGAGCCTGCCAAGTATATTCACCCCCTATTTTTTGTCTTTCTTATTAAAAATCTTTACCTCCCCATATGTACTATCTTACTAGCCCACATTATTGCAGAGCTTTTTTGTTTGCATGACTGAACATTATACCTACAATGGTTTTGTAAGGGAGATTTTTAAGTACGCCCTACACTGATAGACTCTGCCCATGTGGCCCTAACAGGATTGATAAATCTTTTCATACTTTGCTAGAATGCAGATTTTTTTTAGATTATGAGGGATTACGGTATCAAGCCTTTATTCAACCAATCGTCCCCTTATACTCCAGAAACCCTGTCTCTTTTGCTCAGTGATAAGATCCTAAAATCACACTAGCAATCACAGAATTTGTCTCAGTCCTTTTAGCCCTTGCGTTAAAAAAAAGAGAAATAAATGTATTCTGCTGCTCAAGATTTGTGAATCAGTGAACTTCTAAGGGTACAAAAGGAAAAGTAGAGGCTGCAGGGAGAGGAGATGGAAAGCTGAAGTCAAATCACCTCCCAAATAGAAAATGGCTGCCTTGAGGTGTATATTCTATGGCAGGGTTTCCCAAACTTTTCTTTCTTGTGGCCCAATTATTTTTACACTTCTCCTTCGAGGCCCACTGAAATCTGGGGGTGGAGCCAAGAGACTTTGGAGGTGGAGCCGGAGGACAGGAATTAGGTCATTTCCTGTGGTGTCAAGGGCCAAGTGATGTCACTTCCGGGGCACACTGAATCAAAACCCCATTTTTCCTGTGATGTCACTTCCAGGGCACTCGCCCAAACCTGCCTCTTCTTCTGAAGTAACTTCATTTTCAGAAAAATCTCTCTGAAACTCAAGCTGAGCCAAAATGGGGGTGGAAAGTGGGCAGTCCTCTCTTTCCACTCCCACACCTGCATGCACCTATCTGTTTATGTGTTCTTCTCCAGCTTGCAAGCACTCCTAATGCCCATGTTCAATTGCCTGCACCACCTACACACCCTTTCCTCAACAGCACTGGCCAGTGTATGCAGTTGGAAGTGCTGTTGCCATTGCCATCAGGAATGACAGCACAGTGTATCACCCACACTGAGCCCTGGCAGCTGCTGTACCTCAAAATATGCTGAAACATTTAGTAGGCTCTTCCTTCAGCTGCTACTACTGGAACTCTGACTCAAGCTATAACCAAGCTTGCTTGGTTTCAAGAAGATCTTTCGACAGCTATTTTTCATATTTTTCTTTGGCCGAAACACTGGGAAATTGCTGCGAAAGGTAGCAGAGAACTGTACTGCAATTAATGAATTAATTTCCAGTTATATGAAGTTCATACAAGCTTTTCTGCAGTTATCCCAAAAAGGATATTTATGAGGGGCCTGCAGCTTTTTACTGGCTGTGTTTCCCATGCTTTAAAAGCAACCTGTTTTGCAGATATTTAGCCAGTGAACTTCTTTCATCCTTTTTAATATCTACAGGAGGAGTTTAATTTTGGTGTCAGACAGCTGTTAAAAACAGGACCAGTAAAATGGTGCCAGGTTCATAGTACCATCACTTCTAGTGCTGTTGAGATATACTGCAGTAATCTCCAATAATCTCTTTCTGCCCCACACCTCACTCACTCACACAGAAATCTCATATAAAGGCCAGCTGGCTACAACTGGGGGTGCCAACTTTTCATTGGCAGAGCTCCTATGTCTGCAACAACAGTATGATGAACAGAAAAGTTTCATCCAGTAAAAATGGAAGGAAAGAAAGAAAGGTGTAGTGTATCAAGAAATGTCATGCGACCCGACGGGGGGGGCAACTGGGCAGTCCCAGGAGCCCCAGCGCCGGGAGCCAGTTCCCCGCCTATCTCCAGCTGTGGCGGGAAGTTCAACGGGGCTGGATTGGCCCGACCAACCCAGTAGGCTGTACCCGGGATTGTACATAAGCGGGACCCGGCCCGCGTGTTCGCTCTCTTGCAACGTGCTCCTAATAAACCATGTTGCCCTACTCTCGTCTCCGCTTCGAGTACGTTACACTGGCGACGAGGATGGGATCCTAGCCTCAGCGGCTACGACGGAGATCTGGGCAACAAGCGACTGCCGCCGCCATCATGGCCAACCAAGGCGGAATCACCGGCTACCTCGAGCCCTTCGACCCAACCAATCCAGAGGGATGGGAGTCCTACGCGGAGCGGGTCGAGTTCTACCTCCGGGCCAACAAGATCACTGACGCCGGAGCAAAGAGGGACGTTCTCATGAGCGTCTGCGGGCCTGCCACGTTCGAGATCGCCAAGGGTCTCTCGGCACCCGCCCGTCTGGCAGAGAAATCCTACGACGAGATCATCCGACTCCTCACGGGACACTTCTCACCACAGCCTTCGCGGGTGGCTCGCAGGTTCCTGTTCCACAAACGGGACCAGATCGCGGGCGAGTCCGCCGCGGACTACCTGGCGGCCCTCCGCAAACTCGCCGGGAACTGCAACCTCCCCCAACTGGAGGAAGCCCTGGCGGACAGATTCACGTGGGGCCTCCGCGACGAGAGGCTCCAGCAGAAGCTCTTCGCCAAAGAAGAGCTTACTCTCCAGGCCGCCTTCAGCGAAGCGGTGGCATGGGAACGAACCGCACGAACGTTTCCCCGGGCCAAGATGGAAGCTGCCCACCACGGAGAGCTGGACCACGACGGCCCCGAGGAGGAGGAAGCCCATCAGCTACGCCGCCCAGCCGGGCCACCCAACAGAGCGACCCAACGCCCCCGAGCGACCGACCGACCACCAGCGTCGGAGAGAGCCCCGGCCACCAAGTGCGCCAGCTGCAGCGGCCCCCACGAGCGGAGAGACTGCCAGTACCGGACCTGGGACTGCAGGAGCTGCGGAAAGACCGGCCACATTGCCAGGGCTTGCCGAGCCAAGCCCAACCGCAGGAAGCCGACCACGTACCACGAGTCCGCGGAGTCCCACGCGGTAGACTCTACGTCCCTACAGGTACTGAACCTGCCCCACGATTCCCCCGATAAAATCAAAGTGGCGGTCCTTATAGAGGGGAACCCCTGCCAAATGGAGGTGGACTCAGGGTCCTCCATTTCCCTCATTGCGGAAGAAACCCTAAGAGAACTGTGTCCCCGCCAGCGGCTGCAACTTCGGCCGGCAGACTTCATACTCCGGGACTTCCAGAAGAACCCGGTGCAAATTGCGGGGTGGGCGCGGGTACAAGTCGAGCGGGGGTCCTTCCACGGCCCGCTGGACATCCTGGTGGTTAAGCGCCAGCTGGCCACCCTGCTAGGTCTGGCCTGGTTCAAACCCTTGGGAATCCGCGTGGAGGGGGTGGGCCAGACCATAACGCCCCGGGGGTTCGGGGAGATTTGCAAGGAATTCCCCGAGGTATTCGATGGGTCCCTAGGGAGCTACCGGGGGCCGCCCATCTCCCTGCCCCTAGACCCCACGGTCAGACCGATTCGGCTCAAGGCCAGGAGGGTTCCGTTCGCCTTGAAACCTAAGATTGAGGCAGAGTTAGACCGCCTCACGGCACAAGGCGTCCTCGAGCCGGTGGACTTCGCCACCTGGGAAACCCCCATCGTTACCCCCATCAAGCCAAACGGGGAGGTGCGGATCTGTGCCGATTATAAATGCACCATAAACAAGGCACTACAGGACAACCCCTATCCAGTGCCGGTGGTGAGCCATGTCCTGGCCGCCCTAGCGGGGGCTAGGATATTTGGGAAGCTAGACCTGGCCCAGGCCTACCAGCAGCTCCCAGTAGACAATAAGACGGCGGAGGCCCAAACGATCGTGACCCACAGGGGGGCTTTCCGGGTAAAGAGGCTGCAGTTTGGGGTTAGCGTCGCTCCGGGGATTTTCCAGAGCCTAATGGACGCTCTCCTTAAAGGGATCCCAGGAGTCCAGCCGTTTTTCGATGACGTTTTAGTCGCCGCTCCGGACCCCGAAGAATTCGGCAACCGCCTTCGAGAGGTGCTCCGCCGGTTCCAGGCAGCGGGGCTCAAGGTCAAGAGAGAGAAATGCTTGCTGGGGGTTCCACGGGTGGAGTTTCTGGGGTTCGCCGTTGACGCAGCAGGAATCCACCCCACGGAAGAAAAGACCCGAGCCATCGTGCAAGCCCCGGCTCCCACTTGTAAAGCGGAGCTCCAAAGCTTCTTGGGGGTGCTCAACTTTTACCACTCCTTCCTCCCCCACAAGGCAGCCCTGGCGGAGCCCCTTCACCGGCTGCTGGACAAAAAAGCCCCTTGGGTTTGGGGCAAACGACAGGCCGCGGCGTTTCAGGCGGTCAAGGACGTCCTGGTGTCCAATGCGGTGCTCCACCATTTTGACGAGGCCCTCCCCGTCATCCTGGCCTGCGATGCGTCGCCGTATGGGGTGGGAGCAGTCCTGGGGCACCAGCTTCCGGACGGGAGGGAGGTACCGGTCGCATATTACTCCCGCACGCTCACTTCAGCCGAGCGCAACTACGCGCAGATAGATAAAGAGGCCCTGGCAATCGTGGCAGGGGTCCAAAAGTTCCATGAGTATCTATATGGGAGAAGGTTCACCATTGCCACGGACCACAAGCCCCTCTTAGGTCTACTGGCCCCAGACCGACAAACCCCCCAAATACTCTCACAGCGCGTGTTGAGGTGGAACCAATTCCTCAACTCATACACGTACACACTGGTTCATAGGGCCGGCAAGGCTATGGGACACGCGGATGCGCTTAGCCGTTTGCCGCTTCCGGAGACGGGTCCGGACCCCGCACCCGCACACCAGGTCATGATGATAGAGAGCCTCCCAGAGCCGCCCCTCCACGCAACGGAGGTGGCCAAGGCCACCCAGAAACACAAGACACTGGCACGGGTGCTCGACTGGGTGGTGAGGGGGTGGCCAGAGGGAAACATGGGGGAAGAATTCAAGCCTTACAAGGCGAGGAGGGAGGAATTAGCCGCACACAAGGGCTGCATACTTTGGGGCAGTAGGGTAGTGATTCCACCCCCGCTCCAAAGGCGTGTTCTAGAATCCCTACACGAGACTCATCCCGGCATAGTGCGAATGAAGGCTCTGGCCAGGAGCTACGTCTGGTGGCCGGGAATGGACGGGGAGATCGAGGGCTGGGTCCGCGGGTGCCAGACCTGCCAGGAATCACGGCCCGAGCCACCCAGCGCCCCCGTCACTAGGTGGGAGTCCACCCGGAAACCATGGTCGAGACTCCATATTGACTTTGCGGGCCCATTCCAGGGGCAAACCTTCATCATAATGGTGGACTCCTACACCAAATGGCTGGAGGTCATCCCCGTAGGGTCCACCTCATCCACAGCCGCGATCAGAGCTCTGCGCAGGGTCCTATGCACACATGGCATCCCGGACACCATAGTCTCTGATAACGGGGCCGCCTTCACCTCAGCCGACTTCCAGGCGTTCCTGCAAAGATATCTGATCAGGCACATAAGGTCGGCTCCCTTCCATCCGGCCACCAACGGCCAGGCGGAGCGGATGGTCCGCACAACAAAGGAGGCCCTCGGCCGAATTGTACAGGGGGACTGGGACCACAGGCTGGCCGCGTTCCTCTTCGATAATCGGATCACCCCTAACCCGGTCACAGGAGTCAGCCCGGCTGAGCTCCTCATGGGACGCAAACTCATAACCCGGCTGGACCGGCTGCATCCCGACCGAGCTTCAGACACCCGCGGGAGCCCCGAAGTCCGTGACGCCGCCCGGGGCTTCTTCGCGGGCGACCCAGTTTTCGCCCGAAACTATGCAAGGGGCCCCGATTGGGTGGCGGGGCGGGTACTGAGGGTAACTGGGTCCCGCCACTACGACGTATCAACGGAGGGGGGCCAGGTACTACGGCGGCACATTGACCAGTTGAGGCGCCGCACCCTTCCGGAGGCCCCCACAGACACGGACGAGGCTATATCCAGCGAGGAGCCTAACGGAGACCGCCTAGAGGACGCGATCCCAACATCCGTGATGCGGGCGCCGGAGGTACCGGAACCGACCGAGCCCGAGGGATCCGCTGAACCGGACGGGCCGCCCCCGTCCACTCCAGGACCCACCGAGGCACCATCCTTGGCGGCCGCGCCGCCGCCACCGGGACCCCCCAGACGGTCCACTCGGGAGCGCCGGCCCCCCGCATACTTACAGGACTTTGTACATTAACCAGGGGGGGAGGGGTGTAGTGTATCAAGAAATGTCATGCGACCCGACGGGGGGGGGGCAACTGGGCAGTCCCAGGAGCCCCAGCGCCGGGAGCCAGTTCCCCGCCTATCTCCAGCTGTGGCGGGAAGTTCAACGGGGCTGGATTGGCCCGACCAACCCAGTAGGCTGTACCCGGGATTGTACATAAGCGGGACCCGGCCCGCGTGTTCGCTCTCTTGCAACGTGCTCCTAATAAACCATGTTGCCCTACTCTCGTCTCCGCTTCGAGTACGTTACAAAAGGGAAAGAATGAAATGGAAGGAGAGGAGAAGAAGACATGGAAAGAAAGAACATAAGAACATAAGTGGAGCTATGTTGGATCAGGCCAGTGGACTATCCAGTCCACAATTCTCTCATACAGTGCCCCAAAAGCACCAGAATGTCCACCAGTGGGGCCAGGGCACTAGAAGCGCTCCCACTGTTGCTTCCCCTCCTCCCAGCACCAAGAATACAGACAGAGCATCACTTGCAGGGAAAGAAAGAAGGGGGGGGGGGAGGAAAAAAAGCCTTTCTCACCATCAGATGACCCCAGCCAGCAAAAATTCTGCCCAGGAGTTTGGTAAAAAAATTGCTACTGGAATGCCCACTCCCCACCCCTTCCGGCTGAAAAAAACACACACACTCTCCTTTGCTCCCAGGCCTTCCGGGGAAATCTCCCCAAAAGAGCATACTGCAAGGCACATGAAAGCTCATACCTTGAAGAACACTTCATGGGTCTAAAGTGCCAGTGGACTCCAGCTTTTCTCTTAAACACTGGGAGGGGGAGAAGGAAGGAGAGGCAGCCCAGCTCCTCTCTGCACAACACAGAGATGGGGGAAGGAAGGAAGCCAAACGGAGTGTAAGGAAAGCCCCCTACCTCTCATGCATATGGACATCGTGATCACCAGTATGGTTGCCAGGGTGCCTGGAGTTTTGACTCTCACACATCTGCTCTAAGAAGTGGACTTTGCTTACAGCTTCTAAGGCTTATGTGGCAGCTTTGTATTCTACACCTCTGGATGCGTGTTAGCCAGAACTCTGCTCCTTGTGTGCCCAGTCTTGGCCGCTGCAGTGGAAGAAGCCAGGCCACCATGTTTCCAGCCTGTTTCCATGAACCAAAGGCTAACACCACCAGAATCCATCTTGCTTTCCTGATTCCATCTCCAGCATCTGCTTCAGCTTTTGCATAAGGCGATCAAGCTTATCCAAGCATACCCTGCCAGACCACTCAAGCCTTTTGTCTAACGAAACCCAGAACAAAGATGGCTGCTCAGAAGATGATGAGAAAAGAGGAAGAACATCTCCTGTCTCAACTAAGTCTTTTGTCCACACCGCGGATACCTAGGTCAATATTTGATTCCCTATTGTCACCTTCCCAGATAAGCCCACTTAATCCCAAGTACGTAGCCATTTCCATACTGACACCCTTGGAGCCGCCTCAGGCCCTGTCGCAACCTGGAAGTTTCCAGGTTGCCCAGGACGAAGGTGAAGTTCATTGGTCAAAGCAAACACCCAATTGGATGTCACCAAAGGACTCACCATTGGCTCTGCTAAATGTCCAGCCTTCATGGTCATCACAGAGCCTCCCATCTCTCCTCCCCATTGCCTCCCATCCCCTAAGGGCACAGGTGAGGCCTTATAACCTGTGGACTAGCTACCCACAGGTGTGCTTCTATCAGCAACCCACATTCTGCTGCATAGATCCATCCCCGATTCCTGATCAGTTTCGGGTCCTCCCCCCATTCCCTCAACTGTCGCCACCGGAGCCTTCCTTGAAGTCTGTGAGAGGTAAATATTACCCTGTCTGTCTACCCTTATATGTTCCCCTATCAATCTATCTGTGTTTCTTAGACCTGTGTGAATGTGTGATTGTTTTGTATTTTTATCTTGTGTGGAAGAACTATTATTCTAAATAAATTACAATTGGTTTTTATTAAATTAGAGTCCTTTTATTGAGCATTACCCTCTGGATGGTTGAGCCTGGTATATATTGGTAAAAAGATTCCTAGTGAGCCAGGTGCCCACCTAACTAATTCCCCAACCTCGTTTTGAGGGCATTTTGGCTTACAGGAGCTCAGGCTTTGCAGCCTATGTCAGTGTTCAAGGCTAGCTTTTTTCTGCATAACAGAGAGCCGGGGGAAGGAAGGCAGCCAAATGGAGCACAGGCTTTGCAGCCTGTGTCAGTCTTCAAGGCTAGCTTTTCTCTGCACAACAGAGAGACGGGGGAAGGAAGGAAGCAGAGCAGAGGTCATGCTTTGCTGGGGGCGGGGCTAGGTTTGTTGGGGGAAGGGCTAGCTTTGGCTTTTCTTGTGACCCGGTAGTGAGGCTTCTGTGGCCTGGTACCAAATCACAACCCTGCAAATGGGAAACACTGCTCTATGGTATACCATAACAGGTCAAAAATGACACATCACACCACAAGCACACACTGATGCGAAACACTGCAAGGCTGACTATGACAGGAAAAGGCAGCAACAATACTTTGCAGATGAAAGGAATGCTGAGCTTTAGCATCTGCATGATCATCATAGTGCTATGACACCACAGCAAACTGATGCTGAGTGCTCAAGCGTTACTCTGGGCACTTGCCAATAGCTTCTTTCTAGAACCCAGTGTATTTATTCTCACAATGGGCCTTATTCCTATTAAACAAATAAAGAGGGTGCCTAGAAGAGAATCAAAGATCCAGGTTAGTTCAGTTCAACTTAACCCATGCCTAAGGAATACAACTAGTTGTAAAAAAAGAAATGTAATTTGTCAGACACACCACATTCCTATGATACTTGCTAATTCAGAGCAAAAGAATGCATTCCAAACACTGCAGGTGAAATGACTCTTTCCCTCAAAATAGCTGGCCAGCCTTTTCATTTCCCTTTTGACACATTTTTTTGCTGGGCAGAGTTCACATGAAAGAAAGAAAGAAAGGCCATTGAAATATTAGCTTCTTGTCAGTGGGAAAAACATATTAAATACCCCAGGTCAAGAATGACAGGACAAAATTAACCTTTTCTCTTCTTGCTGCCAATTTCCTTCTCAAATGTCTTTCTCCAGTCAGTCTCACTGACCTGTTGTCAAGAAGAAACAAAGGTCATGAGTTCTTGATCTTTGGCTATGATTAGGTGCTGAAGAAAACCCACAACAGGTGATTGACTGACACACACTGGGTCCCAAGGATAACCTAAAGATGTCCATCTCATTTCTTACTCGATATAAAATGTGAAAGGTCAGCCAACAGCCAAAGTTAGTGGCCAGTCTAAGACTTGAACAGCCACCATAAATAACAGTGCAGTGACATGGCTGTTGATTTCACTACCCTAAGCTAAATTTCAATTGCTATATTTGTTGGCTACATGCCTGAACAACATAATGTGCTTTTCCCTTCTTACTACATTGCAGAAACTGAGGGTGTGATGTTGATGTGAAGTGCCATGTACTATGCTGCCATGGTCCTAAGCTGACACAGGGGCATTTAATTAAAGGGGATTCGTGGAATAGCCACAGCATTCCATTGCCTTAATTAGAATACTGTTTTCTTGAGTTACCAGCAGTCTTTTAGCAGCAGACTATGGCTCCAGTATTATTAAGACAAATAATACATAGATTTATTCAACCTGCTTTGCAATTTCTACCCTAAAGCATTTAATTTAGAAAACCTTTATTTCAATAAAGCAGGCAACCATACATATCCATTTTAAACAGGACTGAAAATGCTATTTGCAGACTGTTGTTAGACCTGAAATGACACCATTCATCAGGATCAAAATCTGAACTCTGATCTTCCCTTTCACCCTTCTATATCATCGACAGGGTTGGAGGTACATTGGGAAAGACAGCAGTTTCCCATCCTTCTATCCTATTCTCGTCATTGTCTTGGTATGGGAAAAATAATTTAAGTATTAAACCATTCCAGAACCAAGACTCACGGATCATGGGACCCTCTGATTTGCAAAGCACATGACAGGAAGTCACACGATTTTAGAGCCACAGGATAGAAGAGAGTGCTAGAATTATGATTTCACTGGATTCAAGTTCAGGACCATAGGCAGATACAAAGATAGCAAGAAGCAGAAACAAGTCCAGCATTAAGAGTACCATAGTAAGGACCAAGCCAAATTAAAATAATGGAGTAATCCTTTTCATCTCATCTTGCTGTCCTGCTGCCTCTTGCAGCATGCAGACAAAGAGAGGCATACTCTATATTCATGCACAGTACCAAACGAGATCTTTCCAGGAGACCTCAAAAAAGAGGACAGGTCTACAGGGCCTTGTGACCCAACAGGTGGAGCTCTGTGTTCCACCTGAAGTGTCCAGAATATGGGCTGAAGACCGCTGGTTTATGTGGGGCTGAAATACTGTCAAGGCATTCTTAGTTTTCCTCCTGAGACTGTTGTTTAAGCAAGATGCTGGCACTAGTGGATGAGTATTGCAGATGAAGTGGGTGTAATCTATGTTTCACAGATTTTCCATTGGACATTCTTTTGATCTTATTATTTTGTTGGCATGGAACATCTAAGTAAATATAGACCACAAATGAATAAATTCATGCTAACACAGGCAGGGCTCTGTCAGCCATCATGAATGCAAAGTAGCTCTTCTCTTCTCTTCTCTTCTCCTCTCTTCTCCTCTCCTCTCTTCGCTTCTCCTCTCCTCTCCTCTCCTCTTCTCTTCTCTGGGTAAGAATCCAGCTCCAGGATGGTAAATTCTTGGAAATTTGGGGGTGGAACCTGGAGGGTTTGAGGATGGTTATGCAATTGAGTCCAGCCTTCAAAGCAGCCATTTTCTCCAGGGCTTTGTGGTCCAGTTGTAATTTTAAGAGATCTTCTGGCTACACTTGGAGGTTGGTAACCCTATGGCAGGGATAGCTTCAAGTGTTAAAAAGGGGTAGGGGGCCTTCTTCCCAAATATTTCCCACTACTGTTTCATTCCCATAGCTTTCGTTTAAAGTATAGTAAATTCCTGACTTGGTTAGTTTAATATTACGTTTCCATAACATCTCCCATTCTTCTAACATAATATTACGTCCCAGATTCTTAGCCCATTGGACCATACAGTCTTTTACAATCTCATCTTGCATCTTCATCTGTAATAAATATGAGTATAGTTTAGAAATTAATTTGTCTTGGGGGCCCAAAATTTTTTTGTCAAATGGATATTGTTCAATATTGAAATCTATTGTCTTGTCTTTGGCGTATCTGGACTCAATTTGTGTTCTCAATCACCAACTCATTTTAATGTTCGTATCTTCTAACTCTTCCTTGGTTTTCAGTTGGTTATCATTTTTCAACAATTCTTCATATCTATAACTCTGATTGGCTTTCATAAGGTTTGGAGGTGTAAATGTTTCCACTGGTGACACCCATCTTGGCATTTTCTGATAAATTTTCAGTTTTAGCCATGACCATGTGTGATACAGAGATTTCTGGAACCAGTGATTCTTAAAATTAGAGTGCCCTTCTAATCTTTGATACCATAAATACACATGGCAACCCAGGTTAAGATCGTGGCCCTCTAACAACAACTGTCTCCTATCATTCAATAGCACCCAGTCTCTTACCCAGGACAGCACTGAAGCTCTATAATACAATTGCCAATCTGGAAGGCCCAAGCCTGCTCTCAGTTTAGAGTCTTGTAATGTCTTTAGCTTGATTTTTGGTTTTTTCCTCCGCCAAATATAGTCAGAGACCATCTTGTTCAGTTCTTGAAAAAACACATTGGTTAAAAGTACAGGTATAGTTTGAAATAGAAATAACAGTCTTGGCAAAACGTTCATTTTTACTGGAGCTATTCTTCCCATTAAGAATAAATTCAGATCTTACCATTTTCCCAAATCTTTTTTGATTTCTTTGAGCAATTTATCATAATTGTCCATCTTTAAACTACTACATTTATTTGTAATGTATACACCTAAATATTTAACTCTTTTCTCATAGGAAAATTCTGATTTATGTTAGAGAAGTTGAATTTGTTCTGTCATCATATTCTTCATCAGAAATTTTGTTTTGCGGTAGTTGATCTTCAATCCTGTCCAGTGACCAAATTGATTAATCTTATTTATCAAACAGTCAATATTGGTTGCTCTAGTATAAAAACCAAGTCATCTTCAAAGGCTCTCAATTTGTATTGTTCACCCTTGATCACTGCTCCCTTAATATTTGCATCTTCTCTTATTTGGTTATTCAGTATCTCTAAGCACAAGATAAAAAGAAGTGGTGACAGTGGGCAACCTTGTCTTGTACCTTTTTGAAAAGCAATTGCTTCTGTTAATTCACCATTCACCATTACCTTTGCCCTTTGCGAGGAGTATATTGATTGTATTGTTCTCAAAAAATTCTCACCACATTCCATGCCCTTCAGTTGTTGCAACATAAATTGCCAACGGACATTGTCAAAGGCCTTCTCTGCATCCAGACAAATTAATGCCAATTGTTTCTCTGGATGGTTCTCATAGTATTCCATTATATTACATACTGTTCTGACATTATCTTTCAAATATCTTCTAGGAAGAAATCCTGCCTGATCTTGGTGTATTGTGATCTGTAAGACCTTCTTTAAGCGTTGTGCCAATATTGTGGCAAAAATGTTGTAATCCACGTTTAAAAGAGAAATTGGCCGAAAATTTTTTATGCTTTTCAAGTCTGCACCCTCTTTTGGAATTAAAGATATTGTAGCTTTTTGCCACGAAGCTGGTGTTTGAGCTTCCTCTTGAATCCTTTCGATAAGACATTTAAATAGCAACAGCAAACAATCTTCATAGGCTTTATAGAACTCTGCTACACTAACCTGCTACATTTCTTTGAGGGGGTGAACAAGCATGTGGACAAAGGAGACCCGATAGATGTTGTTTACCTTGACTTCCAGAAAGCTTTTGATAAAGTTCCTCATCAAAGGCTCCTTAGAAAGCTTGAGAGTCATGGAGTAAAAGGACAGGTCCTCTTGTGGATCAAAAACTGGCTGAGTAATAGGAAGCAGAGAGTGAGTATAAATGGGCAGTCTTCGCAGTGGAGGACGGTAAGCAGTGGGGTGCCGCAGGGCTCGGTACTGGGTCCCATGCTCTTTAACTTGTTCATAAATGATTTAGAGTTGAGAGTGAGCAGTGAAGTGGCCAAGTTTGCGGATGACACAAAATTGTTCAGGGTGGTGAGAACCAGAGAGGATTGTGAGGAACTCCAAAGGGTTCTGTTGAGGCTGGGTGAGTGGGCGTCAACGTGGCAGATGCGGTTCAGTGTGGCCAAGTGCAAAGTAATGCACATTGGGGCCAAGAATCCCAGCTACAAATACAAGTTGATGGGGTGTGAACTGGCAGAGACTGACCATGAGAAAGATCTTGGGGTCGTGGTAGATAATTCACTGAAAATGTCAAGACAGTGTGCGTTTGCAATAAAAAAGGCCAACGCCATGCTGGGAATTATTAGGAAAGGAATTGAAAACAAATCAGCCAGTATCATAATGCCCCTGTATAAATCGATGGTGCGGTCTCATTTGGAGTACTGTGTGCAGTTCTGGTCGCCGCACCTCAAAAAGGATATTATAGCATTGGAGAAAGTCCAGAGAAGGGCAACTAGAATGATTAAAGGGCTGGAACGCTTTCCCTATGAAGAAAGGTTGAAACGCTTAGGGCTCTTTAGCTTGGAGAAACGTCGACTGCGGGGTGACATGATGGAGGTTTACAAGATAATGCATGGGATGGAGAAAGTAGAGAACGAAATACTTTTCTCCCTTTCTCACAATACAAGAACTCGTGGGCATTCCATGAAATTGCTGAGCAGAAAGGTTAAAACGGATAAAAGGAAGTACTTCTTCACCCAAAGGGTGATTAACATGTGGAATTCACTGCCACAGGAGGTGGTGGCGGCCACAAGCATAGCCACCTTCAAGAGGAGGTTAGATAAAAATATGGAGCAGAGGTCCATCAGTGGCTATTAGCCACAGTGTGTGTGTGTATATATATATATATTTGGCCGCTGTCTGACACAGAATGTTGGACTGGATGGGCCATTGGCCTGATCTAACATGGCTTCTCTTATGTTCTTATGTTCTGAAGGTAAACCATCTGGACCCGGTGATTTGCCATTCTTTTGAGATGCCATTGCGTCTCCCACTTCCCTTATCGTTATTGGTTCATTTAGAATTTTCTGTTGTTCTTCTGTAAATTTATTATGATTGTTTTGTTTAATATATTCTTCTAAATCTTCCTTTTGAACTTGTTTATCTTCATATAATCTTTTGTAAAATTGTTCCACAATTTGACGTATCTCCTGTCTTTGAAATTTCTCTTTATTATTTTCATCTTTTAGTACTGGTGTTATTCTTTTGGCATTCTCTTTTCTCAGTCTATAGGCCAACCACCTTCCAGGTTTATTAGCATGTTCAAAGAAATTCTGTCTAGCAAATCTTATTTTTTTCTTTGTTTCCTTTACAAGTAGTAGATTAAGTTGATGTATTTTTTTTTACTTTATTTTGAAACTCCTGTTTTGTAGGTTGTATTTTTAAATTCTTTTCAGCTTCTCCTGCTTGCGACATTAGTTTTTGGAAGTTTTCAGTTCTTTCTTTTTCTTGGCACTAAATCCGATTACAAGCCCCTTAAAATATGCGTTGGCCATATCCCAGACCACTTGCATCTTTACATCTTGAGTTATATTCTGTTTGAAAAAAGATTCCATTTCTACCTTAGTTTCTTTAAGAAAATCTTTGTTTTTTAGAATTGAAGTATTTAACCTCCAAGTTCTTCTCAGTTGAGTGCCTTTGAATTTTATCATCACAGGATTATGATCTGATATGACTCTTGGTTGAATTTATGTCTCAGCTAGATCTTTAACCAGCTCTGTGGACAGCCAACACATGTAAATTCTTGACCACGATTGGTGGCTGGCAGAGTAGTATGTGAAGTCTCTCGAATTTGAGTATCTTGCCTCTTTCCTCAAGGGTCGGGGACAAAGAGTGGCGATTGGGAGTGAACTGTCCCGGAGGTACCCGCTTGATTGCGGGGTCCCTCAGGGAGCAGTTCTTTCCCCGATGTTGTTTAACATCTACATGCGCCCTCTTGCCCAGATTGCCCGGAGATATGGGCTGGGTTGCCACCAGTATGCTGATGACACCCAGCTCTATCTGCTTATGGACGGCCGGCCTGCCTGGGTCCCAGAAAACCTGGACCTGGCATTGCAAGCCGTGTCTAGATGGCTCAGGCTGACCGGGCTGAAACTAAATCCAGTGAAGACAGAGGTCCTTTGCTTGGGTCGCCGTGGTCCAGGGAGGGAGATTCCCTTACTGGCCCTCGATGGTGTGCCTCTGACAGCGGCGCACAGGGTTAGGAGCATGGGGGTGCTATTGGAGCCTACTCTAACTATGGAGGCCCAGATAGCAGCCATTGCCAAGTCTGCATTTTTTCATCTTAGGCGGGCAAGGCAGCTGGCCCCTTTCCTGGAGAATGGTGATCTGGCAACAGTGATCCATGCAACGGTCACCTCGAGGCTGGACTACTGCAATGCCCTCTACATGGGGCTGCCCCTGTGCCGAACCCGGAAGTTGCAGCTAGTGCAGAATGCCGCTGCCCGGCTGTTGTTAGGGCTCCCTAGACGGGAGCACATTCAGCCGGGGCTCCGCGGACTGCATTGGCTGCCGATAACATACCGAGTTCGGTACAAGGTGCTGGTTATGACCTTAGGGACCATCTCTCCCCACATGTTCCCCAGAGAGTGCTGAGATCGGGGTCTCAGAACCTCCTTATAATCCCTGGGCCAAAGGAGGCCCCCTTCTGAAAGCGCCCTGAGCCCGCCTTGGTGGGGGTAGGGCGGGATATAAATCGAACAAATAAATAAATAAATCTTGTTCTCCATGCATCAACTAACTCTAATTCTTCTGCAAGCTTCCAAAAGCTTGTTGGTAGTTGAAAACCTTTAGCTTTAGTGTGCTTATGTGTTTTTGGTCCAATTGTCTATCAGAAACTGCACGGAAATCTCCTACTAAACAGTATTCTGCATAGTCCAGATTTACTAACCTAAGATGTAGATCTTTAAAAAAAAAAATCTTGATGTTCATTCGGAGCATAAATGTTTGCCAATAATTTTTTTTATTATCCACCATAACTTCCACAAGTCACTAACCTTTAAAGAAAATCTGTACAAGGTGTTTTATAGATGGTATATAACTCCACAGAAACTTTGTAAGATGTATTCTGACATGTCTAACAAATGTTGGAAATGTACTAAACATATTGGGTCCTTTTACCATATGTGGTGGACCTATGAGGTAGTGAAATACTATTGGAAGATGGTCCATGAACTATTACAGAAAATTCTGGAGACACAGATTCGATTTAAACCAGAACTATTTTTATTGAATATATATCCTAGTGACTATTCCAAAGAGATGAAACATTTGTTGGTGCATATCAATACAGCAGCTAGACTTCTTCTGGCACAGAGATGGAAACTTCAGGAAATTCCCAAGAGACTGGACTTGATGAGGAAAATACTGGAAATGGCCGAGATGGACTATTTGTCCCAGTTGATGGCTGGGAAAGCTAAAGAAGAAGCAAGAAAATATTGGGTGAAATTATATGTCTGGTTAGACAATCAAGACTCCTAAGACTCTTTGGTGTGAACCTCTATCTCCTATCTCCTGTATTGTGTATTATAATTTCATTTATATTGGAAATGTAAGCTTATATAGATATCTTAAAAGAAGACTTACAATCACTAAAACATTTTATTTAGATGTTGATGATTTAGCGTAAAGAGATAACAATATGTGATAATATTTGTACCTTAAGAAAATATTCTACATGCGGATTAGATTATTACAGTATTGATATTTGTAATTCTATATTTTCTATTCCCCTTTTACCTGTTCCCTTTAACTTTCTGAAAAATAAAAATTTTCAATCTGAAGAAACATATAGTAAATTCCTGTTTAACAGATTTTGAAAGCAGTTTTAGAAAGTTTTGTTTTTAAAAGCCGCAATGTACATAAAATAGCTGCTTTGTAGGGTGGTTGCTACGGCATTATGCCCTGTTGAAGTCACTACCCTCCTCAAACCCTACCATCAAAGCTCCAGGAATTCCCTAACCTGAAGTTGGCAACCCTAGAATGGCAGTGTGATTTCACTCTAGGACTTTGTTCCCAAAGGTGCCATTTTCGCCAGGAGATCTGATCTCTGAAGTCTGAAGAGGAGCTGGAAATCCAGAAGAATTACAGGCCCTGCTTTGAAGATAGTGACTCTAGTTGGAATGAGAATAAGATTTATCTTTTACAGCTGCACACACACACACACACACACACACACAAGAAGAATTTCAGCAAGTGCAGCTTTTTTCAACCCCTGTATGGGAAGCTGCATCCTCAGAAATTCACTTTATTAACTATTAAATGGACCAGAGCCCTGTCTTCTTCTCCACCTGATTACCCTATGAAGGAAATTTTTAGTTCCGGCTCTCAGCTTGCTGTAGGGCTTGGCTTGTCTACAACTAAGTTGCTGTTCTCCATCTCCCCTTTTTTGGCAGGGGGGTTGTGGATGGAGCAGAAGCTCTACAAAAAGCCTAGCTTTTCTTAACACAAAAATACATTAATGGAAAGCTGTACTTGCTGAAATTCTTACCAGTTGTGCACCTGTTAAAAGCCCTGAGAATACTTCCCAAAAAAGAAGGTGGCATCTGTTACTTTTTGTGCTCCTCCTGTCACACTCAGGCATTTTGGTTACTCCTTCTAATTTCATTTTGGCTGCATAAAGGCTCAGCTATTTCTTTTGTTTATTTATTTAAAGCATTTCCTTACTGCTTTCTACTAAAACAGGGTTTTCAAGGCAGCAACATCTTACCAGTTGTGCACCTGTTAAAAGCCCCAATACATCCCAAAAAAGAAGGTGGCATCTGTTACTTTTTGTGCTCCTCCTGTCACACTCAGGTATTTTGGTTACTCCTTCTAATTTCGTTTTGGCTGCATAAAGGCTCAGCTATTTCTTTTGTTTATTTATTTAAAGCATTTCCTTATTGCCTTTCTACTAAAACAGGGTCCCCAAGGCAGCAACATCAAAACATTAAACTGTTTCAACATTAGAATAGCATTTAAATTACTGTATTTAGATATCAAAGATTTCTGAAGCTCTGCCCCCCAGACTGTAGGCCTCCCTAAGATCCACAAACTCAATGTTCCTCTTCGACCGATATTCAACGCCATCGGCTCACCTACCTACGCCATAGCCAAACACTTGACCGGCCTTCAATCCCTTGTGAGCAACACTACCTCTTACATCAGGGACTCATTACATTTTTTGGAAAAAATCAAACCCCTAAAACTCCAACCCAGCGATCTTTTAGTAAGCTTCGATGTCGTCTCGTTGTTCACCATGGTTCCTGTCAAAGAAACCCTTGTTCAACTACAACACATCTTTCCTGATGACATCACTGCCCTATTCCACCACGTGCTCATCACTACCTACTTCCAATGGAACCATAACTTTTATGAACAGATCGATGGAGTTGCCATGTGAAGCCCCCTTAGCCGTGTCATCGCTAACTTTTACATGGAAACCTTCGAAGATACAGCACTAAGATCTGCCCTCCTAAAACCACGTTGCTGGCTCCGATATGTGGATGATGTTTTTGCCATCTGGAGTCATGGAGAGGCTGCTTTGAATAACTTTCTCCTTCATTTGAATTCAGTCCATCCTCGTATCCAGTTCACCGTGGAGAAAGAAAACAATGGTCAACTTGCCTTTCTTGATGTCCTCATTACCAGGAAAGATGATGGAAAACTCGGCCACACTGTATTCAGGAAACCCACACACACCGACCGCTATCTAAATAAGAATTCCAATCATCATCCTCGCCAAAAACGTACAGTTGTAAAAACCCTCATCCACCGTGCATCACGCATCTGTGAACCAAGCCAACTCCAGCAGGAACTACACCACCTCAACCAGTCACTGCAGGCCAATGGATACTCCCAACAAGAAATTAGAAGAGCCCTCCATCCCAGGAGACCATCCACACCAAATCCCGAGCCACACACAAATGTAGGTACAGCCTTCCTGCCCTGCATAAAATCTGTCACCGACCGCATTGGCAAAATTCTCAAACGCCACAATGTTGACACAGTCTTCAAGCCCACACAACAGATCCGCCACATGCTGCGCTCGGCCAAAGATATGAGAGATCCACTTTCAACCCCTGGAGTCTACAAAATACCCTGCTCCTGTGAGAGACCTGTGACCCAGAGAGAGATCTTGGGGTCATGGTAGATAACTCACTGAAAATGTCAAGACAGTGTGCGATTGCAATAAAAAAGGCCAACGCCATTGTGACAGTAATGAACGGGTTAACAAAAAAACCAAGGACACATAGAGCCTGCGTCAGGTGATCTGAGGGTGGGGGCCAGAGTGCTCGGAACTCTCAGAGGTGATTGACAGCTAACGGCTGAGGGCAGTTAGTGTCAGACGGAGTCTGAGGGAGACTGCTGAAGAGGGCAGTCTGAGAAGGAGCTGAGACAGGAGCTGAGGAGAGTCTTCAAGAGAAGCAAAGCTCACTGTTCACTCTATAAAGACAGCCACGGGGCTGTGTGTGTGACTAGAGAAGAGTCACAGTAAAAGACCTGAGAGTCACAGACACAGAGATACTTCTCTTAAGAGCTAAAGAGGTGGTTGAGGGAAAGATGTGGGTGTAGAAGTCTGAAGGGCTGGGAGAAGAGACACCAGTCGACTTAAGGGACTTGGCACATTATACCCAAGAGGCCAACCTAGAATAGTGTTGGAGAGTGGAATCTATATGATCTGTGAAACCTGAAAGACCTAAGTGAACTTGATATTATAAAGCCTGAACTACGAAGAAACTGTTAACTGCTTGAGATACAATATAGCCCATGTATATATTTCCCATTCCCCAGTTGAAGACAGTGTGTGTATGTTAATAAATTTCTGTGGTTTACTTTAAAGTTCTCTGGTGCCAGTATATTGGGAAAACTATCAAAGCTGCTGTGGTCCCCTACACACTGAGTTTATATCCATCTGAAAGCAAAACAAAAACCCCGAAGAGACTAGTAGTGAGAAATCCATATTACACCCACCCCTTGCGTTTCAAAAGGAAGAACTGAGGCGGAAGAGGGGCTGGGGTAGCCATAAGCCGCATATAGAAGCGATCCAGTGAGACCGCGAGGTGCGCTGCTATAGCCATGCTGGGAATTATTAGGAAGGGAATTGAAAACAAATCAGCCAGTATCATAATGCCCCTGTATAAATCAATGGGCGGTCTCATTTGGAATATTGTATACAATTCTGGTCACCGCACCTCAAAAAGGATATTATAGCATTGGAAAAAGTGCAGAAAAGGGTAACTAGAATGATTAAAGGTTTGGCACACTTTCTCTATGAAGAAAGGTTGAAATGTTTGGGGCTCTTTAGCTTGGAGAAACATCGACTGCGGGGTGACATGATAGAGGTTTACAAGATTATGCATGGGATGGAGAAAGTAGAGAAAGAAGTACTTTTCTCTCTTTCTCACAATACAAGAACTCATGGACATTCAATGAAATTGATGAGCAGTCAGGTTAAAACGGATAAAAGGAAGTACTTCTTCACCCAAAGGGTGATTAACATGGGGAATTCACTGCAACAGGAGGTGGTGGCGGCTACAAGCATACCAGCTTTAAGAGGGAATTGTATAAAAATATAGCAGAGGTCTATCAGTGGCTATTAGCCACAGTATAGCCACACACATATATATTGGCCACTGTGTGACACAGAGTGTTGGACTGGATGGGCGATTGGCCTGATCCAACATGGCTTCTCATGTTGTTATGTTCTTCCCTTTCCTGTTAATCTGACAAATTTAAAGCAACATTTTAAAGACAAGCCTCATTCAGCTGATATATGAAGACTGATGCTTCTGGCAGTTTCTAAAAGAAAACCTAGAATAGTGAACAGGCTCAAACAAGTGAAAATGCAAACAGCAATCAAGAAGGCAGCTTAAAACTGAGCCATGTAACCTAGTAGTACTATCTACAAATCTTCATCTTATAAATCAGTAGGTAAATACATTAAGACCTGCCTGACAGAAGACTGGAATCAAAAGCCCACAATAATTTCTAATCCTCATATTTTCATGGTAGGAAAAAACCAAGTATACTTGAATGTGTCAGGTTGAAACTTCAGCATTAAATAGCCTGCACAAAAAAAACTCATGAGCTAATATTTGTTCAACTGCAACGTGTTAGGTAGTAGCCTAGGCAATGCTTTATGTATTGCATATGCTCCAAAGAAGGTTGTCTTCGTGTAGGCAAAAGAAGACTTATTCATTTTTATTATTATTATTCGATTTTTAGCCCGCCCTTCCCATAGAACAGGCTCAGGGCGGGTTACATCATAAAAACAATCAACAGTAAAAAACCAATTTAAAATATATAAAATCTAAAATTACAGAGTAACAATAGGTACTAAAATGGCAAATTCTGCCTCACAGACATGGCCTATTGTCCAGGTCCAGCAGGTCTTATAGCACTGGGATGGAATGAAGGGGGGAGGCCAGTAACAAGTGATGTCCACTGCCTCAGATGAAAGCCCTCATCGAGGCCAGATGGACATCTCTGGGGCCAGGTATCACCAGAAGTTGTTGTTGCTACAGGGCTTATACAGGAAGAGGCACTCCCTAGCTGTATAAAGCTTTAAATGTAAGTACCAACACCTTGAACTAGATCTGGTACTCAATGGGTAGCCAGTGCAGTTCATGCAGCACAAGATGGATCCATGCCTGTACAGGTGACGATGTCAACATCCACACAGCAGCATTCTGCATCAGCTGGAGTTTCCGGAGGAGGGTCAAGGTCAGCCCCACATAGAAAAAGTTACAATAATCTAGCCTGAAAGTGACCATCACATGGGTCACTGTGGCCAGGTCATGGGGGGGGGCAAAATTCAAGACCAACTGTCCAACCCACCTCAGATGGAAAAAGGTCAATCTGGCAGTGGTGGTAAACTGGGTCTCCATAGTCAGAGAGGCATCCAGGAATACCCCCAAGCTTTTCACCCCTGATGTGGACTTCAATGAAGCCCCATCAAAGGATGGGAACCTGATCTCTGATCCCAACCCCCTGTAACCTAGGCACAGGACCTCTGTCTTCAATGGATCCAATTTCAGCCGGCTCTGTTGCAACCAACCAGCCATGGCTTGCAATGCTCTACCCAGTTCCTCTGGGGCTGAATCTGGGTGGTCAGCCATCAGCAGATAGAGCTGGGTGTCATCTGCATATTGATGACACCCCAGCCCATACCTTCAGATAATCTGGGCAAGGGGGCACATGTAGATGTTGAATAACATCGGGGAAAGAATTGCTCCCAGTGGCACACCACATTATAATGGGTGCCACTGGGATAGTTTACCCCCAAGCACCACCCTCTGTCCCCGACTTTGGAGAAAGGAGACCAGCCATTGCAGGGCCAGCCCCCGTATCCCTGCATCGGCTAGAATTTGACTACAGTCTGTATTCATTTGCTCTCTGCATAGAACTTTGATACGACAATAGCTATCTGTGTATTGCTAGACCATTTGATCCTATTTGCCTTCTTTTACCCCCTTAGATACATATTTAATATAGCTGATAGAAATGCACACCAACACTTTATTTGTATTTGTTTTCCATTCATTTTGTTATATAACAACAATACTAAAGAAATTGAACAAAATCTCCTTTCAATCCCTGGTCCCAGAAATGCCAGGCTAACTGCAACCCAAGCAAAGGCCTTTTCAGTTGCAGCCCCGTGCTGATGGTATAAGCTCCCTGAGGATGTTAGGGCCTTGCAGGATCTGTTATGATTCCACAGCACTTGTAAGGCAGAGCTCTTCCACCAAGCTTTTGACTGTTAAATCTAGTGGTCCTGCCTGGACAACGTTGCTTTGGTCACCATTGAGGAGCTTGGCCCTCAGATCCGACCTGTACTTGAAGACATGAATTGTTATGGTGAAGATGATTTGCAGTACCACCATCATTAATATAGCATTTTGTAATGTTTTTGTAATGATATTAATCATTTTTTAAAATGTTTTAATTGCCTATTAGCCTGTTTGCCACCCGGAGCCACTTTGGTCGGAAGGACGGGATACAAATGGAACCAAATACATAAATAAATAAAATGATGACATATGTTTATTTTCTTTGTTATTTGCTTGTTCCAACTGATTTCCGTGGGAAATTAGGACCACTGCAGGGGCAGTCCATTTCTGGCCCTGGTGTTTTGTTTCCCTTCCAATTTTGATGAAATTTGGAGGGTATACCCTTCCCCCTGCTCTGACCTGGATAGCCCAGGCTAGCTCGGTATTGTCAGATTTTGGAAGCTAAACAGAGTTTAAACAGAGTTGTCCTTTGGATGGGAGACCACCGAGGAAATCCGGGGCTGCTGCACAGAGGCAGGCAATGGCAAATTAGTTCTGAACATCTCTTGCCTGTAAATTCCTAACGGGTCGCAAGAAGATGGCTGTGGCTCAACGGCACTTTACACAGATACACCTATACCCTTTGCCCACAGAATCTTCCCCCAAAACTTCAGGCATTTGGAAGAAAGGCAATTTGTAGGCAGTTAACATTCTCACTTGTAGAGCAGGAATAAGAAAGAATAAGGCAACCCCAGATGACTGGCATCCGCAGAAAGCAGAGGCCCAGGCAATTCACTGGTTGGGTCTGGAACGTATAAATATTTCATTTTTCATTTCTTTCTAATAAAGCTGTCTCCATACCTCTATCTCCATCATATAGAAATATTCACCTGTTGATTTCTCTGTGTTATGCATGCATTAATGAAACAGAGCCTGCTCCCATTTTTTTTTTTAAATGGCAGCAATTCCATTTCTGCCTCCAGTTGCCTGCTGCAACACTCAACTGGGATCATGGGAAGCTGCCATCTGGATATGCCCTTAAAGAAGCCATTTCCTCCTTGGGTGCAGCCAGTGTATGATCCAGTGAGTCAAGTGCCATCATTTGCAGCCTGCAGGGGAAGTCCTCAATAGCAGTTGCATATACATGACCCGGCAGCCACCAAATGCTATTTGGACAGAGGACGCTTGCCACCTAATTATATGCCGAATGGAAATAATAAGAACTGCAGCCACAGACAAGCCTGGAAGCATGAATAAATATGGGGGGGAAATCAACCTATCACTTTAATAAGGAAATAATTCTGTTAGCCTGAATTTTCCTGTCAGCCACTTTTATTAAACACAGAAGCAACTATGCTATTAGCAATACAGAGCGAGCCCAATGCTGAAGAAATCATCCCTCCTGCATGTTTTGTTCAGTTGAGCTGGTTAAGCAGATTAGATGAAAAGGCAGAAAGGAAGAAAAGGAAGAAAACCACAATACATGGGGGAGGAGAAAAGGCAGTCTCGCATTGCCTGCTTCAGTTCATGACCGGAATGACTAAATCTTGAAAGCATGAGGCTGTCCTTTTCTCATCAAAATAAGTCAAACCTACTCAAACGTTCAGTGGCGTTTTGCTGCTTCTGACACCAAATTTGCACCTTTCTTTATGAATAGCATCTGTCACTAACCTTGCTGGTAGGATCAACAGCTTCCTCCTCTGATGTGCCTTCTAAATGGGGTGGGAGGGATGAGGTCCTCCCTTCCACCCCATTTACGATGTAGAAACATCTGCGGAATGTATCTCTGTTTTCCTTCAAGAAATTTCAATGGAGGATTACCATTTGTTCCAAGAAATAGTTAGACTGAAGAACAGACTCTGGGACAAATGCAAACTCTCCTGTAGTTATCCCAGCTTTCTGTAGTATTGGCTCTCTTCTTCTGTAAATAAAAGGTTTTATGGAACATGGGGAAAGGAAGAAGCCAAACACTGGGGGAAAAAGCCTCCAATATTTTCTAGATAAATGGATAAAACCTGCTCCAGTTAATGAAATTGCCTGCTCTGGTCAATTTGGGACAACAAAACTGAAGACTCATTGTGGTATGAGAATGTTCAACTAGGGTTGTGGAGACATGCCTTCAAATCCCCATGTTGTCATGAAACTCACTGACCTTCAGCCAGTCACCTTCTAGAAGCTACCTCAAAGGGCTTGTTGTGAGAATAAAAGCTGCTTTGAGCTCCATGGAGAAAGGATAGGATAGCAGCATAATAAGAAATGGCCAATACACAGGGATTCAAGCAAAAATGAACACAAGTGATTCTTGTGCTTCTACAAGATGGAGGGGAGATGGAAGACAAGAAAGGTGTCATGTAAAATAGGCCATCATTTGTTAAGTCAATGACTAAAGCTTCTGACAGGAAAACATATAGAGTAAGGGAGACAGATCTGATTGTGCTATGGCAGTGCCTTCACACATAACTACAAGAAAGCATTGCATTCTGAAGGAAAAAAAAAACAGAGGTGGAAGTGGGGTGTTTATCTTCTGAAACTTATCTGACTTTGCAACAAACATCAAATATGGGAGAGACTGTTGCTCAATGGAAAACATCTGCTTTATTTGCAGAAAATCCCAAGTTCAGTTACTGGCATCTCCATTTAAAAGGCTGTGGTAGTAAGTGATGTGAAACACATCTGTCTGGGAAACCTGGAGAGCCACTGTCCATCACAGTAGACAACAGTGACCTTTATAGCCCAATGGTCTGATTCAGTAGAAGGCAGTCAGTCTCAAGAGTGTTTAAGTATACATTTTGTGATTGCAGATATTGCTATCTTTTTTTCAGGGTCTCTGATCTGTATTTTTCTTCCAGAGGGTAGCCAAGTTGGTCTGTAGTGTAAGAGCTAGATTGGAGTCCAGTAGCACCTTAGAGACTGATAATATTTTTGAGGTATAAGCTTTCAAGAGTCAAAGATCCCTTCATCATATTCCTACATGTATCTGACAAAAGGAGCTTTGACTCTTGAAAGCTTATACCTCAAAACTCTTCTTGGTCTCTAAGGTGCTACTGGACTCAAATCTATCTGATCTCTATTGTAGCCTCAAACTTGTATTTGCTGTATGCTTTCAACAGAGTACCATACTGATAGCAAGAAGGCCCACATTTACTGAACTATCATGGTGCTGTTCAAAACCTCAAATGGTTGCTGTAGACTGTTCTTCACAGCAGGCCAAAAATAGTTCCATAGGACACCTTTTGTTAGAACTGTTGGGTTTGCAGATTGGTACAGAGAGCTTTTGAGTTGCAAACAGTTCTTTACTGGAGTAAGAAAAGGAAACCCAAATTTTAATGGGCTGGGATGCAACATCAGCAGAAAGCACTGATTTTCGTGGATTTTTTTTTTTTTTGCCTCCTCCATTCATCCAGCAGTCTCTTCTAACCACAGGAAATTAGATTCCCAAAATCATGGGACTCACATGGAGTAACAGCCACAGCCTTGGTGGGCAGCAGTGAGGAAGCAGTAAAGAGGGATAGGAAGAGGGATTGGGGTGAAAACCTTCCTCCTTTTTCCTTTATCAGCAGAGCCGTGCTGACAGAATAGGTAGGAGGTAGTGTTTTTGCCCTTTCTTGCTCCTCACTGCTGCCCATTTACCTGTGTGGCTATTACTCCAAGTAGTTCTGTAATCCCAGGAATCAACCTTCCCAGGATCAGAAGGGACTGGTCTAGGGAGGTTCAAAACCCTTTCTCAAGCAGCTCATTGGATCCAACCCAATTAACTATTTGCTCCTGCCAAATGGACATGCTTGAAAGAGTTGATCATGTGTTACTGTATTGTCCCCTGTATAGGGACAGTCGGTCTCTATACCTAGAATCATAGAGTTGGAAGGGACCTCTAGGGTCATCAAGTCCAGCCCCCTGCACAATGTAGGAAACTCACAAACACCTCCCCCTAAATTCACAGGATCTTCATTGCTGTCAGATGACAATCTAGCCTCTGTTTAAAAACCTCCAAGGAAGGAGAGCCCACCATAGGAACATAAAAGAAGCCATGTTGGATCAGGCCAATGGCCCATCCAGTCCAACACTCTGTGTTGGAGGTTCACAAGTGGGGCTAGAGGCCCTTCCACTTTGCCCCCCCCCCAAGCACCAAGAATACAGAGCATCACTGCCCCAGACAGTTCCAATAATATGCCAATAATACACCACCTCCAGAGGAAGCCTGTTCCATTGAGGAATCACTCTAATGGTCAGGAAGTTCTTCCTAATGTTGAGCTGGAAACTCTTTTGATTTAATTGCAACCCATTGGTTCTGGTCCTACCTTCTGGGGCCAAAGAAAACAATTTTGCACCATCCTCTATATGACAGCCCTTCAAGTACTTGAAGATGGTGATCACATCACCTCTCAGCCGCCTCCTCTCCAGGCTAAACATCCCCAGCTCTTTCAACCTTTCCTCCCAGGCAGAACACTCACCATCTTTGTTGCCCACCCGCTCTAGCTTGTCCTTCTTAAAATGTGATGCCCAAAACTGAATACAATACTCCAGGTGAGGTCTTACCAGAGCAGAGTAAAGCGATACAATCACATCACGTGATCTGGACACTATACTTCTGTTGATACAGCCCAAAATTGCATTTGCCTTTTTAGCCACTGCATCACACTGTTGACTCATGTTCAGCGTATGATCCACTAAGACCCCTAGATCTTTTTCGCACATACTACTGCTAAGACAAGTTTCCCCCATCCTATAATCATTCATTGGATTTTTTCTACCTACATGCAGAACTTTACATTTATCCCTGTTAAAAAATTCATTTTATTGATTTTAGCCCAGTTTTCCAGCCTATCAAGGTCATCCTGTAGCCTGTTTCTGTCTTCTACTGTATTTGCAACCCCTCCCAATTTAGTATCATCTGCAAATTTAATATTTCTTCTATTTCTATTCCTTCTATTTCTATTCCTATTATATTTCTATTCCTTCATCCAAATCATTGATAAAGATGTTACTTAAATCCAATCTTATCAGATTTTCTGGGTAGACCTGATGAATTTTATATTTCCCTCCTCCTTTATATTTCCCTCCTCCTCTTTAAGGTGACCAAATTTTGCACTGTGGCATGTTTAACAGGAAAGTAGTTGGTTAAGTCTTTTTATTAATTACGTCTGTGCAATTGAAATCAGACTATTATATGGCTTTAAAATGTCATATAATGTGCTGATAACTCTGCCTAGCAATCTTGACTGATCCGTGATCACAACAAATAAGTTAAACTTTCTTTCACAAAATTGGTATAAAACCCATATATGTTTGTCCAGTAGTTATGTTAGAAGTGTGCCATCTAAGCCTCCTGTATCTCCAGTTAGAATCCAAGTATTAAGCTTTGTTTCATTATGTGCAGGTCTGATCCTGGAGACTTTCTCATTGAATTATCCATGTGAGTGAAAAGCTTCCATCATTAATAACATACTGTGTTCAAATGAACAATCCGTGAGTTCCTAGGCTGCAACCATAAAATGAACTGCAGCCATAACTGACACCTCCCTTAAGGTGGTGAGAAAATGTTATTCTCATTATTTGTCCTGGATGTTGGGGTTTTGCTCCTGCCTGACTTAGGTTCACCAACTGTGGACACCAGCACGTGGTCTCATCTGCTGCCAGGACGCCAACTTAATTAGTCTTCTGTCAGATGCAGAAAAAGATTATTGTTCTTCAGCCAGACAAAGGAGAACAGGTAGAGTGTGACAGTTGATATTAAAATGACTACAACTCACTTCAGATCCGCAGCCTGTGCATTCTCTTCTTTTATAAATAGTGGGGTTACTTCAGGTTAAGTGTCTGCTGCTACATACCAATTGTTGATATTTAATTAGCTCTAAAATTAAAGCCTCCTCTCATTGTTGTTAAAAAGCATTTAATTTCTAATTGATTGAGATGAAATGTCTCCCAGAGATTTCAGTGTTGGTTTTGTCAGGATAGCATGAGGATGAATAGCTGAAGGAGTTTCATTGAAAAATGTTGATGATATTTCTAAAAAGGAGAGAAATTAAAACAACCTAAGAAGAAGGGATATTATTATTGTTGTTGTTGTTATTATTATTTATTATGAAATTGGGCACCTTTGTTCCCTTCCCCTCTCTGTTTTTGGTCCGCTATAATTTGAGTGAAGTCAAATGTGCTAAAGACCTATGTGAGGTTTCTACATAAGATAATGTATGGAGAGCCCTCCGTGCTTTACACTGAGGAAATGGGGTTAATGAGTAAGCAAGCTGCTGGGGAGTGGCACTGTGTGGCTTTTCTCTCTACTCATTACACATTTTGTCACTCTGACTGTGCTCATTTATGGGCGTATCTGAGTCCAGATAACTGTGCATGCATGTTCTTTCATTGCCTTGCCAGGGCTGTCCCTCTCCCCATCCTGTCTACTAAAAAAAAAATTAACTTAATAAAAAAAGGTTTATTTGTTATCTCAAGCAGAAATGTGAAGGCATGAGGATGCTATGAGGGGGAGGTGATAAGGTTGCTAGGTTCCCAGGTAGGGATAGGTACAAACCGATAGGTACATGGTTCATTAACTAAAGTTTGTGACAGGTCTACCATCACAAACTTCCAAAAACTTTTAAAGCAATTCATGGACAGAGCAGAGAACAGGGTTTAAAGGCAATCCAAGTCCCTTTAAACCCCTGCTTTCTGTTCCCCACAAAGGCCTCAAAAGCAGCTGAGTGGCAGGGAGGTGCTCCCCACCACTCAGCAGTATTAGGCTGTTTTGTGCAGTCCCTTTAAACTTTAAAGCAGGGGTGTCAAACTCATTTGTTATGAGGGCCAGATCTGACATAAATGAGGCCTTGTTGGGCCATGCAATATTTGTCATAAAATGTCTGCTATAGCAATCTTGAGTATGCTGTTCAGATGTTGTTTAGGTGTGTATCTGTAAGTTGCAAACCTACTTTTGATTTATTGACATTCACTACAGAAATCTCATGGACAATTCTTTAAGTCTAAGACCCAGAGGAAAACATGAAACACCCAGGCATTGCGGGCTTTTATATGTAAGTTGCTTCATATGCTAGACAAGGATACATGAAGGCACCATAACATAGACTGGGGACTTTGTGTTTGTCTACAAAACTAGTCTTCTCCAGAGAAATAACTACAACTTCTAAAAGGCAGTGCAAGAACAGAAAGACAGTGATGAATAGTGGTCAGTATCAGCCTACTTATCTGGGAAACTAGGTTAAAAATTCCCAGTCTGCAAAGGAAAAGTGCTGGGTGAACTTGGTCTGGACACACACTCTCAGCCTAATCCACCTCACTGGCTTGTTATTATTCATAATCTAAATAGTTCACATTGCTTTCCTACTGAGAAAGACTGGATCATGAAGGCATGAATACAGTGAAAAGGGAGAGTCAAACATAGTTGCATCCAGGAGGGCCCTGGCATAATGAGCTCTCATAATTTTGGCTTTGTGTGTGTGTGTATTGCAAAGCAAAAAGCTCATACCTTGAATAAAACTTTGTTGGTCTTAAAGGTGCTTTGTATCTTCTGTGCAATTGAGGGAACTGAGCAAAGGAAGCTGGCTCTTTCCCTCCCTCCTCAGGGGATGAGAAGGGGAAGGAGTTTCAGCCAATAGAAGGAAAAGAGGCTTGGCTCAGTAGCTCTGCTGTGCAATAGAGAGAGTCTGGCAAAGCGAACTATCTCTCCCCCCTTCCTCCCCAGGGGAGGTGCCTCAGTCAATGGAAAAAACAGAGGCTTTGTCCTGTAGCTCCTGTGCAATTGAGCAAGCCTGGCAAAGCAAGCTGAGATGCAGAAGGAAGCAAGAGAGGGAGAAGGTAGCAGAAGACAGTGAGTTGCTTGTGGGGCTGATAGGACCCCTCCAGGGGCCTGATCTGGCCCACAGGCCACACATTTGACACCCCTGCTTTAAAGACAGCCCAAAAAAACTGCTGAGCAATGTTTGTAGGGTAAACATCTCAGTTCAGTTCATGGTTCAGCCATGAATCACAAACTGACATGAACTGCATTCTTTTGGTTCACGTCCATCCCTAGTCCCAGCATCCCGGACCCTGAGAGTCATTGGCTGTGGCCTGAAGATGTCATGGGATGGGACCTGATGAATAGCAAAATTAATTTCTGCACAGCAATACATTTATCACCTCACATGACATCTGAAAGTTTGTATAGTCAGTATAGTGTGATTTTGAAGTGATTAGCTTTTTTGCCATGGTAAAAAAACCCATATAAATTAACTAAGCAGTTAAAATAAAACAAAATGCCAGATTATTGTCTTCTATCTCCAATTAATTAACACATGCTGTAGTTACCATATGAGAGCATGCACAGAAATCTTAGAAAAAGCAGTGAAAAATGGGAACACCCTGACAGGCCTGTGATTACAATCTGATGCACTGAGAGAGTTTACAAACCTGGTATTTCAACCTCTCAAAATGAGCTCCCCAAGGTTATACTTCAAGCTGCAACTCTGAGAATCAGCCCCCAAAACTGAGTCAGGTCCCAAAGTTTGAGACCTCAGAAACCTTCCTCTTAGAGGGGACAAGGCTATCATAAGTCAACTTGTAATAGAAATAAAAATCCTAAGTAAATCAAATATGTTTAATTTAGCTCTAGGGATCACCAGAAACTCTACAGGTTTACCAAAGAGTTTCCAGCAATTCCTGTGTTACCCATCAGCACTTCCATGTTTTTACCGGAAGCAATAGTGTCATGCCCATGACAATGCCCCCCCACCATGTCCTCAAGCCCAACCCTTTCACTGGTGCCAGGTTCAGCCTGCTCAAACGTGCTAGGTGAATAGGATTGCTTTAAAAATTCATTATATCTGGGGCTGTATCAGCATCCGGAAGAACTCAAGCCAGAAGTTGGGGGGAGTTCCTATTGGTTGAGCTGAGCATTTGATGTTATTTCCCCTTGCAGAAAAATACTTCCCTAACTCCATAAAGCAATGTGTTATGCATGAATAATATGTACAATACCTTGTAGGAACAGAGCTGGGGTGTCACATATGAGGGCCAGTGGGAGGAGCTAAAACTGAGAGAAGTCAGAGGGACTTGCGGATTTCATTAAGAGCCTGCTTAGCTTCTCTTTACAAATTCAAATGAGACCCAATGCCCTTGGAGCCATTAATCTGACGCTTGAGAAAGAGAAATCCAGAACTGGTTTAAAGATTAAGGTTGTCTACTGGACAAGAAAAAAAATGTCCTGTCCCTTTAATAGAGGTTTAATATGCAGAAATCCACAGTTGAAGGTCTTTCATGGTATGAAGCAAAGCTAAATAACATCGCTGGTTATTGCTGCAGATCAAACCAACATTAAAGGGACAGCTAGAGGGATCAGTTTAAAAACTGGCAAACCTATTAAGGGTCTAGAAACTAACTAGTGATTAGGGATGTTCTTTCAATACTGATGTAATACATTCCTTGTTAATGGCTCAAATCCTGTATTCTGAGACTGTTAAAGTTTTTAGACTGTCTTCAATAATATCCTTAAAGAGATTACATGAAAATAATCAAATGGATAATTTTCCCAGACATATCTGGCTGTGGCCAGGTAAGCTCCACCCTCTAAATTTTTTTTACTAGCTTATCTTGATGCCTAGCAATTTTGGATCAACAAGATATATGAAAATCAGAGTTCTCCTCTCATTGATAATATGGTAATAGGTATATGGAAATATATTCTGTTTTACGTTTTAATTCCTTTCTGGGACAAATATATAGCCTTGGGATTGTAAGCATAGAAAGGAGAAATCCTTTAGTAGTGAGACTGATTCACTCTCCATGTCCTTCCCTCCCTTCTCTGTCCCTTGTCCTTAAGAAGGATTGTCTAACCATTTTATAGGATGGCAACACACGACATGTATTCCCAGAATCACACAGTAGCACATAAAAGAGTTTGCATCTTTGTGTTTCTATTTGCTGAATTTTACATGCAGGGGAAGGATGTTTGTGAAGCAAAATGTCACTGCAGAGCAGGGGAGCAACACTTTTAATTTGCATTAATTAGGCAGGGAGAGATGGATTATTGATCATGCATAAGTCCCCAGCAGTAATTTAACTTTATTTATTACAATATTGCCAACTTCAACTATTCAAAATTCATCTGTGAGTTCACCTCCCCCTATTCTCCCCAAAATCAGGGGAATGGATCAGTAATTCAGTGTGTGTGTGTGGTGGAAAGGGGGGAGAAACAGAACCCAAAGGAGAAATATTTAGATGAACCATTGGAAAAAAAAACTTTCTTGGTCAGGCAACCTATTCAGCAATGAAGGAAGATAATTTGGTAAGTTTTAAAGGGAAATTTAGACAGTGATTTATTGTAGTTTCAATATAGGGTACCCTATTTTAATACAAGGTAGTTTTACCACATAATTCAGGGAATCCCAAACAATCTAATGGCATTTGACTAGTAATGTCACAAACGTCTGTTTAATCTGAAATGAGTGATTTGTCAAGCATTAACATATCATAAAAAGTAGAAGTGATCTATTTAAAAACTGGATATATTCTAGTCAACATAATTTTTTAAATTTTAATTTATATGCACAGGGAATGCAAAACCTAAAACATTGTCATTTTTTGAAAATGATCAGTGATTATGTTAAGCCTGCTGAAACTACTAAGATGTAGCACTTAGGGCAGGGTGTCAAACGTATGGCCTGTGGGCCTGATCTGGCCCGCAAAGAGCTCCCGTCAGACCCGCCTGCAAATAGCCATCATCTGCTTCTTTCTCCCTTGCCTGCTTCTTTTAGTTGCCATTTTTTCTTTCTCTCCTGTGATGAGGCAGCCAAGCAAAGCAGCATCTTGTTTTTCCTTCCTCCCCCTCCCTCTTCTCAAAGGGAGAAGCAGCCTTAGCCAATGGAGGAGCCTGGCTTTGCAGCTCTGCTGTGTGATGAAGTTTGCCAAACTCAACCAATCACACTCCAGAGCTACTGAGCCAAGCCTCTGTTTCTTCTAGTGGCTGAGGCTCTTCCTCCTCGTCTCCTGGGGAAAGAGAGAGTTTCCTTTGTCCAGTTCCCTTGATTCCACTGGAGAGATATAAAGAAAGCAGCTTTAAGACCAGCAATGTTTTAGTAAATGTATGAGTTTTTGCCTCATTGTGCATGTGTTTTGCCTCATTGCACGTGAGTTTTGTTGAGCTTGTTATGGCTGCCACTGAGTTTGCCCCCCTTTTATTCATACTCTCATGATCCAGTGCCAGTATTAGACTGAGAGTGTGTGTCCAGACCAAGTTTGCCCAGCACATTTTCCTTTGATTTTTCTTTCACATTTTCCTTTGATTGATTGGGGATTTTGAATTTAACCTTCCCAGATAGTAGGCTTGTATTGACCAACATACATTGCTGTCTTTCTGTTCCTGCACTGCCTCATAGAAGCTGCAGTTATTTTTCTAGGGAAGACTACAGTTTTGTAGATAAACGCATAGTCTGTGCCATAGTGCCTTCACATGTTCTTGATCAGCAGATGAAGCAACTTATGTACAAAAGCTCACAATGTCCAGCCATTTCATGTTTTCCTCTGGGTCTTAGGATCAAAGCATTGACCATGAGATTTCTGTAATGAATGTCAATTAATCAAAAGTAGGTTCGTGACTTACAGATGCACACCTGAACACCTGAACATCATACTCAAGATTGCTACAGCTCAGACATTGTCTCCAGTTTTTGATCCAATAATTCAGAGAGAGAGGTGTCAGTTATCAGAGAGTGTTAAACAAATTAGTATAAGTGTGCTAATGTTTTAAGCATGTCTTATTTTAAGTAAAAAAAATCTTTAATTGTATATAAAATTTATATCTGTGCTACCTGGCATTACCTTTTATGACACACATGGCCCAGCCTGACAAGGCCTCATTTATGTCAGATCTGACCCTCATAATAAATGAGTCTGACACCCTGACTTAGGGTGGAGAAGAAGAAGAAGATGATATTGGATTTATATCCTGCCCTCCACTCCGAAGAGTCTCAGAGCAGCTCACAATCTCCTTTACCTTCCTCCCCCACAACAGACACCCTGTGAGGTGTGTGGAACTGGAGAGGCTATCACAGCAGCTGCCCTTTTAAGGACAACCTCTGCCAGAGCTATGGCTGACCAAAGGCCATGCTAGCAGGTGCAAGTGGAGGAGTGGGGAATCAAACCCAGTTTTCCCAGATAAGAGTATGCACACTTAACCACTACACCAAACTGGCTCTTCAGTAGGACATGGTAATTCTAGGTTTAGCTCCCTGCTCTCTCCCTTTTAACTTAAACTGACTCACATGATTGTTTGGGAGATAAAGTGGAAGTGTAAAGAACTCTGTACATCATTGCTCCATTCAAGACTGTTCCTTGTATGGGCAAGCTGCCTCTTCTGCATCCAACCATTTCAGGTTTCTTCAGTAGATATTTCTGTACACTGAACTGGAGAAGATGGAACCTCATACCTAATTGCCTTTTGATAAAGTTGTAGGAAAGCTTATGCCACAATAAATCTGTTAGACTGTGAGACACTCCTTAAGGTTTCACTACAACAGACTAACATGTTGAGGGCTCTGGAATATGAACCTGACATGGCATTTGTCAGTAGATTTACAGCCTTACCTACAAATCTGCCTCTGTTTTATTTAAGGGGCAAAGTAAACATTAAGCAACAGGAAGTGAAATAATCTATTGCTGCCCTCTAACGTTATAAACACCCTCAAGTATTTGGATTTGGCAACTCAATGCCAGATGAAAGATACTGGGCTTGATACATAATTAGTCTTGATATACAATTAGCCTTTGTACCAGCATTTAGTCACCCCTTCTAACTACAATATCACAGTTGCTTCACATGGAAGATATACTAATTCATGGAGCACTTTAAATGTTATGCCAGTTTACCAATGCCCCCCTGTCTAGCATCTCTGACAGTCTTGCAAAAGTATCAGAAGTTGCCTATTTGTGTCCTATGTCTTTACCACAGATGAGCATGCATGCATTGGTCCCAGCTGGCTACTCCTGAAAGTGATAAGACTTGGTTGGTGGCATCAGACTTCAAGTAGCCCAGGATGAAGGTATGAGAAGCCCAAGGGTTGAGGAAGCATGGGTGGTAAAGCAAAGTCTCAAGGGGCAGCCTCAAAAGTAGTACTAAAGAGTAATATGGCCCCAACTCACTGGGAGACGTTCACTGTTGCCTGAGAAGTGGACAAGAAGGAGGAGGTTTGGTTTGCAGCCTTGTGATGCCTGCAGGCTTGCAGGGGTGGGGCCAGCAGTAGTGATTGGGCAGCTGCACCTGCAGACGTGGCTGGAAGGAGTGGGAGGTACAATGCCTCAGAAACTATTTAAACGCCCCAGCTGGCTTGCTCTCTCTTCTTCGGTTTGGATTAGAAGTGCTCATAGGAGAGACCACATGGCCTGACTCAGCTCCTTCTTTGGCTCACTTCCTTGCTTTAGATTTAAAGGGCCCTTCAGCTGATCAGTAGGTTACACGGTCCCTCATTTCAGCTGTTCAGCAGTGAGCCAGCCCATCCCTTTAAATTCTGCAAGTGCATGAAACTTCGCTGTTTTTGGCTCCTGATTGCTTCGAGCTGACCTGCAGCCTTCATTTTTGCGGATGCTCAGTCGCAGCATCTCCTGATAGTGGGATTCAATGGCTGGGGGGCCTGCATCATCAGGATCCAGCAGTGCCAGGGCTTCTTAAACAGAGCAGAGGAGGGTACTTGGCATTGCCTAAATTCAAGTTTGGGGCTGAGTTGGGCGATCAGGTCATGTGTTCTTTGATCCTTGGAGGGGGGCATCGGGATAAGGCAACTGTGACTTTACTGCTAGGCATCCCCAGCCTTCTTTAGCATCCATGGGGTGATTGGAATTTAGTTGTGACACTAGTGCTTTTTCAATAAACAAATAAAATGAGTGTGGGGGATTATTTAGATAATACTAAAATAGCTTAAGTACAGGTATGTATATTCATTTGATATTCTGGTAACTGATGCTTTGATTGTTGTTTGGGGGCAGTTATTAATTTGCTTATTTCACAATTAAGTAGCAGCAGTATTTTGTAACAAATACAACAGTAACTTGATGGTTTATTGCTCAGGCCTGTACGATAGGAACTATGTTTATTTTGTAGTCTACCCGTAGGAGGACAGGGACTCTGTATGTAGGAGGACAGGGACTCTCCATTGTGTCTTCTCTCTTAAGCCTCATTGAATTCATGGGGAATACATTGTTGTCTGGCCACGCCTCCTAGGAAGTCTCCTAACAATGAGAGGCCAAGGCTGGATGCCAGCCCACCAGTGCCAAATGTGGCCAAGCCAGTGCTAAAAAAGCACAGGACTCCTCGGCTTGGTGACATGGCAGTAGGCATACCCCCAGAAATGTAGGCACCATCCCTAAAAAGGCTAAGCCATAGGCCATTGCTAGGGCACTCCCAGCACAACCTGCATCAGCCTTCACTCCACATGCTCCTGCTGAAATTACCACTATTTTGCAGGGCATATCTCAAACTGGTGATGCCCATATCCCTTGCTACAATTAACAGAGCAGATGGAACATCATAGGATCCTGTGCGCCCATGCCAGGGCCTTCTATTATTTCTGCTCCCAGGTAAGGTTGCTGAGTGTAACTCAGAAAATATCTGGGGATTTTGGAGGTCGAGCCAGGAGACTGTCACATTCCCTAAAATAAATAAAAATGCAGCAGTGCAGTTCCTCTGAATACAGTCTTCATTTCCTCATCCCCAGACAGCTGCACATCCCCAGTACTTCTTCATCATCATCATCATCATCAATTTTATTTATATCCCGCCCTCCCCACCAAAGCAGGCTCAGGGCGGCTAACAACACAAATCAATACATACATTGCACAGCATTTAACGATACCAATTTAACAGCTTAATTAAAATTCTATTAAAATTCTAAAACAATAAAATTAATATTAATATGTTGGTGCTATTATACAGATGGTGAGTTTACTTAGCAGTCTTACTCTCACTCTCTCTCTCTGTCTCTCTCTCTCTTGCACACACACCTGCCAAAATAAACAGTTTGCATTCTCACACTTGTGTGGTCTCACTGGGGCAATTTACTCACAAGTTGCTGAAATTCCTTCAGACTAACACAGGGAAACCAAAGGTTCTAGTTTACCCTTTACTATGCTAATGACCGCTGAAAAGATTGTAAAACAAACTGACGGTCTGGACTGCTTTCACAATTACTGGGAGCAGCCATGTTGTTCTGCCAGCTCATCCCACCCCCATTCAGCTTGGCTTCTACAGATTTAAAGGCACACACACCATCTAAAAAGTAAGCTTTTCCAAGCATCTTCTTAAACCTTCTGAAGTGGAAAGGCACATGGTGGCTGTTGGGGTGGGGCTTTCCCTGCAAGCCAGCTGACTGGGGGCAAGAAGAAGCCTGCAAAACCAGGAGATCCCCCACTGGGACCTGGGGATTGGCAAGCCTATTCCTGGGGGAGAAGGAGGCCTCATTGTTCAACAGAGGACAGGGTATCCAGTGCCATGAGGAAATTGCCACAAAGAGCCCCCACAACATAGAATCAAGGAAGGCAAAGCATAAGCGATCTCAGAAGTTCATGCGAACCCACAATGTGTCCTGCAGCAATCTTTCATCAGGTGAGTCAACCTCAGATGAGGACTCAGCATATTTAGATGGGAATTATTGGATGTCAGGGGCATTCATTCTAGGGCTTCCATTTGGGTGTGCAGGCCCAGGGTGGGGGTGCTCAGTTCAGGCAACATGTGGGAATCTGAGCATCACAAAGTGACCAGGGTTCCCCCTTAGTATAGCGATTTTGAAGACTCCCCAGTATCCATTTGCTGCAAAAACTTTGTGAAAGTGTCCTTGATGAATACTTTGTAGACATTTGTTCCCATCTCAAGCCAGAGCGGGACACCAGCAAACAGCTCCAGGCATGAGAAAAAAAGCATCTGCCAAGAACAGTGCAGAACGCTTTTTTCAAAATTGGCTCATGGGTTATATTGTCCTCAAAAGTCTTGTTGCCTCTGCAGTTCCAGAGTGCGGCTGGCACCTCACCAATCACATAATGTCCTCAAGGCCCAGTCATTGATGGGTGAAGCCCACACCATTGAATACCATGATGACACTTTTTGAAAATGGGCATCACAGAATGAGCTCACCTGGTGGGACCTCCTAAATTATAAAACTATTGATCTGCATATAAAGCTTCAACCCAAATCTGGCAAAGGGAAAATTCAATTCAAATGTGAATTCACCCAGCAGGTTTGCTGGGAATACAATCAGGGCAGGTGCATATATTACAAAGTCTTTGACAGCCAGTTTGGTGTAGTGGTTAAGTGTGTGGACTCTTATCTGGGAGGACCAGATTTGATTCCACACTTCTGGTAGTGTGACCCTGAGTCAGTCACAAGTTCTCACAGAGCTGTTCCTCTCAAGAGCAGTTTCTGTTAGAGCTCTCTCAGCTCCACCTACCTCACAGAGTGTCTGTTGTGGGGAGAGGAAGGGAAAGGAGATTGTAAGCTGCTCTGAGACTCGTTTGGGTAGTAAAGGGTGGGGTATATATATCCAAGCTCCTCTTCTTCCTTCTTCTCACTGTAAATATGATCACAGCTGAGAATGAATGCTTTGGTCCCCATCCCAGGCCATCTTGACCTCATAAAGGGAGTTTACTGCAGCCCTTTTGGGGATCCCAGCCCTCTGCCAGCTCTAACAACAAAAAATACAGGGCTGGGTGCTGCAAGGTCCTCAGCCCCTTCTTCATTCAAGCAGGCTTAAACCCACCTGGCAGTAAACCCTGTTTACTTCAGGGAGGCCCTGGCACCCCGTTAAATAAATACTCTAAAGAGGCTGTTGACAAATATTTCCACGAAGGATTTAACAAGGGATTCCTTATACTGTTTGAGAGCCCCCATGTCCTGACAGGAAACGACTGGTGCTTGCACAGGGGGACTACCTTTACCTTTTACTTTTATGTCCCAATAGACTGTAGTAATCTTAAACCCTCTAGAGAACTACCGGACATAGTTGCCTACAAACAGTGTTTCCTCTAAACTGAGTTAGCTCATGCTAACCTCTAGCTCGCACGTTTTTGTCTTAGCTCAGGAAGGATTTTTAGCCTCTAGCTCGCACGTTTTTGTCTTGGCTCAGGAAGGAGCTCACAACTTTAATGCCAGTAGCTCACTGCTTTAATGCCAGCAGCTCACAAAGTAGAATTTTTGCTCACAGGACTCTGCAGCTCAAAGGGGACGTTGCCTGCAAGATAGCCAAAAAGTGTGAAGTGGGTGGAGCAGCTGTCCTATTTGCTTCACTCCCACTTCCTAACCTCCAGGTTTTACTTCTGGGAGTTGTGCTGAAAAAGTACCTGGGTAAATTCTGCTTCATTCATTACCTGTCCCTATCCAAAAGGGGCTTCTGTAAATTGCATCTGAGTTGTGCTCCATGCATCACTGCTCCTTTGATCAAGTGGTTAACTTTATCAGATCCTACGGCCCTGGTGTACTCTTGGCAAGAGTGAAATCCAGTTGGCCTTCTGCCTGTTGCCCATTCATTCAGGGGATTTCTGCCTGCTGGGCTTTAAATGTGGTGTCAGCTGGTACTTTGATAACACCATGACCATGGGGTGTTCCATTGCCTGTGCTGCCTTCGAAACTTCCAGTACTTTCCTGGAATGAGTGGTTATGGACTGCACAGGCTGGCCACACATCACTCACTGCTTTGACAACTTCTTATTTATGGGCCTCACTGGCTAATCAGAATGCACCAACCACCTGGCTACCTTTCAGGGACTTGTGGCTGAGGTGGAGGTTCCTCTTGCCCAGGAAAAGACCAAGTGACCAGCCACACAGTTTACACACTTGGGCATTAAGCTTGATTCAGTGCAGGGCACTTCCGGCTTTCCTGAGGATAAGCTTACCAGACTCAGGACTTTGCACTCTAAGGTCATAGGCAGTAAAAATGCACATTGAAAGAAATACAGTCACTGTTGGCCACCTCAATTTTATTTGCAAACTGGTTTCACCAGGGTGTGCGTTCTGTGCAAGATTGGCCCATGTCATGGCAGATGCTTCTTCCTCCCCATCACCACATCAAATCACACACCGTATGAAGAAAATCATAGAATTTGGGTGAGCTCCTTAGTCCATTTTAATGGAGTTTCTATTTGGCAATTGCCTTTAACACCAGTGAATATTTTGCAGGTGCATACTGATGCTTTGGGCAGCATAGGGTTTGGCTTTTTTTTTAAGAATCACTGGTGTGTTCAGCAGTGGCCCCCAGACTGGGCAGGGCCTGGTATTCTCAGAAACCTCACACTTTTGGATCCTCCTAACAATACTAGCAGCTGTCTGCATGTGGGAAGACATGTTCAGAGACAAGCAGATCCTCTTTTAGTGAGACAATCAAGCAGTAGTTAAGAGTCATTAACCACCAGTCAGCACACTCTGAGTGGGTTACCTGTTTAGTACACTGTTGATGTCTTACAAACTTTTCTCAGCAAGATACATTGCAGGCACCAATAATGACATTGTGGATGTCTTATCTTGATTCCAGTGTGAGAGGTTTCAGATCCTGGCCCCCAATGTGAACCAACACCCAGATCGTTTTCTAGAGGATCTCTGGACACTTGGCAATGATTAATCATCCAGGGAGTATTTAGCTCTCTTGCACCCTCTACTCAATGGGCCTATGAGTGTGCTGTGTCTGCCTTTCTGGGGCTTTCTGCAACAGTGCGATGTTGGTGACATCATACCACAATAATGCCAGGTGGACAGTGGCCCTTCATGGTATTCCATTATAGGACTCCAAACTTCATATTGTACTGCATAGATCAAAAATGGATCAGTGGGGGAATGGGGCCCAGATACTACTTAGTTCTGCCACTTTCGGATTGCCCTGCGTAATCCACTGCACTTCTGAGAACCTTTCCATTCAGCCATTCCTGGAACCTTTCCTGTACATGTCAATGGGCCATGCTTGGCTTGCTTTCAATTTACCAGCATTGCTGCACAAGCCCCACCTCCCTGTAAGTTTGACATACATTCCTTTCATATTGGTGTGGCCAGAATTGTTTCCAAAATAGGCCTCGCCTTGGACAGGATTCATGACATCACACAGTGGTGCTCTGTGGAATACAAAGCATACATATGGCCTATGTTGTGACTCACAAGCCTTATATGTTATTTTAGTCCTGGCAGGTTCAAGAAAATCAGTTTGGATTGTGGGACACAGTATTGTGTTCTGGGCTAGATCATACACAGCTGCTTCAGGCTGGGGCAGCAATTTGGGCCTCGACAACCAGCTTCATGTCACCTGCATGAAACCCATAGGGATGCACTGGCCTACCCTTCTTCCCATCATTTTGGATCAAGTTTTCCACCTAAGGCCACCAAATGCTATCATCATACAGCTCAGCTAGAATGATCTTCCTGAACAGAAAGGGTCGTGCTGCCGGGTGCCATAGCTATCAACCTTCAGACCCTTCATTCCAGACTCTGTACTGGCCCCAATGGGCCTGGTGCTGGCAGCAGGTGGAAGTTTCATGGGACAAGCAGGCAGAGAGTACCAGGTAGTAATTCACAGTCAGGAGAGTGGTTAAGAGACAGTCCAAGGTTCAGGAGTCTAGAAGGGGCATCTTCAGGCAGGCCAAGGTTCAGGGGTCCAGAGGTCAGGTTGTCCAGGGTACAGTACAAGTTCAGAGCAGCAGAGATTCCAGTCAGAGGGTCAGGATACAGGGTCGGTGGTTATGCAGCCATGATAAAAGTTGTATCCATAATTAGCAGCTTCCTCTTGCCTGGATTTGTAGCTGGCTCATCATGGGCTGTTTAGCCACTGCTAATTATGGCATGCACCTCTGAAAGTACTCATCTCCTACTTCATCTGGTGACAGGTGTCTATGATTCATCAGATGCTCACTGCAACAGGCTCTCAGGTCCAATCTCCACTGATGGCAACAGCGTTCAAGAGGTGTTGGAGGAACACTGGGCCTGGCCTCCTCCTTCTCCATGTCTGGCCTGCATGCCAGCAAATTACTTGCAGCTGGAGGAGAAGGTAAATTGGTTACAGCCAGTGTGCTGTCAAGAGCCTGCATCTCCTGACCTTGAAGATTGATGGGCTCTATCTTAGCTGGGTGTTCCTCCTCCTCTTGGGGAGAGGTGTTGTTATCAGGCTGGTCATTCATTCAGTCCATCTGGCTATCAGGGTGATGTATGACAGACTCCCTCATACCTCCTTGTTCTGGTCTGGAATACTGCAATTGGTGCAGGGCCATCTCCCTAGATAAACTGGACTTGGCCAGATAAAAGGTCTGCAAGGTGGCATCTCAGGTTGTAGAAGATTGGGGTGGAGGGTCACACCAGGCATTTCATTCAGGCAGGAGTCCCTCTTTAGGGAGGATGAGGTGCACCTCTCAGAGGGGGGCACAGACATCTGGCTGTATGATATTCGTGATGACCTGCTGAGTTGGTTACAGGCATAGGAACATTGGCGGGAGCATGGGTTCACCCTGCTCTGTGGCAGTTCTTGGCCTTGGGACACATCCTTGGTGGGGGGAGGATGTGCCTTATTTTGGGTACTCCCATATGGGGACATGGAGGATGGAGCCACTCAAGCAACATGCTCAGCTTGGCAACTGCCAACTGGCTTCTGCCACCAGGTGGCGAGGAGACCATGCAGAGGCTGGAGCCCACAGAGATCTCAGGTCTTGTCACTCTGTGGGGAGGGGGATGGTGTTATCAGGTGCAGGTGGGTTGTCCAGTGTTGGATCCATCCCTGTGCTGTACCAATGCCATATATTTTATCCAAACATTGGTTTCTGTGGCTTTCTTCCATTGTATCACCCTCCTATCCTACCTAGACCTGCAAATGCAGGATGCACAGTCAGGCATGTGGGAACCATACCAGGCTGACTGGTTACCAAATCCCAGGAGACAGGTTGACCCAAACAAAGAGACAGCTCCCTCTCATGTGGTGACAAAGAGGGTCTTTATAGTCCTGAGATGTGAGAGCTGAGATGTTGCAGTACAGAAGTGGAAACTATTTGATTTCTTGTAATACAGAACTGAATATTGAGTGGAAATGCTTGCTTGTAATTGAACCAGTAAAGGAGGAGAAAGCAGAATACTCATCTAGCTAGCGCAGCCTCAAGAAGTCCCATAGAGATGGCCAGGCAGATGCAAGTCCTCCCTCCACTGCTAATTTGGAACACTGATACATTTCCAAAAGACTAATTGCCACCTAATACTGTTTCTTATCCCCTGGCACTGTCTGCTTCATGAAGAGAGAAAGAATGTCCTTGGTTTCAGTTGGCAATATAGCAGCAGCAGTACAGAAATTGCCATAACAGTACAGAAACCCAGTTGCCACTGTGGTCTTCTCTACCCTTGCTTCAAATGTGTTTGCTGGATGTTTGATACACTCCACTGCCCAGCAGTGAACAGAGGAACAAACATGATAGCTTGCAGCAGTGCATAGCGTGAGAGGGATTATATGTGTTTCAGTCAAGGCTGATTCACATTACCACTTTGGGAGCTTAGTTTTAAAACAGTAACCACCCCACACCCCCCACCCCACCCGATTTCTTTACAAAGCTGAAAGTGTGCATGACAAACTGCTCACGCGTATCAGCTTGCCGTAAGAATCCCCCAACATGACCATTGTGACCTGTTTGTGGAAGTAAAGCAGTTGAAACAATCTACTGTAACTCAGTGAGAGCTGCCTTCAATGGCAGAGTAACACTGCGAAATGCTCCCCTTTATAAAAGATACTGTGCTTGACAGCAACCAAGACACCCCTTTCCTAAGCACTTTTCTTCTAGTACCACAACTGCAAGTGAAATTGTTGCTTGGGTGATGATGTCATACACTTTATAGCCAATCAGATCTGTCTTTGTGATTGCTCCAAGCTAATAGCCCCTTTGGATGGTTCTGACATTACAAAATAAAAATCATGGTTTATTCTAACTATGATTTGTTTGTGAAACCAGGATTCCACTGACAGACAATCACTGAAATGCTGGCTTGCTTCCACAAATACTGATTTCGTTGCCTTTGCTCTGCAGTCTGGGATGCCACTGCCAGAGAAACCAGGCTTAAGTCAGGATGCTTCTAGACATCATGTGAAATTATAGTTAAGACTCACTGTGGTTAATAAGCCAACTTCAGAACTTGGTTTGCTGTTCCCTAACCAACCGTAGTTGGAGGGGCCTGCATGCTGACATCACATGGCCATAGTAAACTAAGCCATGATTTTGTGTTACAGCTGCACTGAGACTTAGACTTCATTGTCAACAAGACAAATATACTACAAGTAAATGTATTTCAGTTGAACATGCTACAAACCCTGGTACAGATTGTAGTCCTCCTAATTTTCAGGAACAGCAAAAGATTCAGTATCAGTTGACAGATGGGTTTTGCATGTGATTAATTAGAGGAATGGCTCTTTCTCAAAAAATAGGGACATATTCCTATTCCCCACAGTTCTGAGTGGGCAAACCAGCTGCCAGGAGTCCCCAGGAAGCTATCTCCTTCTCATTCAGACTGGTAATAGGCTGTAAAGGCAGGAGGGCACAGTCTTTCCATTCTGATTCCTTGCATGGCTTCTGCAATCTGCAAATAAATGTGAGCAGGCTTTTGAGAGGCCTTTTACCTCCTTCAAGTGGCCGTTTGCTTTCTCCAGTTGCTGAAATCAGTATTGCTGGGTTATCAGCTTGAAGTCTTCGTTCCAGAGATCAAAATTTGGGCATATTGTTCAAAATACTTGGCGAGGGAGGGGGGGGAGGCAAGAAGGGAGACATCAGCCATAGCCTCTTCCTGATTCTTATCTTCATTTTTCACAGTAGCAATAGAAAGCACTCTACTTCATATGTTTTTAGTGGTTTCATTCCCTCGCCTCAGGCAGCAAGGACTACGTTGGTATCAAATGTTTGTATGCAAATATTTCGATACAAAAAACAGTGCTCTCAGGTGGTCTCTACTTACCTCTGTCACTACAGCCGATTCACTCCTTAAGAAGCTGCTGCTCTGGACTACTGAGAAACAAAACTGAGTTTCTGGATGCTGAGAAGGGATCCCTGACAGTATGGTATAATGTTGCCAGCATGGCGATGTCACCATGCCTTGTGGCCAATCCGATTTTTCTATATATGAGATCACTAAGTTAGTTCAAAAAGCATTGCTTTCCTTCAGAATAGATATGGGAGGAGCATGTGAGGCAGCGTGGAGGATGCTTATCAGCGAGAGGATGGTCAGGCTTTTTACAAATATTTCCCCCTTTCCCAAGACACCTCTCCCCCTGCCCCTGCACTGGTAGCAGGGAGACCTTTTTGTAGTAGATCAAAAGTGTTCACACACACACATCCCTTTGTTTGGGCTGATCCTTAGCAGTGACTCCAGGCACATCAGCTGCCCTTGAAACATAATCAGATAAAAAGGGGAGTCTGCTTTCTTTGCTCTCATCCCAATGCCTTGGGAAAAAAAAGGGCAACTCTCCATTATTTTTCTGTCCTCTCGCCTTTCCACAGTAGCACTGCCAGAGGAGGGAGGCAGCCCACCATTCTTCAGTTATACTGTTCAGTGATTGATGTGAAGCATCCAGAATCTTAAAACGATATGATCTCTCCCCCCTCCCCAATATAACTTAGTTCTGTGGGTCTTCTGGAGGCAGCTCCATAGCAGCTATCAATACTGAAATATTGGTCTAAGTAATGGGGCGATGTCTGATTCCTAAGGGCAAAACTATATGTTACAGTTCCTTTCACATTATGTCTGGGCTCCCTGAACTCATTTTAAGTCAGTCTGTCTAGTTTCTTGCAGGGAATTTGCAGCTGATATGTGTTGGGTTGCCAGCTCCAGGCTGGGCAATATCTGGGGGTTTGGGGTGTAGAAGAAGAAAAAGATTTGGTTTTTATACCCTGCTCTTCACTACCTGAAGAAGTCTTGGAATGGCTTATAATTGCCTTCCCTTCCTCTCCCCTCAACAGATATCCTGTGAGGTAGATGGGGCTGAGAGAGCTCTGAGAGAACTGTGACTAACCCAAGGTCACCCAGCTGGCTGCACATGGAAAAGTGGGGAATCAAGCCTGGTTCTCCAGGTTAGAGTCCACCGCTCTTAACTGCTACACCATGCTGGAGCCTCAAGAGGGTGGAGTTTGGAGAAGGGAGGGACTTCAATGAGGTATAATGTCATATACCTTCCAAAGCAGCTAATTTCTCCAGGTAAACTGATCTTTGTTGCCTGGAAACAAAGGGGAGGGACCGTGGCTCAGTGGTAGAACATCTGCTTGGTAAGCAGAAGGTCCCAGGTTCAATCCCTGGCATCTCCCAAAAAGGGTCCAGGCAAATAGGTGTGAAAAACCTCAGCTTGAGACCCTGGAGAGCCGCTGCCAGTCTGAGAAGACAATACTGACTTTGATGGACCAAGGGTCTGATTCAGTATAAGGCAGTATAAGGCTTCATATGTTCATATGAAATCAGTTGTAATCCTTGGAGATCTCCTGCCACCACCTGGAGGCTGGCAACACTACATGCATCTGAAAGCTGAGTCTGGGAACCAGACACAACCCTTGGTAAACCATAATGTGTAGTTAGACTCCTTGCAAGGGGATGCCATCCTGCCTTCTTGAGCAGCATTCGTTGTTTTCCCCAGCCTTTGCCTCTGTTCACATTGTCATCCCTTCCTCCTGTGTCCAGCTCTCCTCTACCTTGTGAGTTCTGCAAGAGATTAAGAGAGGGGAGATTCATCCATCTGACTCTAGAAATTCTTATGCTTCCTCCGCCCTCCCTCCATTTGAGCTTGTTCTACAGGAAGGGTGGACTAAAATCAAATAAATAAATAAATTGTGAGTTTGATGCAAGTGACTCTTCCAGAATTTGGAATGACAAGGCTTTTTGCTGTGTGGGTACTGTAGAGAACAAAGATGCTCCTTCTTTTGCTACTTGTCAGGAAAGGTCTGAGATGAAGATAAAAGAAATGGATGGGCTTATGGGGTAATGGTCACCAGTAAAAGAAGGGAGCTGTTAGTCAACTGCCCAGAATCCATTTCCTCAGCCTGAAGCTATGAAAGCCAGCCATGATGATCTACAGGTGAACAGCCTGGGCAGTTAGTGTGCAGGGGAAAGGACTGAACATCCCTAGCAACTCTTTACCCCTCTTTGTATTGAAAACCACTCACCGTAAAGTTAATATCACAGTCAGCTGAGAAGAGGAAATTGAGTGAGAGCAACCAAATTGGAATGTCTTGAAGGGAAGGAGAAGAAAATGAGCAGTAATGAATTCCACAGAACACCTTACCTACTGCATGGGGCTTGCCCCAGCTAATCAAGTACCCTCACCTTTATTAGCACCAATAAGAATAACAGTCTATTTCTCTGGTCTCTTAGCTGATCGTCATCAGGAATGACTGCACTTATAGCTGAATTGTGCACAGCTGCCTGTGCCGCATCCAGCAAGTTGAATGGAAAACTTGCTTCCTGAGATGTAAGGGGAATGCAACAGAGGTAGCTGCCTAGGGTACATGTTTATTAAAGGTTTATGAATTCTCATAAACGTATTTCTCGCATCAAAGAGCTTGAAAAGGCCTGAAAGGGAGCACTGGGACGAGACTTCTTTGTTCAGAACATCTTTGTGCCATGGAACAAAAGGCTACTTTTTATTTCAGATAGTTTCAGAGGGTAACCGTGTTGGTCTTCAGCAGAACAGTTAAATCTGAGTCCAGAAGCATCTTAGAGACTTTCGGGGTAGAAGCTTTTCAGAGTACACAGGGTATGTGATGAAGGAAGCTTTGGCTCTCAAGAGCTTATGCTCCAAAAATCTTGCTGGTCTCTAAAGTGCTGCTGGACTCAAGTTTAACTGTTTTATTTCAGGCAGATTTTTAGATCTGTCTAGGGCAGCGGTCATACACCTTTAGGACTCACCAAGCATAAGATCCGTGGAAATCATGTGACATCAGAGTCATGTGAGAGGCACAGGGGGAGTGAGAATTACCACCCATCTGGGATCAAGGCAAAGAATTGGGCAGCAGCCCCGAACAGCTGGGGGCAGGCAACCCAAGCCAAGAACCAGGAAGCATATCACAGTGAGAAACAAGCCATAGGCCAGAGCCATGGAGGAATCCTCACCTCACAATCTGCTGCTTCTTCCAGCATGCATATGAAATAGAGGTATGGTCATGTTGCAGGTCCTTCCAAAACACAGAAAAAACCCCCCTGCTTTACAGGAGCCTGAGATCTGTCAGCAGGTATTCCATGGCACACATGAGGCTCCGAGCTGATAGGTTGAAGATTACTGGTCTAGGGGATGGATCAGTGGTCAGCAACTGATTTTGCCAGAGATTCATTTTGAGAAGGATGTAGGGCATGATAGACCTTTCCCATTGTAGCTGCACTATTCCTATATTTTCTTTTGCCTCCTACTGTTAGGGGAATAATGACTACCCTCAGAGACTCAGATATTTGGATGTGTAAATTGCTGATATCCCTGTCTCTCTTTTCTTGTTAAACTGCCTACAGTATTTTCTTTTTAAAGCATGACAAGATTATCTGTACTTTTGTATGTTCTCACAAATATGAACTCTCTCTTTCACTGGTGATTGGGAACCTGAAGTTGCTGAAGCTATTCTAACATGGCTGCCTTATTTGACCGGTCTCATAAGCCACATTTGTATGTTACATACAATAACCTTAATTTTTGTTCTTTCATGCCTGTCTGATAACTTTCCTGGGAAAATAATGAATGTTCCCCGAAACACACAATAGCATATGCCAGGCACCAGCACAGGCCTATTGAAGTCTGATAGACCAGTATTATTACCACCATGACCAACTCCATGAAGCAGAGAATTTTATACTCTTGCACTTCTCATTGGAGGGCCAAGGTCTGGGCCCCAGCAATGATTCATTTAATTATTTAAAAACATTTCTCCTCTACACTACATGATCTTTAAGATCCATTCTCAGAGTTCCGTCCTGGCCTTGGGAGGGGGAGCCTTTCTCCATTTCAAGAACCAATACAGTGAAAACACTGTCAAATCTTCAAAAATATCTCTTCTTCCCCCAAAAGGCCCCTTTCCCATGAAATTCTTCATAATTTTGCATGTAATAGGATTCAGTTGGGGTATGTAGGGGTTGACTACATTTCTGCACATGCACAAGCACAGCAATTGGAGCTGTTTGCACAAAGGCAGGCAGCCCAGTAGATAGGTACCATGTTCATGTCACTGGTAGGTGTTGGGCTGTATCTAAAAGAAAGAATAATGCCTCGCACTGATAATATTAACCACTAAATTTATGAACCACCAAAGGCTTGGGCAACCAGGACAGAATTCACACAGTGCCCAAGAAATATCAAGAAAGGGTGACACAAAAAAAACCCACCAAAAAACCGCCCATGGGAGTTTCACAGGAAAACTACAGAAAATGCACTTCTCTCTTTAAGCAGCGAGGCCTCACCTTCCCAATGCTTGTTCAGCTGGATCCATATTGCTGTCTCCACCTCCACCCCCATTCTCACTGTTCCCTTTTTTCTTTTCTTATTCTTTTAGCTGCCTGTGTGTGTGCAGCTCTTTACTTTGTTTTCTTGTTGATGGGCTCTACTGGGGAAGAGAATGGAGGGAGGGAGGGTGGTAACATTCCAGAGAGTATATTGTTATATTTACTAACTTAAGTGGGACAAAAATCTTAATGAAGAAAAGAAAGGCTCTTTATCCAATATCTAAGCTGCCAACTGAAAAGGGAAGCCTGCATCTCAGGTTGCCAGCTCCCAGGTGGGGCCTGGAGATCTCCTGCTTTTATAACTGATCTCCAGCTGGCAGAGATCAGGTTCCCTGGAGAAAATGGCTGCTTTGAAGGGTGGACTCTGGCATTGTACCATGCTGAGGCCCCTCCCTTCCTCAAACCCACCCTCTCCCAGATCCACCCCCAAAATCTCCAGATATTTTCCAACCCAGACCTGGCAACCCTGCCTGCACCATAGCCTGACCAGCTGAAACTGCAGGATTGCACAACAGTGACATGAAAGTTTTGAGGAACTGCAGAAAGGGGATGCTAAACTGGTTTTGGGATGATTTTGGGATGAAGTACTGTTGAGCTGTGGCTTCTTTGCTGGACCGTACACCCTGTTCTCCTTTGTGTCTACTCAGAATAGTGAGTTTTTGCTTCTGAATAAAGGGGGAGGTTATTACCAATCCGATCTATCTGAGATGAAATTTTACAGCCAGAGGTGGGCATCAGGGACTGATAAAATCCATCTCACTCTACGTTTAAACTGCTGTTTAAAAAGCTAATGCATAATTTAACCAGAGCAATTGAGTTTGGCCTCATTTTTAGCAATCTAGATGCTGAGTATGTCTGTAGTGAGAATAAGGAAGTTCAGCTAGTGAGGGCAGAAGCAGTTTCACCCTGGCTGCCCAATCAACACCCCAAAATTCCAGCAATTTGGAAAGACTTAGCTGTGTATCCTTCTTGATAAGACTTTCAGCCATTGTATCACATTTCCTAAAGTGCTATCTAAATAATTTGCTTTCAGAAATGATATATACAGGAGCCTTTCTCCACTGCTGAATACTGATGGTGTAAAATCTGGCTGGACTGTACCAAGCTGTCAAGCGTATGTCTTGACTGAGAATCCCTTAGCATGTTTGGCCAATCAGAAAATACGTTGTGCCATGCAAGGAATATAATCCAAACTTTTCATGAGAAACACAGTGATTGGTCTTAAAACAGTGCTACTTTTCTTAAGGCCATTAGCTAATGTTTCTTGAGTTGTGATGAACTAATTTGTCAGGGCAACAGCCCATGAAACTAGTCTGCTTCTGTTCTTAAACTGCATTATGCCAAGTCAGATCATTGGTCCGTATAATTCAGTATTTGTCTACACTGACTGGCAGCAGCTCCTGGGTCTCTGACTGAGAGAGGTCTTCCCTAATACCTGCTGTCTGAGATCCTTTGGCTTGAGATGCCAAGGACTGAATCTGGAACCTTCCAAATGCAACATAGCTGAGCCACCATCCCTTCACATCTGAAAGTAGTGCAACAAGAGAACAATACTTAGAGAGGATAGAACATGTCAGAAATTTGGGGCTTGAATAAGGAACTGGGTTACTATGCTAAGCTAGTCAATGTGTACTTCAGTTTCAGAGCCCTTTTCAACTAAAGAGAGGGAAAGGGGTGTATAAACACTGAATTCTGCAACTGGCAAGGTGTACAAACCATCAGCTTCTGCCTGCTCAGCAGAACAGCTCCTTCTGCTTGCTACATTTCAAGTTCCTCCTTCCCATTGAAGAGCCCTGAACTGGAGAGGGTTTGAATGCGGCCATCCATTTGTTTATTTGAATTTATTTAAGTGCTTTAGACTATTGAAAACAATTTGATGCCTCTTAGCCTGGCCCAGTATAGCATGACAGGAGAAAGTGCTATACCTCTGGATCCAAGATCATAGATGCCCACAAGACACCTAGGCCCTTTCTACACCAGCCATTTGCTGCATTCTTTGTGTGCATTCCAAAACAACCTTCTATATTACCTACACATTCAGTTCTGTCTTGCCTCATGCCTTCTTCTAGCTTCTACATTCGTTTTAAGTGAATGCGTACCAACACCATCTCTACCCTGCTGTTGCCCCATGTTTCTCAAAACTGGTTTTGGTCCAGACCTTTTTCCAGATCTGGATTGAAGTCTGACAGGAAGCAAGCTTGCTGGTGGGGGCTGGCTGCATGTCAGAGATGTTGGGATTCTCTGGACTTTGGTACTATCTATCTATCTATCTATCTATCTATCTATCTATCTATCTATCTATCTATCTATCTATCTATCTATCTATCTATCTATCTATCTATCTATCTATCTATCTATCTATTCCTCCCATTCCCCGTAGGGCTCAGGGCGGAGTACAACATATGATAAAACAATACAATACAATAAAAATATTCTATAAACAGACAACTCAACAGCACTCAGATTACCATGTCATCACAGCCTAGCTGTCTCACATCATGATATCTCATAGAGGTGGCAGTTTTTATTCCATTTCCTAGCACAAATGACAGTGCTGGCCGGGGAGGCCAACCAGATCAAGAACAGATGCCCGCAGCCTCAGCTAAAAGCCTGACGGAACAGCTCCGTTTTACAGGCCCTACAAAAGGCTAATAAGCCAGGTAGGGCCTGGATCTCAATAGGGCCTCCATGAAAAGGGAGGCATCCAAGGGAGGCATCTAATGCACCAGTGCTGGGACTGTGCATTTGCTATTAAACTTACAAAATTACACAGTGCCTTTTTGTCAATTTCAAAGTAATTAGAAAACTTTATTAAAGGAGCTACATTCTAGATAGTGCAGGTAAGACATAGAGATCTATTATCTATTCTAGCTCACTGGCTGCTGCTGGCTGCTGGACACTTGTTCAGCCTCCATAATGCAAGATGGAGAGTGTGCACCTTCTTTATGTGTGGGTGCATGAGAGGAAGAGGAGTGAAAGAGAATGGAAGGAAGGCAATTTCGTGTAGTTATCAGTCTACACATCAAAGGGATAGACTCCAGAAAAGTAAACAGGAAGAAAGGCCCACAGTAGTCCTCTCTTTTGAAACTTCCTCTGGAGGCTAGGCAAAAAAGACAGTGCCAAGTCCTTCTCTTACAATAAGAGGTAATGGAGGGCTTTGCCCCACAGTGACCCTGGGCCAGCCAATCCCTGTCACTGGGTTGACTGGGTCAGGAGTGGGACTCTGGGGTTGTCCTGGGACTGGCCTCCCCCATGATGGACCTGTCCTTCCTCTATATAGTGGAGGTTGCTGTTGGGCTAATCACCTCATTCATCTCTGGCTCTTGAATCTCCTGGTTGTCTCCCTGGTCACAATGAGCTCTTCATAACAAAGGCCCACATGCTTCCATTCTTGGCTGCGATCCAGGCTCTGAGCCTTCCCAGCTGCAGAACGCAACAAGCCTAATGCCTTTAATTGGATTATCTATTCCTTGGCTGATCAGTTGTTTGGTGGGGTTTGGAGCTCTCCCACATAGCAGCTGGGAGTGGGGAGGACAAGCTGCAGTGGTGGGAAGCACTGACATCTGGAAGCCTCACACCTGCCAAAGAAAGCTAAACATCCTTGTGGAGATTGTGGGGTTACTACCATAGCACAGTAGCACTGCAAGACTACTGGCCAATAGCAGACACCCTTCAAGCCTCAATCAACTCAGTATCCTGGCAGAGAGCTGCAGTTGTTTCTGGCTTGAGAAAGAGATGAATTTCCAAGCTCGTCACAAGGATGTTGGTGGTCCTCAAGTGAAAACGGCATGATTCATGTATACATTCTGGAAAGCAGCAACAAGAATCAATGGTACCTTTCTTTGTTGCCACCATACTGTAACTACAGTATTAGGTAAAGAAAATGGTATACTTACTCTCCTTTGCCTTTTCCATAACCCCTACTTTAAAGGATAGGACATATTATTTTCAAAAGGTTAGCTTCATGACAACAGGAATGCCTCTAGAGACAGATACATTTTGTCCTTTTTTTGAGGGTGGGGGAACAGGTATAATCAATTTCAAGAGAGTCACTGAAAAGAGATGTGTGATGACGCATTCCAAACAAAATATGCATTGGGCCTCAAAAATATGCTATGCTGGAGCCAGCAGGAATTATATTTGCCAACCAGGCTGTGAGTCCTGTTATGAAAATGTATAGAACATTTGTCTCTAATAGCATAAATGGGGTGAACACCATTACTGCCCTGGTAGTGTTCAATGGGTATGAAATCTCACACACTCCGCCTCAACAATGGCACCTGGATTATCTCATTGCCTCCTTCATTGCATACAGGGAGAAAGGGCTAAAAGGCACAGCACATTAGGCCTCCCATATAGCATACACTTTTTATCCCATGCAGACAGACCAGTTTTTCATCCAGGAATCACTGTGCCTCCCTTAAGTACATCCATAAACATAAATAGTGGTAAAATGTTATTGCCAAAGGCCGTTTTCTAGCCCTCAAGGTAAAAACAATATCGAAATTGCAAGGAGGAAAGATTTAGGGCACCTGCCACTGATGATACAGGGGTCTGCTGGAAATCATAGCAGCCAGGAAGACTTGTGTGTAGGAGCTGCCCCAGATATTAATTTCTGGAGGGGCTTATCTTGAGTGAGGAGCTTGCAAAACACAGGATGTCAGGGACAAATGTTTCCAAAGGTCTAGGGCCAAGTGAAATGGATCTCAAAACTGAAGATCTCAAAAGGCACCAGTTTCCTTTGAAAAGTTTTTCAATAGGTACCTGATGAAAAGGGTGACCAGGGCACCTAATATCATTTCTGGAGAAGTTCAGCTTGTTGCTGAGGCAGTGCATTTAATTTCCCCTGTGAATCAACTGGTTTCCCTAAGGATGGACATAAAGCTGCCACCAATCACAATTAATCTTTCTTTCTTTCTTTCTTTCTTTCTTTCTTTCTTTCTTTCTTTCTTTCTTTCTTTCTTTCTTTCTTTCTTTCTTTCTTTCTTTCTTTCTTTCTTTCTTTCTTTCTTTCCTACCTACTTTAAATCTGGTCAAGTTGCCTCCATTTGCAATCATTACATTCTTTTGTGAATAATCTCAATAGACTTCAAACCATGGTAAAAAGTTGGGACCAAAAAAAAAGGCCAGGTTTCCCCATTTATTAAACTTGAGGGGTAGGGTGTAAATACAAGAAAAAGAGCCCAAAATTTGTGATGGTATTTGAATTTTGTAATGGAATTTACTTTTGAGAAAATAATTTTCTAAATCCATTATTTCATCCTTTGCATTAGTGGACAGTATCCAGTTGCAAGTACAAGCTTGAAGTAATCTTTAAATATATTTCCAAGCTTCAGTTTACCACCACATGCCAAAAGGAAATCAACTTACCTACGTGTCTTGTCTGATCTTTTACCCTGTATGAGATACTAGCGGGCTGGAGTTTACAGAAGAAAATAGCATGAAACCTGAGGATGATCTATTACCCACTGTTTTAGGTACTTAGGCTTCATGCAATCCTAGCTGACAGATGTCAGCTCTCTCCCTCTGGAAAGATTTCATAACTGATCTGTAGGAACTGGCAAACCCCACTCATCCAGTTCTCATAATGGTCTAAAATGACATCTCCCCAGAATCAGAGAGATACTGACTTTTTCAGCATCTGCTAAGTTAAGTGCCAATGTGTACAAGTGTTATCTTTAATACATGCATAGAGCAGATCAAGGCTCTCCTACCACATTTGCCACCCAGCAAGATGACCTGGTTTATATTACTACCCAGTCAAAGTCATCCAGCCATTGCTGGGGGTACCCAGAGTCAAACAACTTCTCTGATGATATCCACTTAAGATCAGCTACTGATCACCAATCTGTCACTGATTCTGAGTTTGGGAAATGCTCATAAGTCACAGCCAACTTATGGCCTTGGGGTTTTCAAGGCAAGAGACAACAGGTGATTTGCTATTGACTGCCTCTGTGTAGCAACTCTGGACTTCCTTGGTTGCCTTCCATACAAATATTAAGCAGGGTTAAACCTGCTTAACTTCTGAGACCTGCCAAAATGTGGCTAGTTTGGGCCATCCAGTAAGGGCAAATTCAGATATACCTATCATTCTTATTGTATTAGTTTGATTTTTTAAAAAAAATATTGAGAGGTTTTGATAGCAATTCCAACACTTGCCTGAGAGTAAGCCCCATTGACTAAAATGATACTTACTTCTGAGTAGACCTGATTAGAATTGCTCCCACATTGACTGATGTGTGGACGTGGAAGTATCTATCTCATGTCTTACCTTTGCTAGGAACAAAGGGTGGCATTATACAAATCAATGGCCCACCCCACATATGGGTATAGTAATACTGGCCTACTTGACAAGGTTGATGCAACTATTTCTGAAGCACTACAGCTATGAAACTCTGAATATAGAGGACTGTTCTTCTTTGAAACTGCTTCACATTGTTGGCCTTTATTGCAGACTGGAGATGGAGACCAAGACATAGCAATGTTCCCTAAACCATCCATGGTGTTAATCCCCAGGTGATCTCCTCTGTCCTTATTTAAAATCCCCTCCCTTGATTATTTCATGGCCCTGTCACAGTCCTGAAATACTCAGCAATCAGCCTTGTGTTGATTAATCATCTTTCTACTTTCACAGGATTAGAGAGCTTGAATGCTACAAATTACAAGCTTTGTATGTACAGAGCTATGGGTTTTTAAGCTCTATCAGCATCTTCTAACAATCTACTCATAGCAAATATCAGAAGTATATAGCTCTCTTCCTGCCCAGACAATTGAAGGTGAACAATCATAGCTCTTCAGAGTCATTGCCTTGCCAAAAAAAAAGGAAATAATGATTGGACTGCTTGGATGCTCTTGTATTTAAAGATCTGGCAGGTTTACAGGAAGGCAAGAAGCTGGAGGTAGGGACAGAAAGGCAGAAAATAAGAAGGGAAACCCAAGGGGAAAGGAAGCTTCAGCAGAATGAAGTAGTGGGGAAGGAGCAAAAGGGGGGAAATGTGATGCTGTTACTTAGTTCTGTTCTTCAATTACCATCCCATCCCCTCAATGCAAAGGTAGGTTGAGGCACACTGACCTCAACTTTATGGTGGTGGAAAGTGCCGTCAAGTCACAGCTGACTTATGGTAACTCTACAGGAATTTCAAGGCAAGAGATGACGTCGTTTGCCATTGCCTGCCTCTGAGTAACAACTCTGAAAGCCCTTGGTCACTTCCCATCCAAGTAGATATAAAGATGCTAAGCAAGTATTTTGCTTAGCTAAGAAGGAGAAAGAGGAGGAGGAGGGATTAGATTTATACCCCTTCACTACCTGAAGGAATCCCAGAGTGGCTTACAATCTGCTTTCCCTTCCCTTTCCCACAGTAGATACCCTGTGAGATAGGTGGAGCTGAGAGCTCTGAGTGAGCAGTGAAGTGGCCAAATTTGCGGATGACACTAAATTGTTCAGGGTGGTGAGAAGCAGAGAGGATTGTGAGGAACTCCAAAGGGATCTCTTGAGGCTGGGTGAGTGGGCGTCAACGTGGCAGATGCGGTTCAATGTGGCCAAGTGCAAAGTAATGCACATTGGGGCCAAGAATCCCAGCTACAAATACAAGTTGATGGGGTGTGAACTGGCAGAGACAGACCAAGAGAGAGATCTTGGGGTCATGGTAGATAATTCACTGAAAATGTCAAGACAGTGTGCGTTTGCAATAAAAAAGGCCAACGCCATGCTGGGAATTATTAGGAAGGGAATTGAAAACAAATCAGCCAGTATCATAATGCCTCTGTATAAATCGATGGTGCGGTCTCATTTGGAGTACTGTGTGCAGTTCTGGTCGCCGCACCTCAAAAAGGATATTATAGCATTGGAGAAAGTTCAGAAAAGGGCAACTAAAATGATTAAAGGGCTGGAACACCTTCCCTATGAAGAAAGGTTGAAACGCTTAGGGCTCTTTAGCTTGGAGAAACGTCGACTGAGGGGTGACATGATAGAAGTTTACAAGATAATGCATGGGATGGAGAAAGTAGAGAAAGAAGTACTTTTCTCCCTTTCTCACAATACAAGAACTCGTGGGCATTCGATGAAATTGCTGAGCAGACAGGTTAAAACGGATAAAAGGAAGTACTTCTTCACCCAAAGGGTGATTAACATGTGGAATTCACTGCCACAGGAGGTGGTGGCGTCCACAAGCATAGCCACCTTCAAGAAGGGGTTAGATAAAAATATGGAGCAGAGGTCCATCAGTGGCTATTAGCCACAGTGTGTGTGTGTATGTATATATATATATATATATATATATATATATATATATATATATATATATATATATATATATATATATATATATATATATATTTGGCCGCTGTGTGACACAGAATGTTGGACTGGATGGGCCATTGGCCTGATCTAACATGGCTTCTCTTATGTTCTTATGTTCTTATACTGCTCTTGAGCAAAGCAGCTCTGAGAGAATTATGACTGACTCAAGGTCACTCCAGCAGCTGCATGTGGAAGAGTGGATAAGAGTCCCCAGTTTCCCCAGATAAGAGTCCACTCACTTAACAACCACACCAAACTGGCTCACTTAATCACTACACCAAATCGGCAAGATAGGGCTAACTTGAGCCATTTAGGTCAGGACATGGACTTTATAGGAATATTACATTTTGTACAGCAGTCCAAATTTGCTGTGCACTGTATCCTACCCATCTGTTGAGTTTCACTCTACCTCATTCTTTGGGAATGACACTCAATTTTCTAACTAGAAACAATATATTATACTATATCATAATGTTTCACATCAACAGTTACTTGTTTCAGTTGTGCTTGGGGATGTTCTTTTTTTGTGTGTGTGCTCAGTTTTTAGAAAAGGGAATATTTTGTAGAATTTAATCCTAAAAGCCCTATGCAAATTTGAGTTAAAAAACCATAATTTCCCCTTAAAATTCGGGAGGTATACCCTTCTGTGAAAAATCAACTTTGTCTTCCAGATTATTGCTCACTGAAATGAACCATTCCCTAATGGTGAAAAACTGTGTGGAGAAGCAACTTCAAAAAATTATTTGGGGGAACCATTTGGTGACCCATACATGAATTGTAATTCTGGAAATTTTGTCTTCTTTCTTACAATGAATTTATGTGAGTTCTCTTTTCTTTCTGACTTACAGAACTACACACACACACTTATTGGTACTAGATAGCTAGAGAGAGTACCAACACTATTGCTTGGTTTTATACACCATACATTGACACAGTCCTCAACCAGGAAGTTTGCTGTCTCCATTCATGAATACTGCATGAATTTCTCCATTATTTGTTAAATCTTGCCTATGATTTAAAGGGGAAATCAGCATGGGGTGAGAAGGTGTGTTTAGCATTATCCCCTTGCTAAGAAACACCTACTTCATGTTTCCCCAGTGGAAGTAAAAGGTTGTTGGTGGATTTTATTTTTATTTTTTGCTAGTAAACAGGGCATGAGAAAAGAGTTCCCTCTGCCCTCTTCAAAATGCAGACCTACTGCCCAGTGCTACAATCTGCAAAAATAATCAGGGTGACAAAAAATCACATAACTAGACTAATTTGTCAGTTTTGCTCTAATGTATTCTGCAGTACACAGCCTATCATCACATATACTAGAGCTGCTAAAGTATATTGAACTGCTGAAAATACATTGTGAAACAATTGTGTTTTTCATGTATGTCTTGGTTAGAAAGATCACCTATCCAACTTTTAAATCACTATAGGACAGTTCATTACAAAGAAATGAATGAAATATATAACTATATGGCTATATATTCCATTGGGGAACAAAAAATATTGAAGAGTTCAGAACTCCATAAACCTTGTGCAGACTTTCCCTTTTGGTCAATGGTAGCTTGGATATGGCAGTCAAATGCCTGAGCAATGTTATTCTATTCAATATTATTCTATTACTTCCTAAGATGTGAGTTTTGGCTCTTTAACTATTTAAGAACGACTGTCTAGCCTCTTCCTTTTCTTCTTTTTTCTTCACTATCAGGTGTATAGAGAAAAGAGAAGCCATAAGAACATAAGAACTTAAGAGAAGCCATGTTGGATCAGGCCAATGGCCCATCCAGTCCAACACTCTGTGTCACACAGAGGCCAAAAAATATATATATACCACCTCCTGTGGCAGTGAATTCCACATGTTAATCACCCTTTGGGTGAAGAACTACCTCCTTTTATCTGTTCTAACCTGACTGCTCAGCAATTTCATTAAATGCCCACAAGTTCTTGTATTGTGAGAAAGGGAGAAAAGTACTTCTTTCTCTACCTTCTCCATCCCATGAATAATCTTGTAAACCTCTATCATGTCACCCGCAGTCGACGTTTCTCCAAGCTAAAGAGCCCCAAGCATTTTAACCTTTCTTCATAGGGAAAGTGTTCCAAACCTTTAATAATTCTAGTTGCCCTTTTCTGCACTTTTTCCAGTGCTATAATATCCTTTTTGAGGTGCGGTGACCAGAATTGCACACAGTATTCCAAATGAGACCTCACCATCGATTTATACAGGGGTCATTATGATAATGGCTGATTTGTTTTCAATTCCCTTCCTAATAATTTCCAGCATGGCGTTGGCCTTTTTTACTGCAATCACACACTGTCTTGACATTTTCAGTGAGTTATCTACGACGACCCCAAGATCTCTCTCTCGGTCAGTCTCTGCCAGTTCACACCCCATCAACTTGTATTTGTAGCTGGGATTCTTGGCCCCAATGTGCATTACTTTGCACTTGGCCACATTGAACCTCATTTGCCATGCTGATGCCCACTCACCCAGCCTCAACAGATCCCTTTGGAGTTCCTCACAATCCTCTCTGGTTCTCACCACCCTGAACAATTTAGTGTCATCTGCAAACTTGGCCACTTCACTGCTTACTCTCAGCTCCAAATCATTTATGAACAAGTTAAAGAGCATGGGACCCAGTACTGAGCCCTGCAGCACTCCACTGCTTACCGTCCTCCACTGTGAAGACTGCCCATTTATACTCACTCTCTGTTTCCTATTAATTAGCCAGTTTTTGATCCACAAGAGGACCTGTCCTTTTACTCCATGACTCTCGAGCTTACTAAGGAGCCTTTGATGAGGAACTTTATCAAAAGCTTTCTGGAAGTCAAGATAAACAATATCGGGTCTCCTTTATCCACATGTTTGTTCACCCCCTCAAAGAAATGTAACAGGTTAGTGAGGCAAGATCTTCCCTTACAGAACCCATGCTGAGTCTTCCTCAATAACTTGTGTTCAACAATGTGCCTACTCATTCTGTCCTTGATAATGGTTTCTACCAACTTTCCCGGTATTGAAGTCAGACGGACTGGGCTGTAGTTTCCTGGATCTCCTCTGGAACCCTTTTTAAAGATGGGGATGACATTTGCTACCTTCCAGTCCTCACGAACGGAGGCAGATTTCAATGAAAGATTACATATTTTTGTCAGAAGATCCACAAGTTCAACTTTGAGTTCTTTCAGAACTCTTGGATGTATGCCATCCGGACCTGGTGACTTATTAGTTTTTAATTTGTCTATCAGTTGTAGGACCTCCTCCCTTGTCACCTCAATCCGACTCAGGTCTTTCAACACCCCTTCCAATATAAGTGGTTCTGGAGCAGGCAAACACTTCTCATCGTCCACAGTGAAGACGGAGGCAAAAAATGCATTCAGCTTCTCAGCCATTTCCCTATCCTCCTTCAGTAATCCTTTGACCCCTTGGTCATCCAAGGGCCCCACTGCCTCCCTGGCTGGTTTCCTGCTTCTAATATATTTGAAGAAATTTTTATTGTTGGTCTTTATGTTTTTTGCAATACGCTCCTCATAGTCCCTTTTTGCCTGCCTGATCACAGTCTTGCATTTGATTTGCCGCTGCCTGTGTTCCCTTTTATTAATTTACTTGGACTAGCATTCCACCACTTAAAGGAGTCCTTCTTACCTTTTACAGCTTCCATTACTTTGTTTGTTAACCATGCAGGACTTCTCTTATACCTGTTTGTACCTTTCCTAACTTGTGGTATATATTTTATCTGAGCTTCTAGAATTGTAGTTTTAAATAGCCTCCAAACTTCCCCAAGGATTTTGACTGTATTTACCTTACCTTTCGGTTTCCTCTTCACATGCCTCCTCATCTCAGAGAATTTACCCCTTTTAAAGTTAAACGTGGATGTGCTGGTCTTTTGGAGCAACTCTCTATTTATACAAACGGGAAATCAATAACGTTATGGTCACTGCTCTCAACCAAGTCTTGGGCATTACTTAGGACCAAATCCAGGATTACCCCACCCCTGGTAGGTTCAGAGACCATCTGCTCTATAGCACAGTCATTAAGAGCATCTAGAAACTCAATCTCTTTCTCTCGTCCAGAACACATATTGACCCAATCAATCTGCGGGTAGTTAAAATCACCTATGATGACACAGTTTTTACATCTAGCCACTATCTTTAAGCCTTCCATCATATTATAGTCATCCTCTATCTTTTGATTTGGTGGGCGATAACAAACTCCCATAGTTAAATTTCCTTTTGGGCCCTCTATTTCAACCCAAAGCATTTCTAGAAGGGAATCTAATTCTCTGACCTCAGTCTTACTGGATCGTATGCCCTCTCTGACATACAGAGCCACCCCACCTCCAACCCTTCCCTCCCTATCCTTCCAAAATAACTTATATCCAGGAATCACCGTGTCCTACCGATTCTCCTCATTCCACCAAGTTTCTGAAATTCCCACAATGTCTGTTTTCTCCCAACACTAAACATTCTAACTCACCAATTTTACTTTGAAGACTTCTAGCATTTGTGTACAAACATCTATAATTTCCCAGGCAAGCTAGGCCCGCCACCTTCCTCCTGCCGCCTCGAGACTCTGGCAGGCAGTCCATTCTGTTTGTCACCATCTCAGTGGACAACTCTGATCCATTACCCGGTAGAAAAGTAACAGCTAACCCTTCATCTCTTTGAGATGAGTCCCCCCGAACCAGAGACATTTCATCTCCTGTCGGCTTTCCCCCAAGATTTAGTTTAAAAACTGCTCTTCCACCTTTTTGATTTTAAGCGCCAGCAGCCTGGTTCCATCTGGGGACAAGTGGAGACCATCTTTTTTGTACAGCTCCCACTTGTTCCAGAAAGCATCCCAGTGCCTAACAAACTTAAACCCTTCCTCCTTACACCATCGTCTCATCCACACATTAAGACTTCTAATTTGTGCCTGGCTCTCCAGCCCTGCACGTGGAACAGGTAGCACTTCTGAGAAGGCTACCTTGGAGGTCCTGGCCTTAAGTCTCCCGCCTAGCAGCCTAAATTTTTCCTCCAGGACCTCACGACTGCATTTCCCCACATCGTTGGTGCCAACATGCACCATGACCACTGGCTCCTCCCCAGCACTGTCTATCAGCCTATCTACTACATGCGTAATGTCCGCTACCTTCATACCAGGCAGGCAAGTCACCATATGGTCAGTACGCAGTTTTGCCACCCAGCTGTCTACTTGCCTAAGGATCGAATCACCAACTACCAAGACCCCCCCCCTCTCCCTGTCCAGGGATGGTTCCTTGGCGCGAAAGGATTTCTGCTCACCAACTGAAGAAGAGGTCCCTTCTGAAGGCCCTTTATCCTCAGCCCGGTGCCCTGTTCCCTCTCGACCCTCATGCTCCCTGGCAGCAACGGGGCTGCAACGTTCAAAGCGGGGCTCATCTAACATGTCCCAAGAGTCTTCTCTGAGTGCCTAACTGACTGTCTCTGCTTCTCCAGGTCAGTCACCTCAGCCTCAAGGGTATGAACTCGTTTCCTGAGGACCAGGAGCTCCTTGCATCGAGCACACACCTAAGACTTCTGTCCTGTGGGCAATAAGTATTCTGGTTGAATCTTAAGGATGTGTTGAAAGACTTTGTTGTAAGCTCTCTAAGAACTTTGGGACAGTTGTCTGCTAAATCACAGATTTCCACTAAACCCAAGATCCTGGTTCTGGGGTCACAAGGAAATTAACATGTATTCCCAATTATGGGGTTGTGAAATAAGTGTACACCATGGATTATTTCTACTTTGCTTAATACACTCTCTTATTGATGACGTTCTAGGATTGAGGCTGAAGGAGAGTATAGCAATGATTTCAGCACCAGGGTCAGCTACCAGCACACTATGTGCATGGAGCAGTTCTCAGATATTGCTATTGCAATACGAAGAAACTGAAGTAAGATACACTTTTTATGTTTTCTTTTAGCTTGTATGTCCATTAAACATAAGGACTGCCATGTTTAGTCAATTAATTGGTTAGAATTATCAATTGAAACCCTGTTGATTAATAAAAAGGTATTACTAAACAATAGAAACTCCATTGTATATAGATTATAGCAGGGGTATCAAATGTCTGGCCCACAGACCAGAACTGGCCCACCCAGGGCTTTAATCAGGTCCCCAAGGGCTCTTTTCTTTCCCCCTCCCCTCCTCCTGTCCTCACCATTTGAAGCTCTGAGGCTGACAAAGTTCCCTTCTCTTCCAGTTCCCTGCCTTTTCTCCCTTGTCTTTGCAGGCTGCAGCACAAGCAAAGCTGCAAGGAAAACATGGAATGGATTATCCATCAAAGCTGCAGGGAGAGCATGGAGTGGATTTTCCATTAAGGTCTCTGTGTCCAGATAGATAGGGCTCAGGGACCTTGATGGAAAATCCATTCTGCGTTTTCCTCTGTGCTGCAATATATTCCAAGTTCCTATTTAGACAGCTGAATCTCAGAATTCCTGGATATGTGTCCATGCAAATAAAGGGTTGATGCCTTGAGTCAGCTTGTCTTTGCTCAATGGACCTGACCTAGTGAGTACTCTAACATGGGAACCTACAGCCAAAGAGATATTATACTGGAGAGCCATTGCCAAGCTGAGTAGACCCCGCGGGGGGGGGGGGGGCGCTAAGAATCTTGCAATACCATTTCATTGTTTCCCCAGGCTCCAAGCATTTTATATTTTTAGTTTCTGCTGTGATCCTTGTGCTTTTCCTTGATGTTTTATTTTAAAAATTGCATTGCCAAATCCCACTATTCCCCCATCTTTCCATTTTAAACAAAATATTGTAAGAGTTTTAAGCATGTTTGTATTTTAAGTTAAAAATAATATCTTTGTGTTTGTCTCTGTCCTTCATAAAGTTTATATCTCTGCTACCTCACATTATGTTTTATGGCCCAGCCCCACAAAATCCCATTTGTATCAGATCTGACCCTTCTAACAAATGAGTTTGACACCCCTGGATTAAAGAGTCAGTCTAGAATCTCAGACCCACTCTACCATGGAAGCTTGCTGGGTGGCCTTGGATGAGTGTCTCTCAGCCAAATATACCTCACAATATTGTTTTTGTGAGGAGAGCATGGAGGCAGGAAGAGTGGTGCAAACTGCTTCTGGTTCTCATCATGGAGAAAAGAGGGGTATAAATTAATGGGGTACCACTTTTAACACCTTTTGATGATTGCTAATACAGGCATTTAGAAGAACTGCAGAGGGAATTGTATATGCCATCCCACCTTCTCTCAGGCACAGGAGGGAAATCTAGTTTGTTGCTTGCTGCTACATATTCATGCACAATCTAAAAACAAAGAAAGTATGCTTTCCCCAAACAGCATTTATTCATATTTCATTTATGCAGATTTAATCATTTGAATGACTGATAAAATCACACATAGTTAAACAGACTTTCTTTAATCAGATGACAGTAATCATCTGTTGTGGACACTCCAACTAAGAAGGGTTATTAGTCAATGAAAATTTAGGAATGCCAGAAGAGAAAGCAGCAGCAAGTGCAAGCAGAGATATTTATGCTGCAGTACTCCAAGTATCATTGAGACAGGGAGCACATTGAAAACTTTTCCAGCCTTGGCTAAGAGACACTTAAGCACTGTCTTAAGCAGCAGGCACAAATGAGTCTGTCTCTCTGCTAATGAGGACATCAAATGCCCCATTAGGCTCCAGAAAGCAGCTGGCTGCAGTGGTAGAAGAGTTCTATCTGAAGCACCATGCTTTTGGAGGAGGGAGACCATGTCCTTTCCTCTGGGGACTAAATGTGGCTGATATTAACAGGGAGGTATGAGAAAAGGATTTTAAAAAAAATAATAACAGGGCCTGCAACAGCAATAGAGCTGTAATACTGCAGAAGCTTCCCTTACTTTTTTCAGACCAATTTCACACTAGGACTTGTTCTGGGTGGAAAGCCCTTTTGCCCCCGGGGCACTTCTTTCAGTTTTCGCACAAGCTGCCCCAGAGTTGTGAGTTGGCCCACCACTTTTCTGCAGCAAGCAGAAACCACTTGTAGGAGGATCTCGCTTGCTGTGGAAAAGTGGCTTGCCGACTCGCAGCTCTGAGGCAGCTTGTGCGAGAACCGAGAGAAGCGCCAGGAGCAAAAGGACACTCTATCCGGAACAAGCCTAGTGCAAAATCAGTCTGTTTCAGGACATCTCAAGCTCCCCTCACCTCAGGCTCTGCTATAAGAGCTTCCAAAGCCTGCTTTGATCCTCCCCACAACCAGTCAGAAGGACTGTGGGATCAACAAAGATGATGCAGTCAGTTCAGGGATGCACAAGAGGGTGCATAGCTTGGTAGATTTCAATGTGTGTCTAAACGTGTGTGTGTTACTGATTCCTGCACTTTGGATTTTTCATTAAAGTACTGAACTTGATGCACAAGGAGTATAGTTATTCCCTTTGGCAAGATTATCTCCATTTCACAGATCAGATTGTTTATGTAGATTCTGCGTGTGGCTAACCTTGTCTACAAGGAAACAATGGTGCTGCTCTGGAAGTCTTTCTATATGTGCTTTGTTAGAGGAAAATAGACAAACCTTAACAAAAAATTTTAAAGGGACAATGCATGCATTGTTCAATAGGGTATTTTAAAGAAACTTTTCCCCATAGCAAGCTATGTGATAGTTCCTCCCCCCCCTCAAATGTATTTTTCTGAAAGTATACAGTGCAATTATCACATGCTTCAAGGGTTTTTTAAAACAGCACCTAGAATCTTTTTACAATATCTTACATCACATTTTGTGACTCTCCTTTTGCAAACAAACTCATAAAATCCTTTAAATGTACAAGTGAAATTTACTTTAATTTGACGCTTAGCCTTAATAGAAGGAGCTAGCTAGTTCCTTTGAGGAAGGAGATATGACTTCCCATACTCTAAATGAGAACCCAATGGTGTACAAGATGTTACTTACATGTCATATGATCAGCTTACAACAACAGAGATGAGCAACTGGAGACCTCCAAAGGCAAATCTATCCCCTTGAGAATTATCCACTGGGTCTCTGGTTGTTAAACTAAAGGCATAAGTTAATTGGTATGGTGGTTTTGACCTTTGGACTTGCCACAGTGTTTATATCATTTATTTAGTTGATTTAATTAATCACCCCATCCCAGCTAGCACTTGTCTCTGGGCAGTGTACATCAATAATAGAAGATAATACTTAAATTTAAAAACAATAAAGCTATTTAAGTTAAAACATTTCACAAACCCCAATGGCGCCCTACTAATTCTGTTCCAGAATGCTGGGTGTCTTATGGGAGGGGAGGAGCTCAGAAGGGGAGGAATTAAGGTGCCAGCTATGCAACCGTCATTCTCCTTAGTCAAAAGCCTGGTGGAACATCTCTGCCTTACAAGCTCTGTGGAATTTCAGAAGATCCTGCAGGGCCCTGATGTCATCTGGCAGAGAGTTCCACCAGGTCAGAGTCAGGACTGAAAAAAACCCGGCCCTCATCAAGGACAGCTGGACCTCTTTATGGCTCGAGATCACCAACAAGTTATTACCAGTTGAGTGTAGTGCTCTTCCAGGGACATAGTGGAGGAGGCAGTCTCACAGATACATCAGTCCCAAACCGCTCAAGGCCTTAAAGGAGATAACCGAAACCTTGAATCTGACAGGTTGAATGTGTGCTGTCTATGGCATTCCCATCAGCACTCGTGCCACTGCATTCTGGATTCATTGGAGTTTCTGGGTTAGTCTCAAGAGTGAGTTATAGTGGAAGTGACCATCGCATGAATTACTGAGCAAGACAGGAGGGGAGCTAATTGCTGAGCCTGGTGAAGATGAAAAAGCACTGTCTTGGCAATATGCAAAACCTGGGCCTCTACTGAAAGGGAGCTGTCCAACATCACTCCAAGCTCTTGATGGATGGTGCCAGTGTTAGTGGCACTCTGTCAAGAGCTGGTAGTCTGCACTCCCACTCCAGCCCTGCCCCTCCTAGCTACAGAACCTCTATCTTTGACAGGTTCGGCTTCAACCTACTCTTTCTTAGCCAGTCCACCATGGCCTCCAATCCCTCAGCCAAAGATTGTGGGACAGTGCCCAAATGGCTACTCTATAACAGATACAGCTGGGTGTCATCTGCATACAGATGACACCCAAGCCTAAAACTCTATGCCAGCTGAGCAAGGGGTTTCATATAGATATTAAATGACAATGGGGAGAGGAGTGCCCTTTGCAGGACCCCACACACCAGGGGATATCTAGTCGACACATCCTCCCCTTGTGCTTCCCTCTGTTCCTGACTGTGGAGAATGGAAGAAAGCCATTGCAAGGACACCCCATGAATTCCCACATTGGTGAGGCAGTGAGTCATAGGATCATAATCAACTGTGCCAAACACTGCTGTGAGATCTAACAGCAACAGCAGTGCTGACCTGTCTTGATCCAGCTATCTACAGATATCATCTGTTAAGGCAACCAGTACAGTCTCTGCCCCATGGCCAGGGCAGAAGCCAGATTGAAATGGATCTAGTGCTGATGTGTCCTCCAGGAAGCCTACTGCTTTCTCAATTACCTTACCCAGAAACAGTAAATTTGAAACTGGGCAGTAATTGGCTGGATCTAAAGGATCCCATGGATGGCTTTTTTCAAGAGTGATACAACTACTACTTCCTTGAGGCTCTTTGGAAACACCCATCTCCAAGGACAGGTTGATAATTTCCATTATAGGGCCCAAGATTCTCTCATCGCTGGCCTTAACCTATAAAATTAATCTTATGAATGAAAGATATACAGGCTCTGCTACCTTGTATAGCTATCTTGAAAGAGGGTGCTGTCACAATCGTGAGGGAAGTGTTCCTCCATAATGAATCCAACATCTGTTACATATCAGCTGAAAAAGAATTCAAGATATAGCCACTGTCATGAAAAGGCCTTCTGGCCTCGGCCTTTGTCATGATCCCTAACTCTAAATCAGGCTCATGGCCTTGTAGGTGTGTACTTTTGGCAGGTGGGGAGGGTCTCCTTTAAGAACTGTGCTGTGTAAACAAGAAGCTTTGACTCCCTTCACGTTAGGTTACACTAATTAGGGTCAATGTGGAAGGTGGAAGAACATATGTCTGGCTTAATTGGCTTTGATAGCTGAGGCTCTAGGTGAGCTGTCAAGATCTGCTTTGTCATCTTGATTAATCCGTGTCTCTCATTGGTTGGATCCGAAACATCAGTGGAAGGCAGGATTGCTATAACTCTGCACCAGCCCCAGGGCTAAGTGCAGAGGTGAGAAGAAGCCCTGCCACTCTGTCTGGCCATTCTTTCTTTTGTAGGTCGCTGGAATATTGCTGGCTGGAATGCCAAGACTGTATTTGTCCACATGGTATTGTACTGCCTGTATGAGTTAGTGTTTATATTATGTTTTTATTTTAATTTTGCACTGCCTTAACATTTCTTTTAAACTTATGACTGCTTTTTATTAAATAATAAAAAACCTTACTTTGTTACTGGTGCTGGTTCTGTGTGTTGCCGTTACAGCTCTTCAGGGATCTGGTGACCTTGACTTTGGATATCTTAATCTGTCTAATCAATCTTCTGGGTGGGGGAAGCATCCTGTGTTGGCCTTAGGGCGGGGCTGCTGACTCTCTCTGCAAGTAGAACCAGGCGGGGGTTCTCCTTTTCTCCCTCCTGGGGTTTTTCTGTAAAGGGAATGGTGGCAGACTACCAAGAGGGCTGGGTACTAAACCAGACAATGTTTCCTGGAGTAGCTCCCTGGCTGAGTTAGCCAGTAGAGGCTGAGTATAGCAGGGACTGGAAAACAGTTAAGAAACCCCTTCCATGACCCCCTCCCCAGCTTTTAGGTGTTAAATTGAAAGGATGACCCTGAAAGTAAGAGTAAACGAAGGGGGGTGCTGGGGAGGTGGTTCACGACAGCAGCTGATTGAGATCTTAGTGATATTTGTAAACCCAGATTTGCATTGTGGCTAAACATGTTCACAGGTTTAAAAACTATCTTAGTGATTTATACTAATCTTTCATGCAATGTGCATTCTGGTTTATGAGAGATAATTTCCTAGAACCTCCCATGAATTTCGATTACGTATCTGTGGATCCTCCAAGTTAGGAGATCAGCCTCGGCATATCTTGACTTGTTTTCTGTCTCAGTTCTTTTGGGAGAAATTGTTCTGAAATTTGATAAGTCAAATTAATCTTGGAGCCCAGTTCATAAAATCCTTTTTTTTTTTTACAAGCAAGTAATACGTTTGTCATCTATCACGCAGAACTGCTTGCTGTGGTGACCAAGAAGATTAGAAAAAACATTTGTCTGCAAAAAATTTCAAGAGTGGTCACAGTTAAATAGTTCAGTGATAGAGATTTCTGGTTGGTATCAGTGGCTTAATAGAATTTTTCCTTCTTATAAAACATGATTATTGTTAGCAATTACTGCTACATAATACTTCATACAGCCTGCTATTGAAATGTGGTTTATTTTATGCTGGCTATATAAAATCTCATAACTCATTAATCTATAATATAACTTTGTACATAGTTGGTATATTGTGTTATCTTTGCTGCAGCCTTTGTCATAGCTAAGCGGAACTTAAAATGAAATCTTCGCACGACTACGATTTCCCAGGGACGCCAAAATTTCCCACATCATGTTTCCCCAGTTTCTTTTTCTCTGTGCCTTCAAAAAGCCCTGTCTGCTGTACACTGCACTTCATCTCATGACCTTTGTCATTTCACCCTCACACTGTCCCAAAAGTACAGCTGTAGGCTTGTCTCTAGAAGCTGGGTTACCAGTATTCCACTGCTCCAGCTAACCTCACCAGTCCATTGGACCATTTCCCAAACTTTCTTGGCTTGTTGTAGTGTTCCTCTACAAACTGAGGTGTAGCCCAATGTTTGAATTCAGCTCTGATTCTTGCAGCCAGGAATGATGCTACTCTATAAAGATCCCTTTTAAACAATCATAGAGCCGTTGGACAGTACCTGAATAGCCATGCACAGAACAGAGGAAGTGGAAGACAAGAAGATGCGGCCCTTGCAGGATCATATGCAGTTTGCTAGGAGACTTTTACTTATTCAAGGGTGACAATGAACATCCTAGCCCTACGTACTTCGCTACAATAGTGAAAGTAGTTTTGTCTTGCAAGGGATGTGGTAAGATTTGATAGGCACAGAATGCTGCTTTAGTGGCAGTATTAAAATCTTTGCAATTTGCCTTTGGATCCACTGAACTTTTGGGAAATGTTTTACAATGCTAAATGGACACTGCTAAGAGATTCTGAGTCTAAGCGATGGGACAAATTGAGTCTGCATAGCCAAAACTTTGTGTCCTAGCATTTTTATGTGAAACACACATGCTGAAATGGGCATATTTTTCTCTTTTGCATATTTTTTTTTCTTTTGGGGCATATATATATATATATACATATATACATAATTTTTCCTACCTTATCTCTGGACACAGCTCTATGGGCTCCATCTTTCCTAACAGGGAAAAATATGGAATGGTGAGGAATGGTATATGGAGAAGCTTATGGACTTTTGTTTTTGTTTGTTTGTTTATTGGGATTTATGAATACCAACATGGATTTGCATCTGTTCATGCAAGACTAGGCTTCCCAATTCCCAGGTCCCAGCAGGGGATCCCCCGGTTTTACATGCTTCCCCTTGCCAGCCACTTTGTACCTCTAGAGCTCTAGCAGGTTTAGAAACCTGCAAACAGGTCCCATTTTAAAATGTGTGTGTGTGTGTCTTTAAAGTTGAGCAGGAAACAGGAAGCACTTCATGGAGAAGGGTCAGCAGCACAGTTCCTCCATTTGTTTTGTTTTCATTTTCAGAGCAAGTAGGAGTGTGTGTAAAAGAGAGCAGCTGGTAACCCCTGTTCTTTTCAGATGTCGTTGTGGAGGAACCAGACCCAGTAAGTGTTAGGGTTGCCAAGTCCAACCCCAGAAATATCTGGGGACTTTGGGGGTGGAGCCAAGAGACACTGGGGTGGAGCTAGGGGGAGGGAGGAAACGGCGCCGGAGAGCGTGGCGAGCCGCCCCGCAGCTGCTGCCTCTTCCCTGCTTGCCGTGGCTGCTCCTCCGAGATGGGCTCAGCCTGAGCCCATCTCGGAGGAGCAGCCACGGCGAGCGGAGAAGAGGCGGCAGCTGCGCGGAGGCCTAGCCCGCTCCACCTCTGGGGTGGAAGCAGAGGGGGGGTGGAGGCAGGCTGGGGGCGTGGCGAGCCGCAAGTCCGGGTCCTAGAGGGGCCCGGATTCGCGGCTCACCATGCTCCTGGCCTGCCTCGCCCTCCCCTTCTCTGGTTTTGCCTGCTCCTTCGAGATGGGCTCAGCCTGGGCCCATCTCAGAGGAGCAGCTGCGGTGGGCGGGGAGGGGGCGGCAGCGGCGCGGCAGCCTCGCCCGCTCCAGGATCGGGCGGCTCGCCATGCTCCCTGGCGCCGTTTTCCCCTCCCCCCGCTTCCGTATTTTTTGGAGAGCGGGGGAAGAGGGTGGAAATCCTGGGGTCCCCCACTAGGGCGGGAGGGTTGGGAAGCCTAGTAAGTGTGTGTGAGAGAGAGAAAGGAAGGGTTGCCAATCCCCAAGTGGGGGGCAGGGGAGTCCCTGGTTTGGAGCCCCCCCCCCGCTTTAGAAAGTGCACGGGGGGGGGAGAGAAATATCTACTGGGCACTCTGTTATGGAGAACAATTCCCATAGGGAATAATGGGGAATTGATCTGCGGGTATCTGGGGCTCAGAGGGGTGTTCTTTGAGGTAGAGGCACCATATTTGCAGCATAGCATCTGATGCCTTTTCTCAAAACATCCTCCAAGTTTCAAAAGGATTGGACCAGTGGGGGCAATTCTGTGAGCCCCCAAAGGTGCCCCTATCTTTCATTATTTCTAATGGAGGGAAGGCATTGAAAAGGTGTGCAGTCCCTTTCAATGTGATGGCCAGAACTCCCTTTGGAGTTTAATTGTACTTGTTCCAACCTTGCTCATGGCTCCAACCCCAGAGTCTCCTGGCCCACCCTCAAAGTCTCCTGGCTCCACCCCCAATTCCCCAGATATTTCTTGAATTGGACTTTGCAACCCTATGCAAGACAGACATCAAAGGATATGCTAATGTAGTACCTGGTGTTAAATTAGCAAGGTCCAGCAATGGATATCAAGTTGAAATCAAATTCACATAAAATGATGGTGTTCTGGTTGAGAAAGTAGATGACCTGGAGGAGACTGATCTACCCAGATAATATAGGGCTGCATTGGCTCTGTGAAGCACTTGGTTGTTATTTCTGGAATCTGTATCCAGCATTGTTCTTTGAGAGATAAGTTGTGCTGTTGCCAGGAGTGCCTTATATTAATATAGTTCAAAAGCCACATTCCCCAGTGCATTGATTACCCCCAGACTGGACTGCTGTGATTTGCTCTACAGGAGAGTGCCCTCAAAGGTAATTTGGAAATAAGCTTCATACAAAAAATATGGCTGCCCATCTCTTAGCTAGAGTAAAGAAATTGAAGAACTTTGCTCCAGTTTTGTTTCCAGCTACAACTCAAGGTGGTGGTTTTTATCCGTACCTGGAATCCATAGAGCTGAAGGGCAACCTTTCCCTTTATAGATCTGCCTGCCTGTAGTTCCCTCATTCCAGGAAGTTCATTTAGCCTCCACAAAATCAATAGCATTTTTTGTGGTTGGACCCAAACTTGGAACAGTCTGCCTGAGGTAGTAAATGGAGTTGCTTCTATTATTAAGTTTAGGAAACATGTCCGGAAACCTTATTTGACTGGGCCTATGCCAATTAAGATCTTCTGCTTCATGAGCAGTTGTAGTGCTTTACATTTCATTGTTGATGAGTTTTTATTGTTAGGTGATATTGCTAGATGACTAATAGGATACATATTTAATAAATGATTAGTAACAAGTGATGCAGTGTCCCAAAGAAGTCTGGCTTAATGAAAACCCCTATGTAAGCATTTCAGATATGTGGTGCAAATTACATGTGTAACTCCATAAAATTCATTTAAAAGTCAGATCATGTTAAATTATGTCTTGTTTTAGGCCATCCTTGGGTTTGGTCCTGATAACTGCACAAATATTACTGTTAATAAAAGAATATAGCTAATATCTGTGCTAACACTCATCTCTGTACAAAAAAATTCTAACTCCCCAAATATTAGGTCATTTTTTCCCCCTGTGTTCCATGCACTCCAATTTTCCCACCAATCATCAGTGAAATCCTAACTTCACGTGTCCCATGATCCTTCCTCTAGGAAAGTGGCTAACAAACAGAAAATCTTTCCATCTGACTGCTAAAGTAGGAAGAGACAAAGCAGGTCCAATTTAGAACTGAATTATCTTTTCTCCTCTTTAAAAAAAGTTTGTGCTTGTCTCAGCACAAAATAAATGAAAAGCAAAAGCCAGTCATAAAACCTTAAAAACATTGTATTGAATGGCCAAATAATAAAAAAGCATGACCTGTTAAATGAATTAACTGTTAAATGAATTAACTTGCATAAATCTAAATAAATGAATATGTAACACCCAGTCCAGACACTTACCAAACCATTCATATGAGCAAGATATAAAATGTAACATTGGTATAGATTTTGACTTTGCATTTTGATGTTTTCTGTAGTCAACATAATTGTAGCCAACATATTTACTTAATGAGGAAATGTACATGTTGCCTCTCCAGAGACTTCTTACAGTTGACTACATGGAATGATATCTGGGTACAAGGACTTCCCCAAACTGGAAAATCTCAGGAATTGCTGTGGTATGTTTATGCAGATGATGTGTCTGGCAGTTACATTTCCCTGAGCATGTCCTACACAAGCACCTGGACTCCTTATGAAATAGTAGAGTTAATTTGAAGGAGAACAGTACAGGTGGTGTACTGGCTACCAAGAGGAGGTGGTGAATAGGGGAAACCAGACTGTCTCCACTGCCAACTCAGAAGCAAGAAACTAACTGAAGCCTTGGGAGAGATTTCCAGCCATGTAGATGGTGAGTGGGAGAAGAAGCCCATGAATGTGTGACCAAGGGTAGGAAAATCGTTTGCACTCATGCTTGATAATTCATTAGAAACTGCTGGGGGAGTTGTATGGGCTAGATCAGGGCAGGGTCCCAACCTTTTGACCTGTGAGCACCTTTGAAATTCTAATATATGGTGGTGGGCACAACCACATAAAGGCTGTCCTTGGAGGCAGACCCAGTCTCAAAATTTAGGGAGTCAGGTTATGCAAACATATAATAGTAACTCTTCACTATTTCAGGTAGGTACTCTGATTTACAAGATGACTTTTAAAATGAACATACTGTTGAAAATATTGAATTTGAAACTGTTGAATTTGCAATATATATATATATTGCAAATTCACAGATTATCTTCAGTCAAGCAGTGACGATCCTTGTGCTCGGTGGCAGTTGTTGAGGAAACAATTCTTAAAAAATCAGAAGTTCTGCTGAGGAAAAGTCCCAATGGCCTGACCCATTTTATAAGAACACTTGGCAGGCATCAGGAAATGTTGGGGTCTCCTGGTCTAGATTTTATCCTTCTCCAGCATCTGCTTTCCAAATAGTATAAGCAAAGCATTCCCCTCTATCCCCTACAGATCTGTCCCCTATTATGGGGAGATCTCCATCTTTCCATACCAAGTGAGCTGCAATTATCTTCAGAGTATACCAAGCACCATGTTTACTCTGTTAGGGCAGGCAGGCTCAGTCCCTAAGCAGAGAATGGAATGATAGGCAAACAGGATCATGCTGTTTGCATCATGAAAGCCCTTCCCAGGCTAGCGGATACAATGCATTGATTGGTGAATAGTGGTGATGCCCTTCACAGAAACCCTTATGGCAGGTGATCCTTTTCAGAGGAAGCATGTGCTAACAGTTCTGTTTGGAAGACAACCTTGTCAGATTAGCTAATGAGTTACTTTCTCTCCTTGCTTCCCATCCTGCTTGTCTTCCCCCATCTCATGTGAAAAACAGGCAGAGGTCCAAGAACAGTGGTCATTTTTGAAGATTTTCAGATTACCTTTATTATTTCAAATAATAAAGGAAGGTGATAGCAAATCACCACTACTTCTCAGTTGCCTTGAAAGCCTCCTGATAGAGCAACCATAACTTGATTGCAACTTGGGGTGGTTTCACACTGGGCGTTTTCGCACTGACCTTCAAGTGGCACGACCACCCTCTTCACACCGGAGGATCTGCGCGGATTTCGCACAAGAAGTGCCGGAGCACCCAAAAGAGCCGGCGGCTTCCGTCGCAAAAGCCGCTCAAACGTTTTCCTGCTTCTTGGCGGTTTCCGTTTGAGCGGGTTTCGCGACGGAAATCGCCGGCTCTTTTGGGTGCTCCAGCGCTTCTTGTGCGAAATCCGTGCAGATCCTTCGGTGTGAAGAGGGTGGTCGCGCCACTTGAAGGTCAGTGCGAAAACGCCCACTGTGAAATTGATGCAATATTATCCTGTTGCCAAAAAAAACCCCACTTGAGTTTGGTTCATTTCTGGGCTATCAGACATCCGCCGTTGAAGCTGCAGGATTCCGGCAGCAGTCCATGGTTGCCCATTTACACTGCTAGCATGGCTCAACCACAGACCTACCATGGAAAAGGGTTTTGTTTTGGTTTTTTTTTTTTTAAAGTCCCCCAGTGTGTGTTCTCAAGCAGTGAAGTACATAAGAGCTCCTCTGAGAGGGGTCAGGGGAGGAAAACCCCCGACCATGCTGGAAATGGCTTGGCATGATCAAACAGCTCTTTCGCTTATGAGTCGCCTCCGGGCATTCAGACAGCCACTGATTATGCGACCTAGGTGCAATTCAGGGGGAGACTACCAGAAAAATCCAGGTGGCTTTTTAATCCAGATAGGAGGCGTCTGGAGATGAGGTGAGAATGGGTGTGGCTCAGAAGGCAGATGTGCTTGTGTGATCGTGCACTTTTAATGCAAAGGGATTACAGGGCAAGGTCGGGCTAAATCTCTTGTGTGAATCCACCCTTGATGTTACATCCATACGTAAGATTTGCTGTTAAAGACATTTAAAAATAAAGTGGCTCATATATTAATTTCCCTACTTCAGATGCAGCATGCAGAATATATATCCAGCATGCAGCATACAGAAGATATATCCAGGTGGCAGACTTGGCTCTTTTTACATAATGTGTGGCCACCGACTCACTCATGGATGCTTAGCGGGTGCAGAACTAGGCTCCTTGCAAGGAGGGAAGCCATGCTCCAGCTGGTCTGTGGAGGATTCTTGGCCTCAGGGTGTCTGGGGGCATTTCCATTGGCTCCCTGTTTTTTGGAAGTATCAGGAGTCTCCTCTCCTGGGGACTGCAGGTGTCTAGGCTGCCCAGCCCTGTGCTGGGTGATTTAAAACACTGAAGCTGGTGGGATCTCCCTCTTTTGCTGCCTTTGGTCAATTGCCACATCCTTAGATTCTTTGATCTGAGCTAATATGGAGCATGTGGCTGGATGGGATGGGAGTTCTTGGCTGCAGCACTAAGTGGGAAGTGTGGTTGCTTCCTGAGTCAGTGTTGAGCAGGGCTGAAGATCTGATAGCAAGCAAGGGGAATTTTGTGGTGGCATTTGACTTCTTTTTTAATGTGGTAAGAGGAGGAAAAGAGCTTTGGAATTGGTCAGCTGGTGTTGATTCTGAGCAGGGGAGTTTGGTCATCAGAGGAGCCTTGGTAGTCCCCGGCCCTAGGGCTGTCCAACTTGCCTTGTCTAAGGGCCATGGCTTTTTCAGCCCTGGCCCCTGCCTGGTAGAATGAGTTTCCAGCAGAGATCAAAGCCCTGCATGACCTATTACAGTTCCACAGGGCCTGTAAAACAGAGCTTTTTATGTCAGGCCTTTAGCTGAGGCAGTGGTGTGCTATTTAGCCTCCCCCTCGGGCCCTGAAACAACTATCTGCATCTATTAGCAGTCTGGTTTTTTTTGTTTAGAAATGTCCAAGAAGGTTAGGATCCTGACGAGCTTATGTCAAATCAATGACTCTGAGAACTTTTGCAGACGATGACTATGCAGACTTCCCGAGACCCCTCAAAGCCTCAAAGAAGACCCTCTCCAGGGCTCCCTTTCAGCCAAGGTAAATCTCTTTTCAAAGTTTCCGTGCAAGTCTTGGACCTTTCTCTCACTGAGAAAAGTAGGCAGTAGGCATTAATTTGCCTTCTACTACCCCAAACAAAAGTTCCAGCCTGCTCCTGTTATGAGAGGCAGCTCAGCTCAGCATTTTCCTTTCCCCAGAAGTCCTATTAGCAGTCTGTTTTGAGGCACTGATTAAAACATCTAAAAAATCAGCATGGCAATCTGTGATTTTAATTGTTATTAACATATGATGGATCCTGCCCTAAGCTTGCTTACGGGAAGGGTGGGATACAAATCTAATAAAATTAAATTTAAAAAGTAACAACAATTTTACACATGGTTGTATAGTGTTATAGATGAAGGTTTTTAGCGTACACTTTTGCCATGCTATTCTCCCAGCTTGCAACAACAACAACAAAAAATAACTAAACAAACAAACATTTTTGCTTGATAAATTTTGGGGGTCTATATTAAAACCAGATTAATTAGCAAGTGAATTATTAAGTTTCAATTGTTAAGTTCCTTGTGTATGTAATATAGTTAGGCGTTTATACTTAGCGGTTGAAGTTATTGAATTTTGATTCATTGTACATGGGAAAAGGACTATTATAGAAAGTAATCAGTGTACGCTCTTGATATGGGATTTAGGTCTTGTGTGGCTGTGCATCGTTCCCTTGCTGGTGTTTAACTTGTCTAGTTTTTTTCCCTTTATAGTTGTGTTTGAATTTGAGCATGCCTCCCAAAGCGAGCTCAGCCAGCCCCTTAGAGAGTAGGGTGCCATAATGATAGACCCACCAATGCTGCCGCCTCCTCTGGGAAGAAGCAGCCTGGGATTGCAATGCTGCACCCGCTCTTAAGGAGCATCAGCCACTGGCTGGACTCTTAGGGCATTCTGTGGTCCTAGCACCTTCAGTTGTCCATAGTGATTCAGTTTTAGAGGGCATCTCACAGATGTATGTCCTCCTCAATGAGCATTTTAATAAGTTGGGCACTCAGCCACCATCTTCCCTACCCCAGCCAGCAGCTAAGTCTGTTAGGCCTTCTGGCTCTCACTCCATTGCAAAAAAAGCCTCCACAGCTACCTAAGAAGTCAAATGTAGGCATGCCCGCTCACCGAGTGAATCCTTGAGTCCCAGTTGATCTGAAGATGAGGCTCCAAAAGGGCAAAGTCACACTGGAAGTGTAACTACAAAAGGGAAAAGGCCCATCACCTAGCAAGAGTCCCTGATTCTTCCTCTAGCAAGCAGTCTTCAGGTGAATTCTCTTCTTACAAGGAATCTTTTCATTCTTCTAGGGGTTATTGGGTTACAGGTGCCTGAATTACAGGCTCGACATCTTGGGCTATTAGGATAGAATTGCCAGGTCTGGGTTGGAAAATACCTGGATACTTGGATACCTGGGTGGGTCCAGGAGAGGGCGGGGTTTGGGGAGGAAGGGGCCTCAGCATGGTACAATGCCCTAGAGTCCACCCTCCAAGGCAGTCATATTCTCCAGAGGAGCCGATCTCTGCCAGCTGGAAATCAGCTGTAAAAGTGGGAGATCTCAACCCTATTTAGGAGGGGGAGAGGGAGGCCAATGGCCCTGGGGCTGTGGGGGGATCCACCCACCTCTCAGGGGCTTCACCAAGGTGTGCCACTTCTAATGAGTCTGAGGACACACCTGGAATTTATTTGCCATGCAAAGTGAGGAAGCGGATACTGGATGGGTCACTAGATACATTGACATATCTACCTGCTCAAGCACAAGACTGACAAAGGCTTGCTTGGCCCATACCCAGAGAAGAAACAGAGTGAGAAACAGGCTGTGGAGAGTTGTTTAAAAAGGTACACCTTTTTACGTTGGATTGCAGGGTTTAATGTTTTCACTGGTTTGGTGCTGTCCACTTATCCAGAGCCGGGCTGGGACCTTTCCAACCACCTTGGCAATGTTTTGGGGAAGCCGCCACCACCAGCAGCTGTGATGAAGCTTTTCATAAATGGGCTTCTCACAATGATTTAGCCAGGTGGGATTTAATCAATGATACACTGTGGCTTACAAAGGTTGGACAAGTTTTGCTCCCTCCCAGGTTCCTAGAGTAGGTGTACTGGCTTGCAGGCTCCAAATATCAGGTGCCAGGAGTCAGGGTTGTTCAGTCCACAGTCAGGGTTCCAGAAGTCAGGCAAAGTAGAGTCACTGACTTAGCATCTAGCATGCACATTGCATCCATGTCTAGCAGCCTCTCTTGGCTGATTTTATAGCCACACAACTAAGTGTCATGCTTGCAGCCAGCTGTTCAGAGGCAATCCTGCAAGGCTGCAACTACTCAACTTTGTTCTCAGCAAGCACATAGAGGATGGTGTGAAATTGTTTTCTGTGGCCTCAGAAGGTAGGACCAATGGGTTGAAATTAAATTTGAAAAAGTTTCCGGCTCAACATTAGGAAGAACTTCCTGAATGCTAGAGCAGTTCCTCGGTGGAACGGGCTTCCTCAGGAGGTGGTGGGCTCTCCTTCCTTGGAGTTTTTTAAACAGAGGCTAGATGGCCATCTGGCAGCAATGAGGATCCTGTGAATTTAGGGGGAGGTATTTGTGATTCTCCTGCATTGTGCAGGGGGTTGGACTAGATGACCCTGAAGGTCCCTTCCAACTCTATGATTCTATAGCAGCAAATATTGCTTGATTGACCACATCTCCTACCAAAGTGTTTGTCTGTTCATGAGGTCATTCCTCAGCAGTGCTCAACAGCGTGTTTTGATTATGCCATTAATAAAATCTGGGCTTGTGATTCTGGTGCCGTTATGGCGAAATGCGATGTACAGTCTGCCTTTCACCTTTTACTAATCCATCCTAGTGATCACTGTTTGTTTGGGTTTAAGCTTAATGCATAGACAAGGAAATGCCTTTGAAGCTTTCGGCACTTTTTTTTTGAATGGGCAGTAAAATATCACACCCATTCACCCTTTGACACTCACTATCTAGATGATCTTTTGTTTGTGTGCCCTTCAGGCACCCCTTCCTGTGTGAAGCACTTGGCTTCTTTTCAGGCTTTGGTTGAGGGTGGTTCCTTTGGCAAAGAATAAGATGGAGAGCCCGTGCATACACCTGGTGTACCTTGGGAACTTGCTCAGTTCTGTGCAGGGCTCATCTCAGTTCCAGCTTCCCTTAGGGCCTTTATCACCCTAGTCATGGCTCAGCAAAAGTGTACACCCAAGAAGATTCAGGCCCTTTGGGCCACCTCAATTTTGCTTGCAGGGTGATTTCCCCAGGGTGGGCTTTTTGTGCCCATCTGGCCAGGGCCACCTCCAGGGTTTGTTCTCTTCCCCATCACATCAGGATCACTAAGGGCATGAAGGTGGACTGGTTGCTTTGTTTAAACTTCTTTGCATCTTTTAATGGTTTGTTTATTAAACAAATGGCTGCTTTGTTTAAACTACTTTGCATCTTTAACGGTTTGTCTTTTTGGCAAACTCCCCTTGACTTTAGCCCATCCTTGCAGATTCACTCAGATGCTTCTGACAGCATTGGGTTTGAAGTATTTTTAATGGCCACTGGTGTGCTAGCCGTTGGACTGTTAGTTGGGCCAGGGCAGACATCCTCAGGGTCCTTACTTTTTTGGAGTTTTCCCCAATTTTAGTTGCAATTACCATCTGGAGGGACACATTCAAGGATAAGAGAATTCACTTTTGGTGTGATAACCAGGCTGTGGTTCGTGTCATCAATCACCCAATCTCATGCTCGGGGTTATGCATCTGGTGCATAAATTTGTTCTATTGTGCCTGTCATGTAGCATCACCTTTTCAGCTCAGTATATTGCAGGTACTGATAATAGTATTGTGGCTGCCTTATCTGGGTTTCAGGAGGAGAGGTTTTGAATGTTAGCTCCGGATGTGAAACGCTACCTGGACCCCATCCTAGAGTAACGTTGGGACCTTGGCACATATTGATCTTGCAGTTTTTAATTATTTTGCTCCCTCCATGTGAGGTACTGTTGGGTAGTTGAGGTCTTCTTGGCTTTTTCCTCTTCTATTGCGGGGTGCTCTTGCCCTATTTTGAATATCTTGGTTCTTCAATACCTTGGTATACCATTCAATACCTTGGTATGGCCATTCACCTGTCTGCCATATCTTTCTTTAGCAAGGCTCAGGGTTGTTCAGATTCCTGCCGTTCTTTCATGGCTCACAGGGCAGCAAGAGGAAGAGGCTCACTCCTTGTGGACCAGACACCTGTCTGCCAATAACCTTTGGCATTTTGACTGCAGTTTTACAGCTGTGCCCAGCAATGTGTTAGTGTGAATCTGAGGTAAGCCTGTTTCAGGCTTCCTTTGCACTGGTCTTCTTTGGAGCTTTCCATTGCACTAATCTCATCTTAGCATCAAGACATGACCACTCAGGGTGGGTCTTGACCTTAAGCGAGGTTCACATTCAAGGATCCACCATGTGGGTGCTCCTTCATAAATCCAAGATGAATCAGATGGGGTGTGGGTTCCACCTTTTACTTAGATCTGCTGAGAGTAGTCAGCCTTGTCCTCTTCACCTTATCGGGGAACTATGGCCATACACCTTTCTTAACAATGTCTTCTCTTCATGCATACTGATAGCTCCTTTCTTACTTGCTTTCAATTTTCAAGTGTACTAGGGCTGGGGTGCTTAGATCGTGTCATACGCTGCATCAATGCTCTGAATGCTGTAATCAATAAAAGCTGTGGCCTGTTTTGCTCCAGTTTGCAATTGTTTTCTTTTTCTTGCTGTAATTTCGCCTCCTTTCTCACTGGGTGTCCAGCCTGCCCTTAAGAATGAAAATGCTTTTATGAAGAAAAATAACCAACTTGTAATGCTAGTGAAATTGTCATGTGAACACACTCATACCTGGCCATTGTGATATTCACCGTTCTTTGAGAAAATGCCATGTTGTTTAACAAGCTGAATCAAATGTTCCAAAGTCTGGCTCCTACCAGCTATCTACTAAGTCATATAAGAAAATACCAGACAAAAGGATGAAATGGATGGAGAAAGAAAGGAACCTGTCTGTGATGTCAGTTAATAAGTGACATTCCTGCATTAGGATGGTGTTGGAAAGCATGGCAGTATTGCCTTGCCTAAAAGGTAGGAGTTGGAGAATGGGTCAAATTACTGGCTGCTGGAAAAGAGAGTATCATTGGCTACTACTATTTCCTGATTCTAGTACACTGCAGGGAAAATTACATTCTGGCTACCACTATTGTGGCTGGGGTAAGGGGAAACCTTGCGCTGACCTTAGGAAGATCAGCATCTTTATACAACTTTCCTTGGCAAATTACCTGGTAATGAAATGACATTTTAAAAAACATTGCATTTTGTCAAGCAATTTCAGCAAATGATTTCTCAGTATATATAAAATTTGTGTAAGAACTTTGCTCGTATAAAAATTGTTAAATACATAAAATGTTGCAGGTGCCACAAAACTCGACCCAGCAGGAAAACATCCATTAAAAATTTAACAAAATAGTAAGAGAAGTACTCCCGTCATGCTCTGTGTTAATGCAAAATAATCCACTGCACAGGCATTAAGATGCAGATATTCTCATGCATTTCCAATATAGATTAATGTTAGTATTTGCATACAAAAAGGCACCCCAAAGTACAAACTGATTTCTCTTAATAATTATTTCCAGTTTTTGAATTTGCTGAGAAAGTTGTGTTACAGCTAAATCACAAATTTTGAATTTTTTTGTTTCACTAACCTGAGTATCTTCTGGGTCCTTGCAAAAGAGAGAGCCAAAAGGAAGTGTCATTCATTGCTTATCAGGGACCTATATTGGAACAGTGGCTTGATATGTCAACTCCACAGCACTCCCAATCTATCTTCTCTAGTGTCTGTAAGTGCTGGTTTAAAAATAATTTGTAGTTCCATTTCTAGGCAGTAGACCCAAGCAGATGCATTGGGACGGCAGGGGATATTGCTTGGATTAACTCTTTATATTCCTTGTCGTACTCAGCTCTATGTCCTTGCATAATGGAGCAGATTCATGACTCATGAATGTTCTCATGAAACTGGTAAGAGAGCCAGTTTGGTGTAGTGGTTAAATGCACAGACTCTTATCTGAGAGAACTGGATTTGATTCCCCACTCCTCCACATGCACCTGCTGATGTGACCTTGGGTCAGCCACAAGTTCTGTCAAATCTGTTCTGCTCAAGAGAAGAAGAAGAAGAAGATATTGGATTTATATCCCGCCCTCCACTCCAAAGAGTCTCAGAGTGGCTCACAATCTCCTTTACCTTCCTCCCCCACAACAGACACCCTGTGAGGTGGGTGGGGCTGGAGAGGGCTCTCACAGCAGCTGCCCTTTCAAGGACAACCTCTGCCAGAGCTATGGTTGACCCAAGGCCATGCCAGCAGGTGCAAGTGGAGGAGTGGGGAATCAAACCCGGTTCTCCCAGATAAGAGTCCGCACACTTAACCACTACACCAAACTGGCTCTTGGAGAGCAGTTCTTGGAGAGCAGTTCTTGGAGAGCTCTCTCAGCCCCACTTACCTCACAGAATCTGTTGTGGGGAGGGGAAGGGAAAGAAGATTGTAAACCACTCCCAGACTCCTTCGGGTAGTGAAGGGCAGGGTATAAATCCAATCATCTCCTCCTCCTTCTCCTATACAGGGGATGTCTGGGGCTGCTCCAAGTAGAAGTGCTTAGCATGAGACTGCTGGAACTGAAGCATGGCATAGTTATTTTTGGGGAGTCCAAGGGTGGAGTAGCTGGCATGCTTTTCAGAATTACATAGGGAGATCAATGCGGAACACCACTCAGGCACTCGAATGAGAAGAGACCACTTGGTATACTTTGAAACATAACAAATTTGAACCAGAATTCAATATGAAATTACTTGGATGCTGAGATCACCTAGTGGGATCCTGTTTTGTTTGCCACCATTATCAGAGATCCATCAAGTGAAAACATGTGACTGTGCCTTTTCACTGGCTGCATCAAGACTATAGAATAAGGAGGAGACTCAACCGTTACCCATCCTGGACAGCTTTTAGGAAGGCTGCAAAACATATTTATTCCTTTGCCTGAGTTAAGGTTGATTCTTTAGGGCTTTGAATCAAACTGCTTCTGTCCCAACAGGTTTTAATTTTGATGCCTTTTATGTATATCATATTAATACTTCTATATGTTGGAAGCCATCTTGGGGGTTGCATCAATGCCAAAAAAGGCAGGATGCAGACAAGCTGGCAGAGAGAGAGAGAGAGAAGGGGGGATATATTGGTCTCTAAGGGGGACTCTCAAGGCTTTCAATCAACTAAAAGCATAATCCATGCGTTCTTACTCCCAAACAAACATGCAGATTTTGACATTATCTTTATCTTCCCCTCTGATGAAGACACACACACACAATTCTAAGGATTTATAAATGCATGTTAAAGATAGCCTCTGAAGGTTGAAAGCCCAGAGTCATAGCAGAAACAATCTCATTGCATAACGACAACAGCAAGGAATCAGCGTGACATTTCGGTAAATGCTACAGCCATTTGTAAGTGTTCATTTCAGTTGGTACCCCATCTATTACATGACAGCTATTTGCTTAACATCCCTGTGCGAATTCACTTGGTTTACAGATAAGCTGTTTAAGGAGGAGCTGGTATCAAGATGTAAAGTGTTATAATATGGACAATTTGTTACCGCGGCAGCTGAATGTCTGTCATTATAGCGTGTGGAGGTAGGGTTACACTCAGCCGTTTCTTAAATGTCCAAGTTAATGGAGGGAGAGAGAGGAGTGGGAAGCAGCCAGGAAGTGTGTTGCTTGGAAAGAATCAGTGCAATTCAAATTTGTAAAATCTGCAAAGGTTGACTAGAATCCTCCCAACATGTAGAGCTGCTTTGCAAGACTCATTAGCAGAGAGAAGGTGGTTAGTGCAATGGAGAGTAGAATCAGCAGTGGCTATTAGTGGATGATATTGGCAAGGAGAGTATGCAGCCTTATACTCAGAGCATCTCAATGTCTAACTGAATCTGGAATTGCAAGACAGAAAGGATGAATCACACTGTAATTTGGCAGGGGTGACAGTGAGCCATATTACTGCTGATGCAATGCCATTGTTGGACCACTGTGCCCTGAAGGCCCATGTGAATGTTCCACTCCAAACTTGTTTGGTTAGTGAGCCCATTCTAGCTCACTCATGGAGCCAAATGGACCCTATGCAGCTTCAGATGGCTCAACGGGATCCTTGAACCCCTAGTGGAGACCTAGCAAAATAGGCTTTCCACAGTCATTGATGAGATCGCTCCCAGGCGCCCTCTCTGCCTCCATTCAAAGCTGGTGCCATGGTATACCCCAGGGCTATGGCTGATGAAACAGAGGCTCACATGGCTAGAGATGGCTAGAGAGGCATGCCCACGACGAAGCTACAAGAACATCTTATAGGTAGTTTATGAGAAACTATGAGATGGCAGTCAAGGCTGCTAAGAAAGTCTCTTACAGCCACAATTGCATCTGCATACTCACGCCCAGCACAACTGGTTACAACAATTCAATCTTTAACTACCCTACCGCAGGGCAAAACAAACGCTAGGGAATTGGATATAGGCTGTGAGGCTTTTGTGAGCTTTTACGCAGTTAAGGTCTCGTTGCTCCACCATGACCTCCCTACCATAGTTGAAACAGTAAATGAACTCAAGGCTCCGTCTATGTCTTCTAGTCAGATTTTGGATTATTTCATTCCTTTTTGCCTGCAGGAAGTTGACAGAATGCTCTCCTCTATATGCTCAACCACGTGTAGTCTGGACCCATGCCCATCCTGGCTAATAAAAGCTGGCTAAGGATAATTATGGGCTCTTTGAGGGAAATTGTTAACAGGTCTCTATCTGAAGGGACCTTCCCTCAGTCTCTTAAGGAGGCAGTGGTCCACCCCCTCCTAAAGAAACCATCATTGGACCTGGACATATTGGCAAATTATCGTCCAGTGTCAAACTTGCCTTTTCTGGGCAAGACTATTGAGAGGATGGCAGCAGTGCAGTTACAGAGCTTTCTGGATGACGCTTCCATGCTTAACCCTTTTCGATCCGTTTTTTTGTCTGGGTCATGGGATGGAGATGGCTCTGGTCACCCTCACAGATGACCTCCAGAGGCATCTGGATAGAGGTGGTTTGGCGGTACTGATGTTTTTAGATCTGTCGGCTGTGTTCGACACAGTTGACCATCAGTTACTGACCCACAGCCTCGCCGATGCTGGGATACAACAGGTTAGCCTTACAGTGGCTCTCCTCCTTTCTCCAGGGTTGGGGACAAAGAGTGGCAATAGGGGAGGAGCTATTGCAATGGCACCCACTTGTGTGTGGTGTGCCACAAGAGGTGGTTCTCTTCCCGATGTTGTTTAACATCTACATGCACCCCCTTGCCCAGAGGTTTGGGCTGGGATGTCATCGGTATGCAGATGACACCCCACTCTGTTTGTTGATGGGTGGCCAGTCCAACTCCTCCCCGGAAGACCTGACTATGGCACTACAAGCTGTGGCAGGGTGGCTCAGGCTGAGTAGACTGAAATTGAATCTGACGAAGACAGAGGTCCTGTATCTAAGTCGCGGCAGTTTGGGAGCAGAGGTCTAACTACCGACCTTTGATGGAGCTCCAATTACGTTGGCACCTAAGGTTAAAAGCTTAGGAGTGTTACTGAACTCCTCTTTAACAACGGAAGCCCAGGTGGCAGCCACTGCCAAATCAGCCTTTTATCACCTTCGACTGATAAGGCAGTTGGTCCCCTACCTCGAATGCAATGACTTGGCGACAGTGATTCACGCCACGGTCACCTCAAGATTGGATTACTGGAATGCTCTCTACATGGAGCTGCCCTTGTCTCAAACCCAAAAGCTCCAACTAGTGCAGAATGCTGCAGTCAGGCTGTTAATAGGCCTTTCCTTGTGGAAGCACATTCGACCTGTGCTGAAAGCGCTGCACTGGTTGCCAATCACATACCAGGTTCATTTCAAGGTGCTGGTTCTTACCTTTAAAGCCCTATATGGCCAGGGACCTGCATACCTTAGGGACCACCTTTCTCCACATGTTCCCCAGAGAGCACTTTGGTCAGGGTCACAAAATCTACTCTCAATCCCTGGCCTTAAAGAGGTCAGGCTCATGACTAGAGCCAGGGCCTTTTCTGTTGTAGCCCCAAGCTGGTGGAACGAGCTCCCTGAGGTTAGGGCCTTCGAGAGCTCACACAGTTCCACAGAGCCCGTAAGACGGCACTCTTCCACCAGGCATTTGTAAATTAAGATCACAGGCTACAACAGACTCTGAAACAACTGGACTACCTTGAACATAAACCTAAGATCTATCTTTCTATAGAACACCCAGCTGGAACGACAAATAGAAAATTTTAAAGCTTATGGTAGCATTTGAAATGTTTTAATGTTTTTGGTATCTTTTTTATATCTTAATGTGTTTCTATGCTCCATGAGCCTGCTTTCGCGCGGAGGGCAGGATATAAATTGAATAAAATAAATAAATAAATAAATGTTCTGTATCTTGTACATTTCAATATATGGTGGTGGGAAGTGCTGTCAAGTTGCAGCCAACTTATGGCAAGCCTGTAGGTTTTCAAGGCAAGAGATGTTCAGAGGTAGTTTGCCATTCCGACCTCTGCATAGCAACCCTGGATTTCCTTACTAGTCCATCTGTATACTGACCAGCGCCAACCCCACTTAGCTTCCAAGGTCTGACAAGATCGAGCTAGGCTGGGCTATCCAACTCAGGATATTTTCAATATATTGCACTAGGTGCTTGCCATTATCAACAACAGGATACTGCATCAGAATGCTGCACTTGCTCTTATGATACAGGGAAAGTAAAAGTTGTTGACTAAGACCTCAGCTGGTCATTTGTAAAGAAACCCAGCTACTTAAACAGGTGGGTACTCAAAATTTAACAATTAAAACATGCTACATATATTTATTCCGCTCTATAACGATTAAGCTGAAATGTGTTTGACCTGTTGGTTTTGTTTATACAATCCTTTCGGTCTGTAGTGAAGTTTGGACATATTGATAGTATTATTCAACAACTGTATTTTCCTTTTAAAGTATTTCCCACATTTTTATTTGTTATATAGTAGAATAAATATATGTAGCATGTTTTAATTGTTAAACTCAACTTCTGAGTGCCCACCTGGCCATTTTAACTCCATTTTGTCAACCTTGTTGAAAAATTAATATTTTATTATAATTTTGATTTTATAGAAACAGACATCAAGCAGCTTTACTTATTTAAAATGCTTGTATCTTGCCTTTTGATACAACAAAACTCCAAGGCATACTGCAGAATAAATTCACTACATAAAACAAACACAATAAAATAAAATTGCCCACATTAAATTAAAATGGCTAGAGCAATTAAAAAGCTCAGAGCCTTAAAATAGTGAGTAGATAAAAGATGTGTAAGGAGCCATAAAACACTGTCTGTTGAAAGACTAGGGACAATAAATAAGTCTTGACTGACTTTGTGCAAAAAGAAAACAAAAACAAAAACCCTGTCAAGGTGGGAGTTAAACTTTCTAGGGCAGAGCATTTTATACTCTTCAAGCCACCACCCGAAAGGACCTGTTTAGATAGGGTGACAGACAAATAAGAGTATCATTAGATCAGGAGTATCAAACTCATTTGTTATGAGGGCAGGATCTTGTTGGGTTGGGCCATGTGTGTCACAAAATGCAATGTCAGATACTCGAGATGTAAACTTTATATAGGGCACAGACAAACGCACAGATATTTTTTTTTTAAACCAAACCCTTAAAATACTAGCTACAGTTGACTCTGCTTAGCTTCTGAGATCTGACAAGATTGGGCTTGCCTGGGCTATCCAGGTCAGGGTGGACTAACTGATGCTTCTGAAAGCTTTTCAAAGGTCATCCAATGTAGCATGTTACAGCAGTAGTCTGGAAATTAACAGACTATATGTAACTGTGGCATTATCATTCTCCTTGAAAGGCTGCGGTTGGATTTCCACTCTGGTAAAAGACTCTCCTAGCTGCTGCCACCATCTGATCCTCCAGTACCAAAGCTATGTCTCAACTACAACTCTGAATCTTCAGGAGACGAAATCTTCAGGAGATGAAAATGAGAGATAGAACTGGATGTGCATATTCTGCATATTTGTGGAATTGTAGTCCATACCTCCTGACAATCTCTTCCAGTGGTTCATACAGATATTGAAAAACATTGGAAAGAAGGTGGAGCCTCTCAAGCCAAAGGGGAAAAGCAATAATGCAAAGCAAAGCCTTGCAACAATGGCTTCTGGAGCCTGCTTTTCAGAAAGAAAGAAACAGAACTGCTGTGTTACAGTTATCCTACCCTTCCAATTCCTCCCAGGAATGGAGGTTCCAATGGGGACCCAAAGCAGCTTATGTAATTCCCCCCTCCTCCTTTTATCCCCCCAGCAGCAATGTGAGGTTTGTTATTCTGAATATGTCGACTGGCCCAAGCAAGTTTCCATAACAGATTGGGGATTTGAACCTGCATATCCTAAATCCTATTCTGATTTAAAGCATCCGAATAACCCATTTCATCCACACACAAAAACTGGAGTTCTGAGGCCACTACATGGTCCATCACCTTGACCAGAAATTACATGCTAAACACAGGTTGATGATTTTAACAGCTAGTGTGATCAAGGGAAGTCTTCTTTAAAAATGGATACAACATATCCTGTTTATTTTTTCTAGAGCCCAGTCTATCTCTCTCTCAATAAGTTAATTATTACTATACATGTTGTGTTAATAGAATTTAACAATGCACAAATATGAAAACAATTGCAAAAGAAGCATCCATTCACTCCATAGATCCCTGCACATATATATCTATGCTATCAGATGCCTGGTATGTATGTGTGTACTGTATGTATGTATGTATACTGACTAGCAGACTCAGAGTAACAGGTACCAGAAGTCAGGCAAGGCAAAGTCATTCAGTCCAAAAATCATCATTCCAGAAGTCTGGCAAGGAAGAGTCAGTGGCTAAATGTCTATCATACATGAAGGGGGTGGGTGATATTGGAGGGCTGGAAATGACTGACTGGGTTTCACCTGCTGAATCAAGGTTGGAGGGTGTCAGTGGTACTGCACCAGCCGTTGGTTGTGCATCTTGACAAGGCTACAGCTCATATTCCTGCTTGCCAGCTTCTGATAACTCAGAGCGGCTACATGGTGCATCTCTTCTCCTGAAGAGTCCTCACTATCACTGAGCCCTGGCTGACTCATGTTAGTATGTCATTTACAGTTTGCCATTCTCACTTGGACTCAAGGTTACTAGAGTGAGTCAATACAATCAAAAGGATGGTACACTCAATAAACAATACAATAGAATCAGAGTTGTAGAAATCTAGAAACAGAACTGAAGCAAAGCATAAGTCTTAAAATGACATATTAAATGATACAAAAATTACATAGTACAATATATTATAAAGTTTATTGTCGGTGGCCAAAGGCTATTACAACCTGACACATATAACATAATTACAAATATCAGCATTAAAACAATCTAACCAAAAAGTACTAATCCTCTTTAGATGTGACTCTAGCCTATATTTTCTTGGCTGCTAAAGCAAAGAGTGATGCTCTATAGGAGACGAATCAGCATCTGAGAGAAGAAAAAGCAGCTTCTCTGAATCTGAAGAAAAATTTAAGCTGATTAAAAGTGCTGTGAGAAATTTGGTTCTGGGCTCTGTGTAAAGAGGACAGGATAAAATACAGTGTGATAGGTCCTCTGCAACTGAAACTCTGCAAATACGAAGATATGAAGACGGCAGTATGTGGAGTAACATCCAGCTAGCAAGTCATTGGTATAGTATGAAACTGAATTGAAGTAAAGGCTATTCAGATTTTAACCAGGTAGGAGGCTCTAACATGGTCCCTTTTACTCACTTTGAACCATGAGGAGAATTTGGACTAGGAAAGTGACTCCTTTCTGTTGCAACATCACACTTAAACACCCAATCACAAATGTTGGAACCAGCCATGGGGACACCCTGGGTGTCATCCAGTATGGAGTAGCAATGGAGGATGTTACAATAGTAGGCTATCCAGGCAGCATCATTTTGCAACATCATCTCATAACATTACTGTAGGGCTGCCAAGCCTTCGGTCCGAGGGGGGGGGGATTCCCCTGCCCGGGAGGTTTCCAACCCATCGGCCCACATTGGGCCGGTGGGGGGAACCTCCCCCAGCATCTTCAGCGTGATGATGTCACCTGGAAGTGATGTCATCGCGACGGCGTGCAGCGGACGCTCTAGGCATTTGGGAGGGGAAACTCTATGGTACAATAGGTACCATACAGTTTTTCCCTCTCAACTGGCTAAAGCATCCGGGAAAACCATAAGAGTCATCGCCAGGGTGATGACGTCACTTCCAGAGAGCGGAGGGGCCTGGCAACCCTACATTGCTGTGAAGCAGATTGATGATGTCGTTGCTTTGCTTTCTCCAAAATCTTATCAAAGCTATGTGTACATGGGCACTATTTGAGGATACTAATTTCAGTAAGCTAAACACAGCTGTATAGACCACAGTCCCTAATAATTTGTCTAAGTAACTTTGTGAATCATTTATGACAGTGCAGTTCTATTGCCTGTGCAGAAAAGCTCTCTTGTTATAAGTTCCATGTTGAGAACTCTTCCCAGGTGCATGGGGCCTAATTTAGATTGGGACTATAGCACACTAGGAGACAGTGTTTATACTTTCCCCCCAGTGCCATTTTCCTAGGGCTTCTCTCAGGCTTGTAGAAAGATCTCTTATTTGTTCATGACTCTGGTCTCTGGATTTAAGTATCCACAGAGGGGGACATGTTGAGAATTAGATATATTAACAAGCGGAGACCGCAGGGGGCATTTCTGCCACTTTGCTTCCTTCCCACTCCCAGTAGCCTTCCCTTCTTCTCCCCTCCTGACCCATTCCCCCCTCGGCCAGGCCAGGCCATCCCATCTGGCCCTGCAGCAGTGACTCAGCTAGAGGAGCAAGCCCAGCCGCAGTGAGAGTGAGGGCTGCATCATGGCTGGGGCAGGGAGAGCCAGATGAGGAAGGGCTGCTGAGAAGCCAGAGGAGCAGGCCAAGACTGAGCACCAGTGCCGGCAACAGTTGCATCTTGGCAGGCAACTGAGGTGGCTCCTTCCCTTGCTTCATTTGCCAGGAGAGGAGGGAGGCCCAGCCTCACTGGCTGTGGGGAGGCCATCCATCTAGGAGGATCCTGATGCTATTGTCATCTCCTGACATGGTTCCCAGGGATCCTGGGGGAGGGGGGAGCATGACTCCCAGATGTCTGGCCCACCAAAGCCTCACCCTAACAGTGGTAATAGCAGCAGTCACCCCTTCTGCAACTCCAGAGCAATCTTGCTGGGCACAGGGAGGCTGGCCACCTAGGAGGGACCCGGCAGCACCAGAAGCACCTCCTGCCACAGCTCCAGGGGATCCTGAGGGGGTGGGACACGGCTCCCAGCCATCCAGCCCCTCAAAGCCCTGTCTGACTCCCTGGTGAGATGCCCACCATGGCTTCTCTCCCCCCCCCCGGCCCCCAGCAGTCAGCTCTGTGTGGCTCCCAGCATCCCTTGCAGCTGCCATTTCTTGCCTCCACCAGACTTTGAAGTGGTAATTGCATTCTCTGTGCATGTACAAGGATTTTTTTTTTACTTTTGAGAGAATTTAAACACCCCATGGTACTGTTTTTTAGTTTCAGATTTTTTCTGCAAACCTGGGGAGTTTGCAGTTTGCAGAAATATCTGTTTAGGCCTGGGGAGTTTGCAGTTTGCAGAAATATCTGTTTAGGCTGTGGATTTAGATATCCACGCAAAGGAGGCATGTTAACTATTAGATATATAGATCGTTGATAACAGTGCTGCCTGCAGTTGCAGCTAGTGATGCAAAAGCATTTTACGTTTGCAGGTTCTTTAATTTCCTTCTCCGGTTTCTCTTAACTAAGAGGAAACATTATTTCATCCGCAATGTAACGTCTTTGTTATTTTCTGCCCTGTTTTCTGCTGCAAAGTGAAATGTTAAGTAAGCCAATGAGCAGCCCAGAATATAGATTTCCAATGGTATTTAATGCTGGAAGAATTAAGTAAGATATATGGTTCTTAAATATTGGAGTAGCAATGAAGAGAAACTCAATTTGTATACATTTGGAGGGGCAGCTGTTTTGGCCCTTGGGAGCACTCCTTGCAGCCAGGCCCAGCAGCAATCATTGGGCAATTTGCTACCACCAGAGTTGCATGGCTCCCTTAGGCCTGCCTGCTTCCTCTTGTTCAACAGCAACCACCCTGTGAAAGTCAGTGTGTCAGGTTCACATCACCAGTCTGCCATTGATGCTCACTAGGTGACCCTGGGCCAGTCACATACTTTCAGCTTAACCTATGTCACAGGGTTGTTGTAAGGATAAAAAGGAGGAGAAGAGCGGGGGGGTAAGCTGCTTTGGCCCCCACTGTGGAGCAAGGTGGATTATAAATAAATAAATGGAATTGAAAATAGGAAGCAGGTAAAAGATGCAGGTTGATGAATGGCTGAGGGGGAGAGAACGAGGCAGAGAAAGGGGAGATGATATGGTGGTTGTCAGAAAGAAGAGAAGAAAAAATAGTGCAGGGAGGGGGATCTAGGGGAAAGGGAGATGCACATCACAAATCCTCACAGATTCCCTACCATACAAGTGGACCTGGCCCAACAACTAGCACCACACAAATGGGCCACAGTTTCCTCAGGTATAGACTTCTGAGGGGGGGGGCAGGGGAAGGAAAGCTGAAGGCTGGGCGGGGGGCAGATGAAGATAGGTTGACCATTGGGTGGAAAGAAGAGAAAGAAGCTAAAAAGGAGGAGAGGCTACATAAGAACATAAGAGAAGCCATGTTAGATCAGGCCAATGGCCCATCCAGTCCAACATTCTGTGTCACACAGCGGCCAAATATATATATATATATATATACACACACACACACACACATACACACTGTGGCTAATAGCCACTGATGGACCTCTGCTCCATATTTTTATCTAACCCCCTCTTGAAGGTGGCCATGCTTGTGGCCGCCACCACCTCCTGTGGCAGTGAATTCCACATGTTAATCACCCTTTGGGTGAAGAAGTACTTCCTTTTATCCGTTTTAACCTGTCTGCTCAGCAATTTCATCGAATGCCCACGAGTTCTCGTATTGTGAGAAAGGGAGAAAAGCACTTCTTTCTCTACTTTCTCCATCCCATGCATTATCTTGTAAACCTCTATCATGTCACCCCTCAGTCGACGTTTCTCCAAGCTAAAGAGCCCTAAGCGTTTCAACCTTTCTTCATAAGGAAGGTGTTCCAGCCCTTTAATCATTCTAGTTGCCCTTTTCTGAACTTTCTCCAATGCTATAATATCCTTTTTGAGGTGCAGCGACCAGAACTGCACACAGTACTCCAAATGAGACCGCACCATCGATTTATACAGGGGCATTATGATACTGGCTGATTTGTTTTCAATTCCCTTCCTAATAATTCCCAGCATGGCGTTGGCCTTTTTTATTGCAAACGCACACTGCCTTGACATTTTCAGTGAATTATCTACCACGACCCCAAGATCTCTCTCTTGGGCAGTCTCTGCCAGTTCACACCCCATCAACTTGTATTTGTAGCTGGGATTCTTGGCCCCAATGTGCATTACTTTGCACTTGGCCACATTGAACCGCATCTGCCACGTTGACGCCCACTCACCCAGCCTGAAGGCTGTGAAGGCTTTAAAGGAAGGGAAAGAGAAAATAGTACAGGAGGGGAAATGAGATACCCCCATAAGTTCATGCAGATCCCCTGGCTGTCAATGTAACTAGAAGAACGCAGATTTATACCCCACCCTTCTCTCTGAATTGGAGTCTCAGAGTGGCTTACAATCTCCTTTATCTCCATCTCCCCACAACACAAACCCTGTGAGGTGGGTGGAGCTGGGAGAGCTCTTACAGAAGCTGCCCTTTCAAGGACAACTCCTACGAGAGCTATGGCTGACCCAAGGCCATTCCAGCAGGTGCAAGTGGAGGAGTGGGGAATCAAACCCGGTTCTCCCAGATAAGAGTCCACGCACTTAACCACTACACCAAACTGGCTCTCACTACACCAAACTAATTCTCAACATGGCAAAATCTGTGAACACTTAAGTCTGGAGACCGGCGCCAAGAACAGACAAGACAGGTCTCTCTACAAACCTGACAAATGCTCCAGGTTTGTAGAATAATCTGCAAAATAAAAAAAAATACATTGGGGATTAACACCCCCCCCCCTCAAATATTAGAAGCAGCACCTGTAGCTTAAAAAAAATTCAAGAAATGCCCTCAGTGGCCACTGATAGACAACCACAACAATATTGCCAGTCTTCAAGCATAATTTCTTTCAGAAAAGGCATGGCTCTTCCAGGGTTGTTTTGGCCTTTGTCTCATCAGGGCCAGGCCCACCAAATACCACTTGGTGACTCAGTAGTATGGGACTTGCATAATTACCCAGGATAAGCCCAGGTGGAGGCAAGGAGGAAAAGGTGAAGACAGGGTGGCAGATAAAGCTAGGTTGGCTGGTGAGTAGGAAGGAGAAAAGGAAGTTGGAAAAGGAGACAGACTATAGCAGCTTTCAGAGAAGAGGAAGTGTGGGAGGAGAAAATGAGATGTCCCTTCAAGTCTGCAAGTCCTTGGGTTACCAGTGCCCAGCTGCCAATCCCTCAGATCCTACCCCCACCAGGGGCTGGCAACTCTGTCAGGTTTCTTTGCAACATCTGGATTTTCCTAGGCATTTCTGCAATCTTTTCCCAACCTGCTTTGTTATGCTGTTTAGGGAAAGATGGCTGGCTGCTGTATGAGTGGGAAAGTTGTATTCTTCCATTCCCACCCATAAATACAGCAGCTGTTTCTGTTGCCCCAGTCCCCATGGCAGCTGTGATGGACAGGAGGATGTCCTGCCCTTGAATGGAAAGCAGCCACTCAGTGGTTTCATCCCTGAGCCTATGGGAGTGCTGTTCCAGCATTCACTCACGTTTCAGAGGGGAGATGGAATGCTGGAGGGAAGCACAGTGGCAGCAGGGTTAGTTCAAATATGCCTCAGGGAGAGTGCAGTGATAGTTTTGGGTCTGCCTCAGCAAGAGAGCAGGTAGAAAGGTAGCTCTGCTTGGTAACATGGCAGAGTGGTTGAACTCTACCTGTAGGAGAGGGTGGAGTATCTGGTTGTGAGACCTATCTTTGGTGATGAAGAGACATCCTACTATTTAGACTGACTCCTTGGAAAGGGCAGGTTAGTGCAGTTGGAATCTAGAATCTTGTGTGTATGAAACAATCCAAACTAAAGGATAGGCAGTGAAAGCCAACTTGTGTCTGCAAAGATTAAAGAGAATTCAAACCACACTCTGAAGCCATAACTAGCTTAAACATGGAACAAAACTCGAGTCCAGTGGCACCTTTAAGGCTAACAAAGAGACCTCTACTGATGACATTCTTTAAAAACAACCTGTAAATAAATAAATCTTTGTTGTTTATGTACAATGCTTGCCTCAGTGATCTTGGTGTTCTTCTTGCTCACCACAAGACCTAACCCATGGCAGTGAACTCAAAGCCTTTTATCATTGCTAACTGAGGAACATCCTGGAACTGAGAGGAAGGTTTACCATTCAAAATAAACCACCACAGGGAGCAGTCGAGGAAAAATGGGGAGGAAGTTACTATCTGAAAGCTCTGTTGCTGCTGTGCTGCATTGGTAGCTGCAGCAACACCAGAACTGCCATAGGAAAGTGTTGCTGTGTGGAAAAGGTAGGAATCTAGGGATGTAGAAAGTTGTAACTCTGTTTAAGATTGTACCGTTGGTGTGCTATCCTTACCCTGTGGTCTGAATCTGCTTCACTGGAAGATAGCCATTCTCCAGGCACAGTTCTTGAAGATTTCTGAGGCTCAGAATTCACCAAGCAGACCATTAATTTCTCCTCTGCAAATGTCTTAGCTGTCAGAGCTGCTTATAAATTACACATTCTGGACTCCCTGCATTCCCACTCCTGCATCCCCCAACCCCTGCAGTTTGCCAGGCAATAACTCAACTGCCAGAGGGGTGGGGAAAGCAACCCCATAGCAAGACAGAGGGCTTTCCTGCATGTAAAAAAATACTTTGGCTTTTCTTAGCAGTCAGTTATCAAGCACTGGAATCAGCTTGGCCATGGTCATTCTACAAATGCATTCTTTCTGGTATGGAGTCAGATTATTTCTTCCAGGTGTGCCAGAAAAGTCAGGAATATCCAGAGAGGAAACTGTTGTCACTAATGGCATCACAGCACCATTGCACTGTAGCAATGTAACACGAAAGGACAGGCCTCAGTTGGGGCCAGAGCTCTCCAGAGTAGCACTCCAGAAACTCTAAGCCTGATCTCTCCATTCTATCCTGTGGGCCCACAGGATAGTATGGAAAGATCAGGCAGCAGGCATGATGCTAGAGAAGGGGTTTTAAATTTTAAACCCCTTATCTAGCATTGCAACAGCAGCCCAATCTCTCCATTGGGTGGAATGGGAGGAACCATGATACTTTTGTGTTTTGCAACTGCACACTCAGGGCCAGCCCTGGACTGTCTGGCACCCTAGGCAAGGCTAACTTCTGATGCCCCTCCCGCACTGATAACACAAGGGGGGTGCCCAATTTGATGCCCCCCCCAGAAGGCCAGTGCCCTAGGCAATTGCCTGGTTTGCCTAATGGCAGGGCCGGCCCTGTGCACTCTTCACTGCAATAGATGCCAGAGTGTTTGCTCCCAGAAGCCCCACCCTACATCTTGAAGGGGTGTTAGTTCCTGCACTCATTGTGGCTGATGACACATATCTCATAAAGCAGTGGCTGATGAAGCCAGTCCGGATAGCTAGTGACAGGTGCAAGAGAAATCTCAACTACACCTTGTGTAGGTCCCAAAATGCAGTGGAGTATTGCCTTTGGTCAGATCTAAGCTTGTTGGAGGTGCCTCTCAATGTGGTTGACTGTGTTCAAAGAGAATGTACCCTCCATGGACATAGCATCTGTCACGATATTTGCAAGGGAAAGGGGACATGCCGTATTGGAGGACTGCTGTCACCCTGGCCCTATCCAGGTGCCCAATGAGGGTGGCATGGGCTATGACCTTAATGACAGACAGCATTTAGCTGAAGGGAAGGCTATAAGAGATGTAGCCAGTTTTATGACTGCCAATCCATGGTGCTGAACTGGGCATGGGGGTTAAACTTTTTACACCTTTTACCTTCCTTTTGTGGCATTGCACTTCAATAAAAATTACCACTGAGTAAGCCTTTGAATAACTACAACCGTACTGTTTCTTGGGGTGGGGGGAGGAATGGCTACCACTGGTACAGGAACCTAGAGCTAGGTAGTCTTCAATTTGGGGCAGCTGGGTAGAGGGTTGTGATCTCCTCTGTCTACCAAAGGCACACAAAACAAACAAACAGCACAGACACCTCGAGGCATTCCCCACCCAAAGTTGCGGCCTGTGACTGCTACAAGGCCATGTGGAAAAAATTGGATGGTTTTGAGTGACAGTGAGCATGAACATCACTTTTTATAGCACACCATTCCAGCATGTCTATATCAATGAAACCATTTATATGGATCTGAGTCAATTTCAATTCCGGCTATGCATTGAAGCTTCATGGGTATGTACTAAGAAATAACAGTCAGGGTTGGTGGGTAGGAAAGAAATACCAAGGGGCAATTCAAGCACTAACCTCACCTTGCTCTTTTATAAGAGCTAGCGCATGCACATGGTAACTGTTCTGCTCAAGATGCCACCAGGACAGAGAGGCACATTCTGGCAGTGGGAGGAGGTCACAAAGATGCTCTCCGTAATTTTGAAAGGGGCCACACAGAGCTGATAATGGCAAGCGCCCACCTTGAGAATGGATGTCTATTGCTGGACAGAGGAGGACTACTGCTCCAAATTCAAAAGAGTCAAGGCGGCCTTCGTAGATGGTTTGGGATGCCAGGGCATCCCAGGAGAGACAGGCAGGTCACCACACTTCCACATATTTCTTCAGCTATGGGAGGTGGTGGGATGGCCACACTGGGTGTATTGGTGGTACCAAGGTAATGTCATGCAGACTCCTTCCATTGGATGATGTAACTGTTCTAACCATGCATTTTTTGCTATACCATTATGTAGCATGCCACATAAAATCCCTGCAGTGTATGGAACTCTATCCATTAGGGATGGGCGTGAACTGATCCATGAATCATGATTTGTACACAAATTGGGCCAATTCATTGTTTGTTTAGGCCCTTGATGATTTGTTTGGTTCATTTTTGCAGTTCATTTTTCCTGACGGCCTGGTGCTGATTCAATCAATTCTTAGGCAATGCTGGGGGGGGGGGGGACTTCTGGAAACCCTAGAAACACCCATAGCAGTTGTCCATAACTTGATTGGCAGCTCTGGCAGCAAATCATACAGCTCCCATTCTGCTATATGGAACAGACACTGTGATTCAGCTGTCTTCACTTTGTAGCACGAAGAGAGGAGTTAGTTGTTGTGAGAGTTGAAGCTGAGCTTTCCTGGGGGCATCTGCTTTGAGGGGGTGGGGGGGCTGTAACTTGGACATTCAACATCCAATCTTTGCCAAAATTGGAGGGTTGGTGGAGGAGAGCCTGCTGAAGACTTCCAGTGAGTTTCACATTTCCCAAACAAATGACCCAATGAATCACAAACTGGTTTGGGCAATCATACAAACACCATGAACCAACACGAACCACCATTTTCCTGGTTTATGCCCGTCCATAAGTGCTTGCTGTGTGTACTAAGAGCACATTGTTTCTATACGAGTGAACATTGTGCTTCCCTTATACATGGATTCCTTTCTGTAGTATTTTTTAATTCTGGCTAAAATGCAAACCATTTCAGCAATAGTTTGAGACATGTGCTGGAAAATAAAAAGAAGTCTTTTCCATGGTGCATTACAACCTTTTACTGTAAGTCACATCCAAAGTAACAGAGAAACCTTGGATGAATGTATGGTTTTGCTGTGCATTGGGAAACAATGCAGACTGTAGCACACATCATTCATCACATTAAGAAAAATAATCCTTAAACAGGAAAGGGGCATTTATCTTGGAAACTAAATCACATTTTTAGAAGCAACATCATAAATCTGAAGTCTGTCTGCTGACTCCTCTTTATTTGGTCCTGATTAAGAGAAGAATAACAGTAGCACCATTTTATAAAGCAACACTGGGAACGACCCAAAGTTTAATACTCATTGATCTCCTCAGTCCTAACAACAAGTGCTTACCACGCCACATCAGCAGACAGAAATTTACAAATCAAAATCTGACCAGACCCACATTCATTCATACAAATCACAAATATTCTAGATCTGGAGAAAATCAAGTTTGATGTATGGGAGGCAATAAACCTTATAATTTTGTATCATTCTGGTCTGGGTAGTGGGAAATGGGAGCAACAGCAAGAGGAGGGAGTGACTCAACAGACATGCTTGACAAGGATATCACCCAACCAGGACTGGTAGCCAATCTTCCCACCAAACAATCTGACTGGTATTTCTGTGCATAGTGTTTCTACTTTCTGCCAAATATTGTACCCCTAATGGCCTTCTGGTTTTTTACAATCACTGCTGTTTTGGTTTGAGCTATGTTGTTTTCTGAAGTTGCATCAGGGCAAAGGCAGGTTGGGGTGATAGAAGAAAAGCCTTGGAGTCAGACTATATCCCTCTCACACACACTGGAAGCCAACCTTTCCCCATGTGAAAGACTTCACTTTTTTAGGTTAACAAATTTGCTGGGCTGCAGAGACTAAGGGCGTTTTCGCACTGACCTTAATCGGCAGCGACGTCCCTCTTCACCGCGCAGGATCTGCGTGGATTTCGCACCAATTGCTGCGGAGCACCCGGAAGAGCCGCCAAAAACCAGTTTCCATTTGCACCGCAAAAGCCGTGGGACTTTGCGGCTCTTCCGGGTGCTCCGCAGCAATTGGTGCGAAATCCGCGCAGATCCTGCGCGGTGAAGAGGGACGTCGCTGCCGATTAAGGTCAGTGCGAAAACGCCCTAAGAGATTAAATGCAAAGGCTCAGGCTTCACACCACTCCCTGCCCCCAGATAAGTAACCTATGTACCTGGTAGACTGCAAAGATAGATTAGAGTCCTCCTTCTCACAATTGTGAAGAGCACACACTCACATTTTGGAGAAGTAACAGAGTTCAGAAGAAATAATTAGATCATCTTCTTAAGCAAGAGAGAACCACTTACTCAGGATCACTTCTAGGGCCAAACTAGATATGATGCTGTCCTGTGCCTGACATGGGAGTCTCAGCCATTGAAAATGGCATTGAGGGGCGGGCAAGTGCTCCTTGTCCCACTGTGCTGATTAGGCCACATGGCCTTTTTAAATTGCCCATTTTAGATTTTAAAATGGCAGCATAGTCCCCACGTTGGACATGAGGAAGCCATCACATCTAGTTTGGTCCTTAAGTTTTTTTTTGTTGCATTTGAGAACACAGCAGTTGTGGGAAGAATGGATATTAATTCATCTGCCTATTCACATTTTAAGTAGTAGGATCAATTTTAAAACAAAACCAGCATTTGTGGGGGTTGTGATCTCCCTCCCACCCTTTACTGTCACTACCACCACCTTGGGTAAAATCTAACACCATCCCTCATGGATTACCCAAGGCTAACTCCACAGGGGTGCCACTCAGTAGCAAGCCAAGGGGCCAGGCAGACGGGTAAGGACTTGTGCAGACTCTCTCAAGTTAGACAAACTTTATTTCTACAAGATACAAACATAGGCCACTACAAAAAGACAGGATCAAGGTGCACTAAGTAAAATAAAGAGACAGTTGCTAATTAAAGTACTTACAATCCATGTTACATCTGATCTGTGGTAGTTGCAGGATACCCCTCTCCCTGGTGCATCTGCATTCCTCTTTAGCTTCATTCTCCTTCGTCATCCTTCATGATAGAAACACAGGCAAATGCAGTCAACCACAGATTCAAGAGGGGTTCCCAAGAGTTTTCAAACGAAGGAACAGCTTCCCTTTTCAGAACCCATCCTATACATGCTCTGGGGTCTTCAGCCAATCTGGACCTCAAGACTTGGGGCTAAAGACCACCAAACCTGGATCCTCCAATAAAGAGGTGCTAACATATCAAAGGATTAGCATGTTATTTCTCCCAATGGGAAAGGATGAGCACCTACTCCCCTTCATCCCTGTCACGGTGATGCCTGGGCTTCCTTCCATTGCCATAATTGTCAGAGCATCTCTTGCCTTCCTGCCCCTCATCTCAGCACAGTGGGTAAAGCAGAGTGTGGTACTTTATGGTGCTCTGCTACTTGCAACAAAACAGGCCCAGAGGAAAAAGTTGAAAAAAAAAATTAAGTGCACCACGATAAGGTAGAGGAGGGACTGGATTTAAGTCTCCCTTCCCATAGGTGGTAGGTAGGGATGTGCAAAAAAAAATTCGGATTTACACGGATTCGGAAGTATACAGGGGGGGGGGGGGAATTCGGAATCCCCATATACTCCTGAATACCGCATTCGGAATAGCCGCATATACAGTAGATGCGCGGCTATTCCCGAATATATGGCCCTATTATACCCTATGGGCCATTGAAATCAATGGCAAATAGGGTATATTTGAAGCCACCTGGAGGGGAGGGGTTTTGAGGGAGAGCCCCCAAATTTGCAGGGGACCTGCAGGGACTCTCCCCTACAAACCCCCCAAGTCCCAAAAAGATTGGGTCAGGGGGTCCAATTCCAGGGGCACCCAAATAGGGTGCCCCTATTCCATCATTATACCCTATGGGCCATTGAAATCAATGGCAACATAGGGCATAATTAGAGGCTACTGGGGGGCAGGGGGTTTGAGGGAGAGCCCCCAAATTTGCAGGGGACCTGCAGGGGACTCTCCCCTCCAACCCCCCCAAGTCCCAAAAAGATTGGGCCAGGGGGTCCCTGTCTTTGGGCTCCCCAAAAGGCCCATTTCCAACAATGATGGGGAAAGCCCAATTAGCCACTTCCTCACTGTAATTGTCGTGGGAAAAGTGGCTCTGGGGAGCAGGGGGTTTTGAGGAGAGCCCCCCAAACTGCTGTGTAACTTCAGGGCACTGTCCCACACAAAACCCACAAGGCCAAAAAAAATGGACCAGGGGGTCCAATTCCTGGGGCACCCAAAGCCAAACCTAACTTCACATCAGAGAATCTCTATAGGACCCAAATGCACTACATCCCTCTATCTACTCTATGAACCCTGCAGGCCTGGAACCAATATAAACCCAGTTGCCAATGTCACTGCCACACAAAACACAATCGGCTCAAGGTCTGCTCTGCAGACCTGGCTGGAGCAAACCCAGATGCCAGCTCTCCAGCTCTGCCCCAAACAACATGGGGAGAGCTGGCCAACCACAACAAGCCTGCTGGTTCTGGGTCTCTCACCCAGGTGCCAGCTTCCCTGCCACAGAACACACAATCTACAGATGCCAGCTCTCCAGCCCTGCCCCAAACAACACGGGGAGAGCTGGCCAACCACAACAAGCCTGCTGGTTTTGGGTCTCTCACCCAGGTGCCAGCTTCCCTGCCACAGAACACACAATCTACAGATGCCAGCTCTCCAGCCCTGCCCCAAACAACACGGGGAGAGCTGGCCAACCACAACAAGCCTGCTGGTTCTAGGTCTCTCACCCAGGTGCCAGCTAAGCTTCCCTGCCACAGAACACACAATCTACTCTATAAAAACAAGAAAGTGACCCAGCCCACACACACCCTCGCCAACCCCCACACCAACCAGAGGTAATTTAAAAAAACCAAAACAAAACCAGCAGAATCACAAAAGGCCAAGTGTTTAAAAAAGTGGCCTTTTCACCAACAAGAAAGCTCAGGCCAAATAAGTCAACAACACCCCCACCCCCACCCCCAAACCTGGAAAAGGGACAACAGGAGAAAAGGCCAAGCAACTCAAGTGTTTAAAAATGGCCTTTTCACCAATAAGAAAGCTCAGGCCAAATCAGTCAACAACACCCCCCCCCCAAAAAAAAACAGAACCAGGAAAAGGGGGACAAAAGTGGCCTTTTAAACAATGGAAATTAGTAACAGCAGCAGCACAACACAGCACAACACAGCAGCAACAAATCAAACACTGAATACTTTTAAAACAGTAAAAAAATTAACTTTTAACAATACAGGAACTTTGCCAACCCCTCCCCCCCAAAAAAACCCCTTCACCCTAACCCCAAGAAATCCAAGCCACCCAAATCAGAAAAAGTAAAAGGACACTGCACTTTTAAAAGTCCTCTCACTAAATTAAGATATGGGCAAATTGGCAAAACCTTTCCACCCCAGGCCCCCTCCCCAAGCAGAAACCCCCAACCCCCTAACCCCAAATAAGCTACCCCACCACCACCCAAATCTGGATAAGTAAAGGGACTCTGAGTCTTAAAAAGTCCTTTTACCAACAATAAATAAAAACAAGAACCCCAAGACTGTCTTCCCTTGTCTTCTCTAGTCCAGGGAAGTCTTGTAAGGCTGAGTGAGAGAGCAGCAGGCAGCAGCTGAAGCCAAGGGCCAGCCAGCAGCAGTACAATCTCTCACACCAACCAACACAGCAGCAATGGAGGAGTCCAGCCAGGAAGACTCCTTAAAAAGCCCAGCAAAGCATGCATTTGCAATGCATTTTGCAAATGCATGCTTTGGATTGGCTGCTGGGGCTCCTCTTCCCCCTCTCCCCCCTCCCTGATCCCAGGAAGGCTATGGGAGAGGCGGGAAAAGGCAACTAAAGGCGGGAAAGTAGGCAAGCAGCTCCTTTGAGGCTGCAGAAGCTACTTTCCCACCTTTTGAATTGACAGCCGTATACTTCCGAATAGCTATTCGGGAGTATATGGCGAGCCGTATTCGGCTGCCGTGTAATGGGCGCCTATGGGGATTGGCTGCAGCCTATTCCGTATACAGCCGAATCAGTGCTGATTCGGCTGTAAATACGGTTCGGCCGAACCGAATGCACATCCCTAGTGGTAGGTTGCAATACTGCAGTTCAAACTCTGCTCACAACCTGAGTTCCATCCCAGCAGATGCCAGGTTCTGGTAGCCAGCTCAAGGTTGACTCAGCCCTCCATCATGCCGAGGCTGGTAAAATGAGTATTCAGCTTGCTGGGGGTAAAGTGTAGATGACTGGGGAAGGCAATGGCAAACATTGTGATGTGACATCATCCCACAGCTCAGCAATGACTCGATGCTTGCATATGGGACTACCTTTACCTTTTACCCATATGCTCCCGTATAAGAAGTAGGAACACTGGGAAAGACAGTGCAACAGCAGAGATGCTTGGAAAGGAGGACGGTGGTATACAGAAGCTGAAAAGAGTACTGAAGGGGAAAGTTTCAGCTGACAAGATGGAGCCACATAGATATTCAGATAAATTTCATATTTCAGGTGTTGTCACCTAAGAAACTTCAACCAAAATTCTTTAACTTGGGGAACAGAAATATTTATTAGCCATCTCTAGGAAGCCTGGCAAATAGTAGAATTCCTCATTATCCACAGCATATGTATGTATTCCTTGTGTCCTCTTTGTCTCCCAGCCTAGCCACCAAATTGGTTTAGAGTCCTGTTCAAAAGGTTTTTATGTGTTTTGTGTCCTGTATCTTGGCAATGCCTCGTTTGGATATTCTGCTCCTTGCTTCTTTTTCATTTCCACACCTTCTAAACTCTTTTTCTCCTCTGGTCTTATTTGATCTAGGATTGCCTTTGGCTTCAGTCTTTGCCTGGGTTTTGTTTTTTTGTTTGCTCGACATCACAGACTGTTTCTTCTTAAACTAACCCATTGGCCTGCTTGACTACATGTGTTGCAGCACATTAGTAACTGACAAGTGGAGACCTACAATAAAATGTAGTAGTGCATTCTCAGCCTCAAAGAGAAGCTCCCCAGTCAGCCTGGAGCAGAAACATTACCGCTGTATATTATGGGGGGGGGGGGGGGAGGAGCTCAGAAGAAGTGAAATGCAAGGGATACTTTTTCCCATTCTTCTGCTTCAGAAACCTCCTCTGCCCCTCTGCTACATAAAAAGCTACAATTGGGCAGCGGGGCTAGTTGCCTCAGATCTTCCTTTAACAGTATGGGCATATGGTTGGTGGCTACATTTTCCACCCTGATATGTGGTGTTCTAGAAAAGCTGTTGATAGCCCAGGCAAGCCTGATCTTGTCAGATCTTGGAAGCTAAGTAGGGCTGACTCTGGCAAGTACTTGGATGGGGGATGTCCTTGGAATACCAGAGCCAGGAGGCAGGGGCAGGTTTATTCAGCCACTTCTCTGAGTATCCTCCATGTAGGATCAATCAGCAGGAGTCAATCAGCAGGAGTCAATCAGCAGAGGTCACAATTCCAGCTGCACATAAAATACAAAAATACCTCCCCCCTCCAAAAAAAGAGAAAAGAAAAGCTGTGGATTGTGTTGTGTTGCCAGCAGACCTAGAGAAAATTGCCCTGTTTGTCTAGAGAGTTACCGTATAGAAATAGATAGCTGAAGCTTTTTGTGGCATGGAGGTAAATAACATCACCTAGTAAACTATATGCCATTAAGCCTCTATTTAAAATGATAGGATATTTTTGTTCAGGTCCGCTGGCACCCCTGTGGCTGCCCCAAATCTCAGCCCCTTAGCAAGACAGCACGGCATGGTAGAGAATGGGAGATATTTCTTGGAAGGTGGAATAGAAAAAAGAAGTCATCTTTCCCCTTCATGAAACCTTCATTCCCCCACTTGTAGTCTTGAAAAGTGAGGGGCAAGTGTCTGCCGCAGATGGAGTGTAAAAGTGTTTTTCAAGGAGCCATTTCATTTCTGGCAAAACCTCTCAGAAGTTCAGCCTGAGGCAGAGAGATTCCTATTCAAGACTATGGAGGTTTACCTGCCTCTCATGGTAGATCAGACAAGCCTGACAATCAGATCTTTCAAAGTTTTTCAGATCCTCATTCTCTTTGCAGTCCTAGGCATGAATGGGGATTGGGGACCATAAAGTCTTCCCCACTTCTTCCCCTCAGGTTCTTTGCAAGCAGCCTTCAACCTAATGGCTATCAGTAAAAATGAGAGCTTGCGCTGGCACATGTCAATTTCCATTCTTCTGATTTTTCTTTTGGAGCAGGAAGGGCAATTTTGCAGGTCAAACACAGGCTTTCAGAAAACTCTGTCTCCTTTATAGATTGCCCCATTGTGTTGCTAGTTTTAGCCACATAAGAGCTAGTTCACTTATATTAGTTTGAGCAACCTCCCTGGCAACAAGCTGGCAACCAGTGGGATACCTGGGGAGTGCAGGCACATGGGAGGGAGTGATGTTGGCAATACCATGATGTCACCTGGGGGGACAGATTTTGCCTCTATGGTAAAACTATAGGGTTTTTTGTGATTCCTAGAGAGGACTGCCCTCTATCCTCTTTATGAAAGCATCAAGAAGCTAAGTAAGAAAATGTCGGATAGATGCTGGAAATGTAAAAAACATGAAGGTTCTTTCTTCCATATGTGGTGGACATGTGAAAGAGCGAAAGAATTCTGGAAGATGATACAACAAGAAATCACCAAAATTTTGGGCTATGATTTTAAGAAAATTGCAGAGACGTTTTTACTTGGATTACAATTAGAAAAATACCCAAAAGAAGACAGGACTTTAATTTGGTACCTGTTATCAGCTGCTAGGACTTTGTACGCGCAGCTTTGGAAGCAAGAAAAAATACCAGAGAAATGGGAATGGACCATGAAAGTTTTATCGTGGTGTGAAATGGACAAATTAACCAGAACACTAAGAGACTATGATTTAGAGATATTCAAAAGGGAGTGGAGAAAATTTAAAGGATATATGGAGAAAACTTGGAAAGTAAAGAAATATTGGACATTTTTTTAGTTGTAAGAATATATATACGGAACTTTGAGCAATCAGAAGTGCCTTTAGTATGGATTTGAACTTATAACCTCGGGGAAGTCAACATTGGAGGGAGGGGGGATGGAAATGTCATATGGGTTAATGTGAAAAAAATGAAAGCATCAAGAAGCTTGCAGTGGGTGACTATGATGATGGGCGAAGATCTGCCTTTTCTATCAGTTGCCAATCCCCGTGTGCCTGTTTGGAAGGTGCTGAGAGCAGCTAATAGCCAATCAGGACCCACCGCAGGCTGAATGAGCTATTTAGGAGGGAACAGTAAGAAAACAAATCTGCTACACTGTCATATACATTATTTGTCTTGTCAGCCTTCAGAGAATCACAATGGGGTGATGCTGTTTTTGCATGTAAGTAGGCTAAAATAAATGGTTTGAGAAAAGGTTTAAGCCTTCAGAAAGTGCCATTTGAGGGGTCCTGTTTCAGGAGAGTGTGCTGTCTCAAAGTTTAATTTCTGGGGAAAGCTCGCTAAAGAAGCAGCATTTCAAGAAGATCACACTTACACTGCGAGATTCCCAATTTACCTCAACAATAAAAGTTTGGCCATTGTTCATTGTTTGGAGGTTCTAGCAGGTGAGCGCAGCTATCGTATACCCTTGACCGAAGAACGGTACACTCCTTCTATCTGGGATGATCGTCCTCTTCCACCGAGCGCGCAGCTTCAGAAGGGATGCACATGGAGCGGTAAGGGAGGTAGGGGACACCCTCCTAGCCAGCCAGATCAGCCGAATCAACCCTGGTGATCAATGGGGTGACAGATGTCGCAGCCAGATCGCCCTCACATCCATTGTTCATTTTACCTTATCACTGTGTGAGTATAGCAAATGCTGTATGTTACACTTGTAGAATGTTTCAAGCCTCTTTACCAAACGTTAATCCATCCAATAAATTCAATCTTAAAAATTTCCTGTTACCTCAAACCTCATCTGAAAATTGCACTTAGAAGCTGCTGGGGTTCAGACTGTTAGATGGAGGTTAGAGTAGAGACCACATAGTCAAGCTTCCCATCATGCTAGCTTTCCAAAAACATTGTTTAAGACCCCAGCCTGCACAGCAACTTTGGGTCAGTCTCTCTCTTAGGGTTGCCAACTCCAGGTTTGGAAATTCCTGGAGATTTTGAAGGCAGAGCCTGGGGAGGATGAGGTAAGGGAGAGAGCTCAGCAAGGTATAATGCCATTGAGTCCACTCTTCAAAGCAGCCATTTTCTCCAGAGAACGTACCTCTGCCATTTGGAGATCAGTTATAATTCCAGGAGATATCCAGGCCCTATCTGAAGGCTGACAACCCTACTCTGTCTGTCAGCCCAACATACCTCACAGGGCTGTTGGGAGCATAAAATGGAAGAGGGGAGAGCTTTTGGAGGAAGAGTGGGATAAAAATGCATTAATGAAATAACTGAAGGCCTGTTGCTGAATGGACCGAACAAGGTGGGGAGCAATGCAAAGTCTCAGTTAGGGTGGAGATGATGTTTCCAGAACCCTGGTTGCAACTAAAGTCATATTGGAATGTACAATGTCAAATACGCAAAAGAAGTCAGCTCCTATAGAGGGCAGCAAAGCTGGTTAGATAACCTTCTTTCTACTCTGTCCTTCCCTGTAGTGGTAGCAGCAGCAGCAGTAATAAACTAAGCAAGTCTTGCAGGTTGCTGGTGTCATCAGAAAGTGTATTTCACATGCTGGGGCCAAGTATGAGCAGACCATGTAGTAGCCTTTGAGAGCTGGCTGGTGGATAGCATTCAGTTGAATGTATCCACTGGTCTGCCAAATGGAGTTTCTGTGTTTTCATTAAAAATTCACTAGAGTTAAATGCATAGCACCACACTGCACTGCATTGCACTGCACTAATTAATTAATTATCATATGGCAATATGTGTAATAATAGCCAGGAGATCCTAAGATTGTCTGGCAGCCGGAAGTTCTAGCTTTTTTTTTTTAGTGTTGTGCAACACTAGGTGGTGAGCTAGATTTGGGTTTTTTTTAGGAAAGAGGCTTTTCTGAGGTGGCTTGCCGTTGCCTACCTCTGTGCCACGCACCCAGTATACCTTGGAGATTGACCATCCAAACACTAGCCAAGGCTAACCCTACTTAGCTTCCAAGATCTGAGATCAGGCTAACCTGGGCTGTCCAGGACAGGGAACTACAGTGCACTGAAATACATTGATGACTGATGCTTTAATTGTATATAGGCACATTTTTTTAAAAAAAATGTGGGATATGAAATAATGATTGAGGAACAATGATCATATCAGTGAAAGGCTAAACAATAGGAAATGTCCATGGCACAGCAACACACATAGATAAGAAACACAAAGAAACTGACCCCTGGAGAGGGGTAACTAGAATGTCAGCAAAATAAGGGGCAGCCATTATGGGGCAGGAGATTTCCCTCAAAGGAGCTGGCTGCTGCAATGTGCCTTCTGCTGTACTTCAAAGGCGCATAGAGCACATTTTTTAATTTAGTGAAAGGCTCTTTTGGAAGAGATGCCCTGAATCATGATTGGGTTATTATTCTTTTTTTAAAAATAATAATAATAAATAAATAAGTCTGAGGTGCCATGGTTGGCACTTAGCTTAATCAAAGAGTGTCATCCTAGTAATAATTTATTACTCTCATCCATCACAGGTTGATCACCTTCTCCGTGGAGTAATTTCTAATGGGTCTCTCATGAAAGCGGCTCTAGCTCAGGTCTGACATGTTCTCTGTGGGTTCTCAGAGAGCCAAAGGTTATGAGAGACTAGGATAGGGCCTGGGGAAGAGGAAGGATCTTGAAAAGAAAAATAACAACCAAATTGTGTTTAAATTTTAAGGGATGTTTAATGAAATGCTGAAAATGTTAAGGCAGTGGGTAGAAAGAACTTGGAGACTGGGAAATGAAGATGCAAGATGCTTGTGATGTTTACACAAACCATGCTTGCCCTCTGACATCAGCAGCTACCATGAGATAAACATGACAGCACTGATCTAACGATAATCATGGTACAAGAAAGGTGTAAGACATTAATAGTAGCAAGGCAGAATGAATGGGAATGAGCATCTCCACTAACAATGCATTAATTAATGTGCATCCAGACTCCATCCAAGCTTCTCATGCTTTGGGAATCCTTTCTCTCTAATCTGATTATCTTAAAACCAGGCCTGATTTTGGGCAGGAGCTCACAGGAGCAGAACGCCGGAACCTCTACATTTTATTGTGCTCTTTCTTACTTACTCCCGCCCCCCCCCCCAAAAAAAAACTTGCTTCTGAGCTCCATTGTTCAAACCCCCTGTGAGAATTTTACAGAACTCTACGATTTGACAAACTTTCTAATATTTCCTCACACAGGAAAATAACCAAAACATATCAAGCAGACAGATGGAAATCTTCATCATGCCACTGTGGCCACATAGGAGAAAGTAATTTTAAAAGTATGATGGGAGTAAGGTTTTATTATTACAATTACAATTCAAGAAGCATTTTAAGATAGATGCTGAGCTGATATAATTTAGTACACTTCCGGTGTTGTCAGGGGAGTGCGGCATATGCAAATGAGTTATGCAAATGAGTTGTGCTAATGAGCTGTGCTAATGAGCTCCAGCACCTCTTTTTTTTTACAAAATGACCCCTGCTTAAAACAGTTTCTACTCCAGCCTCACATGATGATCTATATGTTTTTAAAACTTATTTCATTACATTTGCAGGACATGATTTGCTAACTCCCCTTTCTGATGAATTTTGGATTCTGCGTATGCTCACCTTCATCTGGAGAAGTTTGCATCATTTTCCTTTGTCTTAGGGCTGCCACTGTTACTGCTTGCAGATGGACAGATCTGTTGGGGATGTGTGTGTGTGTGTGAATAGGCATATTACATGGCTTACAGAGTCACAAACCTCCAGTTGGAGCCTGGAATCCTCCCAGAATTACAACTGATGCAGAGATCAATTCCCCTGGAGGAAATGGTAATATTAGAGGGTGGACTGTATGCATCACATCTCCAGTGAGCTCCCTCCCCTCTGCCCTCCCCAAGTACTTCTCCAGGAGTTTCCCAAGCCAGAATTGGCAACCACAGAGGCTTGAGAACAGTTGTCCTGGAAAAGCCTGTGTTGATGCAGCCTTCGTGATAGCTTTACTGATCCTGCAACATACAATTTTCTAGTAACTTTCTCTTTTGCATCACTTTCTGTCTTTTGCCCCCGTTTTTGCTTTTGGGGGGAATATGTGTAGGGTGACTTGCTAGTCTTCTTTGAAGTTCAGCTTGTTCCCTCAGGATTTCTAGAAAGTCAATCTTGAAGTAGGGAGTCCCTATTGAGATTGCACATGTATGAACATTAAGCACCATTCTGTACACAACCTGACAATCCACATACTGCAGAGCCTGAAGTCTATTTTGAGCTGTTGCTTCCCTGCTGTGAGACAACTGTGTTCTCCTAGAATATCTTTCACTAAAAGAACAAACATCCTCCTAGCTTTTAAAGTAGTGAAGACAATGTAAATAAGTACAGGACTGGTGTAAAGGAATAAATGTGCAGAGAGGGGAGTAGAGCATTTAAGATTGAGCAGTGATCCTTGAGGTGTTACAGATATGTCCCACTTTTGCCTGTTGAATATGGGAGATTTGCTAGTGTCACATAAGTCCCATACCCAACCCTGCCTTTTGCCAAGACAGTTGACACTCCTCAATTTTGACGCAGGCTCAAGATTTCCAAGCAAGCTTCATGTCTCACCTTCCAGTGTAGCTCTGTCAATATAACCTTCAATCACAATCCACCACAGCCTTCCTCTTTATCCCAGACTCCGGCTGCTGGGCTACTAATGCTCAAATCCTGATTCACAGAGTGGTATCAAGGAGCACTGTGGTGCAGAGTGGTAAAACTGCAGTACTGCAGTCCAAGCTCTCTGCTCTCAACCTGAGTTCGATCTCGGCAGAAGCTGGGTTCAGGTAGCTGGCTCAAGGTTGACTCAGCCTTCCATCCTTCCGAGGTTGGTAAAACGAATACCCAGCTTGCTGGGGGGAAAGTGTAGATGACTGGGAAAGGCTATTGCAAACCACCCCATAAAAAGTCTCCATGAAAACGCTGTGGTGCAACGTCACCCCAGACTTGAAAATGACTGGTGCTTGCACAGGGGACTACGTATACCTTTTATTTTATTTTATTTTTACCAAAGAGCTCTGCGGTAGCTTCTTGTCAGAGCAGGCATGCAATCGAGGGATGGTTTTTGAAAGGAAGGAAGGAAGGAAGGAAGGAAGGAAGGAAGGAAGGAAGGAAGGAAGGAAGGAAGGAAGGAAGGAAGGAAGGAAGGAAGGAAGGAAGGAAGGAAGGAAGTGCAGAATTATTGATCTCTTTCCCATTTATTTTCAATATAAATTTAGTTGGGCCTATAGGACATCTCATTCTCCCCTATATAAAAGAAAATATAAGATCAAAATAAAGGGGTTTTTTTTGTTTTGCTTTGTTTTTAAATCAGAATGGAGGATGGACGTTAAGGAAAATAACTTCCCACCTTTCTTCCCCTCCTGTTACTCTGGGTTTAGATTCCTTCCCCTGGAGACCTCAGAAGAAGGCTAAACCCCTGGTAGTTTAAGTCAAAACTTGAGTCATGGCAATCCTATCTCAGTGATGGCAGGCAATCAATCAGACATCATAATTTGTTAGTGGTGAGACTAAATTCAGAAATGGAGAGGGGCTTATGGTTAGGGTTGCCAGATCTGACTCAAGAAATATCTGGGGATGTTGGGGGTGAAGCCTGGAGCAAGGTAGTGACAAGCACAACTGAACTCCAAAGGGAGTTCTTGCCATCCCATTTAAATAGACAGTGATCCTTTTAAATGCCTCCCCTTCATGAGGCAATGGCAAACCATCCCGTAAAAAAGTCTGCTGTGAAAACATGAAAGCAACGTCACCCCAGAGTCGGAAACGACTGATGCTTGCACAGGGGACCTTTCCTTTCCTCATGGGAAATAATGAAGGATAGGGACACCAACTTTGGGGGCTGATAGAATTGAACCCCCTAGACCAATCTTTTTGAAACTTGGGATGTCTTTTGAGGAGAGACACCAGATGCTATGCTGAAAATTTGGTGCCTCTACCTAAGCCCCTCCAGACCCCCAGATACCCGTGGATTGATTCTCTATTATACCCTATGGAAACTGATCTCCATAGGGAATAACAAAGTGCCCAGCAGACATCCCCCTCCTTGCTTTCTGATAACCCTGAAGCAGGGGGAGGTCCTTCAAACCAGGGGGTCCCCTGCATCCAAGGCCTTCCCTTAGTTTAGCTCCGGTTCAGAATCCTGGATTGTGGACAATCAACAAACCGCAGTTTGTTGAACAGCCCAGTCTGGACCTCTCAACAAGCCTGCCATTAGAATGAAGACTTCCTAAATCAAAAATCAGCACAGCAGGGTGATGGGAAGAGGGAAGGAGAATATGATTTCTGGCTCACTTTCCCTGAGAATAAACTATGGCTTGTTCATGATATCTGAATGCAGCCAGTGTCTCACTCTTCTCACTGATTTTAGCAAAAGCTTTCAGCTTCCACAGGGCCATTTATTTCTCTGAATCTGACCCATAACCCCACGGCATCCATGCAAGCCCCTCTGCCTCCCCTGTCCCCTCTGCAGAAGCTTCAGCTCCCTTCCCTCTCTGGGTCTAGCCCTAGTCCTGTTCTAAGGCAAAACAAAACCTGAATGTCCAAAGCCAGGAGCTGGGTTTGTGATATACAGTCAAGGTCACTTCAACAAGACCCCCAAAAACTTATTTCATTTGGAAGCTGTCAAGACCTTGCCAACACGCCACTGTGCCGTTCCCAGCAAAATGCAGGACCCTCATTAAGCTTCCTCTGCCAAGCTCTTCCCCAGACCCCAAAGGCACTGCTCAGAATATAGAGCGCTTTGCAAAAAGGCAACTAATTTTGCAAAATCTGCACACGCACACCCCCACACAAAAAAGAGAGAAATTTATGTTCCCGCCAAAAGAGAAATGCTGCCGAGCGGGGCCATAAAATCCAGGGATCCCAGGCCCTTCTATTACCACTGGGTGTCACCTGCAGTGACTGATGACAAAAAATGAGATTGCAAACCAAATCGCTTTAGCTATGCAAAAACAAACTCTGCTGAGAATGGCAGAGATCTTCAAAGCCGCAAAGCACTCTGAGGCAATAAACATCCTCAGAGCTCTGTTAGAGCTGCTCCACATCTCTGGTGAGCAGAGATAGATTTTTACAAGCAAGGACTTGTGGGAGGCATCTAATTTTTCCCCACCACTATTTACTCTTTCCTTTTCCTGAAAGCCCCCATAACCTTTCCCCTTTTCGGGCATCCTTCTCTCATTCTAGGGTTGCCACTGCCAGCCTCCAAGTGGGGCCTGGAGACTTCCTGGGGTGCAGCCAGACGTACCATTAGTGGCCATACAGCTCCATCTCACTGACGGATTAAATGTGTTCGTTGAGACATCCACATCTGGCAATCGAGCGTATTCCAGTGTCATCCCGGCTTGCCACGCATCTATGGCACATTAATTTGACAGCACATAAAGTCAGTCCTTTTTCAAAAAAGCCCCAGCAGACATGCACATTGCCAGATCATCTGGAAATCTGAGGTGATGCTTCTGCTTCTCCAATCAACACAGGATCGGAGGGGGGGGGAAACGTTATCCAACTATTTAGAACAGGAAAAAGTCTCTTTTTTTCAATGTGGAGGATTTCTGGAAACTCCCCCCCCCCTGAAGTAATGTTTGATTTCCCACCTCCAAACAGTTGGGCGCATGTTCAATGGACCCCCCCCTCCCAGAAATTACCACCTGATCACGCATGCTCCAAGAAAAGAGAGTGATAGTATTGGATGTCTGAATGCTCAACAACAGAACGAGTCGCATTCTTGGATGCTCGTCTGAACGGCCCTGCATCGAATCAATATTCAGCTGTTCAAATATGAGCGCTACACACACACTTTTAATGTGAGGTGTGGCCGCACCCCTGGAATCACAACTGATCTCCCAACTACAGAGATCAGTTCCCCTTTAGGGTTGGCAGTTCCAGGTTGGGAGATTTGGGGGTGGAACCTTGAGAAGGTGAGGTTTGGGGAGGGAAGCAACCTCAGCAAAGTATCGTATCACAAGGTCCACCCTCCAAAGCAGCCATTTTCTCTAGAGAAATTGATCTCTGTCATCTAGAGAGCAGTTGTAATTCTGGGCGATCTCTAGCCCCCACCTGGAAGTTGGCAACCTTAGTTCCTATGGAAGAAATGGCTGCTTTGGAGGGTGGACTCTGTGGCATTATGCATCTTTGAAGTTCCTCCACTCCTTAAACCCACGCTCACCAGGATCCTTTCTTTCTTTCCCTCCTTCCTGATTTTCCCCCCTTGCATTCTCCCGCAGATCCGCACACGTTTTTTCTCTCCCAGCCTTCCCCCGTCTCCTCTTCCTTTGCACTTTCCTGCTTTCTGTCACGCCCCCCCCCCTTCTGGCTTTTTCGTGGGCAAGTTGTTTCCCTGCCAGCCTTCCCCATCTTCTTTTCCTTCTCTCCTTCCTATGCCCCCCCCACACACTTCTGCATTCTCCCGCATGGTTTCCCTCCCAGGCTTGGTGGACGCATGGCCCCTGTGATCGTCACCTGCTAGCGGAGGAGGGGAGAGGGAGAGAGAGCGAAGAAAGGTTTGCAAAAAGTTCATTCTGCCGTTTCCTAACAAGCCACCATGCTGCTTTTCCAGGATGGGTTTTTTTTTAAAAAGTCTTTCCTAGATTCCCTTTTCAAAGTTGCACTTGCTTTCTTTTCTTTTCTTTTTAAAAAGAAACTCTTTAAAAATGACCTGCTTATCCTCAGAAAGAAAGTGATAGAGGAGTTAGCCAATTTGTGAAGGCCAGAACTCCCTTTGGAGTTCAATTATGCTTGTCACAGCCTTGATCTTGACTCCACCCCTAATGTCTCCTGGCTCCACCCCCAAAGTCCCCAGATATTTCTTGAATTGGACTTGGCAACCCTAGAGGGAAGTAACCAATGGAGTCCCACAAGGATCAGTATTGGGGCCAATACTATTTAATTTATTCGTCAGCGATCTGGAACTAGGTATGAGTAGTGTAGTGACAAACTTTGCAGATGAAACAAAATTATTCAGGAACTCTACAATCTGGGTGACATTGTGGCAAATGGAGTTCAATGCTGGTAAGTGTAAAGTGATGCACATGAAGGCGGGGGGGGGGGGGTGGTGGAGAGAGAAATCCCCACTTCAAGTATAGGCTAATGGGGCCTGAACCTGCTAAGAGGGAGGGAGGAAAGAACTTGGGGTCGTAGTGGATAGCTCAATGAAAGTATCAACCCAGTGTGCTGTGATGGCAAACACTGTTTGGGATTATCAGGAAAGGGGTTGAGAATAAAGCAGTCAATATTGTAATGACCCTGTATAGATCTATTGTGCTGCTTCATTTGGAACACTGTGTACAGTTTTGTTCACTGTGTCTCAAAAAGGATATTGTAGAGCTGGAAAAAGTGCAGAGGAGGGCAACAAAGTTGATTGGGGGCTGGAACACCTTCCCTCTGAAGAAAGGCTGAAGAATCTGGGAGAGCTGACAAAGAAATTTTTCTCCCTCTCCCAAAATACTAGAACTCAAGGACATTCAATGAAACTGATAGGCCATAGGTTCAGGAAAGGCAAAAGGAAATATTACTTTACACAGAGAGTGATTAAAATGTGGAATTCGCTGTCAGAAGACTTACTGATGGCCACAAAAATAAACAGCTTTAAAAGGGGGATTAGATAGATTCATGGAGGATAGGTTTATCAATGGCCAATGGTGACTGAGGGGAACCTCCACATTCAGACACAACCTTTAAATCCCAGAGCCAGGATGCAACATTAAGAAAGGTCTTGGCTTCTATGATGTGTTGTTGGCCATCTAGGGCAGTGGCCCCCAACCTTTTTGGCACCAGGGAGCGGCACCAGGGCCGGCCCGCCCACTGCGGCTCCAGGGCTGGCAGGGTGGGACACCAAATTTGGCCTCCCTGTCTGCCCCCCCCCCGTGGCACCTCCTCCCCCTTCCATTTTCACAATTTTAAGGCTCAGGAAAGGGTGGTGAAGTGCCTCTTGGGATCTTTAAAGACTGACCCCCCTGCTGATCTGCTGATTGGGGGGGGGGTGGGCCTTTAAAGAGCCCAGGAGATGCTTCACCGCCCCTTCCCAGGCCTTAAAACTGTAAAAATGGAGGGGGGAGTAGATGCCACCGGGGGGGGGGCAGGCGGTAAGGCTGCGCAGCACTATATGGGGAGGAGGCCTGGTTGCTAACAGACCACAGACCGATACTGGTCTGCAGACCGGGGTTTGGGGACCCCTGATCTAGGGGAACTGGCTAGGCACTGTGTGAGGCAGGCTGCTGGATTAGATGGACCATTGGTCTGATGCAAGAAAATACCACATTCAGTAAATGGAATGATTGAATCCAGGCTCTTATATTGATGCACGACACATTTTGCCATGCTGTTCCTCATATTTATATCCCACTGTACCTCGAGGCAGCTTCCTCGAGGCATCTCAAGGATGCACCCCCAGCCCCCTTTTTATCATCACAACTGGGGGCCACTTTTCCATTCCCATTTAGTAATGATCCTGCAAAATGTATAGCTGTCCTCCAGCATCATGTCATCCAGTTTCATAGGCTCTCAGAACTTTGTCCCCCTAGTCCCTTTCTCAATCCGCAGCTATGTATACACTTCCAAAAAGTTTACTGCTGAAAACTGCAATAAGACACTACAGCATTTGCCTTTCTCACTGTTAGCCGCTATGTTGTTAATTTGGGAAAAGGTGGAATATAAACCAAGAAAGAATGCAAAAGACTAAAACTGAGCTCTTCTTTTTAAGGCTCTATCTTCCTCCCTTCACTTGGGTGGAGGTGGGCCAGAGAGACTGCCGGTAACTTGCATGGGGCTTTTTGAATCCAGCCTTTCAGCAGTGTGCTGGGATTCTTGCTGATTTGTTTAGTTTGCCCTTTAACATAATAACTGACAAATCAATACCCAGCAGAAAGAAGCAGCAGTGCAGGTGGGCAGGGGGCCCCTTAAGACACTGCTGAGGAGGGAGGAGGGGCCTTGTCATTTGCCTGGGAAGCAAGAGGATGGGCAATTGGAGGAGTGGAGACGTTATCCCAGAATGTGATTCTGCGGCACACTCTATCAGCTCCACATCTGTTCCTTGATTGAATGTGTAACACCACTCGCTGCCTGGCACCCGTTGTCTCCAACACCTTGATTGCATCGGCGGAGAGAACATCAGACAACACAGATGAGCAGGGTCCTATCGATCACCACATCTCCTTCCAGACAGCTGCTGAGAAATTGCCATTTATTTCCCAACCAGAGGCTAGGGAAGCAGGAGTAGGGGAGATGCAAGCAGTGGGGATTCTCAGTGGGAGTGCATGTGATAGGCAGGCAGGCCTTCTGCTCTGACTGGATGCTCAAGCAGTGATCCAAATAAGTTAGTCAGAAAAGGCAACAGGCACCTGCATCTGTCACCCCCTTTGCACATGAGCGGGGGGGGGAGGGGGGATCGCTCTGTATTCTGCTCAGAAATGCCAAGATTATTTCCAGATGCTCAGTTTACCTCATGGCAAAGAAGTGGCAAATCACTCCCTGACGCTCTAGTGACATGACTGATTTATTCTAGGAAGCTGCTTAAAGATGTTTTATGTGAGGGTAAAACTAGGGCAAACGATGCAAGCCACTTTGGGTTTACAGTACAAGGGCACAAAGGAGTAGCCTGGTAAACAAACACGAGGAGGCCTATCTGTTACATGCTTCCCATGTATTCTTCTGCACATGGTAAGGAACATTATAGCTTTCCAGGTCTTGTTTGTATGGATGCCAAACTCCAGTTTGAGAAATTCCTGAAGAGATGGTGGTGAAGCCTGAAGAGGGTGGGGTTTGGGGAGAGAAAGGACCTCGGTGAGATACAATGCCACAGAACTCACCCTCCAAACCAATCAGTTTCTCCAGGGGAAGTGATCTCTGTTGTCTGGAGATCAGTTGCAATTACAGGAGATCTCCAGGCCCCACAGGGAGGTTGGCAACCCGACTTGTGTTTCATATGCTCTCTGCCTTGTGTGCCTTCCAGAAAATGAGCAGGTTCATCAGGACAAAAGTATATTCAGGGATGCCGAGTGAAGCTGTGTCACCTAAGGAATGCAGCCCTCAAATCTGTTGTACATCGTGCTGGAACAAAATTCTCATATCATGCAGTGCTGCTGCCTGCAGCAGAAAGAAACCTCTTGGGCTAGCCCTGGAAATGAGGCAAGAATTGCATGCCCTGAAAATTGGGAGTTAGTAAACTGGTAAGAGCATGAAAAATGAAAAAGTGATCTCGTGAGATTGCAGCTATGTGTACGGTGAAAGGTGTTGTTTTGTAAATTTGCAGTAATTCCAAACTGTTCTCACGAGATCTGATGACATTTGCAGGAGGCACTTTGCAATAAAGGGCTAATATAAATACAGACATCTTGCTTGAGTTTTCCACTCCCATGACTGCAAATCACACCTGCCATTGTGGAAAACTGACCAGACAAAAATGCTGAATGCACATGTATGCTGCAGAATAATAACCTAGAAACCAGACCAAATGATTTATGCACATCCACTTCAGAAAAGGTTATATTTTTTACTGGATCTACACCTTCCAAAGTCTAATAATTTCTAGAGTTTAGCAGGATATCTACTTTCAGTCCTTTAAAACTATGGCATAGGTTTCCCATGCAAACCTGGGTAAAGGTAGTACAGCTCAGTAGCAGACCACATGTTTTGCATACAGAAGGCCACATGCTCAATCTATGGGATCTCCAATTAAAACAAAGGTCTCAGGTGAAAGGAAAGACCTTTTTGTGGCTGAGAATAGATGGCACTGAGCTTGGATGGACCAAGGGTCTCTCTCAGTAAAAGGCAGCTTGCCATTTTCGAATATAATTATGTATTTAATTCTGAATGTGGTCCCCTGTGCAGATAGTAAAAAACAGAGAATGGAGCCAGGTTCAGATAGCAGGGTTTTTCTGCAGATCTGGATGAAGGTGTGCAGGGGCTACTCATCAGATTTGCAGAAGACACCAAATTGGGAGGAGCAGCAAACACACCGGAAGATAGAGACAGAATCCAATGAGTTCTGAACATGCTGGAAAAGTGGGCAGATGTGAACAGCATGCAGTTTAGCAAGGATAAATGCTGAGTTCTACATCTGGGTAACAAACATGAGCAACATGCATACTGGATGGGGATACATTTCTGGGTAGCAGTGTATGCGAATAAGATCTTGGTGTACGAGTGGACCATAAATTAAATATCAGCACCCAGTGTTATGCAGCGACAAAAAAGTTTAATGCCATCTTGGGGTGTATCAACAGAAGTATAACATCCATATCACAAGATGTCATAGTCCCACTGTACACTGCATTGATCAGGCTGCACCTGGAGCATTGTGGGCAGTTCTGGAGGCCTCATTTCAAGAAGGATGTGGACAGAATGGAGCAGGTGCAGAGGATGGTTCTGGAGGCCTCATTTCAAGAAGGATGTGGACAGAATGGAGCAGGTGCAGAGGATGGTGATGAAGATGATGAGGGGCCTATGAGGAAAGGCTGAGGGACTTGGGAATGTTCAGTCTGGAGAAGAGGAGGTTGTGTGGGGGGGGGAGACATGATTGCTCTCTTTAAGTATTTAAAAGGCTGTCACTTAGAGGAGGGCAAGGAGCTGTTCCTGTTGGCAGCAGAGGAGAGGACTCACAATAATGGGTTTAAATTAAGGGTGGGAAGGTATCAGCTGGATATTAGGGGAAAAATTTTTTATAGTAAGAGTAGTTCAACAGTAGAATCAGCTACTGAGGGAGGTGGTGAGCTTCCCCTCGCTGGCAGTCTTTAAGCAGCAGCTGGACAAACACTTGTTGGGGATGCTCTAGGCTGACTCTGTGATTCTATGATAAAACTCTGTGATTCTATGATAAAATCAAAACAATACATCAAAACAAAAATGGAGACTACATAAAGAAAAATGTATCTAGGATCACAAATATAACCAAAAAAATTGCCCAAACGAACTACTGCTAACTTGCAGTTCCACTTTAAGCTGTTCCACTTTAAGCTCCTTGATATCTGTGGACTGGTATCACTCTGCACAAGAGGGCAGCTTCAGGCAGAGCAAATGAAGATGTCCCTGGAAGAGCAAGACTTTTTCACTTGGCAACTTGAACTCAACAAGTTTTGCACCAGAGGAACTACTGCATGGATGGAAGTTCCAGAAATAAGGTGCCAAAACAGCAAATGTGTTTCTGTTTTTGTTAGCTACACTCTAGAAATGGGGGTACACAGAACAGCACCGCCAAAGGTGATTTTAATGTATAGGAACACTCTTAAAGAAGCACATCATTCTTTTCCCAGACCCATTAGGGCTTAAAGATCAGGACCAGCACCCCATATTGCTCTGGAAAATGAAATGGCAGCCAGTGCAGTTATTTGTGTGTGTGTGTGTGGTAAGTGTTGGCAAGTCCATTCTGACCTTATGAATTAATGACCTCCAAAATGTACAGCAGCCTTGTACAGGTCTTGCAAAGTGAGGGCCATGGCTTCCTTGGTTGAGTCAATCCACCTCATGTTGGGTCATCCTCTTTTCCTACTGCCTCCAACTTTTTCTAGCATTACTGTCTTTTCTAGTGACCTTCTTACAATGTCCTCTGTTTTGTCATTTTAGCTTCTTGGGAGAATTTAGGCTTGATTTGATCTAGAACTCACTTATTTTTCTTTTTGGCAGTCCAAATCTCTTGTTCAACACGTGCAGTTATTTAAGCACTAGTAAAATGTGTTTTCTGTATTCTCTGTCTTCAAAGGCAGTTCCAAGGAGACCACGTTGCAGCAGTCTAACCTAAATGCAGCCATAGCACGAAAAACTGTACCCAAACCTCTTTTTCCAAGAAAAACTGGCGGCTGAGACATCAGTTTGCTAGTTAAAAGTTCTAACCTCATAATTATTCCCATAACTATGAATGGGATTAGGCTGAATGACGCCAGTGCCCATGACTGAGAAAGGGTTTGAACTAGGGTATCCAACCTCCAAGTGGGGCCTGGAGATCCCCTGGAATTACAACTTATCTCCAGATGACAGAGACCACTTGACCTGGAGGAAATACCTGGACTGTACAGAAGGATTTGCTACTTACTCCTTCCCCAAACCCTGCCCCCTGCAGACTCCACCCCCCCCCCAAATCTCCAGGAATTTCCTGTCATGGAGTTGGCAACTGTAATCCTAAATCTAAATCAACCACCACTCTTTGGATCACGGATGTTGGTAATTTAAGATTGGGCTGCTTCTTATGCTGCCAAAGTGCACAACTAATGCGTAATTTTGGAAGAGTGCACATGTATAGAAATTGCTGCTTTAAAGATCAGCTTAATCCTTTTTTGCTCACTGACTAAATATACCTTAAAAAGAAAAGCAGAACTTTACATGTGCATGTACTGGTACAAGTGGCAAGATACATGTGTAACTAGTATGCAGGAATCTATCCTAAATCCTAAAAATGCTGCTAGAATTAGCATTCGCTTCTTATTGCTGTGATACTGAATATGTACAGTTGCCAGTGGTAAACCAAAGATATTGCATTTAACTTCCTTATCCTCCAGTAACCTACAATACTTTGCACACAATTTCTGTGATCCTTTAGAAGAAAGCCAAAACCACTGTGGGAATGGAAGCAAGACAACACAGAGAAGTACCATGTGGGGCAGTGAAAAACAACTGCAGGAGATGAGCTTATCAACTGGGAACAGTAATTTTGTTGTATTATGTGTGTATCATGTATAGTAGGGTGGGGGAGAAAGTCTGGGTACATTAACCAGGGGTATATTGGGGTAGAGGTGTGAAGCAGCATAAGTGAATGAGACGGCAAGCTCATTTTAAGAAGTCCCATGGGTAGGCCTCCAATTTCCAGCAGAGCTGACTGTTCCATCCATGCCGAAGACGTCAAATGGTGAATATCTGCTGCCTCCTGATAAGAAGAGTAAATCCAGACCCCTGTGCAGGCCAGCAGACAATTGCTGTGTATATGTTCCCACAGGGGGACAGGGCATGCAGGGAAAGGTTTAAGGGGCCAGACATCAAAAAGCTACAAAGGGAATGAAAAAGGGATTTATGTCTGCAGCTGGTAGGTGGATCCAGAGCCAGCCGACTCTGTTCTGCTTACAGGACTTAAAATGAGGCCAGAGCGATTTACTTGTTACTCCTCTTTTAAATACTGTCTGCCTTTACAATCAAAGGCACAATGGGAAGGAGACAACATCACAGATGAAGAGTCATTAAGAATAAATGCCCAGAGGCATTTCCAGATGACCAGTTTCTGTTGTAACACACATGCAGCTGTTGCTCATTGTTGCACAGACTCCGGCATCTTCCCTCAAGGAAGTGTTTCTGTTTCAACTACGGTTTCAACTAATTTACATTCTTCAGGACCAGAACAGGGAAAGTCAGACAATACAACTACCATCTTATGGAACTGTTCCATCTGCTGCAGTTCTCTAACTTTCAGAGGTTCTGTAATTTGGAATGTGGTCTGAAGAAATGTAACAGCGAAAGAACTGCTTGTTTGGTGTCCTTGTGTAAGCCCTTCATCTGCAACATGGTGGTTGTAAGGACCAGAACAAAATAAGAAGCGTGAAGTCAAAGCACTTGAAACTTAAGTAAAATGCTAAATATTATTAGGGAAATGATTGTGCATCAGCACCTATGAGACAGTACCCATAACATCTCTGTTATGGGCATATCACATTGCCCATAACACCACAGTACCCATAACATCACTGATGCTGAGCAACGTGAATCTACAATTCTACCCCGTATTTATTTATTTATTTATTCTATGACTTATATCCCGCCCTTCCCATAAAATGGCTCAGGGCGGCTCACAACAAACGAGACTATCATGTAGAGAGACTAATATCAGAAATCATTGGCAAAGTAGGAATCTCACAAAAGGTCATATTGATTAGTCTCAAGGAGAAATGTGGAGAATGAGCTTCTTATTTGTGTAGATGCTTTCTTACATACACACATGGAAAGAGATGCCTTCTCTCTTACATACACACATGCATGGCAGCCACGCTTCAGGTTTTGCTTACATACTTTAGCAGCAGTAAGTGACTCCGAAAAATGGATTTATTCAGACTTATTTAATAGATTTACACACCACCATTCTTCCATCCTGGGCCAAACTGACACTGGATTCCCAAGAGGTCTGCCAACTAGACCCAGGTTGCTTTATCAGTGGAGAGACAGTTTGATGTAGTGGTTAAGTGTGGTTAAGTGTGGTTAAGTGTGCGGACTCTTATCTGGGAGAACCGGGTTTGATTCCCCATTCCTCCACTTGCACCTGCTGAAATGGCCTTGGGTCAGCCATAGCTCTGGCAGAGGTTGTCCTTGAAAGGGCAGCTGCTGGGAGAGCCCTCTCCAGCCCCACCCACCTCACAGGGTGTCTGTTGTGGGGGAGGAAGGTAAAGGAGATTGTGAGCCGCTCTGAGACTCTTCGGAGTGGAGGGCGGGATATAAATCCAATATCTTCTTCTTCTTCTTCTTCTTCTTCATATGCCTACCAACCATATCCAGGGACTTTCCCTTGAGACTTGACATCTCCAGCTCCTCTAAGGCTGAATTTGAATGGCCATTTTGAGCCAACATAGGGATGGCCCCCAGGTGGATTAAAAAAGCAAAGCCAGACAAGCGCGGCTGCTGCTCGTCCCACTCCCACACTCACCCCACCCTCCTATGTCTCTGAAATGGAGCAAATTCTTCTGCTACACTCCATCCATCTTTCTGGGTGTCTGACTGTGGGAGTGCGCAAGCGAGGCAGATTGGTGGTGTGAACCCGCCAATCCACTCTAGGCACCCACCGGTGTGCTTTTTTTTTTTTTTTTTTTTTAAAGCCTGCCCAGAGTGCATGTGAGCATGAGCGCATGGCCACTAAAACATAAGGGAAAAAAGAAACCCAAACTGTGCAAAGGGGTGGTGTGCAACAACCATGTGAACCTGCCAAAGCACCCCCTGCGTGATATATGGGAGGGAGCATCTGATCAGATTTGGGGTGGCACAGTTTGGGACACTTCCTATGAGCCTGAGAGACTTTTCTTTGGAAGTTGAGTACACTGATACCATTACCAGCAAGCCTTTTTAAGAAGATGGGGAGAGTAGCAACCTAGCTACCTTTTCCCTTTTTAGCAAAGATATCTACACAAACAAGACAACCACTCCACTTATTCTGTGTGCTCTGGATAATGTCCTGTTGCCTTTGAAAAGGCTAGCAAGTGATACTGACATGACTGAACTGAACTTCTTTATGCATTTTCAGTCTCCCTCCTAACAGTCTTGATTAACTATAATTTGTATGTGATCAAAAGCCATCACAGGGCTTCGGGAATTTTGTTTTCAAAACAGTTCTTACCTTTGCACATTTCTAAAAAAAAGAGTTTTTGGGTCTGGAAATCAGTGCAGAAAGATCCCAAGTTTACAGAACTTTAAAATAGGCCCAGAGTCTGAAACCTGACATTGTTTTCTTAGACTTACATCCCAAAACTATACACAATCCTATAATTCTGAACAGTTCCATTCTCACAAAGCTTTATTCCTGTGCTTACCAGTGTAGAGGGCCAACACACCCAGAACGGCAGCAGGAATGAATGCACTGGACCTGCTTCCCACTCAGAGCTGCACACGGTGGCCCACTCCTTGCTACAACTGCTCCCAGTCATGGAGACAGACTCAATGTGTGTACAGTTTGTAAAGTGGCACAAATGATAGACCAGTCCTTTTGAAAGTCAAATTATGCACCATTACATAGGGTTGCCTGGAGATTCCCTAGAACTACAACTGGTCTCCAGACTATAGAGATAAGCCCCGCTGGAGAAAACAACTGTTTTGGATTCTGTGGCATTAAATCCTGCTGACATCCCTCCCTTCCCCAAACCCACCAGGCTTCACTACCACATCTCCAGGAATTTCCCAGCCTAGTTGGCAACTCTGAGTATGTTACATGAGCAGCATGTTACATGAGACATGTAGAACTATGCTGTGGCCCATGAAAACTGGGTACTTGGGATCTAGAGCACTCCTCAGTGTCCTACAACATGTAGAGGGGTACAGCAGTAGACAAGTGTGATTCCTGGGCAGACAAGCTTATTTTAAAAGGGTTCCCTGAATATAGTTTGGAAATCAGCATCTTTCTGGTCCCATGCCATCTAAATTATCTCATTTGGGAATGGCAGTCCTATGCTGGCTCTCTCTCTCAGTATTCAATCGGGTCACACCTGGTTTTGCACCGGCCACCCCTGCAAGCATAGATCTGCTAGATGGATGGGAATCAATGCCGGATATATGCACAGAGCCTCCCTTTGCTTGTAAGTGAGGAAGTCGTCTTCCATTTCAGTTGCTGCTGTTTGTTCAGATTCCTTATGCTTTGTGCATCCTTCCCCTCGGAGCTCCACACTGTGTCATTAATATATCTGTCACAGGCCACCTTCTGGGGGAGATAACATTGATATAACCATTACTACATGTGGCAAGTAAATCCTTTTGCTTCAAGCAGTCTCTTTTCTTTCCATTCATGAATCCCAGCTCACTCATAGAAGGCCAAGTCATACCATCAAATTAAGGAAGATAATCACTATGTGGCAATAGACATTGCAGTCTCAGATTAATGTATGTAGTCAAGTTGGATTCACAGCTTAAAGCAGAATGAGAGAGAGAGAGAAAGATCATACTGTGGTACTAGGCTGCTAGCCAGAGATCCAAAGGAGATGGAAAAGGGAAGCTGCTCTAAGGACCAAATTAGCTGTGGGAGGGGAGGCGCACACTTTTACTTACATGTCCATCTGTTCATATGTTAAGAAGGAGGTGGGACGTCTGTTTATTTATTTAAAACATTTATTAGCCACCCTTATGGAGCTCAAGGCACTTTACAAACATAGATAAAACACATAGGATAAAATATATCAAAAACATAAAATGAAAATTTTAAATCACTACTTAGGACTGCTAATAAACTTAACCAAATGCAGTCCTAACTAAAACCATCTTCAACTGCCTCCTAAAGATCCAAAGAAAGGGGGCCAAGTGCACACCCCTGGGGAAGCTGTTCTTGTTCCATATTGAGGGGCTGCCACTAAAAAGGCTCTCCGTCATGTACTGACCTAATGAGCTTCTTTGATTGATGGGCAGTCAAGAGAGCTTCTCCCTGCAATCTTAATTTCCCGGCAGGAACATATGGGAGAGGACTCCCTGGTCCAAGCCATGTAGTGCTTAAAAAGTCAAAGCCAGCACCTTGAATTGGGGTCCTGATGTAAATGCTGTAATGTCGTGGCCATATGCTCCAAACAGCTGCCCCTGACTAGCAGTCTAGCTGCAGTGTTCTGCACTAGCTGCAGCCTCTGAACACTCTTCAAGGGTAGCTTCAAGTATTGCACATTGAAATAGTCCAGTCTGGATGTAACAAAGGCATGGATCACTGTGGCTAGATCTGATTGAACCAGGAATGGGGGCAGCTGATGCACCAGCTGAAGCTGGGCAAAAACACTCTGAACGGTTACAACCACCAGGTGTTCTAAGGTGACTGCTGTGTTGGGTAGTACTCCCAAGCCATGAACCTACCTTTCCAAGGGCCATATAATCCCATCTAACAAAGGAGAGATCTCAAGTGCCAGGTCTGCCTTTCTGCTAACCCAACCTTAGTCTTGTCAGGTATAGCTTGTTCACTATAAGAATGTAAGAGGAGACCTGCTGGATCAGATCAGTGGTCCATTTAATCCAGAATCGTGTTTCACACCTAAACCAATCAGTTGCCCTGAAAAGCCAACAAACGGGGCATGGCAGTCCAGGCCTTCCCCTGATGTTAAATTCAGACTCTAGCATTCAGAGGTTGCCTGGTTCTGGACGTGCAGGGTTTTATATTTTACCATAAGCAGAATGCACAGCTAAACTCTCTCTCCTCTCTCTCCTTACAGCACTGTGCTCTACTAGTCCAAGGAAGACATATTTGTTTATATTGTGCCTTTAATGTACACAGGATTGGATCTCTGGCCAAACCCCCCTAAGTGACTGCTTTGGGTAGCACAACGAGGGGGATGGCACAGCTACTCAATTTGCTGTTTGCCATCAATGATGATGGAGGTGATGGGTGCTGCCTGCTAGACTCATGATGTCTCCAGCTGGATCTGAGCTGAGGGCCTGCAGTGGTGGTGGCAATAACTGGGAGGAGTCATTGGGTGAACCTTGATTGTGGTAACAAAATACCTGGCACCCACCCTGAATGTATCTACTGTCTAAAAGGAAGCTTTTCACACTGTATTTTGAGGAGCACAACAATGGTGGATAAAGTTGTTTCTCACAACTGAGAACTCTGATTGCCTGAGTGGCAAAGTCCTAAAACAAAGTCCTAAAAGTCCTAAAACAAACAAGTGTTACTTCTAGTGTAAAAGTGTTTCAGGGATTTCCTGCAAAAGAAAGGGCTGGAGGCAGGGCGAAGAATGCATATGTAGTCAATAACAGCTGGTGGCAATTTTCAGTAGAATTCTCAAAGCTCAGGATTTACTTGTTACTGGTCTTTTTCTGTTTCTGTAAGGCCACTATGAAACTTTTTCCAGGCCCCCTCCCAGTCTCCTGTTCAGTTAGTAACCCATAGGAAAGTGTCTTTCTGTCTTTGGTTCAAAGGCCCTTCCAGTCAAGGGGTGTGATTGATTAGAACTTGGGCCAGAACCTTTTGAATCATGGCCCAAAAGAAGCAGCTACTTTCTGAGTCCCAACCTTTTAAGCCATGTACACAAACATTCCTACTGAAACTTGTGTTTATAATATTATGAACGCAGTACCTGATGTTTTGTTTTGAGGACTGTAGAGGGCAGAAATGATACCATTCAGCAGCTGCAGCCCTCGTGTTATCACCAAATATTTGTCAGTCCCTGGTTTTTCCCAGCTGGTGGGATGTCTTATCATGTGGCAGGTGAGTCTCTCAAACCCTGGCTTCATCCCGGTGCTTCGTCAATGCTCCTTGATCTGTAATCAATAAGTAGCTGTAGCCTGATTCATCCCACAACACTGATGTTGTGAATTTTGTTCCTCTCCACAAGAACCTCTCTATTTTAAGCCCTGGGCTTGCAACAAAGGAACATATGCTTAGATGCTGTGTTGAAGAGCTGATCAGGGAATGAAGGCAAGCCAGGAATCAGTAATATTCAGCATCAATGTCAAGCACTAGTTTAAAATGTCATTTATTGTTTAAGGCTTAATGTCTCCGGGTCACCTCTGGCGTTACCATCACCAACACAGAGTCCCATGCTGATAAAACTGAAGACGTGAAGACTGTCAAGGCAACTTCACTCTTGCACACAACATGTCTGCTTCCACATTGCCTGTCCCCCACCCCAAACATTGGTTCTCACACTGAAAGTGATATGCATCCAACCATTCTGAAGGCACATCAATATACATATTCCAGTATGGGCATTAAAGCTGGCATTAGAAGACAAGAAAGGCGCTTCAGAAATAGCCTTAAGTCACAGCACTCCTCTACAGTCCACCAGTGGCAAGGGACATAACACTGTTCACTTTTTTGTGTAGACTTGATGAATGCAGTCAGTTGTCATAAGCAGAAGAGAATTATCAAGAAAGTATAGAATCTGCATTTGTAAAGATAACTGAGGGTATGTTGCCATGAAAAGTTTACACTGGCTTGGCCTTCAGTCCCTCTGTATAGTTAACCTGGGAACTACTACTCTGTGAGGAACTGTATGGATCCCTTACAGAAGACTCAGCAGCTCCACTATACAGCTCTTCCCAGGATTCTTTGAGAGGGCTGTGATGATCTAACTGGCACAAAATAGTAAGGCAGAAATGTCTTGAGGGTGGTTTTGGATGCTAGGTCTGGCAGAGGGAATAAGAAGCCCAACAGTCTTGTGCATCCCATTCTCAAGGTTTATTTGTAACTTTGAACAGTAGACTTTCACCATTTGCCAGTCTGTGATTTGTGATTCCACTTATTTGTGGTATGAAGCAGTTTCTAGTCTGCTTTTATTCCCACAGCACCACCACTATAATCATTACATCATTAAATTTTGTGAGAAATTTGGTTTTTGCCGCAGGGAGCCTGCAGACTCCTGCCTCCCAGTCTTCACAGATTCCACCATACAGGGTGAACCTGGGAACAGATTCCCATGCAAATGGTCAGGGTCTGCTGCAATGTCCAAGCTAAAAAGTCATTATTTCCACTCTGTGGAACTGTAAGTTCTCCAATGCTAAGAGAGCTTGTGTGACTCCCCATAAAGTGCACTGTCCTCTAAGAGTTGGTTTTTCAAACAGGGGATCTGTAACCTGTGAAGAAATTCCATCCAACCTGGCTGTTGCTAACACAAGCCAGTTCAGGCAATCCTCTATTCAATTGTGTCTGGAAGGAATGAAGGAATACATTTACCACCTGCACCACCTTCCTGAGGATTTTCTTTTTTCCCCATTCCAGTTCAGGTACCTATAAAGCATGACCAGAAGCCCTTTAGCAAAGAAAGAAGGAGCCAGTTTATAAATCTCATAGAATATAATTTGCTGTTGCATTCTGTTTTGTTGTTCGTTGGTTGATGTGAATAATAGGGAGGGGGGTTGTAGGCCACTTTGCATCCTTTTGGAAAGAAAAGCAGGGTACAAATGCTTAAGTCAAGTCTGGGAGTATGGACCACTAACCTTATGTCCACTGGCTCACTCTGCTTGGCTGCACCACTAGGGAGCCAACAGTCCCTGTCTAGCATCCCAGCCCCACATGGTAAGGCTAACAACACAGCTGGTGTCGAAATGAAATGAAGAAGCACATTTGAATTTTTGCAAGATCCAGAAGTCTTGTGAAAGTCCAGGGTAATACAATGGGTTTGTATAGCCTATGAGGCCAAATTTATGAGGTAATTTGGAGAGCAGCCAGTGAGGATGAGACTCCCACTTAGGAAGCAGGTCGACAGAGAAAGGGACAAATGACCTACACTGCTGCCCGTGAGACTGGAAATTCTGTAATAACCAATCAATCACATTTTGATACTCTTTCCTCCAGGGAGCTCAGAGCTGTGTATATTGTACTCTCCCTCCCATTTTATCCTCATAACAATCCTGTGAAATAGATTAGACTATGAGGCCTAAGATCACCCAATAAGATTCACAACAGTCGTGGGGTTTGAACCTGGGTCAGTTCCATCCTAGTCTAACCTTTACACCACACTGGGTTTTGATTATTATCTGGAGCCTGAACCAGGATCATCCTGTGATGGTCTGGCCCACCACTGGTAAAAGGTCTTATGAACATACAGAAACTATTGGAGGGACTGTGTTTACCTTTGAGCAAGAGAGCTATATAGCACACTCTGATGTCATCCATTCATTTCATTATAAGCTGTTAGGACATTCTTTTTTAGTTAGTTGTCATACCACAGTGGGTAGTCCAAAGACATTTCTGCTTTTCTATGAGTTCTCTAAATGATATTACAGAATGTACTCTGCATCCCTCAGGACTCCAGGAGGAGGGGAAAAAAAATCTTAAAAGCAGCTAAATGCATTTTGGTAGGCCTTTTCATCACATCTCTATTTAAAGAACCAGCAAAAGGGCAGTGAGGTTAAAATGAACTGTTCACATGTACGTGCTGTTGATGGTTACCGCCTGTCTTGTCTGTCCTGTGTTTTTCTCCTTTTATTTTAGCCTTACCCTCTTTGCCCTGACGGGTAAAATTGACTTCTGAAGTATCTTCTGCCAATTATTCTTGTGGCTTCTTATCATCAGAGCCAAATCTAGGAAACAGGCTCTTAAAGTAGGTGATATTTATATACTGAACACCTCTAAGATATCTTTCCATTCAGATGATGTATCTGTACCAGGAATGATGCCAACATCAATTTAGTGCTGATAACAAGAACAAGAGGGACTTTTAATGACATTGAAGGGTTGGCAAGGTTTCAAGCCAGTCCAAGAACCCAACGTTTTCGTAGAATATATAGGAAACTCATGAAATTCTCTTCTATATAAGGTTAGAAATTTAAGGGCAAAATGCATAGAATAACTCCACAAAAGATGGTACCACTGATTCATTCTGATGTACACAGAGGAAGCTTAATGGAGGCAAGCAGAAAGTAGCAACAAGGAAGACCACAACATTGACCTCCCCAGAGCAAGGAAATGAATCCGTAGCATGATTTTAGCTATTAAGGAATCCTATAGTGAATGTGACGACATTACAGCACCACTAGCAAATTAGATTTGGCTACATGATGATATCACTGAATTGGGTTGCCAACCTCCAGCTCCCAGCAGGGGTCCTCCACTTTGGAGGCTTTGATCTGCCACTGGCCAGCAGGGGAAACCCCACCCCCCAAACAGTGAATTTACATGGCAACCCTCCCCAAACATGATGACATCACTTCCAGGTGATGTCATTATATTGATGCTCTGGTTTTTGGGCAATCTCTATGGTTTTGAAAGCAAAAACCCATCAAGTTTTGCCCCAAAACCAGAGCATTGCACATGAGGTTGTCAAAACAATGATGTCACTTCTGGGTGATGTCATTGCATTGAGCTGCCCACCCTCAGGATGTCCCCCAAACCTCCCTTGCTGTGACAGTGAGGGTCCTGGCAACCCGGACTCCCCTTGATTTTGCTCAAAATGAGGAAGGAAGGAACAAATTCTTGCCAGGAAACAAAGCAGACAGTGCTGATATTTCCATGCTGTACTGGTAGTTTGATTGCCTTTCAGAGTTGCAATGGCAAGACTTTTGCCAGCTGTAGTTGGCAAGTATCTATACGTAACTAAAGGGAGGAAAGGCGGCATGGTATCAGATTTTGAAAGCTAAGCAGAGGAAGGCATTCTTCCTTGATTTGAAAGCCCCTTACTGGGGTTCCCATAAATTGACTATGGCTAGATGGAATTTACATATACATTCATAACTAAATGGGGAATGAATATGGATGGGAAGATATATAAACATGATAAAATGGAGGCAAGTAGAATTGTTTAAGCTGCTTCAGGTCTCCATATAAATGAAGTAAATAAACCATTTCGGATCACTTCCAACAGCACGTGCATTTGGTTGTGCCACTAGGTGTGCATTCCCACTTGCTATGCTGTACCTCAGCTAATCAACCACATGTGACTGGATTGGAGCCCAAGACATAGGGTGCCAACTACAGGTTGGGAAATCCTTGGAGATTTTGGGAGTGAAGCCTATGGAGGGTCGGGTTTGAGAAGAAGAAGAAGAAGAAGAAGAAGAAGAAGAAGAAGAAGAAGAAGAAGAAGAAGAAGAAGAAGAAGAAGATGATGATGATGATGATGATGATGATATTGGATTTATATCCCGCCCTCCACTCCGAAGAGTCTCAGAGCGGCTCCCAATCTCCTTTACCTTCCTCCCCCACAACAGACACCCTGTGAGGTGGGTGGGGCTGGAGAGGGCTCTCACAGCAGCTGCCCTTTCAAGGACAATCTCTGCCAGAGCTATGGCTGACCCAAGGCCATGCTAGCAGGTGCAAGTGGAGGAGTGGGGAATCAAACCCGGTTCTCCCAGATAAGAGTCCGCGCACTTAACCACTACACCAAACTGGCTCTCCCTTAGCAGGGTACCTTAGAGACCTTAGGAGGGTACAGTGCTATACAGTCCACCCTCCAAAGTAGCCATTTTCTCCAGGAAAGCTGATCTCTGTAGTCTGGAGTTCAGTTATAATTCCAAAACTCTAGGTCCCAACTATAGATTGACAGCCCTGCAGAGTCACCCACACATTTGTGAACAATTCTGCCAAAGTGTGCAAAGAATCCCTGAAAAAGGTAAATGCACTTCTTGGGGGCAAAATGTTCACAAACAGTACCCCTCTTCCCTTTATATCAACTCAGTTCAATTTCAATTCTCTTTCCTCTCACGCAGTTGCTGAGCCATGCTTTATCTGCCTCTCCATGTTTGTCATTAAACCTCCAAATTAATTATATGTCACCATGACCTTTCCAGAGCAGTTTCTTCATCCTAAAGCATTCACACAGGACAAAGAGAAGCACGACAATGTTGGATTGGTTGATAACAAGGGCACTTTTGATGCAATCAGTTGCAAAAGCCATGTGAATGCAGACTGTGCTCCTCCTCCTGCTCTCACCAATCACGATAGGTTCAAATAACTCTTTCAGTCACTTGGAGCAACTGAAGGAAAAGCTGTTTCCTACATCACCTGGGAGGGAGTAGAAGAAAATGAAGAGCTCTTAAAATAACACACAACTGTTTAAGGACATATGCACCATCTTAAAGCTGTAGAAAAGGGGGCAATTATGCTGTCACTAAGGGTGATATAATTTGGGAAAGTTAGTTCCACAGCAGTAATTTCTTTCTCACCAGTGAATCCCTGTGGGGATTAAGTAGCCAAGCCAACTATCTGTCAGGCAGCTGGAAAGAAGTTTTTTTTTTAAGTATAGAATGGGTTATGTCTTGAAAGAAAAATATAACCCCTTCTATGCCAGTCCTTTAGTCTGACACTTGTGATAGGGCTACATTGTTCCTCTCACAGCTTGAATGACACTGTATGTTTTTCTGACTAGGATTGTAGGACCCAATTTTATTTTAAAGTTCAAACTGTGAAGGCTGTCTTTACTGCTCAAATCCCTGTCTCCACCCTTGACTTCAACCAGCTAATCTTCTATTCTATGCCTAGCCTTTCACCCAACACCCAACAATGCTCTACAGACGTCCCTCAGCTATAGCTTGCTGTCTGGTTTTATTATCTTACACTGTCTTTCTTGATTACTGTACTGTATGAACTAATGTATACAGTGGCCTATGTTGATCTTCCAGAGTCCTCCCTTGTTTGAAAGGGCTGTCACTTACAGAGGATATGCTAGTCCACTGGACATAGTATTAGCACCTCACTGCAGAAGCCTGCTGTTCCAGTCAATGATTAAGTAGGCCCTCTAGTTTAGCTCTGCATCCTAAAAGTGCTGTGGCACTCCCCCAACCCATAATTGTTTCATGGTTGCCTACAAAAAACCCAAAAATAGATAAAATAAATCTCATCAACAGTTCTTCCTGAGTAGGCTCAGAGGATGGCGAAATTGGGTTTATTGGGAAGGTCAAGCTTCACTTTATTAAACCTGATGGTCCAATTTTAATTTGGTGAGATAAAAATTTTTGAACTTTTTTATATGTCAGACTCGAAGCAAATCCGTACTAGGTCTGCTTTAATGGAGAAAATGCAAGCCCAATTAGATGCAATGGAAGCCAGGATAATGAAGGGGGTGAAAGAAATTATAACTGCCTCTAAAAAAGAAAAAGAAAGGACATTGAGGACTCAAAACAAAATTAAAAAAGAGATAGAGAATCTCAGAAATGAGACTGTAGTAATAACAAAAAAATACAAGAGGTGGAAGAAAACACCTGATTCCACCTTGTTAAAATTACAAGAAAAGGTGATAATACATGACTGCAAGTTGATAGAGACACAGATTCGTCTGAGTGGTGCACCAGAAGATTAAGAATCTGATTGAAAGAATATATCATAAAAATAATTGCAGAATTTTTGGAGGAAGATCCAGAAGGGAATAGAAATATGTATGACTATATGTATAGAGTGAACACACTCTATGCAAAAAAGAACAATCTGCCAAGAGATGTGGTTATAAGATTTATGACAAAAGAAATGGTGGGAAAAATAATGAACAAAAATTTTGAAAAGACATTGATAGTGGGAGGTAGTAGAATAAGATTATGAAAGAGTTGCCAAGACAAGTGTTATCTGACAGGAACGCATATAAAAAATTGACAGAAAAACTACGTGACAATGGAATGAGATACAGATGGATAATACCTGAAGGTTTGAGCTTCAAGGGAAAAGGATTACAATTACAAACACTCAGGAACTGCGTAGATTTTATGGAGAGAATAAAGATTTTGCACCATGATGGATTACAAATTGATATCTTGGAATGTAAATGGACTAAATTCACCACAAAAAAGAAGGGCAATATTTCATTGGATAAAAAAAAATTGTACCGTAATATAGTTTGATTACAAGAAGTGCATATTAGACAAAAAGATTATAAATTTTTATGAAATAAGCAATTGGGACTAGAATTTTATACATTGGCTGAACAGAAGAAGAGAGGAGTAATTTTTATATTAAAAAAGAATTAGACCTGAAATTGTTTTTTAAAGATAAAGATGGAAGATATATAGCAGTGGAAATTTTATTGAATGCTAAAAAGACTTTATTGTTGGGACTCTATGCTCTAAATGGTGCAAAGGACATTTTCTTTAAAAATATTACACAACATCTTGATGAAGTGACTTATGAGCAAATTTTGTTGATGGGGGACTTTAATGGAACAATTCAGAACACAATAGATAGATCTGGGAAGAAAAAAATTGATAGAGAAAGGAACTTGCCAAAATCTTTCTTTGAGTTGGTTAAACAAGAGAGTTTGGAGGATATATGGAGGAAGTTTAATCCTGAAGTACGGGACTACACCTTTTTCTCAGCCAGACATAATTCCTTCTTTAGAATTGACATGTTGTGGGGTACTAAAGATTTGGGACTTATAACAAGGAAGGTAGAGATTTTACCCAAAATAGGAGCTGACCACAACCCATTAATGTGGATTACAAAATTGTCTAAAAAGTCGAGAAGATGCAGAATAAATGAAGATTTACTACAAAATAAAGAAATAGTGACATCTTTAGAAAATGAAACTAAAGCTTATTTCCAAGTTAATGAAAGAGAAGATATAGAATTTCAGATGGTATGGGATGCCTATAAAGCGGTAATGAGAGGAATATTAATAACACTCAATGATAAAGATAAGAGAGCAAAAGATAAACAGATCTTGGACATTCAAAATGAAATTAAGAAAAAAAGAATGTGAATTAAGAAAAAGGCCAGGGAAAAAGAAAATTATAAGGGACATTACAATATTGCAAATATTGAGACATTTGTTAAATAAGGAAAAGGAATGGAATTTGAAAAAATTACAACAGAGGGTGCAAACAAACCTGGAAAGTACTTGGCCTGGCAACTGAAGAAAAAGAGAGAAAGTAAAATTATTAATAAAATTGTAGTTGATGGGAAAGAGATGGTGGACCAAGAAGGAATAAAGAGAGAATTTTTTAAGTATTATGCTAATTTATTTAAGAGTGTTAAAGTAAGGAAAGAAAGGATTGAAAAGTATTTGCAAAATATCAAAATAGCAGCCTTAAATGAATATATGGAAAAAATTTTGAATGATCCAATTGAAAAAATAGAAATTGAAGCAGCGATTAATGTAATGAAAATTGGAAAGGCACCTGGACCAGATGAATATAAGGCAAAATTTTTTAAAATGCTTAAAGAACAACTAGTACCAAAACTTCAAAAATTGATGAATGTGATAAGATTAAATGGGAAAATACCCAATACATGGAAAGAAGCTGTAATCTCATTGATTCCAAAGGAAGATAGAGATGTCATGAATGTAAAAAATTATAGACCAATTTCATTATTAAATAATGATTATAAGATATATACAAGAATCCTGGCAGAACGGCTTAAACAATATTTAATAAATTTTATAAAGGAAGATCAAGCAGGCTTTTTCCCCAAAAGGCAAATAAGAGACAATATTGGAACTGTTGTAAATATTGTAGAATTTTATGAAAGACATCAAGAGAAGGAAGTTGCATTATTTTTTGTGGATGCAGAGAACGCTTTTGATAATTTGAACTGGGACTTTATGTTTGCAGTTATGGAAAAATGAAATTGGGGGGAAACTTTATAAGAATGATAAAGGCAATATATACTGAACAACGTGCAAGGTTATGTATAAATGCAGATCTCACAGATGAAATGAAAATGAGCAAAGGCACAAGACAAGGTTGTCCACTTTCGCCATTTTTGTTTATAATGACTCTTGAAATTTTATTGATGCAAATACAAGATGATGAAGAAATAGAAGAAATGAGAATTAAAGGATTTACCTATAAATATAGAGCATTTGCAGATGACATAATGTTTATAAATGAAAATCCTATACAAGTAACACCTTTGTTGTTAGCTAAAATACAGAATTTTGGAGAACTGGCAGGACTTTATGTTAATAAAGAAAAATCAAAACTTTTATGTAAAAATATGCAAGTAAATAAACAAAAGGAACTGCAGAAAATAACGGGATGTGAGGTTACCTCTAAAGTAAAATATTTGGGTGTGGAAATAACAATGAAGAACATTGATTAGTTTAAAAATAATTATGAAAAGTTATGGCGTAAAATGGATGAAGATTTGATAAAGTGGAACAAACTTAATTTGTCATTGCTTGGAAGAATAGCTGCAATTAAGATGAACATTTTGCCAAGAATAATGTATCTATTTCAAACTATCTCGATTGTGAAAAACAGTAAACAATTTAATAAATGGCAAAGGAAGATCTCAGAATTCGTATGGGCTGGAAAGAAACCAAGGATTAAAATGAAAGTTTTAACAGATGCTAAAGAAAGAGGAGGATTTCAATTACCAGATTTAAGATTATATCATGAAGCAGTTTGTTTGGTGTGGATAAAAGATTGGGTGACATTATTGAATAAAAAACTTTTAACATTGGAAGGTCATGGAAATAAATTTGGCTGGCACGCTAATATGTACTATGGGAAGAAAAAGATGGATGGTTTTTTCTCTCACCATTATATAAGAAATAATTTGCTAAATGTCTGGATGGAGTATAAGAAATATGGGGATGAGAGAAAACCACTATGGATAGTGCCTGCAGAAGTAATAAAAATAACAGCTGAGTTAGGAGAGGGAAAATGGATGTCATACAATCAACTATTAAAAATACAAAGCGGTAAAATAGAGCTGAAAACTGCTGAGGAGCTGAATTATAAGTATGATTGGTTTCAAATGAAACAAATAAAGAGACTGGTGGAAGGTGATCTTAAAACCGAAGGAATAAGACGAGAACAAACGGAAATGGAAAATGTTCTGCTTGGAGATAATGAAAAATTAATTTCAAAAATGTATAAGTTACTTTTAAAATGGTCTACGGAAGATGAAGTAGTGAAATCTCAAATGATTAAGTGGGCAATTGATGTAAATAAAGAAATACAGATGGATACATGGGAATATTTGTGGAAGAATTCTATGAAACTCTCAACATGTCAGAGTATTAAAGAGAATTGTTTTAAGATGATGTATAGATGGTACATGACTCCTAAAAAGTTGGCAAAGATGAATAAGAAGATGCCAGACAGATGTTGGAAATGTAAAAAACATGAAGTTCTACCATATGCGGTAGACTTGTGAAAGAGCAAAAAAGTAGTGGCAGGTGATTCAACAAGAGATTTCTAAGATCTTGGGATATGAATTTAATAAAGTGGCAGAGACTTTTCTGTTGGGATTACAAATGGAAAAATTTCCAAAAGAAGATAGGACTTTAATCTGGTACTTGCTCTCAGCTGCTAGGACATTGTATGTGCAGTTGTGGAAGCAAGAAAAAAATACCAGAGAAATGGGATTGGATTGTAAAAGTTATGACATGGAGTGAAATGGACAAGTTAACAAGAATCGTAAGAGACTATGATTTAGAAGTATTTAAGATGGAGTGGAAAAAATTCAGAAGATACGTAGAAAAAGAGTGGAAAATAGAAGGACACTGGACAATTTTTGATAATGACTAAGTATAAGAGGGAGGAGGATATGAATTTTGGTTCTTTTTAATTAAGGGTACCTTTAATATTAATATTTTAAGTATAGTACACCGGCGGGGGTCAAGTAATGGGGGGAGGGGTGGTTAGAAAGTAATATATGGGATAGAGGGGGAAAGTAGTTATTAATGATGTAAGAAATTGAATATACTACTATATGTTACTAATAAAATTGTTTGAAACCAACAGTTCTTCCTGAGTAATGCTGCTAACAGCACTTTTTAAAAAACCTCATTTCACACTTAGGTTGCCAGCTCTGGGTTGAGAAATACCTGGAGATTTTTGGGGTATAGCCTGGGGAGGATGGAGAGGAGGGACCTCATCAGAGTACAATGCCACAGAGTCCATCCTTCAGGCGAACTGATCTTGATCATCTAGAGATGATGATGAAGAAGATATTGGATTTATATCCCGTCCTATACTCTGAATCTCAGAGCGGTCACAATCTCCTTTACCTTCCCCCCGCCAAACAGACACCCTGTGAGGTAGGTGGGGCTGAGAGAGCTCTTACAGCAGCTGCCCTTTCAAGGACAACTCCTAAGAAAGCTATGGCTGACCCAAGGCCATTCCAGCAGCTGCAAGTAGAGCAGTGGGGAATCAAACCCAGTTCTCCCAGATAAGAGTCCACACACTTAACCACTACACCAAACTGGCTTTCAATAGTAGTATTTTTATTCTATGACTTATAGTGGAGGTTGGCAACCTTATACAGTATTTGTGGGCCTAATGTGAATAATGCAAGTCTGAATGCGGAAAGAGAGCATTTTTGAACTGAAGGAGAGCCAAAGAAGAAGGTGAAATCACATCTGTATTTCTACACCTCATGCATTTTTTGTTTCACTTAGGGTTGCCAAGTCCAGTTTAAGAAATAACTGGGGACTTTGGGGGTAGAGCCAGGAGACTTCGTAAGTGGAGCCAGGAGCAAAGTTGTGACAAGCATAATTGAACTCCAAAGGGAGTTCTGGCCATCACATTTAAAGGGACCTCACACCTTTTAAATGCTTTCCCTTCATTGGGAATAATGGATAGGGGCACCTTCTTTTGGGGCTCATAGAATTGGACCCCCTGGTCAAATCCTTTTGAAATCTGGAGGTTGTTTTGAGGAGAGAAATTGGATGCTCTGCTCCAAATTTGGTGATTCTGCCTCAAATAACCCCCCCCCCCCAGAACCCCAGATACCCATGAATCAATTCTCCATTATACCCTATGGGAATTGGTCTCCATAGGGAATAATGGCGTGCACAGCGAACATTTCCCTCCCCGTTTCTGATAACCCTGAAGTGGGGGGAGGGCCTCCAAACTGGGGGATCCCCTGCTCCCACATAGGGATCGGAAACCCGAATGTCACTCGTTGCTGAAGAATGTTGTCAGTTCTCCATCCATTGTTACGATCATGGAACTGCAGGCTTTCTGATCTAGACAAGTGGGAGAGCATCCTTGTCTGCACTAGGTGGAAGAGAGCTTGGTAAGCTTTATGGTGGGAATGAGAGGGTAGTATTGGGAGTCAGCTGGTATTGAAAGAGCCAGAGGTCATCAAGCATTTGTGGCTGATGATCAAGTGATACTCAAGTCATGTCTAGAAACGGCTAGTGTCCTTCCTACAAAGTCCCATGTCTGGAATTTAAGCCTGCCTGTGTTGTGTTACTTGTTGGGATGTTATTGATCTAGATGAGGATGAAGAAAAGATCAGTAATACATGTATTTTAACGGTTAGCCATCTTGGCTGCCCTGACTGGGCAGAAAAGCAACATACAAATTTTTTCAAGTAAAATTTGTCAATACATTTTTAGTATTTCCAAATACAGAGGGAACACATAAAGATGTGTATCAAGGAACATGTCAGATAACAAGGATGAGCCACTTCAGAAATTTAAGCAATTACCTACCCACTTTTAGATACACAATTCTTCAGCTCCACCATAACATTATGTATGTAAACTTTAAAACAGTGGTACTGCCAGGGAATTGGTTGGCATAGATCAATTCCCTGATGGTACTTATTCCATGGTTCAAGAGCTACATGTTGCTCTTTCACATGCCATATCCAACTGTTCTTCTGATTTTGGCTTCTAGGAGTTTACTCTGAGTGCATCAAATAAGTCTGTAGAATTTCATTCTGTTGCTCTAAAATGTGTTTTGTTATATTTATAGGTATATATTTAATATTGTTGTTTGTTTTATTTGTTTCATTTATACCTGCATCTTCCTCCAAAATGGGGACCCAAAACAGCCCTTCTTCTCAATTTTATCTTCACAACAACCCTGTGAGGTAGAGCTTCCTCAGCAGAGTGGACGTTTGAATTTGAATCGCCCAGATCCTAATCTGACATTCTAGCCACTGCACTACACTGGGCATCATATATGTGTGTTTGGTGGAGTGGTGTGCAGAGTATATAGTAGTCATGCATCTCTTTTAGATAATGTTGATTGTCAGCATGGCACTCTGTAAGCCACAAAGCAAGTTCCACTGCTTTAAGGGATTTCCTTAAGAGAACAGCTATGTGTGTGTTTGTTGGGAGGTTTCCATAAGTCAGAGCCCAAAGTAAATAGTTGTGGTCTATGCAGTTCTAAGCCAGACAAACCACTATTTTAAGATAGGGTACCAGGCACAACCTGGCAACCAGCAGGAGTTGGGGGCAGGAAATAGAGAGCATCATCAGCAACAGTGTGATGCCAATTTTACCATAGAGTTTTGCCCAAAAACAAGTGCATCAGCACATCATGCTGTTCCGCTCCGCTTCTGGGAAGTTCCCTCCCACACCTTATACTCCCAATATAGTGAGAGGTATGACAGACCTATGTTAAGTAAGGTTGCCAGTCTTCAGGCGGTACTGGAGATCTCCTGAGATTACAACTGATCTCCAGGTGACAGAAGTCAGCTGTGAGAAAAAGACCCCTAGTTCCAGAACATCGTAGTCACCTGTTTGGTTGCCAGGGTGCCTGGAGACTCAACTCACACATCTGCCAGGAGAACGTGGGTTTTGTTTACCAGAATGAAGGGACTTATGTGAGTACAAACAGCCACAACGTTGCAGCAGCACTCCGTGTCTCTGGAGGAGTGCTAACCAGGAGAACAGATGGGTTTCCAGTCACTCCGTGCGATCACCATCTCGGTCGTTGCAGCGGAATAAGTTGCGCTGCCAGGAACTGTCCAGACAAGTGGTTTCCAGCCTTGACCATAGAATCCATATGGGAAGGCTAACATCACCAGCAGCTATCTTCCTGCAGTGCCAGACTCCATTACAGCGAAGCAAGAGGCTCACGTACTCAACAGATGTCACCTATGCATAAAGCCATCAAGCTTATCTTAGGTGTGGATCCTGCCAGACTGCCTAAGCCTTTGTCTAACGGAACCCAAGACAAAGACTGGTGCCAGTAGAGGGATGAAGAAGAGGAAGAACATCTTCACCTAGAGCCAAACGTCTTTGTATAGACCAGGTATTACCTTAGGTAGCAATTTGGCCGTCTATTGTCACCTTTTTAGATAAGTTTGATAGTTTCAATCACCCTCATCCCAATAATTTCTCCCATTCTTTCCCTTAATGGGCCTCCCCCTTTGGCCCATTGTTACCTGGAAGTCCAATCAGGTAACCAGGGCCAAGCCTGCTCATTGGCCAGATATGGGCACCCAATCAGGTGCCACCAATAAACTGGCTATTGGCTATTGCATAAGTCCAGCCCTTATGGTCATTGTGGAGCCTTCCCTTTTTCTGAGGTCATGTACCAGCTGACCACCTGTCATCTGCCCCTGTACCTCCTATCCCCTAAGGCCTCAAGGTAGTCCTTATAAGCTGTGGTCCAGGTCCCCACAGGTGTGCATCTAGCAGTACCCCAGTTCTGCTGTCTAGATACATCCCCGATTCCTGATCAGTTGAGGGTTCTTTCCCCCTAGTCCTTGTACGTTGCCATTGGAGCCTTCCTTGAAGACTACGATTGGTAATTATCACCCTGTTTGTCCATCCTTATGTTACCTCCATGCATTCCTTTCTATTTTTATTAGGACTGTATGTGTGTTGTATGTATTCATTACCTTGTATGTGTGTTCTATATTTTCTACAATAAATTTTAATTGTTTTTATTTAATTAGTGTCCTTGGTAAATTTAAGCAATAATTTCTGGAAGTGGAATCCTGTATACATAGATTCTAGATCCTTTTTAAGCCATAGGTGCCCACCTGTCAATTCCCCAACCTCGTTTTGAGGGCATTTTGGCTTACACAGGTCCCCTGGAGAAAATGGCTGCTTTAGAAGGTGGACTGTATGACATTAAACCCTACTGAAGTCCCTCCCCTCCCCAAACCATGTCCTCCTCAGGCTCCATTCCTAAAATGTCTAGATATTTCCCAACCCAGAGCTGGCAAACACAAGGATGCAAGACCTGCCTGTCCAGAGGTTAGACGGTAACACAGTATACAGCTGTCTATTTGGCATTAAATTTTAAGGGGAATCCAGCTGACTCAGCAGAAATCATCCAACCTCTTTGGAAAATGAATTCTTCACTCCAAACAGAAGTATCTGTTTTCCCTAGCATATCCCTCCTATTTTCAGTCATCACAGCTTCCTCCCACCCCCACCCCCAAAGAAATGCCTGCTGCTGTTCTTGGCCTTGCATGTTTAGAGAAGTATGTGTCCTTTAAACCCTGGCAATGGTTATCACCTTTGTGCTAGAGAAAAACATCCTGGCAGAGGTTAACATTTGGCACTATGAAACATAATGAAGTGCTAACTTGTCATTTTTTTTTTTAATGAAGTTGTGGCGCTGGAGATTTATAGTTGCTAATGAGCCAGAATAATAATTAGTCATTTTTTAATGAGGCTGATCATCACTCAGACAGAGAGAGACAGTAAAATGGGTCTTAGCTTTGGCCTAATTTTCTGCTGGTAATTGCGTGACATGCTCAACTGCCTGGAACCCACCCATCTAGCCCCTTCCCTGCCACTTCTGCTGGGCATCTGTGCCAAGCTAGATTGTCTGCCATTTCCCTCCACACACAAGGCGGGCAGGGTCTGAGCAGATGAGACTATTTACTTGCTAGATGAGAGCGTTAGTATTTTGAGAACATTGTGACACATTCCCCACTAGCAGAATGGCACCTGTCCCAGAGGCCGTTGGCAGTTGGCCACTCATAATGGGAAGGTGTGTGTGAGTGATAGATCTCTAGCGGATGACTTAAGATGAGCTACTGTTATGGACTCAGTGCAATTATTCACTTCAGTGGCCTCAAGAGCGTATGTTTGCATGTGTTGTGGATGGGTTGTATTTCTGCTCTTTCTAGTGTCTCATCCTGATTACAAGTTGGGTGCCAGTGGCTGCTTAAGAAAGAGCTTGGGCAAGTGGCAATGGCAAGAACTTGGGTTTTTTTTTTTTTATTCATTTGACCATTTTAGTCCTACTTTCTCCCATCTTTTCAAGGCAGCTAACAAGCGAAAATAAGCAAAAAAAAAAAAAATGAGAGCCGATGTAGAATGAACAATGTATCAAAAGCATATGTTAAAATATACATTAAAATCTGAACAATATTTGAAAAGCACATGGCAAATTTGAGAAAATTCTTGGAAAGCAAAGTGTCCCCAACAGGGGTGGAATTCTAGCAGGAGCTCCTTTGCATATTAGACCACACACCCTGATGCAGCAGCCAATCCTCCAAGAGCTTACACGGCTCTTTTTTGTAAGCTCTTGAAGGACTGGCTACATCAGGGGTGTGTAGCCTAATATGAAAAGGAGCTCCTGCTAGAATTCCACCCCTGGTCCCCAAAATACAGAATATTCACCATCCTCAGCAAAATGCCCTTTGAAACAGGACAGCTTCAGAAACCATCTTAGAAATCAGCAGTGATGCTATCCCCCTAAGATTATCTGTCAATTCCAGGAAACCTGTCCAATACCCAAAAAGGCCCAAAATTGAACACAGGAGAAGCACACAGATCTACAATACATCACTTTCAGCGGGATCTAACCAGAAGACTACAATTCCTAGCTCAACTTTCTTCCTTGGCTGTCCCAGTCTTTCCCCAGTACCCACTGGGGCGAGGGTGCTATATAGAATCTATACAGTGACAGAAGTGTAACCCAGTTGTTTTCATTCTGCTTCCTTAATACGGTTACTAACAGCTTGAAGGGAAAAAATGCTCTGTCCCTTTAATCATGGCTCAGTGTGTGGAAAGAGCCAGCTAAAGTTTTTCATGGTATGGAGGTAATACCCCATTAAGTCTCCATAAATGGACTAGGGCTTTTCCCCCTGTCCAGACTGTTAGCAACCTGACTCCTCAAGTTGTTGGTAGAAAAGAACTAGCCATACCCCACCCATTAAACACCCACAAGTATTGAACTGGAATTTTAGGGAGTCTAAGCACTGCTACAGATGCTTTCTCTGACTTTCTTGGCTAATGGGCATTATTGATATTCTCGTTAGAAATATCCGAAAGTCCTTTGACTGTTTTGGCTGTGAGGTCCCCAGGTTAATTGACCAAGCAGAATAAACAGTGTTTCCCTTTGTTTGCTTAAAACTTGCTGTATTAGTTTTTTCTGGGATCATTTTCGTTCTTCTATTGCAGGGGTGGCCAATGGTAGCTCTCCAGATGTTTTTTGCCTACAACTCCCATCAGCAGCAGTCAGCATGGCCAATGGCTGGGGCTGATGGGAATTGTAGGCAAAAACATCTGGAGAGCTACCATTGGCCACCCCTGTTCTATTGTATGAAAGGATTTGCCTTTACCAGAGAGAAGGGAAAATAATTTTATATTCCCCTGTCATATCTTCCCCTCTCACCTTTCCATTAGCCTTTGATTTCCTGACAAAAATTTAAAAGTCCTCCTTCTCTTTGTTCATTCTTCATAAGGATGATCTTTCTGTGAACATTTCTGTTATCCTGTTTCTTGCATTTTGCTCTATTTCATTCTCTCCTTCTTTTGCCACAGGGTTTATACACAGTGCCCAAGATGTAGGCCCAACATTCACATACGCATAAGCATTTCTGAAAGGCCTTCTGTATTATTCTCTTCGTTTTTCGAACATTCTGTTTGCCTTTTTTGATGGCTGCAACCTGATGATATTCAGTGAGGTTTTCAACAATGACTCCAAGATCTCTTTCAAATTTCTTTTATCCATTACACACTGATTACTTTTATGCTTCTGAAACCGCTAGAAAGAAAAATTCAGCTGACTGTTCCTCAGACTTACAGATGCTGGGAAGAGAAATGGACACTTCAGGTCATTTGGTTCACACTCTCCTCACAGACAGTGAGGTATTATTCTTACAGTGTATTTATGATTTTGGATCAACCTAGACCTGCAGCCCAATCCGTTGAGAAATTACTCATTAATGTGGTAGATTTTGGTGAGAGATCCTTCTGTCTGTTTTTTTCCCCTTAGTGCAGCTTTTTTCCGCCTCTTATCTTTTGATGGAAATACCTGAGGCTGATTTGTAAATGTGGAGGGGGAGATGTTTGCTTAATTTTAATTGTCCCAGATTAGCAAAGAACAAAATAATAAAACCATGATGACAGAGTATTGATATGAAATGGAACGATTATATATATATATATATATAATTATGTTACATAATCCCTCTGCTTTTTGTATCCCCTCTATAGTATTACTTTGTTTTCTAAAAAAAAAATCAGAAAGATGTGAGCAATATGAAATAAAGCTATTTGAGACTATATTATACCTTTCACTGTGCATCAAATGAAGGAGGGGAAAATCTGCATTGATCTGACATATCCTGTCTAAAGTATGAAGCTTACCCGGTGCTCGTGCTTCCAATAATATGCCTTATAATTTGACTATTGCATAGAAAATCTCAAGTAATAATAAACTGGTTGTTTTCTGAGAGATGAGAAAGCACGATTTGTTTTTCCCCCTGTATATATTACTAGGGGGAAGGAAAGCAGTATGGTATAGCCCGATCCCATCAGCTTTCAGAAGCTAAGCAGGTGGCTGTGGTGCCCAAAAATCTATAGTTACTGGCAGAAAGTTATAGAGAAAACAAGAGTTATTACTAATGTTAACTTGCCTTTAGTTCTGGAAGTTATTCTATTGAATTGTAGAGATTGTTTGAAACTTACATCTTTGGAAGCTAAAAGAATAGCTTACTTACTATTTGCCAAATTAATGATTACAGCCAAATAGAAACAGAACATGGCACCTACCCTTATGCAATGGCACTCGAAGATTTGGCAACTCTACATCATGGATAAATTAACAGACTTGACCAGACCTATTTCGGAAGCAGAGAACTCAGAATTTTTCACTGTATGGTACCCCATATTAGAATATCTTATTTGACAAAAAGAAATTCCAGATATTGTAAATTTGTTACATTTATGGTAAGTGTTAAAGCATTAGTAATGTCAGACGCAAAGTGTATAGGATATAGCACTGCAAAACTTTGCTAGACATACAATATATAGTATTGCATAGTTATGTCACTTTTGATGTACATATTTTTGTCTATGAACAAAGATAGCTATCTGAATGTTCTAACTAATGGATATATGTATGAAAACATGAGATTACCCTAAAAAGTTTAATTATATGCTGCTATAGAAAATTTAATAAAATATGTTTTTTTTTAAAAAAAGAAGCAGCAGCTAAGCAGGGTTGGTACTTGGAAGGAAAACATTCCACAGAAGACTCTGCAGAGGAAGACAATGTTTATCTACTTCTTACCTGCCTTCTTACTTGTCACTTGTTTCCCACTTTGCTCAGTTTGCCTGCCTCACTCCCAAAGCAAAGTATATTAATTTTAATTGACTGTTCTAAACAACTATGCATATTCTTGCATTGATACCTGGGAACAATAGTTCTTTCCAAATTCTAACAAGTTCTGGACATTCACCAACACAAAAGAAAGCTGCTGACTGTGCAGGTGTAAAAGCAATGACGTGCATCCAAAAGTTTTAAATCATGCACGATGGCCATATGGTGTAAGTAACACTAGCAAGCAAGCCTGTAAACTGGCACTATGTGCCAACAGTGGATACCTGACCAGCCACCATGGTGAATGCTGCCCACTACCATGTGCAGACATAAATCCACTCACAGTGCTGATTGTTTTAGACTGCAAACATATAACCTGGTTAGTCATACAGGGTGTTTGGCATAAGAAAACATTGGACACTGCAAGCCAAGTAAGTTTAATTTTTGAACATTTAACTTGCAAACTTGAATAATCTATCAAGCTCCATCTTGGTTTTTGTTTCATGACCACACTGTTGTGTGAAAGAATAATGGGAATTGATTTTTACATAAAAAGAGATGACTACAACTTCATCCCAGAAGTCAGATGCAATACAGTGCCAAATAATCCTATACCTTATGTTCTTATTCTAGACAAAACTTTTGCTTAACGTACTTATCTATACAGCATGTGAACACAGGAAGTTGCCTTATACTGAATCAGACTATTGGTCCATTAGGGTCAGTATTTCTACTCAGACTGTGGGCAACTCTCCAGGGCCTCAAACGGAGGTCTTTCACATCACCTCCCGCTTTGTCCATAGGCTCACAATTGAACCTGGAGCCTTCTGCATGCCAAGTAGATGTTCTTACACTGAGCCAAGGATGATTCCTCAACTTTGGTTGTAATGCCTGCATTCCCAACCCCCCAACCCCAAGACTTTTGAATTACGATGAGCATAGCTTTGCACTAAATCCCTAATTCCAAAGACACAAAGATACCATGCATGGGGGACAAACAGAGCAGCTTTTGCCATGCAGTTTAGCGGAGTAAATAGCACACTGATACAACCACACTAATGGCAACAGCTGGATAAGCAGGACTTTTTTCTGGGGGGATGCAGTGGAACAGAGTTCTGGAACCTCTTCATGGAAACAAAATTCTCAAAAAGTGTTTAAAAGTTCATGAAGGATACTTATGTGTTTCTCCTTAATTTCCCTCTTGAGAGTCCTGGCACCTCTTTTTCCAGAAAAAAAGCTCCGTGTATAAGGCTCGGGTAATAACACTCACAATGGAATGCATCTGTTTTCTTTCTGTGTCAGAACATTCAGGCAGCCTGGCTCCTAGGAAAATCCTTTAAATTTGACAATGAAAATACGTTCCACACAACCTGTGGACAAGCGTACCCCCTCACGCAATTGAAGGCACACCTGCAGAAAAAGGAGGCTGGAAATAATTTATTAATAAATTATGAGAGATTGCACAGAGGGAAAAGACCCTCAATGAAATCCTACAAATCTCTGAGGAATACAGAAAGTGCAGGTCATTTTATACTTAAAATGACATCACTCATAATTATACAAAGCAGATTTAATTAGTTATGCAGATGAACTATCCAGATATGGTTGGTTAATTCAGTATGAGTCCATATACTTGGAGACATCCCTTCTGAATTCTTCTGCTGACCAGTCTCTTGTGGTTTTGGCTAAAATTCCCTTGGCTTGCAGGTTCCTTTGTCCAGTCTAGGGTGCTATCTTTGCTTTTTTTTACTTATGTCCCAAAATAGTCTGCTTCCAGGACTGCAAACACATCAGCTTGTAGATAGAACAATGGCTCCTTTGAGATGTTAGCTACCTTCTCTGAGAGCATTGATGGCTTACCTTAACATCTAGCATTAGGAAGCTACTGGAATTAAATACTCTAATAGAGCATCTCTCATATTCTAGAATGTCTGTAAGTGCAAAATATTATTTCTTGGTGTGCCTCTGAGTTAGTAGTGTAAACTAAATATGCAGATAAGTAGCCATGTCCATCAGATATTGTTCCATGTGGAGAGGTGGTAGCACATCACAAAATAGCTCCAATCCTCACTGGACAGCTTACAGTGGAGTAGAGAGGACAGGAAATTCCACTGGGCAATCAGCTACATATGAATGGCTCCCAGATGAAGCAGTCTCCACACAGTCAGACTTAAACGCAACCGCTACATTGGCTGATGCAAATAAATCTGCTGTGTTTTGAATCCACCCGGGATGCAACAGCTCTCAGGATATGGCCCAAAAGCTGTTGCTTAAATATTTTTCCATATCCTCCCATTGACTGGATGAAATGAGTTTGCATCATTGTAGCTGGCATAAATGGACTAAGATTAACATTGAAGATCTTTAAATAATTCTTTCCCCCATTAGTTATGTCTCTTCTGTCTTGTCATTGACTGTAAGGTGCAATAGAAGAAGAAGAGAAATAGATGCTGGGAAGTGTGTTTATTGGCTACAATCCAAACCAGTGTAAAGTACAAAGCCCATTGATTTCTGTAGCCTTTATTTGTTAAAATATTTATATTCTGCCTTTCCCATCAACTGTTTAATATTGTGTTAAATGTCACCATTTGGTTCTGCAAAAGCATAATAGAGATTCCTGTAATTTTTCTCCTACTGCGGCTTAAAGCAAGCCTAAAGGGTGGTCATTTCTGACTGAGGAAACAGTGCAGGGGAAACAGTTAAAGTCTCCTCCCAATGCTACAGCTCTGATCCCTCCTCCCACAGTTACTTTTAGGACCAAATTTCATGCCAGGATTTCATTTTGCAGATACAGCATCAGAAGCAGTTCGGCCCAAAGTCACAAAGTGTAAAATGGCATTTGCTGTGTCTCCTTTGACAGCTTTCTGACTCAGCTTTGGTCTTGTCCCTCCCATTTGGTTTTATCTTGTTCCAAAATAATATCATTATTGATTAAGAAGAAGGTCATCCAGCTAGTCCCATCCTGAGGCTGGCTGTTCCATCCCCAAAGGCTACAGATATTCTAGGCATGTTGAATCATCCCTCTTATGTCATCATGGGAAGTTGGGTGGTGAAGTGAAAGGATTATGTTGTACACTAAAGATGAAAGAAGGAAGGAAACTCACAATGAGTAGCCAATATAATCCAGTGTATCATCTCTTGCCAGCCTTTAATATTACCTTTAGTAGGACCAAGAGGTTGAATTCCATCAGCTTATTCTCTCTGTAAGAAAATATTTCCCAGATATTTGGCACAAGCATGGCCTCTAAGTCTACACTTATTTTATATATTTAATTGTATTACCGATAGTTCACCTTTCTCACTGGGACTCAAGATGGATTACACAGCACAATAAAATACAATACAACCAACAGGCTAGGACACCCAATAAATAGTGCAATATACTTTGTACAGTAGAAATCTGCTGCCATCCAGAACTCTGAAAACAGAACTGAAGCAAAACATAAGTATTAACAGGATGCATTAAACAATGCAAAAACTACATAGTAGGACCCTGCATACAATTGGCAGTGCAAGCTATAAACAGCAGTATAAACCACAGTTCCTAAACCTTTATCCAAGTAGTTTTCTAAACTGTTAATTTCATTTCATTTGGCTTAGAGTGGGTAACATTATTTATAAAAACATTCTACCATCTAAAACATTATAATTTGAATACATAACTGCAATTTATAATTACAAGAAATACAATAAAATACATAATAAATATAACCAACTATACAGCTTAAAAGATGGCGTAAAATCTCAGGGGGGGAGGAGTAATGTATAACTGTCTGATAAGAAAAGAAGGGAAAGGGAAGAAAGGGAGAATAGCAGGAGGCCAATCCAAGATAGAACCCATTGAGATGGAGCCCATCGCTGCCATTAACCCATGGAACAACTCTGTTTTACAGGCCCTGTGGAACTCTAAGAAGTCCCACATGGCCTTGATGTCTCTGCACAGTACAACCTTATTACCTGGTTAGAAAAGCACACCTGACCAACTCAGTTTTGCTAGGAGAGTGGGAGCCTTCCTTACCTCATTAGGCAGGCCATTCCATAAGGTGGGGGCCAAAAATGGAGAAGGCACATGCATGTGCAGTTTCCTTAAACACTGGGTGATTAATATTGTTCATATCATTCCAGCATTGTTCCAGCCTCAATTATTCTGGCCTGGTAGGGCTTCACTCTGCATTGTGCACCTCGGCAAAGATGGTGCAGGAGGGGGCAAGTGAAGCCACAAGGGGGGTGGAGCATCCTTCTTGTGCACGGAGGCTGAAGAGTTTTCTTGGGGGGAAGACTGGGGGTCATGGGAGAGGTTGATCCAATTGCACATGGGTAGCCAGAGTTTCCCTTCTCTAAGGATAGAAATAAACTTGAAAGCAAAAGTGAAATTGATGGGTGATTGATTCAAGAAAGGAAAGGGGTGCTATTCAAGAAAGAAAAAGTACTACTTTTCTCAATCAGTGATTGGGGGAATCTGCCAGTGGATTTAGTGGCTATTAGCCACAGCAAATTGTTGGAACTCTCTGTCTTGGGCAAGTGGCGCTCTGTATTCGTGGTGCCGGGGGGGGCACAGTGGGAGGGCTTCTAGTGTCCTGGTCCCACTGATGGGCCTCCTGATGGCACCCGGGGTTTTTTTGGCCACTGTGTGACACAGAGTGTTGGAATGGACGGGCCATTGGCCTGCTCCAACATGGCTTCTCTTATGTTCTTATTCCAAGAATCCTAATGGCTTATGATTTGTTTTGCTCATCTAACTTTTGATTCTTGTTTCTCCCTGCTTTTCAAATTTCACTTTTCCGATCCCCTTGGGTTTCTGATTTACAAAACTGGCACTTTGAGATTTTTCAAACATTGTTCTTCTAATTGGCTGTGGCTCAATGGGAGCACATCTGCTTTGCATGCAGGAAGTCCGTAGTTCAACCCTGGCACAAGTTTGGGGAGTCAGGCAGGCAAAAGGAGACCAGCCACACAGATTCCCTCATCTCATCCCAACAGAACTGAAGCATTGAAGGAAATAATCTCTATTTGTAAAGTACTGGGGTCGGCGCAGTAAGAGACCAGAGTCGGAGAGTGATTTCAGCAAGCTTTACTTCAGGAACACCAACACAAACTGAGTTCTATTCAAACCTCCTGCTCCTTTATACAATTCTTGCCCCCTTCTGATTGGACCTTAACTATGTACATGGATTGGCTATTTACAGAGGCCTAAGGGCCTATCAGGGTACAGTATGAGCCTAGATGTTGATTGGCTACTTATGTTTCAATCCTTCCCCTGATTGGGCCTGCTTAGGCCTTCTCTGGAACCCTGGTGTGGAGTACAAGCTTGGCTTGTTCAGCTTCCCTCCAAAAGTAACAGTTCCCTCCAAAAGTAACAGTTCTCCATTTGAACCTAGGACACAACCCCCCTCCCCCCATAGTTCCAGCTATCAGGTGACATAGTCCTGGAGATATGCCGGAGGGCGGCGGTCTCGTGTCGAGCGTCGGAGCTCCGAGGGGACTGGGTGTTCCAACTCGGTTGGTGGTTCTGCGGCTGCAGAGCTGGAGACATCTGGGACGGCGGCCCCGGGAGACCTGGGTTCAGCTGCGCGGTCAGGGGTCTCCTCCTGCTGGGCCGAAGCGGGCTCCACGGAACCCTGTTCTGTGTCAGGCTCACGGGGACTTACGTTGTCCGGATCTGGAGCCTCTGACCTTGGCTCCCCAGCAGGCAGGCGACCACGGAGTTGGTCGATGTGTCGCCTCAGGAGATGTCCACCCTCCAAAGTCACTGCATAGGAGACCGGTCCAGTGACGTGGTCCACCTTTCCAGGGAGCCAGGTGGGGCCAGTGGTGGCATAGTTCCGTGCCCACACTGTCTCACCTGGGTAGAACCCTCTGGGGGCTTTAAGGTGTTCCGGCGCCGGTCGCCTGTCTGGGGCTCGGAAATACTTCTCCAGAGCGCTGATGATGTCGTCCACCGGCGTCTCTGAGAGCTTCCTGGGTTGGAGAAGAGCCCTGGCTAAGTCCACGGTCTCCGTGCCACACGTACTGATAAGCAGAGCTCTCTGCATGGTAGTCTCTGTAATCTTCTGGAAGGTCAGGTATGACTGGAAGCCTTCGACCCACGAGTCCCACAGCTCGGGGCGATCGATGCTAAAGGGCTGCAGGAGGTTAGCTGAAGCCTCCATTCTTGGCAGCGTGTCTGGGCGGCTTCAGAGATGGGGTGTGCGCAGAGCGGAGGTGCGGACCCAGATGGCTTGGATTTAGCCACCTTTCCGTGTTCCTGGTTCTGTTGCTGGTTCTTACTGGCATCCCATCCTCGTCGCCAGTGTAAAGTACTGGGGTCGGCGCAGTAAGAGACCAGAGTCGGAGAGTGATTTCAGCAAGCTTTACTTCAGGAACACCAACACAAACTGAGCTCTATTCAAACCTCCTGCTCCTTTATACAATTCTTGCCCCCTTCTGATTGGACCTTAACTATGTACATGGATTGGCTATTTACAGAGGCCTAAGGGCCTATCAGGGTACAGTATGAGCCTAGATGTTGATTGGCTACTTATGTTTCAATCCTTCCCCTGATTGGGCCTGATTAGGCCTTCTCTGGAACCCTGGTGTGGAGTACAAGCTTGGCTTGTTCAGCTTCCCTCCAAAAGTAACAGTTCCCTCCAAAAGTAACAGTTCTCCATTTGAACCTAGGACACAACACTATTGCAAATCAGTATTTTTTCTATCAGGTGTTGGACATATGTGGAAAGGGAACAGAGAAAGCCACAGGAAAGCAATGGTAGAATATCTACATACGCATATTGGTAATACAATTTTGAGTGCTCAATAAAAAAAGTGATCATTTTTCAAGCATTGAAGGATGTTGCCTGACATTTGCAATCAAATTACAATTCAAACAGAGGAATGCTCACTCATCACTGATACCATGTATGTTTAGGAGTAAGCTTAACCAGGCCTACACAGAAGTAAGTCGCATGTTATTCGTATGTTTTCCATTTTACAGATTAGACATCAGAAAACTACAACCCCCTCACCTATTAATTATGGGGAAATGAGTCTAGGTCTCCAAATTAGCCACTAGGATCATATCTACACAACTTGTGACCCCCAACACCCAAATGTAGCCCACCAAGCCATCTTGGAACTCGCTATGTGCTTCCCAGGCCAGGCTACAGAACAGCCTCTGATGAGATCCCATTGTACATGGTATGGGCAGGGGTTGTTTTGTAGGAAAAAAGGTGGTGGAGCTCATCCAGGAATTATGCAACTGCACCTACTATTCAATGGACAAAGTGGGAAGGAGGAAGTGGAACTGTCAGAAAGGTTCAGAAGCTGTGCTCCTGTGAGCTCCAGCTGAATCCAAGGCCTGGATATGGGGTATACGCATTGGTGAGTTACAGACTTGCAGTCAGGAAAGCATGGTACCACATGCACGAAATCCACTTCAAGCAAGTATATTGCAAAAAAAGATAAAACTTACTTTTATTGAGGTAGATTCAAACACATAACCATGTTGTGGTGGAAAGGAAAGTAGCTTAATTTAATGTTGTCTATTACAAGCGGCCACCTAATCCAGCAGCATGTGAGTGCAGGAATGAAGGCATGGATTCACAGGAGAGGCCGGTAGATATGTCCTGCTTTATTCAGATCCACCAGGAGACGGAGAGGGAGAACACAAAATGCACAGGAAGATAAGGGAGAGTCACAGAGAAGCTCCCAGCTTAGACAAAGGAAGCCATTCCATTCATTACGAACACACACACAACTAGCTCTAGTGCAAAGAGCAATATAGCAAACCCCCCCATGTCCAGGCACACTGAGTCAACTTTATACCAACACATAGTTAGAAACCTGCATTTAATTTTTTCAGCCGCAAGCTGAGAAAGAATGCCCCAAGCCAAAAGCTTCTCTTTCCCACATTCATATTTATACTTCTGTATATAGAATAATATTCTTCACTGATGGACTGAAAAGTGAGATGCAGTCTGGGTAGCAAGCACCCTTCTGAGACTCCTGCAAGCTAGTTCCATTCTTGACTGTGCAACATAGGCACCCCTACCTTAAATGGCAGCATCTCAGACAGGTTTGGAGGAGATTATTCTGTTTAGGGCTCCTCCATGGTTTACTGGGAAGATTATCCCATGTGCATTGTTGGCCCTTGCAGGTTGATAGCTAGGCCTCCCAGCCCGTTGTGCCCTAGCGAACCTGCCTCAATGATTGATCGCATGCAGACTGGCAGCAAAATATTGGAATATTCATTGCCTCTGAAAGGACCATTAGCTAATACAAATGATTGAGATATGCCAGCACCAAACAATACTGACCAAGCCCAGGAGATGTTTGAGGTTGTTTACTGAGTGATGGCATAGGCAGTGGAGGGGGTGGGGCAGATTCATTTGAGATAAACGGTAACAGCAAGTGTGCTCAGGTGTAGTTTTTAGGTTGGTTTCTTTACATATATAGAACCAGGCCCCTTCATTCTTAACCCACAATTTCTGAGGACATTTAATCTCAACACCTTCCATAGTTCTGATGCCTCTCCTTCTTGACCATCAACTCCCTTATTATTCCATCCCTCTCTCAATTCCATATATGCTCTTCACTTCTAAGATACAAATGTCTGTGCACCTTGCATGCCATTCTGACATAATCTTTTGTGTCACCATTTCCCATAATTCCAACCACCACCAGTACTATCATCTTTTTTCAGTCCCCTTGAGTTACACAAATATCCCGATAATCCAGATATCCTCCTAAATTGGTTGGGAACTGAAGTCCATTCTGACTGTGCAGTATTTGTTTCTCCGCCACTTTAGAAGATTCATACAAACTGCATCCACAATGATATGCAAATATCTGGTCCAAAGGCCTCAGGTCCAGGTGTCTCCCAGTTGGCCCTCAAAATCTCTGAGTCACCTCCACAATGCTGCAGTTTTGGGATTTGTTTTAGAGCCAACTGAGCACATTAGGTGTTCCGATAATCCCTGTGCACATGTGTCTTCACATTATATCTTTCAAGCATATCATGAGATGAAACCCAAAAAAGGCACATTGGGCAGTTAGTCTTTGGCCTCCCCTTTGCTGCTTTCTTGCTCCTTTTAGCACTCAAGTAGACTTGGCCTCTTCCACCCTGTCTGGAGTCCAGTGAAAGTTATCAGTGCATCTGTGCATGTGCATATCACATTGGCAGTCTCTCTGCGAAACAGTTGTCTTCCACAGATGCACAGATGCTTTCCAAGAGGTGTCTGAGAGTGTGACTTCCCTTCATTTCCCTGGGCTGTAGGATGTGTCATCTTTCAGACACCAAAAATGTTTGCAAATCATGAAGCAACTGCAATCTGTGGCATATGTGACAGGCTTCCACTCAGCAATGATGGATACTGGCATGCTCATTTAGAACATATTATTTTTCTTTTATGAAACATTGATTTGTATTTGTTGCCCACCCTTTTATGAACTCTAGGGTTGCCAGCCCCCAGGTGAGGCCTGGAGATCTCCTTCTTTTACAACTGATCTCCAGCTGCCAGAGATCAGCTTCCCTGGAGACAATGGCTGCTTTGAAGGGTGGACTCTAGGGCATTGTACCATGCCGAGGCCCCTCCCCTCCCCAAACCCTGCCCTCTCCTGACTCCACCCCAAAGTCTCCAGGTAATTTCCAACACAGACCTGGCAACCCTGATGAATTCCCACAGAAGGCTTTAACTCAGGCACAAAATGCCATATAGTAGAAAGCCTCTTTGATTCCTGCAAAGACCTTGGCGACTGTTCCATTTACACTGGCAGAGACAGACTAGTCATTTCATGGACAAGGAAAGGGACCAATGGGCTGGAGGCCTGCTGGTGGCCAGGAACAAGCAGAGCCAAGCCCTAGCAGCTCTGCCATCCCTTGGCTTGAACCTTTCACCAGCAACCATAAATACTGTCAGCTCACCAGTTGCCAATAAAATGAGTGAGCCAACATGCGTTTGTAGTACCAGTGGCTGGGTCTGAGTTGACCGGGTCCTGCAGTGCTGGCTTGTAGTGTCACAGGGGCTGCTCACTTTGGTTTGCTCCTGTGCCATTTCCCAGGCCACTACTGTACACTGGCAAAATATGCCTCTTGGTATAAACACAATTTTTTTTTCTCTCTTCAGTTTAGCAGATTGCCTATATAGACTTCCAAGTATGTCATAGAACGTTCATCCATTGCCTCAAAGAAGCCAGCTGTATGGCCTTTGTCCCTCTATGACTACCTCGGTGGGAACACATGCAGCCTAGGCTGAGGGAGCTGCACTGGCTTCCAATTGCATTCCGAGTTTGCTACAAGGTGCTGGTTATCACCTTTAAAGCCTGTTTGGTGTAGTGGTTAAGTGTGCAGACTCTTATCTGGGAGAACCGGGTTTGATTCCCCACTCCTCCACTTGCACCTGCTGGAATGGCCTTGGGTCAGCCATAGCTCTGGCAGAGGTTGTCCTTGAAAGGGCAGCTGCTGTGAGAGCCCTCTCCAGCCCCACCCACCTCACAGGGTGTCTGTTGTAGGGGAGGAAGGTAAAGGAGATTGTGAAGCCTCTCTGAGACTCTTCGGAGTGGAGGGCGGGATATAAATCCAATATCTTCTTCTTCTATATGGCCGAGGACCTGCATACCTTAGGGACCGTCTCTCTCCATATGTTCCCCAGAGAGCACTGAGATCTAGTTCCCAAAATCTGCTATAAATCCCTGGACCAAGGGAGGCCAAACTGAAAACAACGAGAGAGCAGGCCTTCTCAATAATGGCTTCCCACTAGTGGAATCAGCTACCGGAGGAAGTGCAAGCCCTGCGGGAGTTTAACCAGTTCCGCAGGGCTTGTAAAACTGTCCTATTTCAACAAGCCTATAAGGTGGAACCCTGAAAGTGACATCTGGCCATCTTGATATATATATATATTACTGTACTGTAGCACCTCTAATCTATTGTGGTTTTTAAATTATTTATGTAACTGTCTTTTAACTGTATTTTATTAACTGCATTTTATTATGAATTGTATTTATTGTAATCATGGTACACACCATGTCTTGTGAGCCGCCTTGAGCCTGCCTCGGCGGGGAGGGCGGGATATAAATAAAAGTTTATTATTATTATCACAATCTGTACCATCAGAGCAGCTGAGCCAATAGCCCTGGGACAGAATTGTGCTGGCCAGCTTGATCTCTGCAGACTGCTGGATTGAGGCAGATTAGCACTGCTATTGTTACTACATTTTATGGCAACATTTGACATGGTTGATTACACTCTCTTGATCACCACCTTACCAACATAGGAGTTCAAGGAGGTAGCCCTTCAAAGGCTTACCTCATTTCTCCAGGGTTGTGCTGGGTGAGAACGTGTCCTCTAGATACCCCTTAACATGTGGCATCCCTGGGGGGGGCACTTTTCTCCCTGATGTTGTTTAACATTTACATGTATCCCCTTACCCAGCTGGTGCAGAAGTTCAAGATTGGGTGTCACCAGTAAGCTGATGTCACCCAGCTGTATCTGTTATTGGACAGCCACCCAGATACTGTCCCTCATAATTTGGACATGGGTTTGAAAGCCATGGTTGGGTGGTTGAAACAGAGTAAGTTGAAACTGAATCCAACTAAGATGGAGGTTTTGTGGCTGGCGGGGGGGCTTCAGGTTTGGAGCATAGGTTGTCTGCTCTTGATGGGGTGTTACCGACACCAGCACAGTCTGTTAAGGGCTTGGGAGTGATTTCAGTTGCCTCTCTGAATATGAAGGCCCAAGTCACGAACATTGTCAGGCTGGTGTTTCTTTGTCTGCACCAAGCTTGGCAATTGACCCTTTCCTTTCATGCCCAGATCTAGCCATGGTAAACCATGCAATTGTCACCTCCAGTCAGACTACTGTAACTTGCTCTATGCCTTTGAGATTGACCTGGAAGCTCCAGCTGATCCAGAATGCAGTGGCACAAGTCCTGACACAAACATCATGTACTGCACACATACATCTGATGCTGTGCTGGCTACACTTGCTCCCAGTGGAATATTGAGTCAAGTTCAAGATTTTGGTATTGACCTACAAGGCCTTGAGTGGTTTGGGAGAACCATCTCCTCCATTATGTCCCTGGGAGAGAGTCACCTCCTTGGATAGCAACTTCCTGGAGGTCTCCGGCCCCAAAGATATCTGGCCTCCACCAGGCCCCAACCTGATGGAATTCTCTGCCAAACACCATCAGGACCCTGTAGGACCTGATGTAATTCTGCAAGGCCTCCAAGGTGTAGATGTTCCATTAGGCTTTTGACTGAGGACACCTATGCTTTCCATCTTGGCTGGCACACTTTTATGCTCTTCACATTTGCCTCACCCTCTTCCCCCCGGCAGTCTGTAACTGGAATAACTAGTATTCATCTACTGACTTTTAAGATGTGTTATTAATGTTTTAATTGTTTTTACTTTGTTGATGTTTTTATTATTATGCAATGCCCAGATTGGATGATTTATTAGTTAAATAAATAATAAATAAATAAATAAATAAATAAATAAATAAATAAATAAAGACAGCAAAAAGATGTGAATGCTTTGGTACTTTCCTCAGTTGCAACAGAATCCCCCATAACTGATGAGGTGGATCCAGACAACTTTTCTTTTTATAAAAAGGAAGGAAGGAAACTCTTTGACTACAAAAAAAGGTTACACCAGAGATCACAAGACCTGCAATGGAAAAAAGCCATACAAATGAAGTACTTCTTCACCAAATGAATAATCAATACATGGAGTTCACTGCCACAAAAAGTAATGGCAGCTACAAGCATAGCTTAAAGAGGCAATTGGATAAACATACGGAGTGAAGGTCCATCAGTGGCTATTAGCCACAAGATACAGTTGGAACACTGCGTCTGGGGCTCTGTATTCTTGGTGCTTTGGAGGGCAGAAGTGGGGGTTCTGGCCCCACTGGTAGACCTCCTGGTGACACTGGTTTTGGTCACTGTTTGACGCAGAGTGTTGGACTGGTTGGGCCATTGGCCTGATCCAACATGGCTTCTCTTATGTTCTTATGTGATGCAGAGTGTTGGACTGGATGGGCCACTGGCCTGATCCAACATGGCTTCTCTTATGTTCTTATGAGACACAAGATATACTGAGGATGGGACATGGAATGGAAAATCAGTTAGATCCACCCCCACCCCCCCATAATCTCAAAAGTCACCAAAAATATCAACTGAGCTAAAGGTTTAGCACAATACAGACAATATCATTATGATGACATCTAAAACTCCCACCCATGTTCAGTAGAGATATGTACCTTTCAGAATTCAAATCATTAAAGACTGCCAGAAAACTCTCTGGTTTTACAACCAGAAAATATAAAGTATCTGTACCTTTAAAATTTTCCAGCATGTAGTTGGATTTCCATCATCTCAGAAGAGTGTTTCCTTTCTGCTGCGATACACAAAGCTGCCCAGTATGGTTTGTCATCAAAGCAGGGGCTCCCTTTGGAGAATTTAAAGAACCAAACACATATTCATCTGGGACAAATGAAGGCACCATGCCGTGAGAGCTGAATGAATCCATAGACAGAAAGGGACTAACATCCTGCTGCAGAGATCTGAAAGAGGAGTGGGAGGTCACTATTCATTTCCTCCTCTGTTTTGCTGACTATAGAGCAATTAGCTGATAATAACTCAAGGATACTAAAGGGCAGACTTGCAGGTATACTGCTTTGAGACAAGAAGGATTATTAGCTGAGTGCCAGCTTTCTGTTGGCAAAGCCCCATTCATTAATACCCCAAGCTAGAAACTGGGTAGGTAGAATAACCTAGATAAATGTTTCCTAACAAAACATAAGATGGTTCTTCTTATACATCATGGCAGCTATGACGATTGGCCCAGCCCCAAAGTGTTGATTTACCACTGCTGAGTAAAGTTCTCTCCCAGCTGCACACAGATCCTGGGGCATATGCAAATGAGATATGCTACTAAGTCCCCTGCACCTTTTTTTCTACAAAATGATCCCTGATAAACAGTACATACTGATATCTTTAAACTGTTTAAAATACTAAGAGATAGTCCCAACATACTTTTGGGGTTTTCAGGAGTCTAGGGAAGGGAGCTGTGGCTGAGGGACATCTCCTAAAACAGACAGAAATATTGGAAAAGCCAGGAAAAGAAGTGTGTAGCTGGGTAGAGAAGACTTATACTTTAGCATTCATCATGCATTTCCCATGGGATCTGGGGCAATTTGTTTTAACTGTCTGTGGTTCTTTCCCCCCAAGCTGCTACTTCTTTTTTTAGCAGTTCTAATAATAGTAACTATTTCCATGGCAACATTTCAACCATCAACTCGGAGAAGTCTGTACAAACCTCTACCATCAGATGTCTGCTATGTGATCAAACCAACCGTGCTCCATAAGCCCATCTGTGGTGGGAGGAGAGTTCATCCTTGGACCACTGGTATGGCTCCTTGGGACATCACAGTTGGAAGTGAAGACAGGGCTCCATCTTTATGTCCACTTAAACGTCTTCTACACACACTGGTTATCATCACACAAAATAGAAACTGCATTGATGACACACTGCTTCTGCCATCACCACTAGATAGAGACTGATCATCATGTACCTTTAAGTATACCACATTTTGTTCCCAGTGAGATGTCTTTTCTGCTTACATCACCACTAGATATGCAGACCTATTCAACACATTGTGCTGCATCGTGTGAAGGCACTGCATGAAACATTTTCCTGGAAGCAGCTGATATACTGTGCAAACAGGATTGGTACCATATTGGTTTATGAAATGCAAAGGGGGCATGTATTTATTTAAAATACTTATCCCTTAAGGCGGCTAACAAAGCAATAACAGATTCCTTCCAATCTGCTTTCAGGCCTGGTCATGGGACTGGAACAGCCCTGGTTGCCCCAGAACAGCCCTGGTTCTCTCAGAGCTGTTCTCTCAAGAGCAGTTCTCAAAAGAGCTCTCTCAGCTTCACCTACCTCACAGGTGTCTGTTGTGGGGAGAGGAAAGAGACTGTAAGATGCTCTGAGATTCCAAGTGAAAGGCAGGTAGGGTGGCCAGCCTCCATGTGGGGCCTGGAGATCTCCGGCTTTTACAACTGATCTCCAGCTGGCAGAGATCAGCTCCCCTGGAGAAAATGGCTGCTTTGAAGGGTGGACTCTATAGCATTGAACCATGCTGAGGCCCCTCCTCTCCCCAAACCCTGCCCTCTCTCAGATCTACCCCCAAAATCTCTAGATATTTTCCAACACAGACCTAGCAACCCTAAGAGCAGGGTATAAATCCACTTCTTCTTCTAATATGCCTTGAGTTCCTGCAAAAGTTTTAAATAAATAAATAGGATGCTTCTGGACTACCTTTCAGGGTTGGGACTGGGAGCCACTGATCTGCACTGTTCTCATTGAAGGTACATTTTAGAGTGTGGTGCTGGGGGACTGCTGCTCTCCTCCTTGGCCTCTGGTCTGTGGGGTCTTGCAAAGTTCCATCTCATCACCCATGCTTTTCATTATATACATGCAGCTGCTGGGAGTCATTCAGAGATTTGAGCTAAGGTGCCACCAACATGTGAATGACAATAAGCTCTATCTTGTACTTCTGACGGATTCCAGGAAGGCTGGGGAAACCATGAAGAGGTGCCTCGAAGCACTTTTGAAATGGATGAGGGCCAAAAAACTGAAACCTGATATTGACAAAATGGAGATGCTACTGATGGGGAGGTTTGACCCAGGAAATGGGGTATCTTCTATTCCTGATGGGATTGCAGGTTTGTAGCTTAGGGGTGCTGCTGGACCTGGGCCTGCTGTTAGATAAAAAGGTTGCAGTGGTAGCCAGGAGTGCCTTTCATTAGCTTTGGCCCTTCCTAGGCAGAAAAGATCTTGCCACTATAGTGCTTGCTCTGGTAACATCTAGATTAGATTGCTACAGTATGAGCTACGTGGGGCTGCCTTTGGAGACTGTACAGAGGCCACACTTGGGCTGCGATCACACACACTAAATAATGCACTTTCAATTCACTTTCCCACTGGATTTCGCCAGTTCACACAGTAAAATCTAGTTGGAAAGTGCACTGAAAGTGGATTGACATTGCATTATTTAGTGTGTGTGATCACAGCCTTGATTCTGGAATCAAACTGGTAACCATGTGTTCCTAGTTGCTGACCCTAGACAGGAATTTTAATCCCATACTTTGTACCAATTAAAGCTTTACAGACAATTTTAATAGATTCCTGAGATGGTTAACATATAAATCCCACAATGACAATAAAACGAGCATAGACATAAAAGCTTTAAATTACAGCAATAAAAATAAACAGCAGTAACTATAACTAATCTGCTGAACATAATACTTTCTTAAAAAAAAAAAAAAAGTACCCGCATAAACTACAAAAGCAAGATAAAAAAGCAGTCTTTGCCTCACAGAGAGTTTAAAAGTCAGTTTGCATATATGACTGCGTCTTTGTAAAATCTAAAACACCGCATATTGGTCAATATAAAAAGAAGAAGAAGAAGATATTGGATTTATATCCCGCCCTCCACTCCGAAGAGTCTCAGAGCGGCTCACAATCTCCTTTACCTTCCTCCCCCACAACAGACACCCTGTGAGGTGGGTGGGGCTGGAGAGGGCTCTCACAGCAGCTGCCCTTTCAAGGACAACCTCTGCCAGAGCTATGGCTGACCCAAGGCCATTCCAGCAGGTGCAAGTGGAGGAGTGGGGAATCAAACCCAGTTCTCCCAGATAAGAGTCCACACACTTAACCACTACACCAAACTAGCTCTCCAGCTAGGGCATTATAGTAATCAAAGCCTGGATTCGTGATCACTAAACCATGCAATTAAAGAAATGATGGAATTCTAAGTAAAATCTCTTTGACTCAGTGACCCAGATAAAACAATTTCCAGAAAGACAGCTTAGTTGTTGTTTTTAAAAACAGGAAACCCTTCTCACTTAGGTGTCTCAATGAACATGTAAACCCTGCTCAGGATCTCAAGGACCTCCCTCTGGCAAACGCTGCTCCTAGGAGGAGATTCATGTATCTGTTTAGGCAGAAAGAATTGCCCTTGAGGCTATATTTCTTTCTGACATGTACTGCACAGAGCAATGTTGTAACTCTAACTGAGGCAAAGACCACCAGCTGGGTATAAACTATAATTTAAAACTGTAATTTATATTTCACATTCCTCCCTGAGACTGTCTTTCAGCAAGCCCTTGTTCTTCTGTACATCTGCTTGAAGGCACTTGCTTAGAAACTCGACTTCTCTTTGTCTGTATATCCACGCAGCTTAAGTCGGGAGCCTTTAATTCTAAACAAAGGATAGCCACTGTACAGTTATAGATTCCAGCAGCTGGCAGTGATATGTGACATGAGCCCTTTCCAGACATTTGATTTTATCACTCCAACAAAACATAACTAAAGTATACACCTCCCACTATCATCCCAATACAGGGTAACCATTTTGTGTGAAGAAGGGCATCAACATATGGCTTCAGGCAGGGCTTTTTTGTAGCAGGAATTCCTTTGCACATTTGGCCACACACTTCTGATATAGCCAATCCTCCAAGAGATTACAGGGCTCTTAGTACGGGGCCTCCTATGAGCTCCAGGAGGATTGGTTTCATCAGGGGTGCGTGGCCTAATATGCAAAGGACTTCCTGCTACAAAAAAAAAAAAAAGCCCTGGCTTCAGGACATGCAAACATGTTTCTACAAAAATCTGAAATTCTGTTCAAATGTACCAAAGGGGTGTGAGTGTGGAAAATACATGTATTACCCGTGTTCATGCAAAATGGTGTATCAGAAGGGACCATGCACTCCTGTTATGTGTGGTTAGAGAACCAAAATCAAATGGCTGAAAAGGGATATGGAGGGACCAAGAGTCAACTGGCTGTACAAGTGTAAATATTATGAATGATTGCATTTCAACTACATTCTTGGAATCATAATATGTCAAGTGGGCCTTAATAAAAAAAAAATTGGGAAATACTTAGTGGCATTTGTCTCCTCACCTGTAGACTTTTTGTTTTTAACTAACTTGATGGGTATTGGGATCCATCTGACCATACTAATGTGTAACACTGTCAGGGAGCAGGAGACAACATCATGCCCCCCCCCTTCTCAACCCCCACAGGGTCATGTCTGGCATCCACCAGGCACAGTGGGCTTACTGATGCACCTCATAAAGAGTCACATACCAGCCAGCTGATAAAAGGTCAAGTCAAATATCCACTGACAGCTGGTCCTTTGAAAACCAACTGTCTGGCAATCAGCTGTGTAGCAGCTCTATCCAGGAGATGGGAAAGGGGAGTACTAAGGCAGAAATGACTCATGAGGTGCTACTGGTCTCTCACAGTCTGTGCCACCCCCAGGCTTCTGGATAAAGGGAGGCCACTGAGCATGCATGTCCCAGATCTGGCTAGGGCCTTCAAAAGGCTTGAGGGAAGAGGCCAAGGAAGACAGAGTATCTCTAGCTCCCAGTTCACAAGGCAGCAGAGATTGGGAAGAGGAGTTATATTAGGGAAGGCACTTCACAACCCCTCTCTGTCTGCCAAGGGAAGGCACTTCAGCAGAATTAGGTCCTGGTGTATGATGGCAGGGGTTAGGATTTCTACAATGTGGTGGAGGATGTGGGGACCTCAACCTGCATTTGATCAGTGATTTGTCCTTTCTAGTCAGACTGGTCTGGCAGTTCAAACTGATCTGGCCCTAACTGGACCCCAGAGATTTCCCAACCTAGAGAGGACTCTCTTGGGCACCTAGCAATGCTCTGCCTGATTTCTCCCAATTTGGGCAATGGCTCATTGAACAGCAGGAAAAGGTATTTCAATACATCATCAGGCAACAGCAGGATGTCCAAGCATCTCTCATCAAGGACTTATGCTGGGAACTTGGTCCATGCCACACAAGCCTGCTAGTAGGGATGCCAGCCTCCAGGTAAAACCTAGGGATCCCCTGAAATCACAGCTCATCTCCAGATTACAGAGATTAGTCTCCCTGGAGAAAATGGATGCTTTGGAGGGTAGATTCTATGGTATTGTACTCCATTGAGGTCCCTGTCCTCTCCAGGTTTCATTCCCAATCTCCAGGTGTTTCCCAACCTGGATCTGGTAACCCTCTACTGCCCGTCCTCTACCAGTGACCAGGGGGGAGCTGGCAGCTTCCTGTTGGGGAGCCTAGTATATATGGCATTCATACTTTTCTGCTCCAGTTGTCAAAGCTGGGACTGGAGAATGCTTTCCTCTCAACCTCTGAGCATACAGCTGAGGCTGCACAGTGACTGAAGCCTGAAGGAACAGTGGATCTTATTCCTTGGGCCCTACTTGACCAGGGAGTCCAGGCTGTCCTTCATACTATGCCCCTAGGTGAGAAGAAGAAGAAGACTGCAGATTTATACCCCACCCTTCTCTCTGAATCAGAGTCTCAGAGCAGCTTACAATCTCTTCTATCTTTATATTTAAGCTACCAACAGCAGTTCCTTATGCACTTCTACACAAAGGGGGAGAAGCCAAGAATGCTGGTGGCTGATCTGAAGGATGCTGCCTTTCATTGGTTGATGCCACACCAGCTGAGGGACAGAGGTGGAGATGATCCTGGGTAGAGGGACTCTCCATGTCATTCCATCTGAAGCCTGGGTATGGGCCCTTTGGAACAAGCCAGCTACCCTCTAGGAGAAAATAATCCTTTTGGACAATGTCACTGCTGTAGCAGCAGCTGAACACACCAGGTACTTTCACAGGTGACTGTTTGCAAATGGATTTTGCTATTCTTACATAAGATCAGGCCTCAGATTCAGTGGGAGATCATAGGAGCTCAGCTCATGAACCTTTCTGAGAGTTCCACCTCCTTCTGAGAGTTCCACTTCCTTCTGAGAGTTCTACCTCCTTGTCCATTGAATAGTAGGTGCAGCTGCATAACAATTCCTGGATGAGCTCCACCACCTATTTTTCTACAAAACAACCCCTGCATAAGATTTTGCTATTCTTACCTATGAGCTGGCACCCTTCCTCATCAATAACCTCTCTGAACCCTCTCCAACACTACTCCCTGCAGTTCACATGGCCACAGAGCGCACCAGAATCCTAAGAGCCTTTTCGCAAAATGGAGGTCACCCAGGCATGCTCTTCGTGGGCCAAAGACAGAAAGAAAAATGTGGGCTAGGCAAGATGCCCCAGAATTCCAAATAAGATTGCCAGCTCTGGGCTGGGAAAATACATGGAAATTTGGGGGGTGGGGAGTGGAGCTTGAGGAATGCAGGGGGTTTTTTTTGGGGGGGGGGACTTCAATGGTTATATAGTGCCATAGATTCCACCTTCCAAAGTAGCTGTTTTCTCATGGCAAATTGATCTCTGTTGCCTGGAGATCATTTGTGATCCCAGCTACCTCCTGACGTTGGCAAACCAAATTCCAGAGGTGTCCCAGCATAAGAAAGTATCATGTGAGGTCCTACATGTACCTATATCTATATCTAAAATAATACTAATAACCCACAATTTAGTGCTTTGGGAGAATTCTTGCTTTCTCACTACTTGCTTCCCCTGTTCTCTCCTCCCGCAGCCCCCACTTCACAGTATAAATCTCCACCATAAAATTCATCTTAGAGGTAATTCACATTGGTCTGCTGCTTAATTTTTAAAAGCTAAATGCAAATAAGCAAAAGGTAAGCAAGAGAATTAAATGACAGGTAGAGATGCAAAAAAAGAAAGGAAAGGAAAGGAAAGAAGGGGGGGGGGGGATGAAAGAATTTCCAGCCATTCTGACAAAGTAGTTACTACATGGTGCTCTTCAATGTATGGAATTCTTATTCATTTATTATTTTGGCTGTTGCATGAACATGTCGGAACATTTAATGAAAATGATTGTGCTACAAAATCCTCCTTAAAGCTTGATTTGCAATGATAATTTTCTGACCTTGATGTCCAGACATGCAATCTGTTTGGTGGTTACCAATCAAACAGGAAGCAATGGCTCCAACAAGAAAAGGAGGAGTGTAGAAAATCATAGCTTTCAGGCTGAGTTTTTAAAACCTGAAAACATTTTATCATTTGCCAAGTCAGAAAAAAAAAGAGTTTTAGATTTGGTAATTAATTGCTGCAAGCCAATCTTGAACTCAGTCTTCCAAAACTAGGGCTGCCAAGTCCCCAATCCGGGTGGTGGATCCCCCACCTGGGAGGTTCCCAACCCATTGGCCCACATTGGACCAGCAGGGGGAACCTCCCCCTATGTTGCCAGTGTGATGATGTCACCTAGAAGTGATGTCATCATGCTGGCAATGGTGCACAGTGGCCGCTCTAGGTGTTTCTGGGGAAACTCTATGTTTTTTCTGGATGCTCTAGCCATTAAGGAGAGAAAACTCTATGGTACAATAGGTACCATAGATTTTTTTCCCCTCCTAAATGGCTAGAGCATCCAGGAAAACCATAGAGTTTCCCCAGAAACACCTAGAGTTTTTGCAGAAATGCCTAGAGTGGCCACGCACGACATCGCCAGTGTGATGATGTCACTTCCGGGTGATGTCATCGCAACAGCAACATAGGGGGAGGAATGTCCCCCACTCCAGGATGAAGAGGACTTGGCAACCCTATCCAAAAGCTCAGGAGCCAGACATGGGCTTGACAGTGAACTGCTGCCACATACAGATGGAAAAGTGTGCTGGTTTTCATGGTATGCTAATACAAAGAATTGCTTTCGCTTATGCATTGTGCAAAATAATTAATCAATGCATTTTTTGTACCTTTTAAAATGCACCACAGATGAATCCCCCTTGAGGACATTCACACTCCCAGTGCTAATGCCTTGAATATTGAGCTGTTGATGGGCTACTTGGAGTGACATTGCATATAAGCTCTGTTATTTTTCTGTATGTAATTTGCATAGGGAAACCAAATAGGGTACTTTCAAATATGAGAAATCTCAATAATGAGGTTCCCATTTTGATCCATTTTCCCCTGAATTGTGGAAGGAAAGCTTATTAAGGCTGGTTTTCTTCAGAGAGAAAGCTAGAATATTATAGTTGTTTGGGAGAATTTGCTTAAATATTTACAGATACAGGAGGCACAAATCAGTGTGAGCCCTATGGTTCAAAAATCAAAGAGGCCTACAGGCTACTCCTACCTGGCTTGTCCTTCTAGGAAAGGACTGCCAGCCACCTGGAGGTTTCTTAGACAGACTTACAACTGATCTCCATAACACAATCATCAGTTCCCCCAGAGAAAATGGCTGCTTTGGAGGCGGAACTCTATGGCATTATACTTCTCTTAAGCCCCTTCTTTGGGGAGGGGAGGGACCTCAGCATGGTGCAACAACATAGAGTCCATGCTTCAAAGCATCCATTTTCTCCAGGGGTGCTTATCTCTGCCAGCTGGAGATCACTTGTAAAAGTGGGAGATTTCCAGGCCCCACCTGAAGGCTAGGCAACCAAATAGAGTAACGCAGAAAATGGAGCAGGAAAAGGTAAATATGCCTCCACAAAAAAACCAGCCTCAATAATAATACAAAACTAATCAATGCTTTATAAATACAGAACAAAATTCAAATATAAGGTGAAATTAATCACAAAAACAGAAATAGAACGCTGACCACGCCACATCCCAAAGTCTAACAAATGGCAAATGAATGCCAAATTTTCCAAAGGAAAGGTCCAGGCTATGGCAAAGGTTGATTCTTGAACAGAGTCCAAAGCTCTAATCCTTCTTCACAGTTGAATGATGAAGTAATCCAGTGCAGCAAGGCACATATGGAATGTGCCAGGGTTGTACTTGATGCCCTGTTTCACTTAAAGCTTCTCCAAGCTTCACAATGCCATTATACAATTTTCGAAGAGAGCAAAGCTTCCTAATTCTTACCATCAAGTACAACCAAATTAAAAACAACCAGGGGACAGGCCTTCTCTATAAAGGCACCCCAATGGTGGAATCAGCTACCAGAAGAGGTGCGGGCCCTATGGGATCTGAATCAGTTCTGTAGGGCTTGCAAAACCGCCCTCTTCCAACTAGCCTTTTAAGATAAACCTGGAATAATCATCAAGCCATCTTGTATATACTGCGACTGTAACGCCTTTGTACTGTTTTTAGATTAATGATTTTAATGTTAACTTATATATTGTATAATTTATATTGTTCTGTTTATTGATTGTATTATTTTGTCTTATTGTTATACCATGATATTTTATATCATGCCATGTAAGCCGCCCAGAGCCTGCTTCGGCGGGGAGGGCGGGGTATAAATAAAAACTTATTATTATTAACCCTGGCACGTTCCATATGTGCCTCGCTGCACTGGATTACTTCATCATTCAACTGTGAAGAAGGATTGGAGCTTTGGACTCCATTCAAGAATCAACCTTTGCCATAACCTGGACCTTTCCTTTGGACAATTTGGCATTCATTTGCCATTTGTGAGACTTTGGGGTGCGGGCATGGTCAGTGTTCTATTTCTGTTTTTGTGATTCATTTCACCTTATATTTGAATTTTATTCTATATTTACAAAACATTGATTAGTTTTTGTATTATTATTGAGGCTGGTTTTTCATGGAGGTATATTTACCTTTTCCTGTCCCATCTGAAGGCTTGCAACCCAGTGACCCAACCATAAGCTGACATCCATACTCTGACCTTTTTACTTTTACTCTGCCTCCTTGTCTCTATCTCTAGGCACCTAGGTTCTACCTAGACTTTCCCATTGTGGCAAGACACCTCCCGCTTGGACACCATCCCAGTTACCACTCTGTGGGGTGGTGGAACGTGTGGGATGTGCAAGAGATATCACTTCCACTGCAAAACCAAAAATAACATTGCAGTATTGGTGTGACACTGCAGGATCCTCCACAAAACCTGTATAATAAATGTGCATATGTCTGGCTATCCTAGTTCTATCCCTTCAGCCTAATGAACAGTATCCCTTGATCCCGCGGTTCCCATTCCTCAGAGGGTGGATGACCCAGTTGCTCTATGCCCTGGACTGAGTTCTGCCCCTGGGTTTTGCCAGATGTGTGGCTTCCAAGAGTTGGCAATAGGGTTGCCAACCTCCAGGTGAGGCTTGAAGGTCTCCTGGAATTAGAAGACATCTCCAGACATCAAAGATTTGTTCATTGATGACTGAAGTTCTATTGTAATTCCAGGAGAAAATGGCTACTTTGGAGGGTAGACTCTGGCATCATACTCTGCAGAAGCCTTGTCCCCAGCCCCACCCTTTCCATGCTCCACCCACAAAATCCCCAGGGATTTCCCAAACAGAAGTTGGCAACATTAGTTGGAAGCCCTAGCCTATCACTTCATCAGCAGAAAAGCAACTTGGAAATCAGGTTCTGTTTTGGGTGTGCTCAGCCTACTGCAGACCAAATGGGTCTACAAAAACCTGAGAGCCAGCAGGCTCAGCTTGCTAGACTCCTAACATGAGCCTCTATTTTTATGATAACTACAAGAACAAACCGTTTTAAGCAACCACATTTCAGGCTTATGAAATATTCCCGACTGTGCTATTTGTCCTACTGCTGAGCGCAGCTAATAGCTTCGATAAAGGTGTGAACATCATTGCATTATCCATCTCATTTAGGGGAGACGGTACAGCATGAAAATCAGTGCAGCTCTACATAAGCCCATTAAAAAAAACCTTACACTATTATTTCTCAAAGGCGTAATTAAATTTAATTGACAATTACTGAGCCCACACCAAGATAAAGTATTGCACGAGCTCTGGATCCTTGATTTCTGCCACTTCAGTGTCAAAGGAAGCGGGTGGTCTGCTGCTGAAGGATCTTTCTAATGGGGCTGCCACAGGGGAGAGAAGCAGCTTGGCATTGGGGTGCCCAGAAAGCAGACATTCTTATAATTATTTCATAGTGTCGTGGGTTTTATTATTTATTTATTCATTTATTTAAAATATTAATGTCCCAGCTTTTGGTCTAAGTCTTCAAAATGCCTTAAGAATACATAAACCTCACTATCTTCCATCCAAAGCATAGGCAAATAAAACTGATTATGGTGTTTAAAAGCTACTGGCTACTTAAATAGGGTTGCCAAGTCTTACCTGGCTCCAGACAGGGGACTGCTTTTGTGCGCAACATAGAGTTTTGTACCCAATTGCTAGAGCGTCGTATACACAATGTGCCTGGCACAATAACATCACTTCCGGGTGACATCATCACACCAAGCACAGTGCAGTGTGCTGGAGCTCTTCGGGAGCAGGGTTCCCCCCAGTTGGCCCATTATGGCCCCAGCTGGCCCCAGTGGGAACTTGGGAAGCCTATACTTGAGTGAGCATATTAGCAGAGATAGATCCACAAAAGGAGCCTCACTACAAAAAGGTTAACTGACAGACAATCACCAAACATCAAAAAACAGGATCACTTAACGCAGGGCAGCTCTCTCAGGCAGGCTTCTAAGGAAACTGGCAGACCCAAAGCTTTTAATATTCTTGATACACTGAGGTCATCTACTCTGCTGCAGACACAGGGGGAAAAGACTCTCTAGCACACCTTACAACTCCCCTGCTCTCTTTTTGCTTGCCTAAAATCTGTTTGAACTTCCCTGATTTGTTTAAGTTTTATATGGAAACCATTCAAGCAACAAAAGCTAATAAAGCAAAAGCCCTATAACAACATATTGTACTGTTGCACATTATATACTTAAATCCTAAGTAAGGAGATAGCATCATGATTTATATTGTATCTATAATGTAAAATGTAATACATGGAGCCTAGTTTTGTACTAAATAGTTTTTGTTAACAGAGATCTTTTTAAAAAAAATTAACATTAAACAATAATACGAAAAAGCAAGAAATAACTATTTGGGAATGAAAATTTAACATGAGGTATCTTAAAAGTGTTATTCCTAAATAGTTATTTCTTGCTTTTTGACTCTGATAGTGTCATTAGGTATGTCTTTCCTTTGCTTTGTAATGGCTGCCTTTTGCCATTTTTTAACAACCTTGAAGTTTGACATACAGTCACCTTCGCTGGGCATTTTAATTAAACCAATAGCCTAGACAATTTCTTTGTTCTCAAAATATCATAGGTGAATGACAGCCAAACCTCTACATCTAAGAACACAGTCCATTTTACACTACTATCACCAAGGCCATAGCCAGTGGAGTCGGTGGGTGCATAGGGCTCCTTATGCATCTGCAGCACCCCCACCTAGTATTCCCTTTCTCTTCGCTCTGATGCTCTTTTTCTTTCCATGGGTGCGGTCACACGTCACATTAAAAGTGAGTGTGTAACACTCAAATTTGAACCGCTGAATATTGATTCGATGCAGGGCCATTCAGACGAGCATCCAAGAATGCAACTCATTCTGTTGTTGAGCAATCAGACATCCAATTTTATCACACTCTTTTCTTGGAGCATGAGTGATCAGATGGTGATTTCTGGGAGGGGGGGTCCATTGAACATGCGCCCAACTGTTTGGAGGTGGGAAATCAAACATTGCTTCAGAGGTGGGGGGGGGGGGGAAGGGGGGAAAGTTTCCGGAATTAACATTGCCGATTCAAACCAAGGAACTGCCAGGAATTACTTTCCTAGAAATTGGCAGTGACAATGATATCTGGAAATCCTCCACATTGAAAAAAAAGATTTTTCCCCCTGTTCTGAATAGTGGGATAACGTTCCCATCCCCCCTCCCGATCCTGTGTTGATTGGAGAAGCAGAAGCGTCACTTCAGATTCCCGGATGATCTGGCAATGCACATGTCTGCTGGGGTTTTTTTTTTTTTTTTAAAGGTGGGAGGGGTGGTAAACATTCCAAGGGGCAGTATCATGCGTGAGCTGTCCAAACAGGAAAAAGCCTATCTTGTGCCACTCTTTTGAAAAAGGGCCGGACTTTCTGCCCTGTCAAATTAATGCGGCATTGAGGCACAGCAAGCTGGGATGACCCTGGATGACGCTCGATTGCCAGATGTGGATGTCTGAATGAACACATTTAATCCTTCAGCGAGATGGAGCCGTGGCGCCACTAATGGTACGTCTGAATGACATAATCCATTTGCGAATGGTCACTGTGTGAAATTGCCCAGTGACTGCAGCATCTAATGCTGGATTTCAGGCCTCCATCATTCTCTAATCTCCCTGAGCATCAGCATAACCTGCTCCATCAAGTTATGTTTTCAGTCCAAACTGCATAATTCCTGAACATCCATCCAACTTCTGATTTTATCCTCTTGCCTGCCCTACTTGTACACCTCCACAAACAGAGTGCTCCACAATGACTGCTTCTGCATTATTTCAAATTCACAGGTCAGTTTAACAATGGCTATACACCAATGAAGAGTGCAATGTGCCAACTGAACACTGGTTGTATCCTGATGTACAATCAAGCAGCACACTCCAGCGTGATTACTGGATTGATGCTGCTGTTCCATTATCTGCAGTATTTCAGGTTTGCACTTTGTAGCAAATCATTTTATAAACATCATCCCCATTTAAAAAAAAGGCTCAGTATACCTCTGCCGTCTATCCAACTGACAGCTATATCAAGAGTTCAGACCTGCATACAATCGGCATTGCCAAAATCTCCAATAAGAGGTGGCTGTATATTATAAGAAGGGGTTTGATCACTTTATAATAGTTTTCTTAGATATGGTTCTTCTTTCCCAAATATCCAGTACTGGAGATGGGATAACGGTCTCAACAGACCATTGTTGTCACATGGCAGTTTCTGGAATGACTTGAATTACTTTTCTGGCACCCAACTATTTCAGACTTAGGGGCAGTCACTGGAAAATACCGTATTTTTTGGACCATAAGGCGCTCCGGACCATAGGACGCACCGTCTTCCTGGGGGGCGATCTGCTGCCTCTGCCTCCGATCCCAGCGCTTCCCCCGCGCCTGCCTGCCTGGCTCCAGCTTCTTCCAGCAAGCGCTGGGATTGCTCCATGAGCACTGGGATCGGAGAGCGGAGGGAGCAATCCTGGCGCTTGCTGTAAGCGTCAGAGCTGGAGCCAGGCAGACAGGCACGGAGGAAGCATGCTGCCCTCTCTGCAGCCGGCACTTGCGAAGAGCTGGGTTTGCGGTGGGGGCAGCGTGGAGCGACCCCAGCGCTTGCTGGAAGAAGCTGGAGCCAAGCAGGCAGGCGCGGGGGAAGTGCTGGGATCAGAGGCGGAGGCAACGGATCGCCCGCCCTCCCTGGAGGAAGGTACCTTCGCTCCATAAGACGCACACGCTTCCCCCCCCCCCACTTTTTAGGGAGGGAATAGTGCATCTTATGGTCTGAAAAATACGGTAGTAGATTTTCCTGCACACTGATTAATACATCCATACAAGTGTGGCCATCCTGTTTGTTTCCTTTGAAAGACATGGCAGCCCTAGGACGTGGGATGACCTTCTGTTCTCTTCTTGCATCTTGTTGCCTTGTCCTCAGACATTTAAGGAAGAAGCTTTGTCAGAAAGCTAAAAAGACTGCTCTCTCCCTAAAATTACGTCTAGGATTTTTCTAAAGGAAAGCAACTTTTTCTTGCCTCATCAAGCAATCTCTAAAGGATCCCCAGCTCTTCTGGGATTCTAGTTCCAAACCATATTGAGTGCATATGCTAGAATGAAATTCCTCTTTGTTCTTGAGGAGGAAAATATTACAATCAAAACAACACTAAGATGGCATGGCATGGGCTGCAGAGAGACTTTAAAAAAAATCAAGGCCTGCAATGTTAGCTAGATAAAGTTCTGGTAACTGTGCCGCCTTCTCTTCACACCAGCTGAGTTCTAATAATTGGGTGCTGTCTCCAGCGTTCATCATCTCTCCACTTCCTGAAAGAAGTGCTGCAATTAGCAGGCATCACCCTGTAATAAAGCCTTTAATATCCACTTTCATGGCTCATATTACAGTCATTGAGGCCTGTCCCCTTTCCAGGAGGCATGACAAGTGCCCGGAAGGCCTGTAGGAGACGGGGAAAGGCACATAACACAGAGCAAGCTGCCTACAGAAAAGTCCTCTGTCCTGCCCCTTTCCAAGCACTATGCAGTGTGGCTCCTAGCCAGACATCTACATCCTGCTTTCTTAAAATTAAAATGGGACTTCCCCCTATAACTCATCTACTCTAGCTTCCATGCTCACTGCTTTCATTTCAAGGGGGATATACCTCTCTTACAGCAGGAACTGGAACAAGCTTGCTCATTGCCATTACATGGTCTATTTACTTCATTTCAGAAACAGACTTTATTTTTCTTTCCGGACTCATGAGATTGTACATGAGTGAGGGCTCCTGTTAAATGATGGTGGGTCCCTAAATATAGTAAGAGAAGGGAAAGATCTAGCTTCCTCAGTCCATTTCTTCTGTGGCCCTGTTATTCCCTCCTGCCCTGCTTGCTGTGATATAATGTGCTCAGCATACTACACATACTGCATCTGATTGATTAGGAAGGGAGAGATGACAAAAGCAGGAAAAGAATGAGCAAGAAAGGCCTCTTCTTGTGCTCCCTCTGGGAATTTAAAGAGCTATATCTATGTCCTATGACCAAGGCTGCCAAATCCAGGATGGGAAATTTCTGAAGATTTGGGGGTGAAGCCTGTGATAGGCAAGGTTTGAGGCGGGACTTTAACAGAGTATAATGCCAGAGAGTCCACCCTGCAAAGCATGCAGGTTCTCCAGGAAAACTGATTTCTGCAGTCTGGAGATCAGTTCTCATTCTATGAGATCCTCCTCAGGCCCCACCAAGCGATTGGCTACTTTCCTATGACAAGGACAGGGAAATCTTGACACACATAGAAGGGACCCCCATAGGGTTCCGAAGTCCAACCCCAGAAACATCTGGGGACTTTGGGGGTGGAGCCAGGAGACTTTGGGGGTGGAGCCAGGAGACACTGGGGTGGAGCTAGGGGGGAGGGGGGAAACGGCGAGCCGCCCCGTCTCGGAGCGGGCGACGCCGCTGCGCAGCTGACGCCTCTTCTCCGCTCACCGTGGCTGCTCCTCCGAGATGGGCTCAGCCTGGGGTGGAATTGGAGGGGGGGTGGAGGCGGGCCGGGGGTGTGGCGAGCCACGAGTCCAGGTCCTAGAAGGGCCCGGATTCGCGGCTCGCCATGCTCCTGGCCTGCCTCGCCCTCCCCTGCACTGCTGCCGCCTCTTGGCTGCTCCTCTGAGATGGGCTCAGCCTGGGCTCATCTCGGAGGAGCAGCTGCGGTGGGCAGGGAGGGGGCAGCAGCGGCGCGGCGGCCTTGCCGCCGCCGGCTCCGGGATGCGGCGGCTCACCATGCTCCCTGGCGCCATTTCCACCCCCTCCCCCAGCTTCTGTTTTTTTGGGGAGCAGGAGAAGAGGGTGGAAATCCTGGGGTCCCCCGCCAGGGCGGGAGGGTTGGGAAGCCTTGACCCCCAGGGTCATTTAGTTCAATGCAGGAACTGCACAATGCAGGAACTTCACAAATACCTCCCTCTAAGTTCACAGGATCAGTATTGCTGTCAGGTGGCCACCAAGCTGTCATGGAACCTCCATGTCAAACAGCAGCACACCAGACCATTCTGCTTTACACACAAGGCTGAGTCTCTGTCCCTAGCAGTTAGGGCTGTCAACCTCCAGGTGGTGGCTGGAGATCTCCTGGGAATTACAGCTGATTTCCAGGGAAAGAGAACAGTTCACCTGGAGAAAATGGCTACTTTGTTGGGTGGACTGTATGGCATTATACCCCACTGAAGTCCCTCCCTTCACAAGCCCTGTCCTCCTCAGGCTCTACCACCCAAATGTTCATTTATTTCCCAACCCAGAACTGGCAGCCCTACTATCAATGCATCTGAGACACCGGTAGCATTTTCCAGGAACAGCAGTTTGTCATCACTACCTAGACATGTGCAGCCACCACCCAGGACTGGTGTGAAACTCTGGGGCACTGGTGACTCTGTTAGGGTTTCCTTTGCTTCCACTCTGTGTGGCTATGTGGCCCTCTGTGTGACTCCCACCCTATTGTGAGCACACAAATACCTTCACAGATGGACACTGGATTTTTTTCCAGCACTCAGCCAATATGGCTACCTATCTCTCTTCTTATGGCTTTCATCCTGGCAACCCTTTGCCATGATATTGCTTCTTTGCCTTTAACCATGACCTGAAACACAGAGTAAAGTACATGAATTCTTTTCCGATACCCACGGTCTTTTCCAGAAGCAGGGATGAGCAAATGGTCCTCTATTGCAGTTCTGTTGATATTTGTTTATGCTGTTGTCAACACTTCTAGTTCTTGGCTTTTCACTATTAGTTTTACAGATTTGGTTGCATTGGGCATGTACTTTGCATTTTTTTAAAAAAAATATGGAATGTAAAATGCATGTAATGTATATGCATATTGTACATAGAGTGCATAGTACTAATTTATTAGCTCAAACATTCTATTGAAAATGCACATGTATCATGGGGGGAGATTCATTGTAATCTAACAGAAAATAGTGTGAACCATTTATTAGTTCTAGTCATCCAATGGAGATATGGAACTGAAATGGGAATTGGGGGGGGGGGGAGGTTCAAAAAAACTGCAGGGATGAGAAATTTACAGTCATCCCTAGCCAAGAACAGCTTCACCTGCTACCCTTCTGTGTGCTCTGCTTCTGTTGAAGGCACAGGGGGTGGCATTCTAAGAGATCTTAATGACCATCTTATGTAGCAATGAGGGAGGGAGCACCAGCCAATTTCCCTCGAATCAATAGATTTTACCATACTCACAAATGCTTTGAAAGAGGATGAAAGGCAAGGTGGCACATTTCAGAGATTATACATTAGAATCAGACAAGTCAATGATGAAATGTTACTGAAGAAACTCATAACATGGGGAAAGTGGGCAATAAAAGGGCAAATTAACTGAAAAGCGTATATTTTCAAACTAATGCATGCTGGGGGCAGGAATCAATCCTTTATTTACTGATGCATTATCTCTATTAGTTACTTCCATATGTATCTTTCTTGAAGAAGATAGCTCAGCAGCAACTGCCTTGGATAAAGTGAATAGGAGTACTTTGTTTTCTGTTTTGGAGGGAAAGGCAGGTAGAAATATTTTTAAGTAATTAATAAAATACAACAAGTTTTAGCTAACAGCAGGGCATATTTTAGCACAGAGCATTATTGATCATCATAATGTACAGTTTCTTTGCATAGCCATTGGGGACAGGGTAGGCAAAGGTAATGTTCCTTGCCTCCTACAGCCTGTTGTGCCCCATTCATGCGCAAGATTCAGTGTTTGGTTAGTGGTGCAGTTAGATCATTTTGGACTCTGGGCTTCATGATTTTATGACTCCTATCCTCCTAATCATCAGGTCTAATTTATGTGAAAGATACTGACAACATGTGACAATTTAAGGATTAATCTCCTATTCAAGATGAAGAAGAAGACTGCAGATTTATATCCTGCCCTTCTATCTGAATCAGAGACGCAGAACAGCTTACAATCTCCTATATCTTCTCCCCACGCAACAGACACCCTGTGAGGTGGGTGGGGCTGAGAGGGCTCTCACAGCAGCTGCCCTTTCAAGGACAAGCTCTGTGATAGCTATGGCCACCCCAAGGCCATTCCAGCAGCTAAAAGTGGAGGAGTGGGGAATCAAACCTGGTTCTCCCAGATACGAGTCCTCTCACTTAACCACTACACCAAGTTGGCTCTCCAGTTCAACAGGAAATATACCCGACTTTTGGAAGCAGGGTTAAAACATTGTTAAACCTGAAGGCTGCATCTGGTCTCTGTTCAAAACTTACAGTTTACAACACAAAATATTTTGGTTTGGAGTATGCAATGAGATTTCTAGCCACTTAATTCTCAACTCAAAGCCAGAGAAAAATTTTCGTCTCCCCTTCCCTCTTCCTCAATGCATCTCTAGTGTTAACAGATTCAGGCGGGTAGAAATGTTAGTCTGAAGCCGCAGAACAAAGTTTGAGTCTAGTGGCACCTTTAAGACCAACCTGAGGCAGCCAAAAGGAAGAAAAAAGAAGACTGCAGATTTATATCCTGTCCTTCTATCTGAATCAGAGACTCAGAACAGCTTACAATCTCCTATATCTTCTCCCCACGCAACAGACACCCTGTGACACCCTTTCATTTTCATCTTCCTCCCTCCCAGTACTCCCGGAACACCAGACATTAAAATGCAGTGCAAGAGGCTTGTGTAATGGCATGGGATCAAATTTCCACTTACCATTAAAGTCATTAGGCAATCTTTGGCCAGTTACTGTCACTCATCATGGTCTGTTCCATAGGGTTGTTTAGGAGATAATGGAGGAAGGGAGAGCCATATTCACCTCCCTGGGCTCCTTGCAGAAAGGGTGGTGTTTCCACACAATAAATGAGGGGTGGTGCCTGGTGAATTCTGAGTGATATCTCTGTCAGTGCAAGCTCTTTTCCCCCCTTACCTTGATAATTAATATCAGGTATTCTCAAAACCACCATTTCTAGAGCACACTGGTGCAAGAAACATGGAGATGAGCAGTGTAGAGTTTGCTCATCTCTAGCTACAGCCTGCATTCGAGGGGCCCTTGCTTGCCCAGGATGTAGGGTTGCCAGGTCCATCTCAGAAACTATCAGGGGACTTTGAGGGTGGAGTCAAGAGACTTTCTCATGCCCTAAAACAAATAAATTAAAATACAGCAGTGCAGTTCCCTGAATACAGTCTTCACTTCCTCGTCCCCCAGCAGCTGCACTTCCACTAGATGAAAATGAACACACACACACTCACAAACCAGCCAAAACAAACAGTTTGCAAGCGCACATTTTTGTGATCTCACTGGGGCAATTTACTCACAGAAGTTGTTGAATGTAACCACCTGCTGTATTTCAATCAACTTATTCAGACTAACAGGAAAACAAAAGGAGAGCAGCCTAAGGGGTGGAATTTTCCTTCATTCCATAATCAGGTTCTAGTTATCTCCATTTTACTATGCACACAACTTCTGAAAGGAATACAAAACAAACAGAGGGACTGTATTGTCTTCTCTTCCTTTCTCACATGGTTCTCACATTCGTAGGCTCTGCTTGTTCACACACACCCCATGCAGCTTTCCTCCAGCAGAGATTTAAAGGCACACATACAGTCCAAAACACAAGCAGTTTGCAAGCTTCTTTTGAGCTTGCTGAGTTTTAAAGGCACATTGTGGCTATTGGGGTGAGGCTTCTCCCCACCAGCCAGCTGGCTGGTGGCAGGGAGAAGCCTTCAAAACCAGGTGATCCCCCGCCAGGATCTGGGGGCTGGTAAGCCTACAAGGATGGCTAACAACCCAGAGTGGTAAAGATCACCTTTTTGACCATTTGTGGAAAACCGAAACTGAATGCTACTTAAAGCTAATTTGCCATTGCTAAAGTGTTTGGGAAACAACATGTTCATGGAGCTTCCTCGCAGTTACTATGACCCTGGAGTCCTAGACATTTATATACTGTATTCTCTACCTGAAAGGTGACTGAAGTCAGCTCACACACCCTCAGTTTCATGGCAACAACATAACTAGATTGTAAAAAAGAATGGCATACTGTCAAGAAAAGAGTAACATCAATCAGTATTACCTAAAGCTAGAATGAGAAGTTATGGAGGATTGCAACAATGGGAGTCCCATTCTTTCCCTCTCTTATAACATCCTGTACGACAAAATACATGATTCAGTCATCACATTCTGAATTTCTCAACATTGCAAACAGCATGTCCAGGGAAGTTTTTGGAGCATGATGATGTCATTCTACACATTTTGTATTATCAGATTTCACAAGGAACAAAGGGAGATACAGGAGTCTGCTGTTTTTACTGGCAGCCACACGTTCTCTATAACGTCTGGCTAAGTTCCCTGAGTTCTGAAAGTAAAGGATAACTGATCAGCATTGAATGGTCTATATGCCAAAGTTATGTGCAGCACAGTGTGTCAAACTTGTACTGTAATCTGACCAGTCACATATTGCAAAGTAGCACACTCATTTTCAACCAGTTCTCTAAATTTGTTTTGAGAACATTGAAGATTATAACACAGAAAGAAAGAGGATGCTCAAGGATAAACATCCTCTTGCCAAAGGTATCCCATTACAGTGGTCAGACCCTGAAAACAATGAACAGAGCCTGAAATGTATTCTGCCCATAAGAAAACCCCCTGGAATTGGTTTCTGTCAGAATTCTGGGCTGGCTGAATCCTTAATGATTCTTTTTGCTTTCTTGCTTATGATGTCTCCAATCCATGCAGGAAATTAATAAAATAGATAACTTTCTCCTAAAATATGCAATGTCTGGTACTGAAGTCCAAAAGAAGAAAAATTTAATTTCTTATCCAAAGGCAAACTAGAAAATTATTTTGTCAACACACAGCTGAGTGAAGCTGTTCCGGTCTTTATCACTAACATGGAGGCTCATCTGCTGGGGTAGTCACATGGGAAAGCCTGGCATTTGCCTAGTTTAGCTAAGCCCATGATCTGTCTATGTCCTTCTGCTCTAATCCCCAGCTATTGCTTGCGCTTTGCGCTTCAGATGCTCTGCCAGAGGCTTGGTGGAATCAAGCCAGCCAACATGGCTGCCATGGGATTGTGCAAATCGGCACTGATGGGGAACAGGGGGGAAAGCAAAGGAGGGAAAACAAAGCTGTCTGTGGGGATTGTACTGTTCAGTTCTCATTAATAGAGACTTTGATTACCATTCTCAAGGGCCAAGAGATTTTGTAATGAGAAAATGCTTGCCAGGAAGAGAGAAAGGCTAATGAAAGAAAAAGGAAGGCACATGCATGAGCCACACACTTGACACAAAAGAGGGCAACTTTCCAAATCAGTCTGTGCTTCCTGAGCAGGATGGCTAAACTGGGAGATTGGGACAATACTTAGAAGTTAGAAGGCAAACTGAGCCTTTTTGAAAGGCCAGAGAAGACTTGAGCTGGGATCCCTACCAGCTGAGAACCTGTGCCTTACAAACTGGACCACAGTTTAGTTTCCATGGCACCATGAACATAACAACAGAGTCTCCAAGACTGCAGTTTCCCTCTTGGTCTGGGATCTCCTGAAAGGGTTCCAGCATGTGGTCCAAGGAGCCATTCACTACACCCGAGGTTCTACAAAGCCCAAGCTTGCAAGCTGAGGACCTTCGCTCTTCACTCTCCTGTTCCCCTTCCCTTGCTAAAAGCAATCTAACTCTCTGGAACTTGACCCTGCCAGCTTGCCAGCCTTGGATTATATGCTCCTTGCCTCTGGCTCTTGTAGTTTGGGCAGCTCACCTGGATTTCTTAGTCTGATCTTTGCCCTACTTCTCACCACTTCCCTTGCATCTTTTATGCAACACAGGATCCTGTCCAAAGAGGACTATGGTGTCTTACAGGTATGATTCACCCTTCCGCAAGGAAATTCCTGGAGTAGTCAATACAAGTTCTATTTCATTGGAAGGAGAGAACACCAGAGATGTCTTTGTTTAAAAATTGAAATGCTGAGTACAGGGAAACAGTGGTGTATTTAAGTTGCTAGCTTGCAAAGGGCCATCACTTTTCCTTAAAAGTAAACCATATCCCCTTAGAATCCCCAAGGCTCATTTTCAACAGCTTGCAAAAGTCAAGTGTGTTGGTATTGCTTGCTATATTTTATCCCACAAGCAGCTTCTTTTCTGACCTGCTCTGAAGTATGTGAGGTGTGGCCTATCTCAGTAAGCACCAGCTATCAGTGTTCATTGAAGAAATGTTTTCAGTCAGCTCTAACACATTGAGCTGACCTTCAGAGCTAAACCCCACTATTATGACCTTTGAGTCTGATAACATTTAGAAACTGTTATCCAACTATTCTTCTCTGTCAGCTGCCTAATTTTAATGCTTCATGTAATTTGTTGAAATATTTTAGGAAGCCTGAATAACAAATGCATGAGGTATGGAATCATCACTGAGCCAAAGCCATAGTTGAGTTTCCTTTAAGTAGAGAAAAAACAAAGAAGGGAAAGAAACTTAACCCAAAAACTGGAGTAAGAAACCTAAAAGGTTAATATGCAGTTAAAGGGCCAAATATTAAAAACAAAGTGTAAAAAAATCATAAATCAACATACATGTATTTATTGTTGAAAGCAAAATACATTTAAGGGCCCATCATAAGCCTCTATCCTATGTAAAATCATAAAACCTCAATGGGAACCCACTCAACTTGATCTGACGCGTTTCGACCTAAATTGGTCTTCTTCAGAGGTCAGAAAGATCATACCTATAGCATTCAGTGTTTTTTTGTATGCCACATGGTCCAGAATTGATCAAGTAAAGTTGGCACATAGGCTCTGACTATACTTGACCAATTCTGGACCACGTGGCATACAAAAAAACACTGAATGCTATAGGTATGCTCTTGATTAAGACATAAGGCTATAGAACAAGAGGCTTCAAGAATATCTCTAAGCCTTTGTCACTTCACTAAATTTCCTTCTGGTTTAGCATTGTTCTATTGCTTTATTCTGTTCTGTATAATGAGCCAATATGTGTACTTAACTTTCTGAACTCTGAAGAAGACCAATTTAGGTCGAAACACGTCAGATCAAGTTGAGTGGGTTCCCATTGAGGTTTTATGATTTAACATAGGATAGAGGCTTATGATGGGACCTTAAATATCCAGAGGATCACATTCTCCTCATATGCATGGTTTAGCATACAGCTTTAAAAAGGGCTATAGGTGGCTGCTTTTATGGGTCTAATGGGCCCTTAGAGGTTTACAAGATTATGCATGGGATGGAGAAAGTAGAGAAAGAAGTACTTTTCTCCCTTTCTCACAATACAAGAACTCGTGGGCAGTCGATAAAATTGCTGAGCAGTCGGGTTAAAAAAATGGATAGAAAGAAGTACTTCTTCACCCAAAGGGTGATTAACATGTGGAATTCACTGCCACAGGAGGTGGTGGTGGCTACAAGCATAGCCACCTTCAAGAGGGGGTTAGATAAAAATATGGAGCAGAGGTCCATCAGTGGCTATTAGCCACAGTGTGTGTGTGTATACATACATACATACATACATACATATATATATATATATATATATATATATATATATATATATATAGGCCACTGTGTGACACAGAGTGTTGGACTTTATGGGCCATTGGCCTGATCCAACATGGCTTCTCTTATGTTCTTATGTTAAATGGTTTTATATTTTCCTTTAAGTAGACCTGGTTTTTCCGCAATCCATGGTCAAAACGTACAGTGATCCAACTTTGGTTGTCAAGCTGCTGCATGGATTGGACTCAGTCTCGTGGGCCGTGGTCACACTCACCGTTAAATCCATCCCTAACCCATCGCTATTATACCCTGCAGCTTTTTTACAACAAATTTCCTGATCAGACATCCCTCCATCCTTCAGTTCTAAGCAGCGTTGGTTGATCAGAGGTCTCAACTGGACCTCGTTTTTGAGATGGCATTCCACACTCACGCAAGCGCAGTACCATGGGATATCATGCTTGGCTTTTTTTTTAAGGTTCCAGAAAAGGTGGGTGATCTGTCCCCCCCCCCTCCATTTAAACACCCGGAAAGGAAGGGGAAGCCCAGGAGTTCTCTTTGCTGTCTCTCCATCTGGCGGGAAGACAGGGTGGGTGATCTTCCTCCCCCCCCCCATTTAAACACCCCGACATGGTGTTTAAATGGGGGGGGGAGCACGGCAACTCTCTTTGCTGGCTCTCCGCCTGGTGGGGAGACAGCAAAGGTGGGCGATCTGCCTCCCCCCCCCCCCCTATTTAGGAAAGGTCCCCTGTACAAGCACCAGTCGTTTTCTACTCTGGGGTGATGCTGCTTTCACAAAGTTTTCACGGCAGACCTTTTAGGGGGTGGTTTGCCATTGCCTTCCCTAGTCATTACACTTTCTCCCCCAGCAAGCTGGGTACATATTTTACCAACCTCGGAAGGTTGGAAGGCTGAGTCAACAATTGCCGGCGCAATTATATCATTTGGAGCGGGCTCTCTCAGGGAAGCGGATGTGCGCTTGCGACGAGTCGGCTACAATGGAGCGTTCAAACATAGAAGGTACGTGTGGGAGTTGTCAGAAGCATTCTTATTCTGGATTTAATGTACTATCAAAAAAGTCCGCATCCCAGTCATGGCAGTTTGGGATACGAACGAGCCAACGACCATTGCCAGATGCTGATGTTTGGACAACCGCATAAAATCCAACATGCATCTGGCTTTCATCGATGCCCATCTCATCAGTTTATGTGCATCTGACCTCGGCCTTGGTCACTCAAACCAAGCTTAGTTCTCTTTGGTGGATTGTCATATGAATAAATAATCAGAATTCTATTGCTAGCATGAAATAGAAAGCTGTGTTTAACAAATCAGAATGTGGGAGCAGAGATAAAAGCAGCCACCTATAGCCGTTTTTAAAGCTGTATGTTAAACCGTGCATGTGGGGAGAATGTGATCCTCTGGATATCTGCAATCACCATTTTGTCTAAAAGGGGCAACGTGTATATTCCAGCTTCAGAACACATGATAATCACATGCATCAGGAATATCATTTATAACACTTTCTCCCTATATGTGCAATCAAATGTAATAGCAAAAGAGATTATGAGACAGACAGACAAAGGAGTACATATATGTCAATATACACATTATAGTTGCCTTAGAAGTCATGACAGACCTTTTATGGGGTGGTTTGCCATTGCCTTCCCTGTCCTCTATACTCCCCCCCCCCCACAGCAAGCTGGGTACATATTTTACCGACCTCGGAAGGTTGGAAGGCTGCGTCAACAATTGCTGGCGCAATGATATCATTTGGAGTGGGCTCTCACAGGGAAGCAGATGTGCGCTTTTGACGAGTCGGCTACAATGGAGCGTTCAAACATAAAAAGTGCGCGCGGGAGTCGTCGGAAGCATTCTTATTCCGGATTTAATGTACTATCAAATAAGTCCACGTCTCAGTCGTGGCAGTTCGGGACACGAACAAGCCAATGACCATTGCCAGATGCTGATGTTTGGACAACCGCATAAAATCTGACATGCATCTGGCTTTCATCCATGCCCATCTTGTCAGTTTATGTGCGTCTGACCTCGGCCCAAGAATGATGATAGCCAACTTGGACTGCATCTTCCTTGGCTTTGCTACCACTGCTATCCAACATACCTGGGCCAGGGATGAAGAGGTTTCATGATTGTGAATATCATATCTAAGTCAGCAAGTCCACTTTGTGAAAACAAAAGGCTGCCTAGCATGCTTCTACTTCTACATTAACACAGAGGCCTCTGGGAAATCCAGAGACTTTGATAATTGTTTCAGTTGTGTCAAAAGCAATGCTTCCAGTCAGGGGTCATTTTGTAGAAAAATGGGTGGTGGAGCTCATCCAGGGATTGTTATGCAGCTGCACATACTAGTCAATGGACAATGAGGTAGAACTCTCAGAAGGAGGAGGGGGAACTCTCAGAAAGGTTCAGGAGCTGTGCTCCTGTGAGCTCCCACTGAATCTGAGGCCTGCTTCCAGTACTGTTGAGCATCAGGCATGCTGCTTCTGACTTAGCAGACAGATGATGCAGAATGAAAATATGTCAGGTGCTTCCAGCCATGGATGGAGTGTGATGAAGACAAGAGGGGGATCTCCGTAGGAATTAGAACTGGAGCCAGAGGTGGCCTGGGTGGGCTAGCAATTGATCATCCCTAACCCAAGACATGCCTATTTCAAGAAACCTGTAAAGCAGGATGGAAAAGCAGAGCAGGAAGTGAGTTATATTATGCAATAAAATAGCAAGGAATTGGGGGGATCCAGGGCCAAAATAACAGCATGGGGCTTTAATATGGATTTGAGAGGCATTTTATAGCTATTAGGAGAGAGGGTTTGTGTTGAAATAGCAAAAAAAAAGAAGCTTTGGGTCAAGAACAAGGGGTGCAAGCAGTGCTGCATGAAGGCTTCCAGATGAGAGCTAACCCACTTTCTGTGAATGCTGAACTCTTCACCAAATTTTCAAAGCAAAAAAAAAAAAATCCCAATGTACCAGACCCGTATGGGGTTGAAGTTCCTTAATGTGTTTTATTACAAATGCTCCATAATAAGGTAATTACAGTGGAAATAATAAATGTGTCAGTCCTTCAAGAAATATTTTTACTTAGCACATGGGGAAAGGAGCCTGGGCCATTGTTTTTCGAGTGTGTGAGTGTTACTGTACATATTAATTAACTGAGTAAAAAGCTTCACCACCTCATGGCATCTACATTATTTATGAATGTCTCAGGGCGGCAGTAACTTATGCACTCTCCTGCTCAATTCATTGTTGTTTTTTATTTAACTTTGTTTTCTCCTTTAGACTTGCTATGCCATGCATGCCTTTTGCCAGACTGAAACTGAAATGTTGCCTTGCCTTGTATGGCTACATTAAGCTGGGCAACACAATGAAAAGTCCCATTAGATATTTTTAAAAGAGTTCTGACGGTGGTGGTGGTGGAGAATAGAGCCCAGGATACTCTTCAAACTCTGTAAAGTAAACTCTGTCCACTGGAACATGAAAAACAAAATATTGGATCATTCATTATCTCCAGGAATCACCAAACTACCACAAAGGGCTTGCTGTCACAAATAGGAGCATGCAGCATTTAGCATTCCAAGGAATTTTAAAACAGTATTGTAGCATCTCAGCCATGCTTCTTTGTGTGTGGCAGCAGTAGAAAGTTGAGTAAATAAGGCTGGGTACAGACGGCCAGCTTGGGGCAGCAGCATCCTCTCCCAGAAGTGAGCCGGCATAAAAAGAAGTGCCGTGGGACAGCCCGATGGCACACAGCCTGACATCGAAACAGGGATGGGCTGCAGGTGCCATAGAGGAGCATTCACAGCACTCATGCGCCTTACTGTCACTCCCAGGCACTTCTCAGCTATTCAGACATTTGGGAAAGGTGCCTTGGAAACACCTTACTGCTTGCTACCACTTACTAAGTGGTAGCCTTTTAAGACGCTGTACAGATGATGAGGGGCGAGGTGAGTATGGGAGCGGGCCGCTAGCCAGATGTGCGACCTGTGTTTTTAAAGCCACATAGGGGCTGTCCCTGTGTTGGCTTAAACTGCTGGTCTGGATCCAGCCTAAGAGAGCCTTTTGAACATCACCTACTTTTTAAGGTAGAGTGCAATGTGTCTGCACCATTTTAAGGAACAGCACCTGTAGCTGTAGATTTGGTTGAAGATCCAAGGATGGACAGTGGTACTCTTTGAGTTGCAGAGAAGCACATTTGTATCTACTATCAATTAAAAGAGTCACAGGACTCTTCTATGCTGCCCCACCAAATACAAATATGCAATAATCTAAAATGCAGCCATTAAAAGGTCATAGTTATATATTTAATATTAAATTATCAGAGTATCTCTGAGCATGCATAGTTTCCTTTCCTTGCCACTTTTGAACCTTAGCCACTCCTTAGATATCTGACGTGAGGGGAAGGGCTTCCCTCTCTGCCTTTTCCCTCTCTCCTCAGTGTGAGGCACAATAGCTCAGATGAGGCAGAGAGACTGCCAAGACACCTGGAGGAAGGCAAGCTGTCTGTGGAGAAAGGGGAATGAAATCACCACTTCTCCACAGTAGCTAGCTTGCTGTTATCCTGGGTGACTGCTATGGTGATCGTTTTACTCCCTCTTCTTTGAGGCCAGCTTGCTTTCCTCCCAACAGCTGTCCAGGTGCTCAGATGAGAACACAAAGGCTATAGAGAAGCGGGAAGCATTTCAGTTGTAGAACATGGGCCTTTCTACCCTGGCCCAAGGTCCAAGGCTCAAGGAGTCTTGCAAATCACCTGTGCTCTAGTCTCTCCAGCATTTCAAGGTAGGAACCATCAACCAGCCACAATCCCTACCAGACAATGGTTTCATCCACTTTACTGGAAAATGGAGCAGGTGCCACATTTAGGGAACAGTGTTCAGAAGAGCCACAGGTGGCATGGGAAAGAACCACATGTGGCTCCTGAGCCACTGAGTATCACTGAGCTGGACAATGGAGTTGAGATGGTGAGATGGTGAGTATGAAGGCAAATGATATTGGGTGAAGCGGTGTTTCCCACTGACAGGGTTGCGACCCAGCACCAGGCTCCACAGGCCTCAATGCCAGGTCGCTGGGCCTCCTGTCGATGTCCTGCTGGCCAGCGGAAGTCAGGGGGCCCAGCCACAATTGCACAGGAGCCGCCTGACTTCTTCTGGCCAGCTGAGGTCAGGGGACCCAGCTGCACTTGAGCGGGAGCCTCCTGACTTTCTGCTGGCCAGCAGAGGTCAGGAGACCCAGCTGCACTTGTGTGGGGGCCTCGCAACTTCCCACTGGCCGGTGGGGCTCAGTGGGTCAAGCTGCAAGGCAAGAGTCAGCAGTTTTAAAGGTGAGTTGCTCCCATCCCGTTTCTTTGTTTTTCTTTTCTTTTCTTTTCTTTTCCTTTCCTCTTTCTTTTTTTCTTTTGTCTCTCCTTTCTTTCAACCCTTCCCTCCCTTTTCCTTCCTTCCTTCCTTCCTTTTTCCTTTTTCTTTTTTTCTCTATTTGTTCTCTATTTGTTCTCTATTTGTTTCCAACTCTCCTCCCTCTTTCTTTCTTTCTTTCTTTCTTTCTTTCTTTCTTTCTTTCTTTCTTTCTTTCTTTCTTTCTTTCTTTCTTTTTCTTTCTTTCTTTCTTTCCTTCCTTCCTTCCTTCCGAGAAGCCTGAAATGCCCTGCCATTTCATATTTTCCCAGGCTGAGAGCATTTTATATTTTTAATTTTCTGCTGTGTGATCCTTGTGCTTTTTCTTGATGTTTTATTTTTAAAATTGCATTGCAAAATCCCACTATTTTTCTACCTTTCCTAAACAAAATATTGCAAGATTTTTAAGCATGTTTATACTTTCCTGTCTCCCAGTCCCACCCCCAAAGTCTCCTGGCTCCACACCCAAATTTTAGTGGGTCATGAAGGAGAAGTATAGAAATAACTGGGCCACAGGGGAAAAGTATGGGAAACCCTGGGTTGGAACAAGGATGGGCTCATGGAGTGAGGGGTTTTGTGATCTAGGCTTTTAGAATTATAACCAGGGCTTTTTTATAGCAAGAATGTAGTTTTGGCTGTCTTGGTGTCAGGGGTGTGACCTAATATGCAAATGAGTTCCTGCTGGGCTTTTTTTTAAACCCTGATTACAACCAGGGCTTTTTTGTAGGAAAAAGTCCAGCAGGAACTCATTTGTATATTAGGCCACACCCCCTGACATCACCATTGTTTCACACAGGGCTTTTTATAGAAAAGGCCTGTCACAAACACATTTGCATATTAGGCCACACCCCTGATGCCAAGCCAGCTGGAACTGTGTTCCTGTGCGTTCCTGCTTTTAAAAAAGCCCTGATTACAACTAATACCATGAAACCCTCTTGAGGTCTCTTGCCCCCTCTCCCCAAACCCCAGGATCTGCCTTCAAATTGCCAGGAATTTCCAGCTCAAGAGTTGGCAATGCTAGTTATGGGGGCTTCATGTGATTGGATCCTTGGTAGGGATTCCAGCATGAGGCTGACAATCAGCAGGAGACTTATCTCCCAAAATCTGACCTCACTGACAACCTAATGATGCCATTGGCAATGTGCTGGCATTAGCCAAAAATCTATGGTTTAACCATATATTGACAAATTGCTAAAGTGCTGCTGGTAACACACTAACACCATTTCTGGTAATCAAGACACTAACATCTGCCACCATTCCCTCCATTTCCCCCCACTGCCCTGCTGAGCAGCAGCAGGAAGGCTCCCTGGGGGTGGGAGTTCTACCACTGCCTGCAGGCATATGGCAACCCCCAGTCTGGGGGAGCTGCATTCTAGGGGCCTAAATAAGCCTATGAGAGTGTAGACTCAGCTGATCAGGGATACAACATTATTACTATTAGACATGATGTTTGCCCTTTGAGAAAAGAGTTACTGAAAATGTTGGTCCTCATACTCTGTGGACAAGTATCCATATTGTGATTTTCCCAAATTGGTCTGGTACATCGACAGCTGGAGCTCAGAGATTTAAAAATTATTAACAGCAATGTAATTTTTAGTTTCTGGGGTTTGGAAGAAAATAAAAGTTGGTTGTACTCTCTTGGGAATTGTGGAAATGTGATTCCATCTCATATATATATATATATATATATTTAACTATAAACAGGAATCCAATCTCAGCAGCTGCAACTCTGGTAAATTGTGCCAGTGCAGAATTATTCATGCCCCATGTTTTTGTCTCAAATAAACTTCTCCAACTGATAGGGCTTGTTGTGGCTTCTCACCCTTTCTTTCCCTAAAGGAACTTAGCCTACCAGAAAATAATTAAGCATATCGTGTTGTTCTGTTCTTCCTTGTGTGTCATAACAGACTAGCAGAGAAGATCTGACATCTAAACACAATTATCCTGAGCAGCGCACACGCAAAACAACCACAGCTGTAGTCAACACTCTTGAAAACTGCTTCTCTCCTAGGCAGCAAGGCAATTAGGTTTTCTAATTTTCGCTGCTTCCTTGAGATTCTTTGTCTTGTCAAGACCACAGCCAGGAAACTAAGAGACTGTTAGAAGCTGCCAAATGACCTAACAAAAGTCAGAAGCTATTTGTGACTGGCACCAAGCATCATGTTTCTGATGGCATTGCCCAGGATCTTAAGAGCTGGGACTGTTCCACTGGGACCCCATTAACAGACTGATGCCAGCAAAGTTTTGTTTCAAGGAGAAGAGCAAGGTGGCTCTTGGAGGATAAATATGTCTTCATGAAGAGATTTGCCAAGCATTCTCCCATTTTCACAATAAGTCCCTGCAATGGAGCAGGACCATCTAAAAAGTTCTTAAATACTTCATAAGGGGGTGAAGATTGATGTTTACTCTCCAAAATATGTGGTAGAAATATAAGATCCCAGACCATGAAAGTTGCTGTAGATGTACTTCCCTGCACTGAGGTAAAGTTTTTAAAAATCTCAGAAAAATTCATGGTCTCTTTTCTCCATTGCTAGTTATGGAGGCTACCAGCAGTGACCAAGAGCAACTTATGAGCTACTTGTTATATGTTTACTTAAAATATTTATATGCTTATTCTCCCACACTCAATCATCCTAAAGCAAAGCACCATTCTGTAAACAGAACAGCCTTTGATTATGGAACTCCACATGGACAGAACAGAGGTGAGAATTAAGAGATGACCAAGTACTTGCTCCATGTTAAATAATGTTTCTCCTCATGTACATGCCCAGTTGATCCAATAGCCAGGACACATTAACCGAGGGGAGAAGGGGTGGAACAAGATCATAGCGCTGTGGCAGGGCTGAGAAGAATGCTAGCTAGGTGAGGTAGCAAGCAGCAACCACAAGAATTGCACCATCAGAAGCAAGGCCCACCAGTATTAGCTCCTTGCGGAGCAGAGGACTTCTTAAGGGTAAAGCTCTCCTCAATAGGAATGGTTTACCTGAGAGGAGGATCAGGGAAATAGGAACTAGGAGTGGCCAGTGTTACCCAAATCATTTTACATGTCAGGGCCAATTCTTCCTCTAAACAGTGGAGTCTTATGGGCAAAAATTCTACTTCGTGAGCTACTGGCATTAAATTTGCAAACTACTGCATAAATTAGTTTGCTCTGGAACCATTTTTCCTGAGCGAAGGCAAAAACGTGTGAGCCAGAGGCTAAAATCTGTGAGCTAGCTCACACTAACTCAGCTTAGAGGGAACACTGGTCAGGACCATAATGTACAAAGGCATCCTCTTGCTAGCATGGATGAAACAAGGGCATTTTGGGTACTTCAATACTTAGGATCTTAGCCTGTGTATACTGTTGGAATTATGGTTAAAACAATTTTATTTGGTAATATATGGTAACAAATTATATTTCTTGCATCATTAATAACTTCTTTTATCTATACCATATATTACTTTCTACCCACCCCTTCCCCCGTTACTTGACCCCCGCCGGTGTTATTTACTTAAAATACTAATTTTTAAAGGTACCCTTAACTAATAAAAACAACAATTAATACTCTTCTTTTTTCTAAAACTTAATAATTATCAAAAATTGTCCAATGTCCTTTTATTTTCCACTCTTTTTCTACATATCTTCTGAACTTTTTCCACTCCATCTTAAAAACTTCTAAATCATAGTCTCTTATTCTTGTTAATTTGTCCATTTCACTCCATGTCATAACTTTTACAATCCAATCCCATTTCTCTGGTATTTTTTCTTGCTTCCACAACTGCGCATATAATGTCCTAGCAGCTGAAAGCAAGTACCAAATTATAGTTCTATCTTCTTTTGGAAATTTTTCCATTTGTAATCCCAACAGAAAAGTCTCTGCAACTTTCTTAAATTCATATCCCAAGATCTTAGAAATTTCTTGTTGAATCATCTGCCAATACTTTTTTGCTCTTTCACAAGTCCACCACATATGGTAGAAAGAACCTTCATGCTTTTTACATTTCCAGCATCTATCTGGCATCTTGTTGCTCATCTTTGCCAATTTTTTAGGGGTCATATACCATCTATACATCATTTTAAAACAGTTCTCTTTAATGCTATGACACATCGAAAGCTTCATAGAATTCTTCCACAAGTATTCCCAAGTTTCCATCTGTATTTCTTTATTTACATTAATTGCCCATTTAATCATTTGAGATTTCACTACTTCATCCTCCGTAGACCATTTTAAAAGTAATTTATATATTTTTGAAATTAATTTTTCATTGTCTCCAAGCAGAACTTTTCCCATTTCTGTTTGTTCTTTTCTTATTTCTTCAGTTTTGATATCATTATCCACCAAACTCTTTATTTGTTGCATATACTGTTGGAATTATGTATCTGTTCTGCATGTCCTTTGCAATGTTCGAAAGTTCCAGTCATTATAAGGTTAATACTTCATCTGATTCCCTATTGACTGCATGACCTAGGAAGAAGATCCTGACTGCTGTCAATCAAGAGATAAAGCAGGAAAACTTGTTTGTTTGGTCATTTAGTCAGGTGACTCCTTTGTCTAGTCAGTTTAAAGGTCAAGAAGAAGCAGGAAGTCTTCTCTATGTCTCTCTCTCTCTCTTAGCCATGTTTTCTTTGTGTTGAGATGTAGTTCTTTGTGCTTTGTTGTTTTACCTCCCAGTACCCCATTCCCTTGTAGTATTAAATACATTTTTGCTTTAACATTAAATGCCTCTCAAAGATTGGACCCAGCGATCCATAGAACTGTTTGAGATAAAGATATAGAATTCCAAACAGAAAAATTCCCTGTCATATACCAAGGTCCAGATTCAGATGAACACCTGAAAAAGCAAAGGAGAAAATACTCTTAAAACAGAAGGGGGTTTTGTTTTCTAAACAGAAAACAAATTCATTTATGCAATATGGTACAGCTAACTGAAAGTTACAGGATGGGGTGGGGAGGGGAGGGGAACAGCAAATAAAGCACCAGAACTTTTTCCTAGAGAACCTTCCTGCTACAAGGGGGAATGTCCTCCCAGCCAAGTGGCTAGTTCAGAAGCTGAAACCAACCAGGTGGGAGAAGGAAGTGAACTGTAGGTCCATAGAGGGAAGAGATGAGATGGGAGAGATGAGAGGCCAACCGTAAGACTGGGTTAACTGGATAAGTTCAAAAGCAGCTACAAAAATGGAGCTGAAAGGGAAACTTTTTTTTACCTTTTTGACTGGGAGGAGGCGGAGAAAAGATGTTGGCAATGGAATGTGGGAACAATAAAAATGCAATTGTTTGAGGATGAGCCAGCCTGAAAGGAAGTCCTTTCTCTGTGTGACCAAGGGTAGTTTTCCTTTTGTGCAAGGGAAGGATCAAAAATGTCCCCTTGGGGAGAATGGGAAGTTAGATCAATGGCCAGATACTTGTTATGATTTGAGAAAGGGCTGGAGTCTTCCTATTCTGTCACTTAGATACTGAGTAAATTGCTGGAATCAGCTCTTTGCTTATTGTTCAGTAAATTTGGGCCATTAGTTGAGATCAAATTATCTTGGAGGAAGCTCCAGAGTCCTTGGGGGAAGTGGTCCTCGATTGAACCCCTCTTAGGGTGGGATTTTGCATGAAAGATAGAGAAGCTTTCATGCATTCCTTTCCTCTTTCCTCACTGCCCTAAGCCCTTTGATACTAGTTTAACTCAGGGTCCTTCTATCAATCACTGAGGTGTACATGTGTACAAAAGGGGGGTTGAACCATGACAAAGCTGAGGGCCATCAGAGGTTGGTGGTCTTGGTGGCATGATCAGGGGAAGGAGGATAAAAAAACCCAACTGAAGGAAGTAAGGAAGCAGCCAACTGAAGGATGGGGGAGGGCTGTGGACAGGCATTGGGGGCATTACTGACAAGAAGCTGCCCCACCTCCTGCAATGTCACAGGATGGAGACAGTTCTGGTCGCTCTCATAGATGACCTTATGCGACATCTGGATCGGGGTGGCTCCGTCACGGGACGGAGATGGTTCTGGTCGCTCTCACAGATGACCTCATGCGACATCTGGATCGGGGTGGCTCAGCGGTGCTGTTGCTATTAGACCTGTCAGCTGCTTTTGATACGGTTGACCATCAGCTACTGACTAGCCGCCTTGCCAATGTGGGGATTCAGGGGTCCACCTTACAGTGGTTGACCTCCTTTCTCCAAGATCGGGGACAAAGGGTGGTGATAGGGGAGGAAGCATCCCAGAGGCACTCTCTCAGTTGTGGGGTGCCATAGGGAGCAGTCCTATCCCCGATGCTATTTAACATCTATATGCGCCCCCTTGCCCAGATTGTCAGGAGGTATGGACTGGGTTGTCATCAATATGCAGATGACACCCAGCTCTATCTATTGATGGACGGCCAGTCCGACTGTACCCCAGAAAATCTAGACCTGGCTCTTCAAGCCGTGGCTTCTTGGCTCAGGCTGAGCTGGCTGAATCTGACGAAGACGGAGGTTCTCTATCTGAGTTGGGGTGGTCCGGGGGGAGAGGTTCATCTGCCGGCTCTTGACAGGGTGCCATTAATACCAGCCCCTAAGGTCAGGAGCTTGGGCATGCTCTTTGAGTCCTCCCTTACAATGGAGGCCCAAGTAGCAGCCACTGTTAGATCCGCCTTTTTTCACCTTCGGCTGGTGTGGCAGCTGGCCCTGTTCCTGGAGCACAGCAACTTAGCAATGGTGATCCATGCTACGGTCAGGGACCTGTCTATCTGTGGGACCGCCTTTCTCCGTATATCCCCCAGAGAGCACTGCGTTCAGGGATGAAAAATCTACTGTCCACCCCTGGACCAAAAGAAGCCAGGTTGCATATGACACAAACCAGGGCTTTCTTGGTGGTAGCGCCAGAACTCTGGAATGCTCTCCCGGAGGCCATAAGGGCCCTGCGGGATCTGCCTACGTTCCGCAGGGCCTGTAAGACCGAATTGTTCCGACAGGCCTTCGATATCTAACTGAGAGAGAGCTGCCACTGGGCATCATATAGAGCACCATGTAGAGTACTGGTGGTCACCACCGAATTTTCAGAACCGCCTATATTGTATTGTATTAGGCATCCCCGGGCCTAAGGAAGTGCGTCTCAAGACAACTAGAGACAGGGCCTTTTCTACAATGGCCCCTATGTGGTGGAACCAGCTACCGGAAGAGGTGAGGGCCCTGCGGGATCTTACTCAGTTCCACAGGGCCTGTAAGACGACCCTCTTCCGGTTAGCCTATGCCTGACTGGATAATGTAGCTTTCTAGATTTCTGTGATACTGTATAGTTTTAATGTTAAAAATTTTAAGGTTTTTAGGTTTTTAAATGTTGATTTTAAATGTAATAACTTTGTTCTGATTTTATTGTTTGTTGTAAGCCGCCCTGAGCCACTCGTGGGAAGGGCAGGATATAAATCCCGGAATAAATAAATAAATAAATAAATAAATAAATAAATAAATAAATAAATAAATATTAATACAGCACCATGAAATGGTTTAAAATAATTAAAATAATTTAATATGCAATTATGTTTTATATGTTTTATTGGTTTTAATGATAGTAATGTAATGTTGTGAGCCACCCTGAGTCTGCTTGCGGAGAGGGCGGGATATAAGCTTGAATGAATGAATGAATGAATGAATGAATGTCAGAAGCTGGTATTCCTGGCCCCAAAAGTCACCAGGAGAAACTTTTCATGCCTGACGTAGACAGATGGGCTGCCCTCTGGCTGACCTTGGAGGAAGGGTGCAGTAGCCAGGACAGGTGCAGCAGAACCTGGGGAAAGGTCCCAGACAAGCAAAGCTGCCCTGGTAGTGTGAGGAGAGGTGAGGAGGTGTGAGCTGGCTGAGCCACAGGACCACTTCTGGAGTGGGCAGTGTAAAGAAATTAAAGTACAAGTTGCACAATTCTGTGCTGTCTCCTCTTTGACAACATGGAAAACTATGACCCTTCCACAAAGGGAGGTGCTCCTGACCAGGGGAACTTCACAAACCCATATTTTCCAAAGGACTGAGACACCAAGAAAGATTTCCATTTGCTGGCATGTATTCTCTGAGCCACCTCCTTAATCTTCTATGGTCAGCTTCTCTCTGGTCATTTTTGCTATCTAATATAAGTACAAAATGTGTAGACAATTTCACTACCCCTTATTCAAGACATGCCTTCCAAGCCATGATGCATAGGATGCAACTATGCATTACGTGACTCTTAAATCTCTCCCCTATGTTATCTACATGCACCCCCTTGCTCAGTTAGTCCGGAGGTTTGAGCTGGTTGTCACCAGTATGCTGGTTTTTGTTGTTGTTATTCAGTCGCACAGTTGAGTTCAGCTCTTTGCGACCCCATGGACAAAGTCACTCCAGGCCCTCCTGTCTTCCACCATCCTCCGAAGTCTGCTCAAATTCGTGTTTGTTACATCAGTAATGCTATCCAGCCATCTCATCTTTTGCCATCCCCTTCTTCTTTTGCCTTCTGTCTTTCCCAGCATCAGGATCTTCTCCGGTGAGTGCTCCCTTCTCATTTGGTGGCCAAAGTATTTGAGCTTCAGCTTCAGCATCTGACCTTCCAGGGAACAGTTTGGGTTGATTTCCCTTAGGATTGACTGACTGGATCTTCTTGCAGTCCAAGGGACTCTCAAGATTTTTCTCCAGCACCACAGCTCAAAAGCATCTATTCTTCTGCGCTCAGCCTTCCTTATGGTACAGCTCTCATAGCCATACATTACTACTGGGAGTACCATTGCTTTGACTATACAGACTTTTGTTGGCAGGGTGATGTCTCCACTTTTTTATTATACTGCCCCGGTTCACCATAGCTGTCCCCCCAAGCAGCAAAAATGTGAAGTCTGTCACTACTTCCATGTCTTCCCCTTCTATTTGCCATGGTGTGATGGGGCCGGAAGCCATAATCTTAGTTTTTTTGATGTTGTGTTTCAAGCCTACTTTTGTGCTCTCCTCTACCCTCAACAAGAGATTCTTTAGGTCCTTCTCACTTTCTGCCATTAGAGTGGTATCATCTGCATATCTGAGGCTGTTGATGTTTTTCCCGGCAATCTTAATTCCAGTTTGTGCTTCATCCAGGCCAGCATTCCACATGATGTACTCTGCATATAAATTAAATAAGCAGGGTGACAATATACATCCTTGTCAAACTCCTTTTCCTATTCTAAACCACTCAGTTGTTCCATATCCCGTTCTGACCGTTGCTTCTTGACCCTGATACAGGTTTCTCAGGAGACATATGAGGTTGTCTGGTACTCCCATCTCTTTAAGGACTTGCCACAGTTTGTTGTGATCCACACAATCAAAGGCTTTAGCATAGTCAATGAAACAGAAATAAATGTTTTCCTTATACTCCCATGCTTTCGCCATAATCCAGCTAATGTTGGCAATTTGATCTCTAGTTCCTCTACCTCTCCGAAACCCAGCTTGAACTTCTGGTAGTTCCCAATCTACATACTGCTGAAGCCTAGCTTGTAGGATCTTTAACATGACCTTGCTGGCATGTGAAATGAGTGCAATGGTGCGATAGTTTGAACATTCCTTGGCATTACCCTTCTTTGGGATTGGAATATAAACTGACCTTCTCCAAACCTGCGGCCATTGCTGCATTTTCCAAATTTGTTGACATAATGTGTGCATCACTTTAACAGCATCATCTTCTAGGACTTTGAATAGCTCAACTGGGATACCGTCATCTCCGCTCTCTTTGTTGTTAGTAATGCTTTCTAAGGCCCATTTGATTTCACACTCCAGGATGTCTGGCTCAAGGTCATCGATTTCACTGTCATAGTTGTCAAGGACATTGAGATTCTTCTTGTACAATTCTTCTGTTTATTCTTGCCACCTCTTTCTGACCTCTTCTGCTTCTGTTAGGTCCCTACCATTTTTGTCCTTTATCATAGCCATCTTTGCACAAAACGTACCCTTGATTTCTCCAACTTTCTTGAAAAGATCTCTTGTCCTTCCCATTCTATTATTTTCCTCTATTGCTTTGCATTGTTCCTTCAGAAAGGCCTCTTTATCACTCCTTGCTGTTCTCTGGAAATCTGCATTCAGTTGGGTGAATCTTTCCTCTTCACCTTTGCCTTTCGCTTTCCTTCTTTCCTCAGCTATTTGTAAAGCCTCATCAGATAGCCACTTTGCTTTCTTGCATTTTTTTTTCTTTGGAATGGTGCTGATTGCTGCCTTCTGTACAATGTCACGAACCTCCGTCAATAGTTCTTCTGGCACTCTATCAACTCTAGTTCCTTAAAACTATTCTTCACTCCACTGTATATTCATAAGGGATGTGATCAAGGTCAAATCTGAATGGTCTAATGGCTTTCCCAGTTTTCTTCAGTTTAAGCCTGAATTTTGCAATGAGTAGCTCATGATCTGAGCCGCAGTCAGCTCCAGGTCTTGTTTTTGCTGACTGTAAGGAGCTTCTCCATCTTTGACTGCAGAGTATATAATCAATCTGATTTCTGTGTTGCCCATCAGGCGATGTCCATGTGTAGAGTTGCCTTTGTTGGAAGAGGGTGTTCGCTATGACCATCTTGTTCTCTTGACAAAACTCTATTAGCCTTTGCCTGGCTTCATTTTGTTCTCCAAGGCCAAACTTGTCAGTTGTTCCGTTTACCTTTTGACTTCCTACTTTGACACTCCAGTCCCCTATGATGAGGAGGACATCTTTTTTTTGGTGTTAATTCTAGAAGGTGTTGTAGATCTTCATAGAACTGGTCCACTTCAGCCTCTTCTGCATCAATGGTTAGGGCATAGACTTGGATTACTGTGATACTGAATGGTTTGCCTTGGATATGGACCGAGATCATTCTGTCATTTTTGAGATTGTATCCCATTACTGCCTTTTGTTAACTATAAAGGCCACACCATTTCTTCTACGGGACTCTTACCCACAGTAATAGATGTAGTGATCCTCTGAGTTAAATTCAACCATTCTTGTCCATTTTAGTTCACTGATTCCCAAGATGTCGATGTTCAGTCTTGCCTTCTCTTGTTTGACTACATCCAGCTTACCTTGATTCATAGATCTTACATTCCACGTTCCAGTGCAGTATTGTTCTTTGCAACATTGGACTGTTCTTTCACCATCAGACACATTCACAGCTGAGCGTCCTTTCAGCTTTGGCCCAGCCACTTCACTCTTTCTGTGGTTACTTGGACTTGCCCTCCACTCTTCCCCAGTAGCATATTGGGCATCTTCTGACCTGAGGGGCTCATCTTCCAGCACCATATCTTTTAGCCTTTTGCTACTGTCCATGGGGTTTTCTTGGGAAGGATACTGGAGTGGTTTGCCATTTCCTTCTGCAGTGGATTTCGTTGCTCTCTTTTTGTTGAGAACAATGACAATAAATTCATCTATCTATCTATCTATCTATCTATCTATCTATCTATCTATCTATCTATCTATCTATCTATCATCTATCTATCTATCTATCTATCTATCTATCTATCTATCTATCTATCTATCACATTTTGTCTGGGTTCTCAACTGAGGCCTGTCCATCATGGGTGGTCCTGCATGGCATAGCCCACAGCCTCACTGAACCGCACAAGTCCTCTCGCCACATCAAGGCAGCAATCCATGAGAGTATGCTGATAACACCCAGTTATTACTGTTGATGGACCCAGCAAAGCCTTGTTCAGCAATGAGAGGCCTGGGCCACATTTAAGCTGGTAGGGCCGATTCTAGCAGTGCTGTTCTGAGTGTGTGGTGGGGGGCAGCTGCTGATGGAGGGAAGGGAGGGGGAAGGAAGGGACAGGGGGCAGCAGTGTTTTACCTGCCGATCAGCTGATTAGGGGGGGGGGCTTTAAAAAGCCTGGGAAGCACAGCACTCCACCGCCCCTTCCCAGGCATTGTAATGGGGGGGGGCTGCCTGAGGAGAGGGGTGATGGGCAGTGAGTCTGCCAGTGTCCCAGGGCTGGTCCTGGGTAGGATCCAACCCATTATGAACAAGCATAGCTTCCAGTGACCTTCCTAGAAAGTTTCAGATTATCACTGCTGATAACCTAGAATTATATGGGCTAGTAAGAATAATAATGGCCAGTGACATCTTCTGCATAATCGATGGCGTAATATAGTAGTGACATATTATTCATTTCCTACTGCTTGACCAGGGAATGAGATACTAGAAGGATTTTAGCTTGATCAATAAGGTCATTCTTATCAAGAATTCTGCCCTATTCTTTGCAGGGATCTTGCTGTGCGAAAAAATCAGCCTAAATTTGGCATTCTTCTTTGCTTGGACTTGGACCCATTCCAGGTCATGCTTGTTGGCATTTGTATTGAGGCATTAATAGTGAGGCAATTAAGAGATGGAGAAAGAAATGAGGATCTAACAGATGCAGGAGGCAAATTACTGAACTGGGGGGTGATCATCATTGCAAGACATTAGCTGGTAGTAGCTCTTTTTAGAGCAAGTGAACAACTATTTTGAATTTTCTTCAAGAAAAGCTAATCACTCAAAATGCCTTGAGACCTACACAATAAAATAAATAACTTGCATCCTGCACCTGTTAAGAGTCTTGTCCTCCCCCCCTCCCCCCCACACACTCCATGTTTTGTAGAAGTCTCCCTGTGATGTGTTGAAAGCAGAGTACTCATTCAGTGGCTTGGGAAACACACATGGTTCTTTGGCATGCTGCTGTTGCTCTTCTGAGCACCATTCCCAATGTAACACCTGCCACCATGTTCCAAAAAAGTGGTTCAGGCCATACACAGTGGGACTTTTGGCTGATAGGTGATTACTACCTTGAAATATCCAACACCGGAAAGACCAGAGGACAGGTAAATGGTGAGTTTCCCTGATCAGTGGGCCTTATCCCAGGGATGGAAATAAAGGGCCTTTCCCCTCCAGCAATGCCCTACACTCTTATCTGCAGCTTAGAAGACCCCCACTGCTGCCCAGTATACCAGTGGGAAACATGGAGGTTAAAAGTGCCATGTAGCACCTCCAGTTATGTAACAAGAAGTGGCATCACCACAATGCTTTAGTATTCCTCCCAAGTTCTATGCTATGTAGAGTGACGTGTGACACCACAGCATCATGCGCCACCTGGTTCCACCTCCAAAAGCTCTCAGGGGTTGCTAGCAAAGGTAAAACCAACCAACGCCATAAACCACTACCAGGAAGAGAAAAAGCTGGCCACTTAAGAACCTAAGAAGAGCCCTGCTGGATCAGACCAGTGGTTGATCTAGTCCAGCATCCTGTCTCACACAGTGGCCATCCACTTCACCTGGACAGCCAACCACAGGCTGAAACCTTCCTCTGATGCTTGCTCCTGGCTCTGGGATTCAGAGACTTAGTGCCTCTGAATGTGGAGTTTTCCCTTGGTCAACATACCTAGACATCACGTGATCTCCGCAACCTTCATATCAGGCAAATAAGTCGCCATGGGGGTCAAAATCACTCAAAATTCCAGGATGTTCCTGCATGTGCCATGATGATGTCAACCAGAAGTGATGTCATCGCACCAGGCACATCGTGCATGGATGGTCTAGCATTTTGGCCAAAGCCATATAGTCTTGGGCCAAAATGCTACAGCATCCATGCACTTCCAAGGTGATATCATCATGCCAGCAATGTTGACACAGGTGTGAGCTATTCAGGGGTGGGTCTTTCCCCACTGGCCAGCTGGTGGGCAGTGGATTGGAGCCCCCAAAATCAGGAGAACTCTCACCCAGACAGGGGGACTGGCAACCAGGATTCCCTCTAAGCTGAGTTAGAGTAAGCTAGTTCACAGTTTTTTAGCCTCCAGCTCACACATTTTTGTCTTAACTCAGGAATGATGGCCCCAGAGCAAACTAATTTCTGCAGTAGCCAAATCACTCACTCATAACTTTAATGCCAGTAGTTCATTAAGTAGATTTTTTGTTCACAAGACTCCACAGTTTAGAGGGAGCAATTTCAGTTCCTTTATTCTCTCCCTCTCCGTCTCTCTCCCCAGATTATTTTCTCTAGGCTTATCCTAACCCAGGGGGTACTGATTGCTGATCTGGAGGCCTCCAGTAACATAAGTAATGATAACTTAATCTGTGGTGTGTGCGTCTTTAGTCAGATGTCCTTAAGACCTGCTGCAGTTCTATTCTATATGAGGCCAACGTATCCTCCTCCTGCATTAATAAAGTTCATTTCACTTTGCAGCCTTCCCTTCAGCCTGCTGGGATCTCAGCAGCCTCCACTTCCTGAGATTGCTAATTACAATATTCCATGCTCCAAATGTGGCAGGGGATGGGAAAGGGCAATCATGGGATGCGACTTCTCTGGGGCTAAGCTGTTTCAAAGTGATGCTGTTAATTGGTGGCTGCTTATGGCCAGGGAGGCAGAGACCTGTTTTAATAGAATTAGGCTAGCCAGAAGGAAAGTCACTGGGGTGAGAAGGGGATAAATAAACATGCAAATGATATGCAAGCACCACAGCAGTTCACAGGGCATCAAGCATGAGAGGGCTCAGTACTTTAAACATTAAGTGAGGGTGGCCAGCAGCTGAGAGCCATCATCTCTTGCCCTTTATACCTGAGATTATAAAGGTGTTTCAGAAATACTGTCCTGGCAAAGGAAGCTTTTCTGCATGGCATAACAGAGAATCTAAGACACAGGGTAGCAAGGAGATCAAGTTTCCAAATACAAATGATTTCAAATTTTCAGCCCCCGATATTTTGAAACCAGAATTCATTTTCTTTTCTCCTGAGTGCAATTTGAAGTGTGATTCTTTACTTCCTGTTTTATATTTCTTTGCACCAAATTTTCCCCGGCAAAATGTAAATACATCTGTAAATACATCTATATACATTATATATATGTAGCAAAGAACGACTCAAGCAGTCAGCCTTCAGGTAGTAGCAGGAGCTACCTTGCTGGACTCTGGTCCAGTCTTTTATTGAGTTACGCAAAATAGTCACAAGACATTGTCTGAAGTGAAATCGCTGAGGAATGCGAAACTGTTTCAGTCAAGACATGAGACGTGCTCGAAAGCAGAGACCAGGTTATCATATTTACAGAGATTAACATTTCTCCCTGGGCATGAACAAAGTTCTCTGTACCTGGTTCCCTATTAACCTCTCAGGTATGCCTGAGAGATCAAGGAGCAAGGTAGAACCACTACATTTATAATGTATTATATGTATGGTAAAGGTAGTTCCCTGTGCAAGCCAGTCGTTTCCAACTCTGGGGTGACGTTGCTTTCACAACATCTTCACAGCAGACTTTTTACAGGGTGGTTTGCCATTTTCTTCCCTAGTCATCTACACTTCAACCCCCCCCCCCCCCCGCCCCAGCAAGCTGGATACTCATTTTACCAACCTCAGAAGGATGGAAGTCTGAGTCATCCTTGAGCTGGCTACTTGAACCCAGCTTCCGCCGGGATTGAACTCAGGTTGTGAGCAGGGAGCTCAGACTGCAGTACTGCAGCTTTACCACTCTGCACCACTCTGTATGAAGAGTGCATAAAAACTCATTCCAGAGGAAGACATAATACAAATGAATCTAAAAAAAAACAACCACCAAAAGCAAAAATCAGAGAACCAAAACCACTGACATAAATAGCAGAGAAAATAAAAAGAAATTAAATTGGAACCACTCGCTCATCCCTGTCAAACGAACACCTTTAACAGTATAGGAGACACACACAGTGCTCATGGGACAACTAAAACCATTCCTCTTTGGTCCACTTCGGATGTTACAATTAGTGTAGGTCAGGAGGTAGTTGAGCTATTCCTTCAATGTATCCAGTGAAACAAGACTATCTCTGCAGCCTTCGTTTACTACTTTTGATACAGCCTCTCTTTTCCTTGCTTATCCACTGGGATATGAAGAAAAGCCCAGCTCAGCAGCTCTTCCTACAATTTTCTCCCCTACTTTTGGGAACATGTGCAGTAAGACTACCTTCTTGTTGTTCCTGTTTCTGGCCATGGAATTGCCAAAAAAGGTGCTGCGGTCAGTACGCATGGAACCCCAGTTTCGGAGAGGGGTCAGGGAGGAAATATGTGTATACAAATGAGAAGCACAGAAAAAGCACCATGAGCTCCAAATCAGCAACACCAATATGAACAACCAAATTATACACAGATACAGAATACAACTATACAGATAGACAAAAATTGTCTTCTAATGGTAGACTTCTGTGTAAGGATCTTATATACAAGTTTTGCTCTAGGTTTGGCATTAATACTGTGGATCCACACATGTGTGCCCTTAGTCTTTTACCTGCCTGATTAGCTAACTAAATGTGGCAGATGCTCCCCCCTCCATTCATTGCCTTGTAGGCTGGCTGTGGGCAAACAGATAAGCCCTGAATGGAAGGCTTGAAGATGAGCTCCAGTTGAAGTCTCTTCTCACCCTGTTTTCCCTCCCTCCCCTTTTCTCCACTTTATGCTGTTTTCCCACGCTCCATTGTCAGCCACATAGCGGCACTTCCCCCATTTTCTCCTGGAAAAAAAAAAAAAGCCCAGCAGCGGCTGTGTAATAATGCTTCTAAATAAGAATGCAATTTAAAATCGTGCAAGGAGATAGTTTATACAAAGAACATTCTATTAAAACACACAGCCATTGTCGTCAGCCAGCGATGGGATTACCCTGGAGAAAGGCAAAGAGGGAACTAGAAAATAATGGATGGAGCAGACAATAGTCTGGCCCTGTTTCAGTCAGACTAAAGAGATTGCACTAGAAACAGCATGGCCCAGTGGGTAGCTGGGAAGTCCAGGAAGCTAGGATTTCCATCCTTCATGAAACTGCTTGCATCTCTAGATAGTGGTGATTTTCAGCCATGTTGAAGGAAAGGTTTTGAAGAATGCGGTGTCTCTATGCCTATGGCTAGTTTGCCTTAAAAACAAATCCTGTGGTGAGAAGCCTTGATTTACTTCAATGTCAGATTTGTTTATATACCTAAGAAGCAAATTAATGTAGACAAAAGGCCACAGATAATTCCGTGGTTTCTCCAACCTATGCCAAGAACTTTTCAGGTGATTAGAGAGGGTATTACAACAAGGATCAAGATTCCAGCCATTGTCCACTCCACTGACCTCCCTATAGTCATTTGATCTTTTGTAGAGACACCAGGTACACAAATTATGTAGAGAGCACCCTTGTGCCTACAAGTTATACTTATACAGGCACTGTACAGAAGACTGGAAGAATGCTTGGTAGGGATGAGCATTAACTGGGAAAATGCAGTTCAGTTCATGAACCATGAACCATCACAGACAAAAAACTGTTTGTACAAACTGAACCCGTTTGGGAAGTTTGCGATGCAGAAATACCACTACTCCCCTGGCATGCTAGAGACACCAAACATGCAGGAAGTCTTTGATTAAGTCTTCTCTATCTGCCCTCCATTTTTGGTGAGGATTGGATTTACAGGGCCCAAGGTACACCCCCTTCAAAGAAGGTGCCCCCAGGAAAGTGCTTTATGGGGAAATGAGGTTCCACTTCAGGAGGTTCAGGAGAGTACCAAATGCCCTCCTCCCCTTTGGCATGCTAGAGACACCAAACACACAGCACATCTCTCCTCAAATTATGCACTTCCCAAAGAAGGTACCCCATATGCCATTATTTCAAATGGGGAGGGGACAGCAAAAAAAAAAACGGGGGCAGAAGCCCAGCAGAACAGAAACAGAATTAAAGTCCCCAATGAATCTCTTCAGTAGAAAGAAGAAGAAGAAGAAGAAGAAGAAGATATTGGATTTCTATCCCGCCCTCCACTCCGAAGAGTCTCAGAGCGGCTCACAATCTCCTTTATCTTCCTCCCCCACAACAGACACCCTGTGAGGTGGGTGGGGCTGGAGAGGGCTCTCACAGCAGCTGCCCTTTCAAGGACAACCTCTGCCAGAGCTATGGCTGACCCAAGGCCATTCCAGCAGGTACAAGTGGAGGAGTGGGGAATCAAACCCGGTTCTCCCAGATAAGAGTCCGCATACTTAACCACTACACCAAACTGGCTCTCCACACCAAACTGGCTCTCCACACTGAATGTGGGAGGCATTTTTGCCACCCCAGCAGAACCGGGGCAATGTAACCTGAGTCCCAAACCAGCATACAATGACATATGTAGATGTGATATCTTCAAGCCCTGAGATGTATGTAGATGTGGTGGCTACAAGCCCTGAGAAATAAATAGAAAAGATGGCTCAAAAGCCCTGAGAAATAGTTAGACTCGGTGCCTTGAAGCCCAGAGAAGTAAGTAGACATGGTGGCTTGAAGCTTTGCTAGAGGAGTAGACTTGGTGTCTTGAAAGCCCTGAGAAGGGAGTAGATGTGGTGGGTCGAAAGCCCTGGGAAGTGTTTAGACATTCTGCTCAAAGTCCTGAGAAGAAAGTAGATGTGGTGGCTCAAAAGCCCTGAGTCCACCCCTGACACCCAAACCCCAAAGTGTGTAATGATGTATGTAGACCTGGTGGCTCCAAGCCCTGAGTCCACCCTGACACCCAACCCCCAAAGCACTCAATGACATATGTAGATGTGGTGGCTGGAAGCTCAGAGAAGGAAATACACATGGTGGGTCAAAGCCCTGAGAAGGAAGTTGACATGGTAGGTCAAGGCCCTGAGACAGAAGCAGATGTGGTGGCTCAAAAGCCCTGACTAGACAGGGTGACTTGAAAGGCCTGAGAAGGAAGTCGACATGGTAGGTCAAAGCCCTGAGACAGAAGCAGATGTGGCGGCTCAAAAGCCCTGACAAGAAAGTAGATGGGTTGACTTGAAAGCCCTGAGAAGGCAGTTGACATGGTGGCTCGAAAGCCCTGAGTCCACCTCTGACACCCAAGTTTCAAAGCATGACCACCCCCACCCAGGTCTGAAACATGCAGTCAATGCCCAAAAGTGAGACAGAAAAGCAAGTATGACAGGGGAGACCATTCTCTTCCCCTAAAACAATCACCTTATCATTGCTTCAGGTGTCAAAATATACCTTTCAGAAAATGGCACAGCAGGAACAGATAGCAATTTAAAACAAGTTTTGATTTATTTAATCAAACTGGCAGGGAAGGGATGAGATATTTACATAGGTTTTAGGGATTTAGAAGATATAGGCAGACAGTTGAAACTGAACATAGAACTATGTCTGAGGTTACTGACTTCACAAGATACAGTGTTACCCTTAACTTGATTTAACTTTCAGTAAAGGTATCCTCGATGTTAAAAGTTTATCTCTCTATAATTGCTCTAGATTTCTGGATAACTTTTACACTTTATAATCACACAATCTTGAGTGTACCCTGCTTTGCCCCTTTAGTTATAAGATTGAGGTCTCTTCACTAGAGGTGAGATTGTTACTGTCTTCCCTTGAAGATAAAAAACCCCGCATCTTTGGGACTCTTTGAGGGCCTTTCACTGCTACCTCAAAGCCTTTTGCCAAAGCCTGATCTACCAGACTTCCAGTCTTTTCCCCCTTGAGCACTAAGCTTAATACAGGAAACTGTTATCCTTCTCAAGATGTGATTCTGTGTTTTACACATACAGAGACTGTTTTTAATTCCTGGGAACAGCCTCCCACCAGAGTTTCCACTATTCAAAGCCAACCCACATGGGCTCTGAATCAGACTCTGCTTTGAACCAGTGGGAAGTCTCCTTAGGCTAGAAGAGGCCTGTTTGGAGGATGGTTGAATTCACCCCATTGGTTCAGAATAGCTATATGGTGGCTTACACACTTAAACCCCAAGCTCTGGATGATCCCTGACAGGCATCTATCTATTAAATGATCTGGCATATCTATTAAACCTCGGGGAACCCAACAGCTCAGATCCCTGGAAGATGACTCACAATGCAATTCTATGCAGAATTATTCCAGAAGAAGTCTATTGATTTTAGTGAACTTGGAGTGACTACGCATACAATGGCTTTATTAATCTCCCAGTGAAAACAAAAGATAACCATTACAAAGTAGTTCCTTTAAATAATACCCAATTTTGTTTACAGGCAATGTAAAAGGATGGAATATTCTACTATAAGAGTCCCCAGTGCAGTATCCATGGGTGCCCTGGAAGCCTCTAGCACAGAGGTGTCAAACATGCGGCCTGAGGGCTGAATCAGGCCCCCAAGCAACTAACTTCCTTCTCCTTCTCTTTTGCTTCCTTCTGCATCACAGCTTGCTTTACCAGGCTTGCTCAATCGCACAGGAGCTACAGAGCAAAGCCTCTATTTTCTCTGCTGGCTGAGGCTCTTCCCTTGGAGAGGAAGAGGGGAGGGAGAGCTTGCTTTGCCAGGCTCTCTCAATTGCACCTCTCTTCCTTCTATTGGCTGAGGCTCTCCACCTCCTGGTCCCCTGGGGAAGGAAGGAAAGGAGCCAGAGCTTCCTTTGCCCAGTTCCCTGGATCGCATGAGATATATACAAAGAAAGCACCTTTAAGACCAATGAGTGCTACTGTTTTAAGCACGTTTTAAACGGGGTTTTTTTAAATGGTGTTTGTCTGTGTCCCTCATAAAGTTTATATCTCTGCTACCTGGCATTACATTTTATGACACATGGCCCGGCCCAACAAGGTCTCCTTTATGTCAGATCCGGTCCTCACAACAAATGGGTTTGACACCCCTGCTCTAGCACCTTTCCTGGTGCCCACCAAATAAATGTTTTTAGAAAGTGGGTGGGATTGGGTGGCGTTCCTGCCTAGCGGGGCTTCTGATTTGCCTGTGGCAATTTGGTTGGCTGTGCAGATTAAAACAGAGTTGTTTCAGTGACAGCTAACACTACAATGTTGGTTTTATTCTCTGTCTCACCCCTCTTACCCAGGGTATTTTTTAAAATTACTCCCCTTGTCTTCAGTGCTTGCATTCCTTCTCTGTGGGCGTTTTTGCACTCACCTTCAGCCGCTGCCTATGAAAATCGGAAAGGGTATTAGACATGAATGTATTCTTGCCCCATTTCTTTAAACTTATATTTCAACAATTTTACCCTAAGGGCTGAGCCTTCTAGTCATTATCCCACTGTTCAAAGTCATTCTATTATGCAGATGATCTTGTTCTGTTAAGTACACCTCTACAGGACCTTAAAAAATCAATTAAGGATATCTCTGACTATTGTTTTCATCAACTTCTAGAAATCACCCTCAATAAATCAAAAACATTATTTTTTTGTTTCAAATGAAAAGATCAGGAAGCCTTGGAAAATTGATGGCAACTCTATTGAATTTGTTAGTCATTTTAAATATCTTGGGGTTTATTTTAATTATAATCTTTCATGGACCATGCATATTAAATCAGTTATTCAGAAGCTTCATGCATCGTTATCCACCTTGCAATTTTTTTAGTGGTCATAATATAAACCTGCCCTTCAAAAAATTTACTATGCAGCAGTTTTGCCAACGATACTCTATGCTATTCCAGTATGGGTTACTGGCCCCCTGCAATCAATAAACTTGCTGTTTTGGTTTTGGTTTTTGCAAATCTCTTGCTTTTCCTCATTGTATTGCCTTGTTGGCATTTTGGCTAGAGCTTGGTTTTATTCAGATTTCCACTCTAGCCTGGATAAATGTCTTTAAATTCTCACCTTGCTAACCTAGATTCATTACTCCATCTTTTTCATTTAGTTGTTATAACTGATTTTTCTTCCTTATACTGGTTCAAGGGGTAGTTGATTCAAAATTAGGCTCCCTGTTTACAGAGCTAGTTTTAATAACCCCTGCCAAACAGAATCTTTATACTTACCCAGAAAAAAAGATTTTAAAAAGAGATTGTGGTTTGTTAATTACTGAGGCTAAACTTAAATGTTCTCTTCTACATCATAACATATTTAAAGATGTTTTTATTCTCCAGTCTTCTTTTTATTATTTGGCAATCCCTAAATTTAGGTGAGCCTATACAGGCTGATGTAATGTTTTTAACTCAACTGAAATGACGGGGCAATTCAAAAATAGTCCTCCAGAAAACTGCAGATGTGTTTTTTTGTTCTCACCTACTGAATTAGATGTTTCATATTTTTAATACTGTTGCTATTTTTAAAAGTCCCGTGATAAAAATGATACTCCCTGGACTGGACACTTGGCAAGCATTCCTGATGTTCAGAAATGGAAATTCTGTTTTTCCTGCAAACTAAAAAAATTGCACGGTGGACATTGCTTTATTTTGCTATATGATTTCTGTACATCTGATAAACTGAGTTTATTTTAAGGGTGCCTGGCCTTTAGGCTGTTAAATCCAAGGAAAGTTTGTGCCCACCACCCTGTGACAGAATTGCCAAGGTATCCACAGGCTCAAAAATGCTGATGACCTGTGGTCTATTATATCAGAGGATTCTGATATATATAAAAGAATCACCTTCCTTCACAAGAGCTTGGGTAGATCCCGTGGTCTTCACACAAGGGCCAGCTTTCAGTTCCCCCTTTAAGAGTCATGAAGGCAGTCTTGGACAACAGTGTTTTCAGTGGCATCTCCATCCCTTTCAAGTGGGCTTCTAAATAATGGGAGTGCTGTTCCTTCCCCTCCAGCAGTTTAGAAAAAAAGGAAAAGATAACAGATGTTGGGCTGAATGCTGATTTTAAATAGCTATTTTAATCTTGATAATATTTTAGCTATTTATGGTATATGTAATTTTATGTTTGAAAAATGCCTTGAACTTTAAGACAGAAAGTGCAACATGCATTAAATAAATTAAAAACCAATGGGGATAATGAAGATTATCCACCTGTACAATAAAACTTGTTTCTCCCAAAATAGGCATGACACCAGAATGAAATGGATCAAGATCAGAATGTCACTTACATATGGCTGGTGTTAGTCTACTACTTTAAACCTCCGACCATAAATTGCCTATGATGACTTCTTCAGTAATGGCCTTACTTCCCCTTTCAGGAATTTTAGCACAAGCAGGGCTATTTTTGTAGCAGGAACTCCTTTCCATACTAGGCCACACTGTAAGCTCTTAGAGGATTGGCTACATCAGGGCTGTGTGGCCAAATATGCAAAAAGCCCTTGAGCACAAGCAAAGCCCAGCCAGCCCCCACCTCTATGACAGCTGGAGAGGCATGGGGGAGATCTTCCTCATGCTTCTATAGCCATGGCTGCAAAACCATGAGGAAAGCCTAGCCAGCCTGCACCTCTTGGACAGTCAGAGGGGCACGGGAGGGTGGTCAGTTGCTTACGGGCCAGATCCAAGCCCTGCAGGGGACGGATCCATCCTGCAGGCCACCTGTTTGATACCCCTGCCCTGGGGGGTTCCTCCCCCACAAAGACCAGTGGTCACATGCAGGGGGTGGGTGTGAACCTTGTGCAGTGTGTGGAAGGAGGAGCCTGGCAGAGTGTGACACAGTGTTGGCTGGACAAGCTCCTTCTCCCTCCTTTGTGAGGTTGGGCTGGAGTGCAGGGTCCTTTTTTCTTCCTAGTCTGCCCTGGCCACAGTGAGAGGGCAGTAGCAGAGCAGCTGCAGTGGCTTCTGGATGATCATCTGTCCTTGTTCCTTTATAATCTGGTTTCAGGACTGGCTATGGATAGAGGATCATTTGGTGGGCCTTGCAGGTGGATTGGTACAGTTGAAAGACAGAACTCTAGAACTGAAAGATATCAACGAAGGACATCAATGAAGGACAAGCTATCTAGGAACAATCAGGGTGGATTGGCCATTAAGGCCACAGGGGAATGATCCCAGTGGGCCAGTCATTTCATTGAAAGACAAAACTCTGGAACTGAACTTATATGGGAAATCAGAGCCTGTAGTGTGAACCATTTCCTGTGGGATATAGTAGCCCAGGGGTGGCCAAACTTGCTTAATGTAAGAGCCACATAGAATAAACATTGGACGTTTGAGAGCCCAAGACATGAATGTCAGATGTTTGAGAGCTGCAAGACAAGGGAGGAAGGGAGGAAGGGAGGAAGGGAGGGAGGGAGGGAGGGAGGAAGGAAGGAAGGAAGGAAGGAAGGAAGGAAGGAAGGAAGGAAGGAAGGAAGGAAGGAAGGAAGGAAGGAAGGAAGGAAGGAAGGAAGGAAGGAAGGAAGGAAGGAGATGATGATGATGATGATGATGATGATGATGATGATGATGATGATGATGATGATGATGATGATGATATTGGATTTATATCCCGCCCTCCACTCTGGATCTCAGAGCAGCTCACAATCTCCTTTATCTTCCTCCCCCACAACAAACACCCTGTGAGGTATTAGGTGGGGCTCAGAGAGCTCTCACAGAAGTTGTCCTTTTCAAGGACATCTCTGTGAGAGCTATGGCTGACCCAAGGCCATTCCAGCAGCTGCAAATGGAGGTGTGGGGAATCAAACCCCAGATAAGAGTCCAAACACTTAACCACTAGAACCACAAGGAAGGAAGGAAGGAAGGAAGGAAGGAAGGAAGGAAGGAAGGAAGGAAGGAAGGAAGGAAGGAAGGAAGGAAGGAAGGAAGGAAGGCAAAAAGATGGAAAGGGAGAGGAATGTTGAAAGAAAGCAACTTTAAATGCATTCTCCAAGCTGCTGGCTGACTTGGCCTGGATATGTGATTTATAGAGAGAAATGCTTTATCCTAGCTTTGAGAGCCACATAATATGTGTGAAAGAGCCACATGGGGCTCCAAAGCCACAGTTTGGTAGCCTGTTCTGTTTAAGATTTATGCAAGACCATTAAGTGAGATCATTCTAGAGTGAGCTGTCATCAATATGGTGATGACATCCAGGTATACACTGTGTTAAATGAGCTTTCAGGAGCTTCTGTCTCAGTCCTGGGCCATTACCTGGTGAAGTGCTATGGCAAAGTGGTTAAGAGAGAACATGCTAAAGCTACCCACCTAGATCTGTACTAAAGCTGAATCTAGGTAAGCTGCAGCTGAGGTAGTTTGGTAAGGCTAATGTCCTAGAGGGAGTTATTTTGTTGTTTTGGATGGAGAGAGATTGTTACTACATACTTAGTGAAGAGCCTGGGAATTGTTGCCATTGGAAAAGTTAGCCAATACAGTATTGAAAAATGCATGTTTTAAGTAACACCTAGCACCAAAAAATTATCTCCTTTTTTTTATTTAGCCAGTCTAGCCACACTAGTGTATGTTACAGTAACCTTGAGGTTACTGTAACTGAACACAATCCCTTGGAATCTACTGATATTGGGTAGAGACAAAAAATCCCATCATAACCAGTGACCCAGGCAGTATCTTTCTGCAAATGGGTACAACATAGCCTTGATAGATGACTAGATGGAGAATTTTTTCCCCAAGATTTAATTAAAGCAACATGGCATGAGCCCTGATGGAGGGCAAGCCAACTTCACCCCACAGCAAAGTAGCTGATATACCCTGACCAATGTCAAAATTCTTTAAATGTTCTACGTTATCTCTAACCTTGTATGCTGTTATCCCAGTCCCAGATGCCAAATTCATACATAAGTTTACTTTGAAATAGTTTGAAGATGGGATCTATCATGAAATCACCTTTTGAACAGTAGAATAAACAGTCATTCTTGCCTTTGTTATAACCAGACGGGCCTTCCAGGATAGCATTTCACAGAAAGTCACACCAACTACACTGATCTCTTGGGATGTGATCTATATGCCACCTAATTTTACAAAACTTCTTTCACAAGCCCCTCATTTTCTCATCTCTTGTCCCCCAACCGCTGCACTCACTCCAATAGCCAGACACATACTTGTGCAATGAAATCAATTACCTATTTAATAGGGCTCTGAACATAGTGATCCTGGAAAACAACCTCATCACCATCACCCCTAGTTAAACAGGCAAATTGTCAAAGACAGGAAATACCGGTACACACAGACTAGCCCTCCAGCACAGCTGGGAATACGACTTGTTAGTCAACAGATTTCCACGCTGAAGGGACATGCCAGAGGGACAAAACTCCACTTCAGCAGCAGCATCTCTAAGAAGGGGCAACCTGGTCTGGAAATATTGACCCCTTGGCTGCTCTAAAGTCAACTGCTTTCGTTGCCTCCAGCAAGGAGGAAAAGGGTTGAAGAACTGTCCTTCCTCATTTGATGTACCAGCCACAAACTATATTGCTTGTGCACCCAATACATAAAAGCAATGCTGCAGAATGATCTACCCAATGTGGACTGCCTGGAGAGGTCTTGAGGCAACAGGAAAAAGGTTGTGGGCCTAATGTGCCTGGAAAATTATAGATGTTTATATACAAATGCTAGAAGTGTCTGAGGTAAAATCGGGGAATTGGAATGCTTAGTGTTGGGGGGAAATATAAACATTGTGGGCATTTCAGAAATTTGGTGGGATGAGGAGAATCAGTGGGACACAGTGATTCCTGGATATAAATTATATTTGAAAGAGAGAGGGGAAGGGTTGGAGGTGGGGTGGCTCTGTATGTCAGAGAGGGTATACAGTCCAGAAAGATTGAGAAGGTAAGAGAATTAGATTCACTTCTGGTAATGCTTTGAGTTGAAATAGTGAGCCCAAAAGGAAGCTTAGCTCTGGGAGTTTGTTATTGCCCACCAGCTCAAAAGATAGGGGATGATTATAAAATGATGAAAGAATTAAAGATAGCAGCTAGATGCAAAAACGGTGTCATAATAGGTGACTTTAACTATTCACCCATTGATTGGGTCTATATACAAATTGGGAGAAAGAAATTGAGTTTCTAGACACTCTCAGTGACTGTGCTATGGAGCAGATGGTGACAGAAACTACTAGGGGAGAGGTGATTCTGGACTTGGTCCTGAATAATGCCCAAGACTTGGTTAGAAATGTAAAAGCGTTCGCACCGCTTAGGAACAGTGGCCATAATGTTGTTGATTTCACCTTTTGTATAAACAGGGAGTTGGCCAAAAACACCAACACAACCACTTTTAACTTAAAAAGGGGTACCTTCTCTGAGATGAGGAGGCACGTGAAGAGGAAACTGAAAGGAAAGGTTAAAAGGGTCGAAACCCTTGGAAAGCTTGGAGACTATTAAAAACTACAATCCTAGAAACTCAGATAAAAATATACCACCAGTTAGAAAAGGCACATATATGTATAGAAAAAGGCCTGCATAGTTAAACAAAGTAATGGAAGCTGTAAAAGGTAGGAAAGATTCCTTTAAAGCTTAAGCAGTGGAAAGCTAGTGCAAATTAGGTTAATAAAAGGGAACACAGGCTGTGGCAAATAAAATGCAAGTCTGTAATCAGACAGGCAAAAAGGAACTATGAGGAGCATATTGCAAAAAGCATAAGGACCAACAATATTTTTTTTCCTAATACATTCGAAGTAGGAAACCAACCAGGGAGGCAGTGGGGCCATTGGATGACCAAGGAGTAAAAGGATTACTGAAGGATGATAGGGAAATGGCTGAGAAGCTGAATGCATTTTTTACCTCCATCTTCACTGTGGAAGATGAGAAGTGCTTGCCCACTCCAGAACCACTGATTTTAGGACGGGTGTTGAAAGATCTGAGTCATATTGAGGTTATGAGAGAGGAGGTCCTATGACTGATAGACAATTTAAAAACTGATAAATCACCAAGCCTGGATGGCATACATCCAAGAGTTCTGAAAGGACTTAAATGTGAACTTGTGGATCTCCTGACAAAAATATATAATCTTTCCTTAAAATTTGCCTTCATTCCTGAGGACTGAAAAGTAGCTAATGTCACCCCCTTCTTTAAAAAGGGTTCCAGAGGAGATCCAGGAAATTACAGGCCAGTCAGTCTGACGTCAATACTGGGAAAGTTGGTGGAAACTGTTATTAAACAGAGAATTAGTAGGTACATTGATGAACAAAAGTTATTGAGGAAGACTCAGCATGGGTTCTGTAAGGGAAAATCTTGTCTCAATAACCTGTTAGATGTTTTTGGGGGGGTGAACAAACATGTGGACAAGAGGGAACTCAATAGATGTTATATACTTTGAGTTCTAGACAGTTTTTGATAAAGTTCTTCATCAAAGGTTTCTAAGTAAGCTCAATAGTCATGGGGTAAAAGGACAAGACTTCTTGTGGATCAAAAATTGGCTAATTTAATAGGAAACAGAGCGTGAGTATAAACAGGCAATTTTCACAGTGAAGGGTGGTAAGCAGTGGGATACCACAGTACTGGGTCCAATGCTTTTTAACTTGTTCATTAATTATTTGGAGTTGGGAATAAGCAGTGAAGTGGCTAAGTTTGCAAATGACACTAAATTGTTCAGGGTGATGAGAACCAGGGAGGATTGTGAGGAACTCCAAAGGAATCTGCTGAGGCTGGCTGAGTAGGCATCAAAGTGGCAAATGAGGTTCAGTGTGACCAAGTGCAAAGTAATGCACATTGGGGCCAAAAATCTTAACTATAAATACACGTTGATGGGGTCTGAACTGGCAGAGGCTGACCAAGAGAGAGATCTTGGGGTCATGGTAGATAACTCACTGAAAATGTCAAGAGAGTATGCAATCCAATAAAAAGGGCTAACACCATGCTGGGAAGTATTAGGAAGGGAACTGAAAACAAATCAGCCAGCATCATAACGCCCCTGTATAAATTGATGGTGCAGCCTCATTTGGAGTACTGTGTACAATTCTGGTCACCACACTGGTCACTCACTGAAAATGTCAAGACAGTATGCGATTGCAATAAAAAAGGCCAACGCCATGCTGGGAATTATTAGGAAGGGAATCAAAAACAAATCAGGCAATATCATAATGCCCCTGTATAAATCAATGGTGCGGTCTCATTTGGAATACTGTGTGCAATTCTGGTCACCGCATCTCAAAAAGGATATTATAGCACTGGAAAAAGTGCAGTAAAGGGCAACTGGAATGATTAAAGGTTTGGAACACTTTCCCTCTGAAGAAAGGTTAAAATGCTTGTGGCTCTGTAGCTTGGAGAAACGTCGACTGCGGGGTAACATGATAGAGGTTTATGAGATTATGCATGGGATGGAGAAAGTAGAAAAAGAAGTACTTTTCTCCCTTTCTCACAATACAAGAACTCATGGGCATTCAATGAAATTGCTGGTCAGGTTAAAACGGATAAAAGGAAGTACTTCTTCACCCAAAGGGTGATTAACGTGTGGAATTCACTGCCACAGGAGGTGGTGGCAGCTACAAGCATAGCCAGCTTTAAGAGGGGATTGGATAAAAATATGGAGCAGAGGTCCATCATTGGGTATTAGCCATGGTGTATATATATGTGTGTGTGTGTGTTTGTGTATCTATATGTGTGTGTGTGTGTGTATGTATGTATGTATATGTGAGTGTGTGTGTATGTATATATATATATATATATATATATATATATATATATATACATATATATATATATACACACACACACACGCATGCACACACACATATATTGGCCACTGTGTGACACAGAGTGTTGGAATGGATGGGCCATTGGCCTGATCCAACATGGCTTCTCTTATGTTCTTAACAAAAAAAGGAAAACAAATGTGAGCACTCCTGTGCTTTATGAATTCCAGGATAAACTGAATGAATTCCAGGATAAATTCCAGTCTAGTACTGTTTCATACAGTCATATAAATCAGTCTTACTTGGACAGATAGAGAGATATACAGTATGTGCCTTTTCAACAAAGATCATCAGCTTTATGGCAAACTTCACCTCTGGTTTTATGGGCATATAATGTTCACAAATATATAATTGACCTGAAATTATACTTCTGTTATCAATTCTAATATCTTCCATCATGGAAAAGCCCTGAATCCCCATGCCCCACCAAGTAAGTTATAGAAGGTTTTGCAAATTTTCAGGAAGGGGGAGGGTTCACAACAATCCACCATGAACAAATAAGTTCTTGACTAGCCCAAGGGTGGTCAAACTGCAGCTCAAGAGCCACATAAGGCTCATTCACTTATATTGTGTGGCTCTCAAAGCCCCCACCACCCCATTGGCCAGCTTGGGAAAGGCATTTGTCTCTTTAAATCACTTCGTTAAATCATTTAAAGTTGCTTTCTTTCCTCCCCTCCCTCTCCACCTTCCTTCCTTCCTTCCTTCTCTCAAACATCTGACGTTCATGTCTTGTGGCTCTCAAACATCTGATGTTTATTCAATGTGGTTCTTACATTAAGCAAGTTTGGCCACCCCTGGCCTAGCCCTTCTTGGCTTCATTTCAGTATCTGTGGCACTATGACAAAGTAGCCCAAAAGCATTGGTAATAGCACTATCCTGGCAAACTATTGCAACGCCTGTGTAAGATTGCAATCATGCACCTGTTAATTGTGTCATTGTTACTGCTTTTGAAAAAATATGCTCCACTTTAATACCATACTGGCATTTCCGTGACGCTTGGTAACTGTCTCAAATAAATCTCATTAAATATACAGGGGAGGGAGGAGGGGTCGTTTAAAGAGCTGCTGTAGGGAAATTTTAATGAGATGACTTTTAAAGTCGGCACTCACAGTGTTCCCTCTCCGACGCAAAGGTCTGCTGCGCTGCGTTTCTTTTCTTTGCACAAGATGGATAATTTGAGACTGTGTCATTATGTGCGTCAATGTGTGCTCCGTGGAAGAGATAATAGTAGATGGAGCTGCTGCGTCATTAAAAGGACATTAGGCCACAAGGAACAGAGAACTCCCTCTGTACCCTCCTAAACAGAACCATGCATGCTAAAAGATCATTGTTCTTTCCCTCCACATCTCTATCAACAGTTGCTTAATGTTACCACATCTTGTGATTTTATTTGTGGATGTATAGATGCTACAACAGCATTAACTTCTGAGAAAACTTATTAACTGTAAAATACAGAGCCTGCTAGAGAAGTTGGCAGAGGTAGGGCTGGTCAACAGTGATGGCAGATTTACTAGTTTCTAAGAGCATGGACTTTAGCAGACATAAAAGGATGCAACTCTACAAGTTTGTCAGCCTTTCACTGTCTGTAATTGCTGCATGATGTGCAGTTCAGTGGGTTTTTCTTGGCCAAAGACAGGAAAACAATAAAGGGAAAGATTCCTTATTACAAGACTAGTAGGAAATAGGGAGAGTATAGATATCAAACTTCATTCTTCTACACTTGCTGGATGCTCATTTTATCCTGTAACACTTAAAATACTCATCATATTAGAAGTCATGTGGTATAACCCTGTGCTCTAGGATTGTACATTGGATTAAATCAGATCCCAAATAAGATCCAAAAATTCCTTATTGGTATTTTCTGTTGGAATTATGTATCTGTTCCATATGTCCTTTGCAATGTTCTAAAGTTCCAGTCATTATAGGGTTAACACTGCCTGATTCCCTATTGTCTGCATGACGGAGGAAGAAAATACTGACGGCTGTCAATCAAGATCTAGAAGCGGGAAAACTCGTTTGTTTGTTTGTTTGGTCAGTTAGTCAGGTGACTTCCTTTGTTCAGGCAGAGAGGTCAAGGAGAAGGAGGAAGTATCTTCCATTAAGCATGTGGTCTTCAATATGTTAGGATGTAGTTCTTAGAGTTTGTTATTTTCACCTCCAGTACCCTTTCCCTGTAGTAATAAATATGTTTTTTGCTTTCGTGTTAAATGCCTCTCAATGATTATTTGATCCAGCAATCCATCAACCTGTTTGAGATAAAGAAATAGAATTTCAAACAGAATTCCCTACATTTTCTGGATATTCTTTCAGCTGGATATAGATTTGTCTATTTTTCAGCAATCTGAAGTGTCCAAGCCCTGAAAATTCCAAAAATTGGAATTTTTTGGCACTGACAGAGAGTCAAAGTTAAAGGGCATTTAAAGGGATTGTAGTCTCTTTAAACATCTTGCAAGTGAACTCGCCACTAGGGGTGTGCATTTGGTAAAGCTAAAATGTGGAAAAAAATGAAAAATGTCCTGTTCAGCAATTTTGGGCTTTTATAAAGCTGAGTCAGATTCTCTGATCTGACCTGGCAGCCAGATTAAGAATACCAGAAATAAAGCCCCCCAAAATCAGCTCCCCCTGCCCCGGGAATCAGGAGAATGGCAGGAGGAAGGGGAGAACAATCTCACCAACAACTTCTTCTTCCTTTCATATTTTAGGGGAATCTTTCATCTTCTTTTGTCTCTACAATTAGAAGTTATTAAGAGGTCTGAAAACTCTTAATGTGTTTCTCAAGGTTTGAACAAAGACTAGACATCACTCAGCCATCACAAGTTAAGTGTTTTATCAGTGTAGCAAAACAAAGACAAACTAAATCAGGACAATGGGGGGAGAGGAGGAATTGCAACAATGTTGTTGTTGTTCAGGTGCACAGTTGAGTCCGACTCTTTGTGACCCCATGGACAAAGTCACGCCAGGCCCTCCTGTCTTCCACCATCCTCCGAAGTCTGCTCAAATTCGTGTTTGTTACATCAGTAACACTGTCCAGCCATCTCATCTTTTACCATCCCCTTCTTCTTTTGCCTTCCGTCTTTCCGAGCATCAGGATCTTCTCCAGGGAGTGCTCCCTTCTCATTTGGTGGCCAAAGTATTTGAGCTTCAGCTTCATCATCTGACCTTCCAGGGAACAGTCAGGGTTGATTTCCCTTAGGACTGACTGATTTGATCTTCTTGCAGTCCAAGGGACTCTCAAGAGTTTTCTCCAGCCCCACAACTCAAAAGCATCTATTCTTCTGTGCTCGGCCTTCCTTATGGTCCAGCTCTCACAGGCATACATTTTACTGGGAATACCATCGCTTTGACTATACGGACTTTTGTTGGCAGGGTGATGTCTCTGCTTTTTTATTATACTGCCCAGGTTTGCTATAGCTGTCCTCTCAAGGAGCAAACGTCTTTTAATTTCATGACCACAGTCACCATCTGCAGTGATCTTGGCTCCCAGAAATGTGAAGTCTGTCACTACTTCCATGTCTTCCCGTTCTATTTGCCATGGTGTGATGGGGCAAGATGCCATGATCTTAGTTTTTTTTTTATGTTGAGTTTCAAGCCTACTTTTGCACCCTTACAAGTTTATTATTTGACTGCAAATAAGAATAAATGCTCTAGAATGCTGGTTTCCTGAGTTTGGTTTGGCTGCCTGAGACTGTGTGGATTACCCTGCTGCTGAATTCCTTGGATGTCTCTGGAGGAATATACTGCTCCATGACTCCTGTCCCTGGCCAGAGGAAGAAGACATCTCCTGGTTTGTTTGACAAAGCTTTAAAATATTTTCCTCTTAAGGTCTTTTTAAATTTGCCTAGTGGGTTAAAGGGGAGGCTGTTAAGGGGAGGCTACTGTTGGTTGTGGGGGGGTCAGACTAACTTTGCCTAGGCATTTTTTAAAGGTTTAATTGCTTTGTTGGGAGCCGCGGGGGGGGGGGGGGTTGATAATCATTTCCACTGTTCATTGTTCAAAAGCTATATATTCTGAAGTTAAATCTTATGTAATCTGTCTCTGCCTGGTCTGTGATAGTTTAGGCTCTGCAATGTCTTTAAAGAGATTTTAAAACTTAGTCTGTTGCACTTTCTCTGTATGGGGCCTGGCCTCCTGGTCTGTGCCTCAGTTTCTGCCTTGTTGTCAATACTGTTGAGGTTTTCTTTTTTAAAAAAAATTGCATTTTGTGCCTTCCTTGGAATTTCTTAAAAGGTTTGAGACAGTAGTCCTCCTAGTTTTCTGGGTTTTGCTGTGTGGGCCGCTTGCCTCAAATTGTGTGCCTTAACAGATTGTATGCCTGTTTGTGTGGTTGGCTTGCTTGACTGAGGTCTGCAATTAGCCTAGATAACAAAAGTTGTTTCACAGGTTTTTAAAATTATCCTATTGGACTTGGATTGTTTCTGGGTCCTAGGTTTGGCTGTGTAGTGGGTGATTCTTGTGTTTTTGTGCAGATTGTACTGCAGCTGCACTAGTTGTGTTAATAGAGGTTATTGTAAGTTTCTCAGTCTTACAAGGTTGCTTTTTCAGGGACAGGCCAGTTGGTCTTGAAGATTTCTGTTTAGTGGGTACTGCTAGAAGCGGTTTTTAAAGTTTTAATTTCCAGAAGGCTGCTTTTCAGGGGCAAGCAGGTTGGTCTGAGTGTTGTTCATTGGGTGCTTCTGGGTTTTTACAACTTAGTTAGGGCTATTAACAGGAAATTCTTTGAGTAACATTGTTGGCATAGGGGTTTAGCACTTCCCCCCTAAGTAGGCCAGATAGGATCTTAAAAGCAGGAGATCTCCAGGCCCCACCTGGAGGCTGGCAACCCTAATTTAAGCAGCTGTTTTCTCTAAGGGAGCTGATCTCTGCCACCTGGAGAGCACTCCATCCCTTACCTGGAGATTGGCAACAATGGCTCCCCAAGAAATCCCTCCTACCCAATTTAATCTTTGTCCTGTTGGGGTTTTTTTGGCAATGCCATAGTAGCGTTGGCTCTGCTGGGCACATGCACTGGTTCTGCAGCTGACTAAAAAACACTGTTTTTTAGGTAAGAGATTCTCTTATTTGACCTTAGTCATTTTTCCCCACAACTGAAACCAATGGAGTTTTCACAGCCATTGATTTCAACTGGGGTAGGGGCACCCACTTTGGGTGCCCATAGGATTGGATCCCCTAGTCCAATCTTTTTGAAACTTGGGGGTTATTTGTAGAGAGGTTCCAGCAGGTAAACAGCAAATTTGGTCCCTGTCACTCAAACCTCCTTTCCCCCAGCCCATGGAATGTACTCTATGGTATTTTGCCATTGTCTACAATAGCCTATAGAGTATAATGGAGCTGAAAAAACTGGGAATACCATTTTTTTTCAGATTGTTTTCCTTTACCTAATATGAGATTTGGTTTTCCAAGGGAATAATGATTTATTTTTGTTCTTTAATCAACCCAAAACTGAATTTTAATGATTTTTTTCCCTCTGCACACCCCTGGAGAAGGCATTTAAAGGGACCATAATCCCTTTAAACACCTTTTCCCCCTCCATTTAACCCAATGGCGGATAGGCCTTCTTTGGGGGCCCATAGAATTAGACCCCCCAAACCAATCTCTTTGAATTTTGGAGGCATTTTTTTAGGAGAGGCTACAGCAGCTATGCTTCAAATTTGTTGCCTCTACCTCAAAAAACAGCCCTCCCATAGCCCTAAATACCCCAGATCAATTCTCCATTACACCCTGTGGGGACCATGAACTGTAATAATCCCTATAGAGTATAATGGAGCTGGAAAAAAATTGGGATGTCTGAAAAATCCTGAATCCAAATACCATATCAGTAATGGGATTCAGGAATTCACTGTAAGGGATCTGCCTTATAGTGGCTGACCTCCTTTCTGCAAGATCAGGGACAAAGGGTGGTGATAGGGGAGGAAGCATCCCAGAGGCACTCTCTTAGTTGTGGGGTGCCGCAGGGAGCGGTCCTATCCCCGATGCTATTTAATATCTATATGCGCCCCCTTGCCCAGATTGTCTGGAGGTACGGACTGGGTTGCAATCAATATGCGGATGACACCCAGCTCTATCTATTGATGGGTGGCCAGTCTGACTGTACCCTGGAAAATCTAGACCTGGCACTACAAGCCGTGGCTTCTTGGCTCAGACTGAGTCGGCTGAAATTGAATCCGACGAAGACGGAGGTTCTCTACCTGGGTCGAGGCGGTCTGGGGGGAGAGATCCAGCTGCCGGCCCTTGACGGGGTACCACTAATACCAGCCCCTAAGGTCAAGAGCTTAGGCGTGCTTTTTGAGTCCTCCCTTACAATGGAGGCCCAGGTAGCAGCCACTGTTAGATCTGCCTTTTTTCATCTTCGGCAGGCGAGGCAGCTGGCCCCTTACCTGGAGCGCAACGACTTAGCGACGGTAATCCATGCTACGGTCACCTCAAGAATAGATCACTGTAATGCTCTCTACATGGGGCTACCCTCGATGCTAACCCAGAGACTACAACTAGTGCAGAATGCTGTGGCACGGCTGTTAATGAGGCTGCCGCGACGGGAGCACATTCAGCCAGTGCTGAGGGAGCTGCACTGGTTGCCTGTTGTGTTCCGAGTTCGCTTCAAGGTGTTGGTATTAACCTTCAAAGCCCTTTATGGTCAGGGACCTGCCTATCTACGGGACCGCCTTTCCCCATATATCCCCCAGAGAGCACTGCGATCAGGGACAAAAAATCTGTTGTCTGCCCCTGGCCCAAAAGAAGCCAGGCTGTGTGTGACGAGATCCAGGGCTTTTTCGGTGGCAGCACCAGAACTTTGGAACACCCTTCCAAAAGCCATAAGGGCCCTGCGGGATTTGTCTGCGTTCCGCAGGGCCTGTAAGACCGAACTGTTTAAACAGGCCTTTGCTGTTTGACTGAAAAAGGGCTGCCGCCGTACATCTTATAGAATGCTGGCGATCACAGTCGAGAATTCAATACCGCCTATACTGTACTGAAACAGTGCTATAGAATGGTTTTAAAATTGATATAAGTAAATTATGGTTTTATATGTTTTATTGGATTGATTGTATTTTATGATGTTGTAAGCCACCCTGAGTCCGCTTGCGGAGAGGGCGGGATATAAATTAAAAGAGATAGATAGATGATAGATAGATAGATAGATAGATAGATAGATAGATAGATAGATAGATAGATAGATAGATAGATAGATAGATAGATAGATAGATAGATAAGAAAATACTGATTTTTTTCTGGTTCAGTATACCTGAACCCCCAAAATACCAAATGTTTTGCACACCCCTACTATGCTCACAAGCAGCCCCACCAACCCACTATTCCCCTGGAGATCAGCCTATGCTTTGTAGACCACAAAGAGAGAGGAGAACAGCTGCACTGTGGAAAGGTACCTGCAGATGGCAACTCTCCAAATGATGTGAGCCATAAAGCAATAACGTCACACAATTATAAATCCTTAACATATTCTTGCCCCCTTTTAGCATCTCTCCCTGAGACTTCTCACATCCGCTCTGACTTCAGCAGTAGCATTTATCTGGCATGTTCAACATTCTGTGTTTCACTCAAACTATCCACTCACCAATTTGACCCTAACTCTGGTAAAACTAATTGACCCTCCTGGATGCAAAGACAAGTTTCAAGTGCATTATGACTGCACACCTCAGAAACAAACAAACAACAACCGCTAGAAAATGTTTTGAGTTTCCAGATCATTTGTATGCATGATGGTCACCTGGTCTAACCTCCTGTATTCTAAATTCCCTTCAATTTGGACTACAGCATGTACTTTAAATTGTATACTGGTGAAGGGATAGACAGAAGAAATCAGAGACTAGGAGGTGCAGTTTATTTTATTGATTTTATCCATGACCCTTCCTCTTTGAAGATTTCTGCAATGCCAGAGCACTACCATCATTGTCTTTCCTGACCCTTTTAAAAATGGATACACAGTAAGACTACAAACCTGTACTTTCAAGCAGGAGCAGCATCGTTTCTTCTAATGGTAATGTAACTGGCCCTGCATTATGTTCATGAACACAGCAGGGTTTCCACATATTCATGGGACTCCCCAGTATGCAGAAACACATGACTTTGTAAATTAACCAAAATAAAAATAAAAAAATTAAATGGTTCAATGAGTGATAAATATGCTTCAGAAGGTGCACACTGGTGACAGCAACTGAGAGTTCCCCTGGAGAAAATGGTAGTTCAGTTGGAGGAATCTATGGCATCATATCAAACGAACTCTCTCCCCTCGTAAAACTTTGCCCTCTCTACCTTCCTAGATACCACCAGTGTTCCCTCTAAGCTGAGCTAGCATGAGCTAGCTCACAGATTTTTAGCCTCCAGCTCACACACTTTTGTCTTAGCTCAGGAAGGATAACCCCAGAGCACAATAACCTATGCAGTAGCTCACAACCTTTAATATCAGTAGCTCACAACATTAATGCCAGTAGCTCACAAGGTAGAATTTTTGCTCACAAGACTCTGCAGCTTAGAGGGAACCACCCCAAAATCTTCAGGAATTTCCCAAGCTGTTAGGAAATCTACTCAACACCACTGAAAACTGAAAGGTATGGTGCCACATTGAACATTATGTTGTTTTCTCAGGATCTTTAAAGGATTCCAGTGAGCACATATAAAACAAAATGTTTCAGTAGAACTAAAAGTCCACATGGATTGTTCAGATAAATAAATCCATAGATAGGAGATGACAGGAACATATTAGTTTGTCTGCATGCCCTTCTCCTACATTGGATGCTCAGTTTCAGCATAATTTCTTCCACAGAGGTATGCCAGACATACAATCTAGATTTAAAATTGTGGGTATGGCATTTATACATTGTCATTTATCATTCTATTTTGATGATTAAGCATCTACTCTGCTTAACTCCATTCCCCTTGCATCTCACAAAAATACTTTAAATCAAAAGTCTTTAGTGATATATGCAAGTTTTGTAGGCAGTGATCTCATGGCCCGGTTACGAAATTAAAGTAAGAAAACTAACCAACCAAATCAAACACAAGAAACATATTGAGATAAACCTCTGAGTGGTGGTTGGTTCCTGTGACATGATCAGGTCTTATGATGTCATGCCTCATATCATCATTACCAAAAATATAGAGCAGCCCATACAACATCAGTTAAAAATAAGATGATGTCGAGCATGGAAGGCTGAACACAAACTTTAAGATTCAGTGGGTGCTTTGAATATGAGTAACCATGTTCAAAAACAGGGGGACCTTCTCTTTGCAATTCTCTTTGGTATTTTAAAAATTTAATCTGGCCATTTTTGTCAGTTGGTTCTTCTAGATTTTAAAAAAGAGAAAGGTAGAGAAAAGAGACCTCACGTTTCCCTTTTTAAAAAAATATTGTATTTATTAAGCCCATGAAAGGACTCTTACTATTTTTTCTCTCCTTACAATTTTCAACCAACTAAAAAACAGAGCAGGCTAATAGCTGCCATTTCCTGCCAGCACAATTCTGTTGTGATACCTGATGGAGACTGAGACTGGAAAGGATAGCCATGAAGAAGCTAGATGAGACCTTTGAATGTAAGGATGTTCCCTGCCAAACAAGGTCAAATTAATTCATGCAATAGTATCCTCTTTTTCTGTGTATGAGTATGAAAGCTGGACAATGAAGAAAGGGTACATGAAGAAAGCTGATTCATTTGAAATGTGGTGTTGGATGAGAGTATTATGGATACCATAGACTGCCAAAAAGACAAATCAGTGGGTTCTTGACCAAATCAAGGCTGAACTCTCCCTAGAAGCTAAAAAGACAAAACTGAGGCTATGATACTTTGGTCACAATATGAGAAAGGAAGACACAGTGGAAAAGACAATAATGCTAGGAAAAGTTGAAGGCAGTAAGAAAAGGGGAGGATCCAACATAAAACGGATTAACTCAGTAAAGGAGGTCAAAGCTGAGCAAAGCTGTTAACAACAGGACATTTCAGAGGTCATTTCATAGGGTTGTCACATCGGAAGTGATGTAACAGCACTTAACATAGTATTTGATGGTAGCATTTTCTCATCTATCTCCCTCAATGGGGATACAACCTCTACGACCTGATTATCTTTCCCACTGTGAGATCTTAACAGTTTCACTGTACTAATCACGCTATGACAACTTTATTCTATATTCTGAAAAAGTTACTTTGGGTGTTACATCTAAACTAAATCTTTGCATCTCTTCACCCCTCATGGGAACAAGGGAAGATGAGAATGTTCTAATTTCAACAATGAAGAAAAGACTGGGGAACAGGAATGGTGAGGTGCTTGTACTTCCTGCCTCGCATTCCATACTATCTAACACTGTTCTCAAGAGTTCTGGAATTTGAACTACAACCCCCACTATGATGTGCTCCAAGGTCTGAAGGATGGCACTAGTCAACTATTTTGTGGATACAAACAGTCATGTGGATAAAACAGTCCTGATGCTGGGGTGGTAGTAGAGTTCCCATGCACGTTCCCAAGTATGTTTTTATACTCAACAGAAATTATTCTCAATAGAATTATTCTATTAATTCTGCATTCACAGTTGAGGATTGTGAGGACACACAGACCACCAAGTGAACTGAATGTGACCCTCAAACACACACCAAAAAGAAATGGTCTTTGCAGTTCCAAGGTTCGTGGCATATATGTTACATTTGCAATTATGCATTTATTTATATCCTGATTTGCTTCCCACAGTTAGGACCCAAAGAGGCTTAGAACATTTGATCTCCGCTTCTGAATTCTCTCACAACAGCAACCTTGTGAGGTAGGCCAGCTTGAAAGTTTATGATAGTCCCAAGGTTACTCAGTAAGCATCCACAGCAGAAGTGGAGATTCAAACCTGAGTTGCTCGGAGTCCTAGTCCACTGCTCTATTCATTACACCGCCCTGGCTCTATGCTGTCACAGAAAGCCTCAAAAGTGTTTATATAAGATCAGTGCATAGCAGTTGCCAAGACTGGCTTAACATTTGAAAAACATGTGTCACATGCTAAACACCACTGTGTGTTATCAAATATTATTAAATAACAGTCATTAGATATCAAAGTCCAAAACCAAATATCTGGGTGCCAAAAGCAGATATCAAAATATTGAGAGGAGTGTCAATACACAATCAAAATGTTCAGAGACTGTCCGGACAATACTTATTGGCAACAAAACAAAATGAAAAAACACAAAGAGTGAATTTTGGGGAGTGGATTTGGTTCAGCTCTGATTGACATCTGGCTGGACTTTTGACGCAAATGGAGATTCATCAGAAAGTTTATAAAGTGTGAAGCCATAGAATTCTTCCAATGTTTAGCACCTACCAAATGCATATTTAAACCTGGAGTAAGGAATGAGTTCTAAAAACCAAATTGTGAGGGGAGGGTGGGAAGTAACATATGTCGACAGCATTGGAGATGGGACACCAAGCAGGAAGCAGTTTATAAATCACAGATTCAGGAGTTGTTTTTTTTTTAATGGAGTTTTAAACTCCCCAGTTTTCCTTTTGAAATTTATTAGCAGTTTCATTTCCTAGGGTAATAATTCATTATCTCATTCTCAGCTGCGTGAGCCAGAGCTAGGAGATGTGTATGCTTTCCTCACACCCTTTAAGCCATGCTGCTTTAGCTATTTCATCTCCCAATCATTCACTTCCCTCCCCTGGTATCCCAGGAGCCGAGTGACAGATGTTCCCTGACAGCCATCCCTCTTACCAGCTCTTTTTAAATTTTAGACACCATTTGAGCCTGCCCAGTATACGATGATCTATTGGGGAAGTTCGGACAGCTCCAAGCTCTGCCCAAGACACTTTATTTGAGCTGAGACAGCAATTGTCGAGGGAAGGAATAAAACAGTGTGGGCCATTTGGGGATGACGGGTCAGCAGGATTTGGGAGAAAGGGATAAAATTGTTTATTGTTTTCTCTCATGCTCAGTAAAAGCTGGTGCCTTAAAACACTATGGTTTTACCTACAGTGGTGTGCCATCACTTCTGGTTTCCCCCACAAGTGATGTCATGGTGCACTGGACTCTGAGGCCCCCCGGGGTCCACACCTGGCAACCCTAATCAGTACAGCTGTGCAACTTTGCTACGGTCAGAAGGGACTGCTGCCAGAGGAAAGGGAAAGCAGGAGGATTCATGATCCTCGTGTGAATGGATTATAGATCTAATCCAAAATATGCACTACTCCATATGCCCTCTTTCATGGCATTTCATAAGCACTGTTACCACTCATATGGTTCTTGCTTCCCGTTATAATAGCGAGTGTCTCCATGAGTTTTACACTCAAGGCTGCCAAAACTGTCCCAGGAAGCATTTTCCTAATAGGTTCAACACTTGTACGACAGATTTAATACAATACATTGTCCCCTCTCTGAGTAGTGTTGTTTTATGAGTGGGACATGGAGGTGGACGAAAGATCTCTAATACAGAATTTTCAGCAGCCTCACCAAATACAATTCTCAGAATAATTTGGCAAAAGTCATTGCAGTTTAACTGGTACAAAACCACTGCAAATTTGTAGGTGACAGCCTGCAGTGAGGCCTTTTTCTTGCCCATTTTGTATTCCATTTACCAGTTTATGTGTTTGTTTGTAATGCAATCACTGGAGACATCAGAATGAAATGTGCCATTTGGTACACCTATTTAGGGCTCACATTTCACATTTGATTACCAGCTTGACCTGTTTTCAGGAAGGGGAGGAAAATGAAAACAACAACAACATCCTGAGATCTCTTTCTTGCAGACAAATGAATGTTGGTGTACACATTCAAGGCAACTTCCTGCATTTCAAGAAAAAAAAAACAATATCAGTCCCCACAACTGTTTTAAAAGGTCCAGAAAAGGCAGAAAACACAATGCTGTGCTGTATCTCCTTTGAAGACAGAGAAATTAGAATAAGAGGTATGCATGAAAAGGACAGAACAAGCTCCAGCTCATATACTATTCCAAGGACAGCAGGAAAGATGTACCGGTATGTAAGCCTGTACTGGAAAAAAACGTTTGGGGCCTAGGTTTGATTAGTAGACCACAGATACTTAGATAGACCTAAGAGCCAGACCAAACTAGCAGATAGCTGATATGTACATATCTTCGTGTATATTTCATGTTTAGCGAAGGGTCATGAGGCATGCTTTTGAGACTGTCATCATGACAAGGAGAGGTGGTATAAAGCAAGGCTGGGCTAGCTGAAAGGTTGAGAAGGGCAGATGGAGTTAGAAGCGCAGAAGATAGTGCTCCCTGAAGGACGAAGCTTGTTTTACAAGCTTTAGCTCCAAAAAGGACAGAAGAGGCAGAGCTGAAATTGCTAGGGGGGAAGAACTGAACAATGCTCACTGGAAGGGCTACAGTATCTGGGAAGAGCTGAAGAGCAAGAATTGCTGACAGTTGGACTCTTTATTGACTGCTCTTTATTGACAGCACCCCAGTACAGAGCTGCCTCACTTTGTCTTGTCAGGAAAAGGGGGAAACTGTTCCTAGGGCAATGAACAAACTTGGAGACTCATCCAGCATCTTCTTGCTATTGCAAGAAGGCCTTCTTGGCATCTGGGACTCCACTTAGCCGCAGGAAGAACACACAGTGTGGTCTGCGCCTTCTACAAATCGGATTGTGGTATGACTCTCCTCTGGGACAATAGTCAGTAAACCAGTATTGATATCTTGGGAAATGATTTCTACAGTTGCTTTCTGTTGTAGTTAAAAATACTGTATTTAAATATATTGGATTTAAATTTGTTGGATTTACATTTTGAATTTGTGAACATTATCCTAGATTTTTAACTTGACCCTTTTTTTTGAGCAAGAGCCCACCAGATAGGGCTGCCAAGTTAAATTCAATAAATATCTAGGGACTTTGGGGGTGGAGCCAAGATCAAAATTGTGACAGACATAATTGAACTCCAAAGGGAGTTCTGGCCGTCATGTTTAAAGGGACCACACACCTTTTAAATGCCTTCTTTCCACTGGAAATAATGGAGAGGGGCACCTTCTTTTCAGGCTCATAGAATTGGACCCCCTGGTCCAATCCTTTTTAAACTTGAGGGGTGTTTTGAAGAGAGGCACCAGATGCTATGCTGCAAATTTGGTGATTCTACCTCAAAAAACAGCCCCCCCCCCCGAGCCCCAGATACCTGCAAATCAATTCAGCATTATACCCAATGGGAATCGGTCACCATAGGGAATAATGGAGCTCCTAGAAGACATCCCCTCCCCGCTTTCTGATGACCCTAAAGTGGGGGGAGGGCCACCAAACCAGGAAATTCCCTGCCCCCACCTGGGGATTAGCAACTCTAGCACCAGAGCACTGCTCCGGCTGGCTTGGCCAGGGCTCCAGCTCCCAAAAATGGTCTCCAGCAAACAGGGCTGGCTCTCCCACTAGGCAAATTAGGCGATTGCCTAGGGCGCTGGCAGGGTAGGTGAGCCGAATTCAGCCCCCCTCCCCCTTAGGCAAATGCCTATTTTGCCTGCTCCCTAGCCTCCTCCTTCCTCCCTTCCCCGCCAGGCCTATCTTAATGCCTGGGAACGGGCAGTCATGTGCTGCGCTCCCTGGCTATCTAAAGGCGCCTCCCCCACTAATCAGCTGATCAGTGGGTAAAACTGTGCCGAAGGCTCCCAGCTCCTATGCCAGCCCTCCCGTGTGCTCAGTGTACTGGTTTGAGGGGGCAGGCCAACAGCAGCGGGAAGAACTAGCGAGCCACTGAAAAAGGGGCTGCCACCACTGCCTTCTCCCCACTTCCTTCCTGGATTGGGAAGGAAGTGTGGAGGAGGCAGCGGCGGCTGCCGCTTTTTCAGCAGCTCACCAGTCCTTCCCACTGCTGCTGGCCTGCCCCCTCAAACCAGCACTGACAGTGAGCGTGCGGGAGGGCTGGCATAGAAGCTGATCAGCTGATTGGAAGGGGAAGCCTTTAGATAGCCTGGGAGCACAGCGCTCAACCGCCCATTCCCAGGCGAAATACAGCTGTCCAGGTAAGGACAGGGGATCCCCCGGTTTAAAGGCCCTTCCCCCACTTCAGGGTCATCAGAAAGCAGGGGGAGGAATGTCTGCTGGGCACTCCATTATTCCCTCTGGAGACTGATTCCCACATGGTATAATGGAAAATTGATCTACAGGTATCTGGGGCTCTGGAGGGAGTTGTTTTTTAGACAGAGTCACCAAATTTGCAGCATAGCATCTGGTGCTGCTCCTCAAAATATCCTCCAGGTTTCAAAAGGATTGGACCAGGGGGTCAACTCTATGAGCCCCAAAAGAAGGTGCCCCTATCCTTCATTATCTCCAATGGAGGGAAGGCATTTAAATGTGTGGTCTCTTTAAATGTGATGGCCAGCACTCCCTTTGGAGTTCAGTTATGCTTGTCACAACCTTGCATCTGGTTCTACCCCCAAAGTCTCCTGGCTCCACCCACAAAGTCCCCAGATATTTCTTGAATTGGACTTGGAAACCCTAGGAGGGGAGCAGCGGGATTCAGTGCTGCGGAGGGGGGAGGGGCGCTGTGAAGGGGGGGGTGGGCCACAAGTCTGCCTAGGGTGCCATGCATCCTAGGGCCAGTTGTGCCAGCAAATGCAGTTGAGCCACAGTGCTGTATGGCTCCTGGGGCCTGGCTTGCTGGCAGGGCTCATGGGGCCAGGTCACACTGTGGCCCAGCTTCCTGGAGCTCCTGCTAGGCTTTTTTTGTTTGTTTTTTTAATGAAGAAAGCCATGCAATAACTGAACTGAAGATAAACAGGCCATGATAAAACATGTTGGGTGCTATAGCTATGAAGCCTGTACCAATTTATTTCTATTAGTAGAAGTGACCAGGATGTTGGTTTTGAGCTGAAGAAAACCAGAGGTGAACTGGTCTGGCATTCTTGTTCTACAACACATAAAGGACATATGAACATATGACGCTGCCTTATACTGAATCAGACCCTTGGTCCATCAAAGTCAGTATTGTCTTCTCAGACTGGCAGCGGCTCTCCAGGGTCTCAAGCTGAGGTTTTTCACACCTATTTGCCTGGACCCTTTCTTGGAGATGCCAGGGATTGAATCTGGGACCTTCTGCTTACCAAGCAGATGCTCTACCACTGAGCCACCGTCCCTCCCCTATAACAATAACCAACCTTCACCAATGACACGCCTAGATATTTCTTCTCTGAGTCCTTCAATGAAATTAGAGGTGGATTGGGTGATATTGGTCTAAAGTGCAAGAACAGGCCAAATTGCCAAGTGCAACTTGCATTCCGGGAAAAATTCAGTCAAGGGAGATCCTTTAACCATGTAGAAGCAAGAAGGAACAGAGGCCAACTTTACACATCCCTCGCCTTCTTTTCCAATTGACCTTTAAATGATAAATAAATAAAGTTAAAGACACCAGCCTGGGAAAAAATACCTAACCTTCACAACATAATAATATTTTTCAAGTTAATATATAGGTAAGGGAGGGAAAACAGTGTAGTATATATGCCTATCTTGGCATGTCTTGGAAGCTAAACCAAGTTGGGTTGGGAGACCACCAAATATAACTCTGAAGAAAAAGGCAAACCATATCTGCTTCTCAGTTGCCTTGAAAGCCCTTGCTGGGGTTACCATAAGACATTTGCAGCTTGACAACACTATTGTACAGATAGAGGTATTAGAAGCTTTAAAAAAAATTAACCAGCTTTTTTCTGTTGTTGTTCAAGTCTGCTGGATCTAGAAAAAATTTGGGATTTCTGAAAAATCTCAATTTTTTCCAGGTCCAATAGATGCAAGAAGAATTTTTTTTTTTTAAGCCAGCACAAAGCTGATCCAGCAGGGAACAATCTGCTCCCCATTGGCACAGCCAATCCTGGCTGGGCTCAGTTCTCCTGCAGTCCAGTTTAAACCAGGCTGCAGGAGAAGAGAGCCCCAGGACGTGCTGTGCCACATGGAGCACATTGATCCCGGCAGCACAGAAGATCCTAGCTGGACTTGCTTCTCTTGCAGTCTGGTTTACATAGGGTTGCCAGATCCTACCCAGTGGGGAGTGTATCATAGAGTATTTACCCAAATGCTAGAGCATCCCCATGCAATATGCCTAGCACAATGATGTCATTTCCGGGTGACATGATCATGCTGGGCACATTGGGCACTAGCAGAGCTCTTTGGGGGTAGTGATTCCCCCGCTGACCAGCTCCATGCCAGTGGGTTTGGGGCCCCAAAACCATGGGAACCCCCACCCCCAGGAGCTAGCCCCAGGAGCTGCTGTGCCACCTGGAATACATTGGTCCACATGGCACAGAAGATCCTGGCAGGGCTCATTTCTTCTGCAACCCGATTTAAAATGGGCTGCAGCACAAAGCCCAGCCTTTGGGGAGCAATCTGTTCCTGACAGCACAGCAGATCCTCTGCAGCCCAGTTTAAACCTGGCTGTATGAGAAGGCAGCCCCAAGCCAAGCTGGCAGGAACAGTCCATTCCCCACCAATACAGCTGATCCTCAGGCTGTCTTTTGCAGTCCCTTTAAACCTTAAAGGGACTGTAGTAGAAGCCTGACAAACAGCTGAGAGGTGGGAGCAATCTGGTCTATCTTTCTGCTGGTTTTGGCCTGGTAATTCTCAAATATATCTGGAGGGATTTTGGAGGGATTTTTTCCCAGTTTCCCGAGAAAATCTGGATACATTTGGGATGCTGAAATCTAACAAAAAATATTGGTAAGGTATTTTTCAGGTAGATTTTTGGCCTGAGTAGACACCCCTAATAGTTATAGGTATGTAAACTTCTGTATTTCCTTCTCATGCGCTCTGTTTTCTTTCTCTAGTCTCAGTGCCTGATACTGGGAGTTTCTTTATAGCAAGAACTACCACAAAGACTAAGGAATATTGATGAGGACCTCTCTCTCTCTTAGGGTTGCTCTGTAGATGAATTTTAGAAGAAGAGAAGTTTATATTATAATTGGGAAAATGGAGTGTGGCCGTACCATAGTTTTGGAATCTGAATAAATTCTCAAAACTCACCCTCAGCCTTAAGAGTTAGGTGTAGGGGTTTGCCAAAGAGGAGATGGTTCTTACTTAGAAGTTGTTGAACCTGTGATGTTACTCCTACAATATGAGAGGAGCAAATTAGTTTTTTTTCCTGTCTCTTGGGACTAGGCTTGCCAATCCCCAGGTCCCAGCGGGGGTTCTTCCGCTTTCCAAGGCTCCTTCCTGCCCCCAGTCAGCTGGCCGGTGGGGGGAGGACCCGCCCCCAGAGGACCATGTGCCTTTCCACCTCCGGAGGCTTCAGTCTCCAAATGAAAGGCTTCCTCTTGGGATGGTGTGTCTGTGTTACTTTGAAGAAGTTGGCAGCAACTCGTGAGCAGAGAGGCCAATCCCTCGCTTCAGAGTCGCCAGAAATGTTGGGGGGTGGGGAGGGAAACGTCTGCTGAGCACTTCATTATTCCCTATGTGGAGATCGATTCTCATAGGGTATTATGGGGAATTGATCTGGAGGTTTCGGGGGCTCTGGAGGAGCTGTATTTTGAGGTAGAGGCACCAAATATTCAGTATAGTATCTAGTGCCTCTCCCCAAAGTACCCCCCAAGTTTCAAAACGATTGGACAAGGTGGTCCAATTCTATGAGCTCCAAAAGAAGGTGCCCCTATCCTTCATTATTTCCTATAAAAGGAAGACATTTTAAAAAGTGTGCTGTTCCTTTAAATGTGATGGCCAGAACTCCCTTGGAGTTCAATTATGCTTGTCACACCCTTGTTCCTGGCTCCACCCGCAATGTCTCCTGGCTCCACCCCCAAAGTCCCCAGATATTTCTTGAATTGGACTTGGCAACCCTACTTGGGACCCACAAAAACCCAGAGGGAAAAAACTGACTAATAATTCTGTGAACTCCTAGTGTTAAACCTATAACATGGGGGTTGGAGTGGAGGCAGCAGTGATGAACCTGTTTATTCTGTCTGCACTTGAGAAACCAAAAATCTTATTGAACATAGACACACAATTAAGGTAATGGCATGTAAGGGTGTAACAGTACATTTATGGCAAATCTTTCTTGAAGTTTGAAACCTGCTTAGCCCCTGTGTGAATTTTCAAAGGGGAAAGAGAAAATACAACTGATATTGTAGTGTAAGAGAGACATTAAAATGAAATCTGGTGGGTGTATTCTAGACACAACTGTACATTCCATGTTCAAATCCATGTTTGAATCCTGTACCTGCCAGCTAGAGCCAGGAACAAGCAAATGTCCTAAAAATGCCATGCTTTACTCATATAAATATGCCCTAAGTTTTGCTCACAGATCTACAATGCCAACCTAAAGTATACTCAGAATCTTACTCAGGTCTATTCAATGATGCTTGCTCCCAAGAAAATATTGTTAGGGCTTCATTTATAGGTTTCTTCAGAATTATTCATGAACTTGCTTCTTCCAAGGAGCTCAGGATAGAGTATTGTCCCCCCTCCTTTTTTGTCTTCACAAAACCGCCTTGAGATCGGTTAGGTTGAGAGAAGGAGAACACCTGGCTTAAGGTGAGCTTCATGACTGAGGGGACAATATATATCACATGATAGTTGTAGGCATTACCCAGCTATAATCCTAGCCACTTCTGTGACCACCAATTAGAAAACAGTGTACCCATAAAACACACAAGACCATGGGTCACTTACCCTCTAAATAGCCTGATAAATCACAGTCATGGTTTTTCCTTTTCAATGCATAGTTAGGACGCAGAGTACAAAACTGGAGACACTCGTTCTCTCACATAAAGACAACAATGGTGTGATTGTGCATATTATGGAAGAAATAATTTTCCTTCTGCCTCCAAATTAATGACAGATCTAAGCTTTGGCACACATGTGCACAATTTATAGGCACGTATGTATGCTTCACAGCATGACATCCTCTTGGTGTTGTGACCCCACACAGAATCACAATTAAATGGGTATGTCACAGCCATAACTCATGAGCAGAACCTGGACAAGTTAAGCCAACATCAGGGCCTCTATCAATTTATTATTAATGTGCACAAAGCTGATACATCAGGACCGGTATCAATTTGTTCGCAATGCGCATGAGGTTCTCAATGTGCAGTCCCTGACTCCTTCTGCTTCAGCAGCATGACATTCATCAAAATCAGAGTTAGGCGTGAGGCTTCTAATGGGTTGGTGCTTCCACAGCATTAATGAGTCCATATTTGTTAATGGGCAACACCTGTTTGATTGCCTCCCAAAAGCAAGGTAAAGAATGCTTGCATTTAACCGTGTGCTAAAAAATGCCAACGGTGCCACAGGGTGTGCTGCTTATTAGAAAGCACCTCTATTCATACTTGCTGACAGTGGCTGTACATAAATGACCATTAATCATTTATGAGAAACATACGGTGAGACAACTGTAACCACAGGAGCTAGTCAACTGTCTGTCGTGTATGGCTGTATGATTATTCAATCTTTCTTAGACCCCACTACTCCATGTTTCTAGTGGCTACTAAAAAACCTTTGTACTCAGTCTGAAATTAATTTCATTTTTGCAAGTATCCCAGTCAAACTTCAAAAGTGGTCAATAGGCATTTGCAAATGTTCCATGGAGTGCTCATAAAATGCATATGTGCGCGAATGCATACAAAGTGCTTACCTCCATCTGGCTTTTTTCTCTCCCAAGCCATAAAGTTTTCTGAAGGGAGGAGGAGGAGTCAGCTGCCATGTGGGACATTTCTTTAAACAGATACCTCCTTAACTTACCAAATGCCTGGAGAAAAAAAGATACACTGTCCCTTTAATAGAGGCTTAATGTGATATTATTTACCAGGTGGTGGCAGTTACCCTCATGCCATGAAAATCTTCAGCTACCCAGTTTACACTCAAGAAGAAGACGAAGACATTGGATTTATATTCCACCCTTCACTCAGAGCCTCAGAGCGGCTCACAATCTCCTTTATCTTCCTCCTCCACAGCAAAACCCTGTGAGCTGGGTGGGGCTGAGAGGCTCTCTCAGAAGCTGCCCTTTCGAGGGCAACCTCTGCCAGAGCTATGGCTAACCCAAGGCCATTCCAGCATGACATTCATCAAAATCAGAGTTAGGCGTGAGGCTTCTAATGGGTTGGTGCTTCCACAGCATCATGGAGGAGTGGGGAATCAAACCTGGTTCTCCCAGATAAGAGTCCGCACACTTAACCACTACACCAAACTGGCTCTCAAGCCTCTATTAAAGGGACAGGACAATTTTCTTCAGGCCTGTTGGCAACCTTACATTTCCCCAGCATGTTTTCCTGAGACTTAAGGCAACTGGAACTTCCATGACATCCCAAACTGAATCAGAAGACCAAGAAAACTAAAATTCCCATTAACCCCAGTAGGTCTAGTGAGTTTTTAGCATGTAACAAAAGCAGCTACCAATAGGGTTGCTGGCTGGCCTGAAGTTAAAAAAAAAAATCCTGTCCCTTTAATCAAACTTTAAAGGTAAAAGTAGTCCCTGGATGTTATTTATTAAAGCCCATCTCCACTCAGAAAGCCTCTGTTCATGGAATTGGTCTTTTCTCTCTCTCTCCAGGCAGTTAGCAACCCAGGAGCCAGCCTGCTGCTTATATAATGATGAATGCTGCCAACTGCATATAGATGTAAATACAATCAAAATAGTGTTCATTGTAAACTAATTTGCAATTTGAGAGTGCTGAGTGCTTGACTTGAGAGAAAATAGGCACTGTAAACATGATAAGTTGATTTTGGAGCACCTTATTTGCAAGAATTGAATCATTACTCCATTTTCAGTTGGTCGCAGGTGCGTTTCTCCTGTCACATGGCCATATGCTACAGGCAGTCAGTCTTGGTCAGAGCATCAGACTAGAATCTGGAAAAAACAGATTCAGGTCCCCACTCAGTCATGAAGCTCACTGGGCAGCCTTGGGCCAGTCACTCTCAGAGTCAGCCTTACCTACTTCACAAGGGTGTTGTGAAGGGGATACAACAGGGGAGGGGAAACTGAGATATGCTGCTCTAAGCTGCTTTGGGGAAAGGACAGAATAAAAACATAGTAAAAAATTATGAAACCACCTCCCAGATGGTTGCCACCATTCATTTAAGTGGCTACCAAATGACAAACGGTCACTTGTATGCAGCTACTATTCAGCCCTTCAAGTAAAACATCCATGTTACATTCCTGTTCATGGAAATGTATCTTACAACAACAATTCTTCCAATACAGCAATGTGAGTCAACACATCATTGCTAAATCAACACATCATTGCATGGTTTGTTTTCAGTCAGTTTTTTGTGTTAATAATGTCTTAAGGTTTTCATTCTTATTATTCCTAGAAAAATGGTTGAATACTACCATGATTAAAATTATTTATCTACAGTTGGAATTGTTTTGTTATAGTTTTCTTTTAGCTTTTTAGAAATGTAGATGCTAAATACAGGCATGCTGATTCTGAGTTCTTCATGAACCATTATGCTATGTATATACACTTTATAGTGATTCATTTTAGCTCCTAGTTGTTTAATGTTTACTTTAATATAATTTACCTAATCCTTTAAAGTGTTCCTAAAGAGCATTTTAAAAACACATCAAGCATGTTTGTATGCTGCAATATATTTTCATTTCTGATTACCTGGTGAAGGCCCTTTTTTTTAAGCTCAAAAACTGCCACCATCACAACCACTGTGATCTGCTCTGGAAGTTTTCTGAAACATTTTCAGATAGCGCATTTAAGACCAACAAAGTTTTATTCAAGGTATAAGCTTTCACGTGTTACACACACAATTCTTCAGATACACAAAAGCTTATACCTTGAATAAAATTCTGAAGGTCTTAAAGGTGCTACTGGACTCTTACTTTATTCTGTTGCTTCGGACCAGCACGGCTGCCCACTTGGATCTATTTTCAGATAGCCAGAAAAAAACTCTCTCCTTACCCCCACAATGCATACATTTAGAGAACACTTTTCTTTCTTTAGAAATGCCTCATTTTGTTTCTGAAAAGAGTTTCGAGATGCGTGAGCAGTACCTTGAAGACCAAGAAACAAATGGACAAAATTCAAGCCCAGTAGCACATTTAAGACCAACAGAGTTTATCAGGGCTTTATTTGTAGCAGGAACTCCTTTGTTAGGCCACACACCCCTGATGTAGCCAATCCTCCAAGAGCTTACAGGGCCTATTGTAAGTGCCAGGAGGATTGGCTACAAGGATTGGCTACAACAAGGCCTAATATGCAAAGGAGTTCCTGCTATAAAAAAAGTCCTCATTTTATTCAAGGTATAAGTTTTTTGTGTGCACACACACTTCTTCAGATACATTGAAATGGAGGTTACCAGTCCATATATATAGAGGGTGAGCAGCAAATTAGCATACAGCATATTAACGTTGTTTGACAGACACAAGAACCAAACAGGAATAACAAGCTTTATTAGTTTCTTATCTCATTACATAGGCTAATTCATTCAGTATTCTAACCAAGAAGGGCAATACATCCTCTTTATTTTATTGTATTTCTTATTTGGAATAGTAGATTGGAATAGAGATTGTAATGTAATGCAATGAATAATAGAATGTGATGTAATTTGGAATGGTAGATTGGAATGCATTTCTTTGGCCTGGTGACACAGCAGATATAACACTGCACAAGCAATCAACCCACCGTATAGAAAAGGATGCTGTTAGTTACTACCATGCTTGGGAGGAGAGGGATGGAGCATAACAACAGGGTCTCAGTTAATTACTCTCAGCATGCCACAATTAAGAAGGCTGCAATTTACACATCACTTTCCAATTTTGATATATTTATTTGCTTCACCATGTTTTTCCCCCCAAATTAAATCCAAACAAATGCTGACCATATAAATTTAGCTTGTTATTCCTGCTTGGTCATTGCATCTGTTAAACATCTTCATTATGTTGTATGCTAATTTGCTGCTCATCCTCTACCTGTATGTATGGATTGGTAGCTTCCATTTCAATGTATCTGAAGAAATGTGCATGCACATAAACCCTTATACCAGGGGTGGCCAACGGTAGTTCTCCAGATGTTTTTTGCCTACAACTCCCATCAGCCCCACCAGCATGGCCAATGGCTGGGACTGATGGGAGTTGTAGGCAAAAAACATCTGGAGAGCTACCGTTGGCCACCCCTGCCTTATACCTTGAATAAAAGTTTGTTGGTCTTGAAATGCCACTGGACTCAAATTTTGTTCTGCTGCTTCATAACAGCATGGTCTGAATCTAAGAAACAAAAGGGTACTTTAGACATGAGTTCCGTGGGTCTGAAAGAAATGCCGTTCTGAATCCTATATACTTACCTGTCTTGTCACCTCCTAACATGTGACACTCTGCTGTAAAAACCATTCACCCAAGCCAACCAGGGAATGCTGACATAATATGATCCAAATAAAACAGTTAGATTCTCACCATTCAGTATTCTCTGGCTTGTATACCAGGGGAGCAGAATTGTAGTAGCGAGTTCTGCCTGCAAACTACACTCGTTCATTGTAACGTCTGTCTACAACTTTCACATGCATGTCTCTATCCAGTGTTTGATCAAGCTTCCTCTCAGAGATTCTGAGACCTTTGAAACAAACATGATTGGCATTTAAATGTAAACAGTGTACACAAAGAAACTTGAATGGTTCACCCTCTGATTGAACTATTCATTTCCATGTGAGTTGAGCTGTTCCAGAGATTGCCTTGATGATTTGTTCAACATTTAAATCAAATGCCAAGTTGAGCACCTTTGCAATTGTTCTGTAGCCACTTCTATGGCTTTCCTAACTAAGTTGCTTTGTATGCCATGGGGCATAAGCAAATGAAAGTAGCCAGTCAAGGTAGCTGTTCAGCTGAGGCTATTATGACCCCTGACAACCGGTTTAGCAACTTGGAGTTCTTAGAGGAAAAGCTTAAGGAGCCAAGACAGACTAGTAGGACCAGAAAGAACCTAACAGGGCCAAGGCATCTGCTGAAAATGGTCCAGTGGCATCCAAAGCCATCCTGCCTGAGCCTGAAATGGAGGCTTCACCATCGGTCCCTGAAATAGTCATAGGGGCTCCACCTGCCAACTGGGTAGCTGAGCCCGATTACTTCCCAGCCTATTTAAACCAAAGCTTGGGAAAGTTCCATTACTGGATCAAGCTAGGTGCAAGCCTATATGCCAACTTCAGGCCCATGCCTTCAGTTTCTGTTTCTTGCCTTCAGTTCTATCTGCTGGCTGTCAGCACCTATTGATGCTCCCGAGCCTTGCTATCCAGATCTGAGGGCCCTCCTTCAGAGCAGACCTGACTAGGCCAGCGTGCAGATTGAAGGATGGAGGCAGTATCCTCTAAAGTTAAAACTGAGAGTTATTAAATTGATTGACTTGGATTGTAAATCGTGGGATCACTTGCAATTAATTTTCTCTTTGCATCTGTGCAGTTGAATGAATCCTCTAAATGAATGGCATTAGAGTATTGCTGTTTTATCAGCAGCATTTATTAAATAATCAACAGCATTTATTAAATAACTGATTGGAAGAACTGATGTCAAGATTATCTGAGTTAATGCGTAGACACAAAAGGCATATGGAACACTGAAGTAGTATATCTCAACTTAAAAGTATGAAACCTTTTCCTCTTTGCATGTGCCTTTTAAAAATTGGAGGCAGATGTGGTGGGTTAGCGCACTGAGAGAAAGCATTCTGATAACATTACAATGCAGTATAGTCGCACAAACTGAACAAATGTAGATTTGCTTGAACGCATATGAACAGCTCACCGAATTATCAGTCCCCTGCATGAATAGCAAGCAGGACAGGAGCCAAATCAGTGGGTGATTAAGCATAACTATTTTTAAAATCATCAGTTACAGTGTAGTAATTTGAACCTCGGTTTTCCTGTGCCAAGCCCGGCACTCTGTCCATTGTGCCACATTGCAGCCAGCAGGATGACCTTGGGTCAGTCACAGTTCTCTCAGGGCTCTCTCAGTCTCATCTACCTCATAGGGTGTCTGTTGTGGGGAGAGGAAGGGAAGGCGCTTTGAGACTCCTTCAGGTAGTGAAAAGCAGGGTATAAAAACCAACTCTTCTTCATAACGGGATCATTTGCAACACAGTGTAAACCTATTCAATATCATGCCAGAAATTTAGAGCAACAAACTCAAAGCTGATTCTTGATATGAGAACATTTAGCTGTGAGAGATCACCATTTGAGAGGCTGAAGCAATTCGTTCGCACAGAGGTTTCTCATCAAAGCTCTGGGCTTCTGAACTGAAGCCACTGCTGCTAATTCTGTGCAAAAGAAAAGACAGAAGCGACGAAGAGAAAAAAAAAATAAAATCAGAAGCTTATTTTCTTTTCAGACTGGGATTAGAAAATCCATCACTAAGATTCTCCTTAATCGCCTTAGCTCAGACCTAATTATGGTGGAACAAACCTGCCCGGGGAGAAATACAACCAATCCAGTTCCACACTGGCATTAATAGGCTGTTTGAACACAGCTCAAGGAAAAACAATGCAGTAAGGAGCGATAGCTAGTTAATGTCTGAGAGGATGTACTTCCTTGGAACTGGGAATTTTAGCTAATTAAGACTGTATCTCATACCCAGAATCTACATGGCTACATTTTGACTTTCAAAGGATTTTCAGCTGCTTGAGTGTACTCAAGGATGGCAGAGATACAAGGAAAGACTATATTTTGATGGCTGCAGGTTGACACTGGGAAAGACTGGTATAACAAGGGAGCTGAAGCAGCAAGCCCATGCGGTGCAAGCTGGCTCAGGGCATTACACAATCAGCTCAGGCCATGTGACTACTGATGTGGCCAGCTCTGCTGACCCTGCATGGACTCAATATGTTCCTCAGCTGGCTGAGGCTCAGTTGACTGTAATTGTGAAGCTTTGGAGGTTGCCACTGCCATGCATCTGTGGATGTGGCATAGCCAATGGCACAGAAGAACAGCGGAAGCTGCTGCAAAAAAGACTGGCCCACCACTGACCTTCGGGAGAGCAGTCAGTCAGTAGTAGACACTCAGCCAGTTAAAGAAGGCAGGGCAGGGCAGGGCAAGGAGGAGTCAGAGGAGACCAGAATAAAGACACCCTTTATACAGGAGGAGAAAGAAGCAGAATGCAGCTCAGTGTTTTCAAGGCACAGATGAACCATCAGCTCCCAAGGAATGACAAATTAGAGAAGCAGCAGTATCCAAAAATGTGAGTGACTTGGGCTTTAGCAAAATAACTTGGGCCCTGGATTCTGTCAAAGAGTGGGTATTTGTGGATGGTGAAGGATATACATTTCTGAAGTTAAGAGAATCCTTGAATCCTGTGGCAGAACAGTCCTTCTCTGATCTGCAGGCCCTGTTTCACCCTGCCCTCCTGGGTTTTCCAACACCCGGAGGGGCTTTTCTCCCTCTCAGTTCAACCACTGCCACCACCTGATTTTTGTAGGAATTGCCCACTGGGAGGGTCAGGACTCCCAGCTTCCCTTCCACATTTTGAGGACTTGCCTCTCTGTCTTCTGCTTCCCAGAGTCTGGTGACCACAGGGACTGCTTACTGCCTTTTGCACCACTAAGGGAGTAGCCGCTTGCCAACTGACTGCCCTCCCATTTCTCCTGGCACCCTTTTTATAATAGTGTGTCCAAGACAATGGAGGTCTATGTGGCATGGGATCCAAAGTTATAAAAGACTTATTAAAAAGAAAATGTTCACAAGCATACTTTTAGCACACCAGACTTGAGCAAGGAATTCAAAATGAACAGGGTAAAATGCAGTTCCTCTGTCCCTCCCTCTATACATGCCCTATCTGTTGTTACATATCAGGCAGTGTAATGTACTCAATGACGAGACGTGCAGAAGGCAACATACTTTATTAGAAGGTACATCACAGAACAGAACAACGCGGGCCGGGACCTGCTTTATATACATTCTCCCCGGAACAGCCCTCCAGCTGACCAGTCCAATCCTGGCCAGTCAAACTTCCCGCCACTGGTCCTGATTGGCGGAGACTTTCCCGCGCTGCGCAGAGTGACCAAGGGACTTCCCCTGGGCGCCTCTGCTGCATGGCCACTCGGTGCTACTTCTTACAGACCAATACACTACAGGCAGCCTCCTTAGCTTAGAAAGCTACCAGATGTTTGCAGAAGTCCCATTACCTTCAAGCTTCCTTCCAGCCAGCTCATAGCAATGGCCACCTCCTCCAGATCTGTTAAAAGCTCTGTAATTTTCAATGGAATCAAAGCACCCATCATGCTCCAAGAAGTTTTATCATATCTCTTTGACCAGGTCAGGCTGGATCAGAAAAGCTTTTCCTGAAGTCTCCAGGGCTGATAACCGACGGCCGATTTGGGATAGTGTGCAGCCACCCCGAGGAAAGCTGGCCGTAAGAAGAGAGCCCCAGAGCTTCTGGATGGCGCTCTAGGAAAGGGGCAGGCCGTGGGCAGCCGGGGAGCATTTGGAACGCTCATGCATCCCACTTGCGGCTCCCCGGGCACTTGTGAGGTGCTCTCTGGCCTTCCAGACGGCCGGGCTCTGCCTCAGAGCTGCCCTAGCGAAAAGGGACCACTTTCCAAGTGGTCCCTTTTTGAGCCAAGTGGATCATCTTTCAGGACGGGGTAAGTATGGGGCAGGAGCGGGGGCAGATGTTGCCATCTGGCTGGGTTTTTTGGGGTTGACTTCAGAGGCATCTCTGAGTCAACCCAAAGTGCCGGTCTGTAATCAGCCCAGGAGTCTCTTTTTGAAGTTCTTCTAGTACTTAATACCTCCAAATCTCTGCTGGGGAGGGGGGGGGGGGGAGGGAAAGACCAGACCAACCCCTTGTCTCTAGCTAGACCTATTAGCATTTCTTAAGAGGTAGCTGAGGTGAGACTGGAAAGCCATTGAACAGACTCCCCCTTTCCTGCTTGTTTTCTGTGGGTGGGGGGAGGGAGGACATAAAATTCAGTGAAGGTTTTGCTCATTTCAGACCTCCAAAGAAAGAAATGCAATTCTTCACAAACCCAAATTTATGAGTCTGCCAATCTGTTCTCTCAGACAAATTCCACTAGCAGAGATGCAACCCGTCTGACAAGGGCCACCTAGGACGAAACCCTACTCCGCTCTAGTGTCCCAAAGGAGACCTGCCATGAAGTACCCTGGTATGAGGACCCCTTTTGCAAAAAAACAGACTCTTAGGATGAATGCAGATGCTTTTGGCTGGCTGTCACTTACTATAGTGGGCATGCAATCACTTAATGAAATGCTGGTCTTGTAAGTGATGGAAAAAGCATGGCACATTTCTGCATCTGATCCCATATCCATGGATGCAGACACACAGTATGATTCCACTTGCTATTTTCACTTACAGCCAGCTACTGTTTAGGCAAATGGCTGTCAGTATTGACCTTTCCTTTGTAGAAATGTGAGATGAAAACAATCTAATAACATTTCAAGCTCTCAAGCTGGTGCAAGGTGCTGTGTTACTCCAAGCAAGATATACACATCCTCTCCTCCTTGTTGTGTTAGCCCAAGCAGTTGCTAGGGTAGCTTTGCAAGAGAACTCACTGCAGCATTTAGACGAGGGATTGAACAATCTGTTTACTAAACTTGTTGCATTTTTTCCTCTAGTAAGCTACTGAATATTGTATGTCTTGTAAATAAATATCTTCTTAAAATCCAAAAACTGGTCGCTATGTTATTGATTCACCTTTCCTCTGGCTTTCATGAGGAGAGTAATTTGCCATCTGGATCTTCCTAGTGTTTTGTTATTAAATGCATATTGAGAGAAAGCAAAGATGTAAAATAATATCTAGCAAAGTGCTGCAAACAGAATGAAAAGGCCCTCAGTCTTCATAACTAACTATTTAGATGACTCAAGTATTGTGAAAGCTGGGCTCTTGGGTTCAGTGATGACCTAGATCAACAGGGTGACTGAAGTAATTAACTCAGTGCCCTACTGACTGGCATCATAATCCATAGATCATTGAAATCAAGTGTACTTGCACATAAACCAGTCAATGAGGCTAAAATAGCTTAAAGTAGAAGCACTGCATTTGAGTGTCACTGGTGGAGACACATTTTTGCTTGCATGAAGGATGTCCATATCATCCAAACGTATCTGTACACCGCTGGGGAGGGACGGTGGCTCAGTGGTAGAGCATCTGCTTGGGAAGCAGAAGGTCCCAGGTTCAATCCCTGGCATCTCCAAAAAAGGGTCCAGGCCAAATAGGTGTGGAAAACCTCAGCTTGCGACCCTGGAGAGCCGCTGCCAGTCTGAGAAGACAATACTGACTTTGATGGACTAAAGGTCTGATTCAGTATAAGGCATCTTCATATACAAGCCCAGACAGTTGGAAGCATCTGATCTTTCCTTATAATTCAGCCAGCCTCTTTTCTTTTCTTTTTTTTTTTTGCAAAATGGTAAGTTTCTGGTCACTGACAGAGTGATAATTCATTTGAAAGTATTGTTCAAAGTTTTCCCCATACAGTGGGGGCTGTCATGAGGAGAAAGACCATCAGCTTGTTTAAGGGCAGGAACACAAAGAGCCCCTTTCCAGGACCCCAATTCATTTTTTTTTCATCTCTCCTTGCTATAATGGTGCAAGAACTTCTCAACTAATATAAGGCACTTCTGTAATGAACTAAAACTATATTTAATTATAATTAGTTACCGCAAAACTACCTGAAAGATCCAAGATAAATCACTAACTATTCAAACAAGTTACAAACAATGAAATCCAGCTTGTCACTTTTGGATCTAGCTCCTCCTGAGTCCATTAGATGAAACAGAATACAGCTGCTGACTGAAACGTAGTAGGTCTTTTGCTGGATCACTGCTCTAAAGCTGCCATAAAGTCGCCCGACTCTTCTTAGAGAACCAAGAGCCAGAGTACAGATCATTCTATGAGTGCTTACAGTTGACCTCAAGCAGGTGTCTGGAAAGGCAGCACACAAATATCTTAAACAAATAACATATACATATGAAATTCTTGATGCTAGACAGCAGACAAAGCCAGCTACATTGCCATGGGAAAAACAAAAAATTGCTGATGCCCAGTACAACACCTGAAAGAAACCATTTAAGACCAGTCCGATTTTTTTCACTTCCAGCAAGCGTTTTTAAGTATTTCTCCTGGTAGTTCAGAAAGTTGCCTTGAGACAAGATGAAGGTTGGAATATAACTATTTTAATAATAAATAATCTCTTTAAGGTTGTACAGCTGTGAAATGTATTCAGCAATACCGAATTACAGGATTCAAAGGCATTAGGTTTTCCTAAGCATCTTTGGATGTTTATAAAAGCCCTTTAACATTGACTTTCATAAAATGAACTGAAAATGTAAGTTCTAGAACATAAGAACATAAGAGAAGCCATGTTAGATCAGGCCAATGGCCCATCCAGTCCAACATTCTGTGGACTGGATACACACACACACACACACACTGTGGCTAATAGCCACTGATGGACCTCTGCTCCATATTTTTATCTAACCTCCTCTTGAAGGTGGCTATGCTTGTGGCCGCCACCACCTCCTGTGGCAGTGAATTCCACACGTTAATCACCCTTTGGGTGAAGAAGTACTTCCTTTTATCCAAGCTTTATCCAAGAACCAAGCTTTAAAAATGAAAGCTATGGTTCTAGTTAACTTATCATCATGATCACAGACCTCAAGACACTCAAGGAGTGATTCCTCACTGGCATTTGCTCCGCCCCCGCTCTTCTCCCTGTGCCAGCTCAAGCAATGGATTCCCTACTAGTTGCTGTGCAGGCACTTCTTACATCACGGCTTCTTCCTATTACCATTGCAACAATAGGATGCTGGTTCCAGTTGCTGTGACAGGAATTGGAATTAACCCCAAAGCAAGAGGTGCTGCGGAGTGACTGGTGGGGGATCGGTGGCTTGTGCTGATGCAAGGAGAAGAGCGGGGATGGAGTAAATGCCGGTGAGGAATCATTCTTACTCTAAATTGTGATAACATATTATAAAAAGTACAATATTTGGCAATTCTGTATATATATTATCAATGCATTCATATAGCATCATATGATGGAAAAGTTCACAACTGCAGCCCAAATTGCTGATACACAAATTCAAAGTGTCCATAATTTTCTGAGATTAGTGGAATCATGGCTTTGCAATGGTTAATGAAACGTTTCATAACAGGCACCCTTACTTGTGTGACTACAGAAGTCACAGAACCTTTGGATGTTTAGTGGTAGATGGACCATCATGTGATCTAACATGGTAGCCCTCATGTGCTTTCACTCTATAATTGCACGTGTGTTCCTATATATGCGTATATTTAAGAATCTCAATATCCAATCATTATAGAGCATATTTCAACCAGCCTGTTGAACACACTGGAAGAAAGGAATTGATCCCTGCTGTTTCATTTATTAGATGGTGTAATACCACAGAAATCGTTTCCACAATATCCCAAACTAAATCATTTATTCTTGACAAAAATCCAATAAAGAGCTCAATCCTTCTCCATAGGCAGATAAAGCCCAGATTAATGGCACTGCCTAGATCAGGGGGAAAATGCTGGGAAAATGAAAGTGAGATTGAGAAGCTGCTTCTTCCTTTTCTCTTCACTTTCCCAAGGCTGCTACAGCTTCAGATTTTATTACAAAAAGCCGCCTAAGTATTGCAGACTAATCCGTAAATCCCAGCCTAGTAAAATATGGGATGGATCTATTAAATTATGCCCTTTACAAATCTGATCGAACTCTTTCCCCAGCCTATGTTAACTTGCTAGTATTCTCTGGCCTTCACCCACCCTTCTCTTTTCCTCACAACATCCTTTTTGTGCACCTGATCACGGATACAAATGCCTGACTCTCTCTCTGTGGCCCTTTCATGTACCTTATTATAGACAATACAAGCCACTGGTTACCAATTCATTGTGTTTTAGGAAGAGACAGGGTTTTTTTCTTTTTCTTTCCTAGCATATATAGTATTAATCTCTTTACTAGTTGGGTCTCAGGGCTTTACTTAGCAGTGGTGACTTTCCCTCTAAAGATCTGTCACTGTAAATGTTTTACTGTTGATAATGCCCCGTAAACATTCCTACAAATTGTTTTTTTAAAATGGGGGGTGGGTAAGAATCACTGTGAGAGGGTGGCCTTAAACCATGAAGCCTGCCCTATTTGATGGGACATATGGTCTTTTCAGACACATCTAAAAATATGCCCTGATCCATTGACGAAGATCCATGGACCAAAGCAGCCTTGTACACAAACACATTGCTGATGAAGATGCTGATGTGTGTCTCTGAGCCCTATGTGGATGAAATGGCTGGATGAGTCTTTTGATCTGCATTAATGTGTTTATTCTTATATCATCTCATGTCAGCTGTTAAGTGTGACTCATGTCAGTTGTTACATGTCCACACAACTAGAACTGGATCATGGCCACATTCTCACACCAGATAGAGTGGTGAAATGGTGCAGCGCTTTCCTCAAATCAGAAAGAGCTACTTGGAGGACGGAAGAGCCAGGAAGGATAGAGATCCTTGCACAGACCTTTCAAATTCATTGCCCTGAATCCAGTCTGTTGTTGATACATAATGCATAGATTGTACTGGAAGATGAGCATGTGGACGGGCCCAGGATGGTGTTGCAGATGTTAGGTCCAGAAGTAGTGTTGTCTAAGTGTACATGGATGGTGAGACTGTAAACACACACACACACACAACCCAGAGGAAGCCTCTGCATCTAACTGAACAGAGTGATGGGTCAGTTTCAGTTTGCTTTATTACGGTCCATGACCAAATACACAGCACAATGCAGGCCAACAACAACCACATAAAAATTGTAAAAATCAAGATGGAGCTAAATAGGTGAAACGTAAGATATTTAAAAAATAAATTTGAAAATAAAATATAGGGCATTAGTATGAATAATGAGATATGACAAATAATACAGTAGTGGTCAAACATCTTCTAGCTTAATAAATATAGTACATATAATAAAAAAATTAAAAAATTATACAGCTCCAGAAAAAAAATATTAACTAGAATACACTGGTTAAAATTACAATCTGTTACCTCGACATTAACTTGTAAGAACCATAAAATGCAATTTGATTGCATGGGAACAAAATTTGGCAACTTTATGCATGGTCTCTGTATTTATATCAGTGTCAGTAGCATTTGTGATGGTATACAGAGTACTCAGGCATTTAAGAAAAGATAAAATACAAGCTTGGAAACATTAAAAAAGCAGTCAGTTCAAGACCCCTTCTTTACATAATCCTCACGAATTCGCCTTGCTGCCGCCATAAATTTGGCACAATTAATTGTGAATTGGGGGTCAAAATCTGATAACAGCATATTTCTGATTTTGAAATCAGAAAACCCGAGACATCCCTCCAACAAAGAATAAATGTACCTGGCTCGTATGCCAGGGTATAGGCCACACCCAAACAAAACATGGTCAATTGTTTCAACTTTATCTGCACCACAAGGACAAACCTGCTCAGCCATAGGCACCTTTCTAAAGCGGCCCTCAACGACTGCTGAAGGAAAGATATTGCAACAAGCCATAGAAAAGGCCCTTCTGTGGGATAGTATTGTTAGAGTTGAGAGATAGGGGGCTGGAGCTAACACATATCTCCTTTGAGGGGGGAGTGATGGATCTATTAGATCAGTCTGGTTCTATTGTCTGCCATCTTGAACAGGGAAATGGTACCTAGAGATATGGATGAGACTGATGTATCTATCCTCAGAAATACAGCCTTCCAGTTGAATGATAGATGGCTGTCAGGTAACTGAGTCCTCTATTTCCAGACACAAAGGCATCTTCACACATTTTTTTTACCAATTTCATGGAAACCCTGTGACCCAGAGTTAATCCTCTACTGCCTTCCCCCCCCCCCGCCTCCCCGACAGCCACAACTGTCAAGGCCTAACATCTGCAAGGGTTTTGCCATAGTATCAGTTTCCAAAGTATCTCCAGAAATAGCTTACTGGGCTTAGTTCCTGTGCCACCCAGTGATGCCATGCGTTCTTATTTTTTCCTTCCTCCCCAGCTTGAGACATGAAATGCTTGTTAGCTGTATTCTTTTGCGCTGCAGGTTTTATTGGCTGCAAGTCATTCTGGCTTTTGCACAGGCTCTCAGCTATGTCTGTTTAATCACTGTGCCTTATGCAGGAACATGTTAGCAGAGAATGGGTTGTTTGGGGGGTTATTATTTTTTTTTTTAACAGTGGCAGCCTACCTTGTTTCCCTCATCAGAGAGGTAAACAACTTCCAATGAGATAATTACCACAGCTCCCTCTTTCTGAGAGAAGAGACCATTGCTGTTTACAGCGGCAAGGACATTGACAACTCAGAGCATTTTCCACATGACTCCAAAAGCGCCTCCAGCATTGCCATCCTAAACAGAATTACACCTTTATGAGCATAATAGTTACAAAGGGTGTCACTCTTTTTAAGGCAGCACTGCAAGCTTGACTCCATCTATTTGCACACATGTGTGACTATTATTAGATCAAAAAAAAAATGGAAGAAAGCCATTTTGAAATGGAAGGTACATATTAGTCAATGTAGCTTTGGTATCCTTGTCTACTAATGCAAATGAACAGAATTGTATGTCATGATCCCTAAGAATTTGCCCCGATTTCCTCTTGATGGGATTAAGGCATGTGTGCACAACCAACCGCAACCTGTCCAGGCTCAAAGTATGTAGCAAATAAAGATACAGCTCCTTCTCCATCCCTAGGTTCTCTTGAAAGCTCAGCTGGAAGATTCTTAACTTTGACTTCTAGCTAGGGTTGCCAATCCCCAGGAGGGGACAGGGAATCCTCCAGTTTAAAGGCCCTTCCCCTGCTTCAGGGTTATCAGAAAGTGCAGGGGGAGGGAAATATCTGCTGGGCACTCCATTATACCCTGTGGAGACTGATTCCCATAGGGTATAATTGAGAATTGATCCATGGGTATATGGGGGCAATTTTTTGAGACAGAAGCACCAAATTTTCAGCATATTATCCAGTGCCTCTCTTCAAAACACCCCCCAAGTCTCAAAAAGATTGGACCAGGGGGTTCAATTCTATGAACACCAAAAGAAAGTTTCCCTATCCTTCATTATTTCCAATGAAGGGAAGGCATTTAAAAAGCATAGTCCCTTCAAACATGATGGCCAGAACTCCCTTCAGAGATCAATTGTGTTTGTCACATCTTTGCTCCTAGCTCCATCCCCAAAGTCTCCTGGTTCCACCTCCAAAGTCCCCATATATTTCTTGGAGTACTGTGTGCAGTTCTGGTCGCCGCACCTCAAAAAGGATATTATAGCATTGGAGAAAGTCCAGAAAAGGGCAACTAGAATGATTAAAGGGCTGGAACACCTTCCCTATGAAGAAAGGTTGAAACGCTTAGGGCTCTTTAGCTTGGAGAAACGTCGACTGCGGGGTGACATGAAAGAGGTTTACAAGATAATGCATGGGATGGAGAAAGTAGAGAAAGAAGTACTTTTCTCCCTTTCTCACAATACGAGAACTCGTGGGCATTCGATGAAATTGCTGAGCAGACAGGTTAAAACGGATAAAAGGAAGTACTTCTTCACCCAAAGGGTGATTAACATGTGGAATTCACTGCCACAGGAGGTGGTGGCGGTCACAAGCATGGCCACCTTCAAGAGGGGGTTAGATAAAAATATGGAGCAGAGGTCCATCAGTGGCTATTAGCCACAGTGTGTATGTGTGTGTATGTGTATATATATATATATATATATATATATATATATATATATATATATATATATATATATATTTGGCCGCTGTGTGACACAGAATGTTGGACTGGATGGGCCATTGGCCTGATCTAACATGGTTTCTCTTATGTTCTTATGTTGAGTTGGACCTAGTACCCCTATTCTAGACTGGTGAGCAGACTGTGCACCTGTTACCCTCAGAGCAGATAGATGGTATCCAGGGCTTTTTTTGTAGTCCTTTTGCATATTAGGTCACACACCCCTGATGTAGCTAATCTTCCAAAAGTTTACAGGGCTCTTAGTACAAGGCCTACTGTACGCTCCAGGAGGATTGGCTACATCAGGGGTGTGTGGCCTGACATGCAAGGGATTTTCTGCTACAAAAAAAAGCCCTGATAGTATCTATGTAGTATTTCTCATGTCTAGACTACACAAGGCGCTTTTAATGAGCTGGTTTTCCACACACTGCTGTCCATTTAAAACTCTGCAAGGGCCTGATGCAGCTCAGAACCATGGCATGTGGGAGGAGATGTTCCTTCCTCCTCCCCCCATACCATTTTTCTGAGATGAAACAGCCTGGGGGGTGTTATTTCTCCCTTTTCCCAGCTGCAACTCAGATCCCAAATTAAAAAGAAACTCTCATGAAGTTTGGCTTTCAGGCAAGCTAAAAACAGAGAGGTTCCCATTTAGTGACTGTGTAAGAAAAAGAATGTTTATGACTAACATCTCATATATGAAATCTCTCTCCCTCAAACTACGACCACAGAGTAAACAACTGTCTTCTGCATCCTCTTCTACCCTCCCTCATTCTGACTCAAGATCACAAAGTAACTGAAATTCAGTTAGAATACTGCTACACAAAGTTCCAGCAGCTATAATTCTAACATTTTATGTCTGACATGTGATTGCCCCCACATTATCTGGAATCCATTCAAGTATCTTAGGAAGCAAGGAATAAGTACCAGCTCTTTTATTTTTGAATAATTGAGCTGGAATAAATATCATCCACTGGTTCTGTCTCTCTGCAATCACCAGCACAGATTAGACTCACTATTTGACACTCATGATAAGTTACAGTGCAGATCAGTTACCTTTTAATATGCATTAACTACTCCTTTTTTGCATAACTTGAAAGATTAACATAGGACAGAATGAGGTTTTTAAACTTCTTTCTATGCATGTTAATCCTTGCCTTTTATTAATCAGATGTGGTTTGAAAAATTCTGTATCAGCATAAAATCTCAACCTTGCACTCCACATTGACTATCCAAAACCCCCAGTTTTTGGAAACAAAGCCATGTAATAAGACCAAACAAAATGACACAAAATAATGTGCAAGATTTTGAGTCTTCCAGAACTCTTCATGGGCCTGGATATTAAAAGAGCATGTTAAAGGGAGGGGGTAGATATTTCATGCCATGATCTCAGGGCTATCTCTATGCATTCTATGCAGAACTTTTTGCAGCCCTGACTGGACACTGGATGGAGCTAGATATGCCCAAAGGCTGAAATAAATTAGAATCCCCCACTTTCAACAAGTACAATAACACATATTCTTAAGTGCTTCCCACTTCTCCCTGATGCGAATTTTCAGGGTCAGCAGCACTACCCAGATTTAGCTTTTGTTTGAATGAGAGAAGAGATTTAGGGTATCTGTAGAATGTGTACAATAAACAAATATACTGGCAGAGCATATGGGAAGAGGGGCTCCTAGAAAGCAACAGATCCATTACCTCACAATCAGATCCCGGGAGGGGTGGGGGGTAAAGAGGTGTTTCACCTTCAACCAACTCTGTTGCTTTTTCTTCTTACCTGCACGCATGTACAAATCTGCCCCCTCCCTGCCTAGGAATGCCATATTCAAGTTCCCCAAATGTGGGCAACCTAATTTGTCTACTGTTCATTATGCAAATTGCTTGCTAATTATGTAAACCAAGCATTGCTGCGTTATCTACCAGGTGTTTGGCAGCATTTCCTTTAAACCACCACAGAAGAGATGGGGAAGAATCCTAGCAAATCTGCCCTTATCTGAGCTTCTCTTTATACCAGAATTTGTTCCGGTTCTCTTTGGAGAAAACAGCTAACAGCTAAACTTGTCTCAGAGGGAGAAAGAAGCAGCAAGGTACTGTGCCCCAAAGTCACTGATTTTATTGCTCCAGAAGTACATGGCTCTACATTTGTTCAATAAAAGCACAACGGGAAGTTCCCATGTAGGAGGTTCTTTTTCTCTCACACATCTTGTGCCCTTGACAATTAAATACTGGACACACACTTACATCCTAGCTTCCAGCCCTAGTCAGCTGAAGTCAGTTGAGCTGGATCCGTTTGTGGGTATTCAGAGTGTTACTGAATACTGCCCCTTCCCCCAAGTTCGAGCCACACTGGACTGTGCAAGAGAAAATAATTACAAATCAAACCATTTTAATTTAGATTTGTAGATAAGCCAAATCCTTCACAATCTCCACACTACCCAAACACAAAAGCACCTGAAAGACTGGACTAATTGCCTGCCCTCCGTACTCTTAGCAATGCCACCCAGTTTGGCTCTGTTTGACTGCTAAGTCAACATCTACAATTATTTTCCAGTTCTGAAAATATAAAGATCACTTTTTTCCCTGCTGCTTTGAACCTTATAAACAGAGTTGGGGAAGGAATTAATGAGCACTGCCCTTTTGTATTTTTAAATAGAGAGGCAATGTTTCTATTACATTACTGTTGTTTCTGGAATAATATGGAAACACACAAGAAGGCACGAGAAAATTACTTGCATTCATATGCCAGCAGAAAACACAAATTAAGCTGTAGGTCCTCAAGGAGCTCATGAGGAGCAGGTCCAAGCAACAGGGAAGCAAACCATTCCTTTGGACTTTCCACACCAGTCAATCATAGTCATGACTTCCCTCATTGACTAGAACAAAGACTAATTCCACACATGTTGGATAATGCACTTGCGTGCTTTAGCAATCTTTTGCAGCTGGATTTTCCTGTGAGAAACAGGAAAATCTACTTGCAAACAATTGCTAAAGTGCATTGAAAGTGCATTGTCCAGTGTGTTTGAAATTAGCCAAAGAGAAAGGCAGGACAGGCTATTTCCACTGCAACTGAGCAGAAAACTATCTGCACATTTTGCCTAATGTTCCTAGACCTGGAAGGCCTGGCATTAACTTTGTTTTTTTAATGAAGGCTGGGAATCTGGATGCCCTAACAAACCAGGCTGGTATGAGGTGGCACATCCAGATTCTGGGTAAAACCCACCCAACTGTACAGTATGGCAGCCCATCCCTGCTCTCATAAAAGACCATAGATTTCAGGTAAAGAATATTAATGGTTGTAAGCCACCTCGAACAGGCCTTTGAAGAGGTGGCATAGAAATATGCTAAATAAGTAAATAACAAATAAATAAATAAATTATGGTCTTTTGTCAAAGGCCCTCACTACCATCAAGAAAAACTTTAGGCAAAACTATTCGCAATAATCAGACAATAAATTAGGATTGTCATGTCCCTAATTCTAATGGGGGATCTGCCTAGGGTTGCCAAGTCCAACTCAAAAAATATCTGGGGACTTTGGGGGATGAAGCCAGGACACTTTAGGGATGGAGACAGGAGCAAGGGTGTGACGAGCACAATTGAACTCCAAAGGGAGTTCTGGTGGTCACATTTTAAGGGACCGCATTCCTTTTAAATACCTTCCTTCCATTTGGAAATAATGAAGGATAAGGGCACCTTCTTTGGGGGCTCATAGAGTTGGACCCCCTGGTCCAATCTTTTTTTAAACTTGGAGGATGTTTTGAAGAGAGACACTGGGTGCTATGCTGAAAATCTGTTGCCTCTATCTCAAAAAACAGCCCTCCAGACCTCCAGATACCCACAGATCAATTCTCCATTATACCCTATGGGAATGGGTCTTCATAGAGTGCCCAGAATACATTCCCCCTCCCCGTTTTTTGATGATCCTGAAGTTGGATGGCCTCCAATCCAGGGAATCCCCTGCACCCAACTGGGGATTGAGAACCCTAGATCTGCCACTTTTAGCCCCCTACCCCACCATCACTTAGTAGACCAGCAGTGGAAAATCAGACAATCACCATCATACTATAAAACTATCGAGTGTCCATTGAGTCTTTTTTTGTATTTTGTATATAGTGCTTTGCCCCAGAAATGATGTCTTGCCATCAGTGTGATGGTGCATCCCCATGTCTCATAGCAATAAAATATTTTATTACTGTCTAAGGTTGCCAGCCTCCAGGTGGGGCCTGGAGAGCTCCCACTTTTACAACTGATCTCCAGCTGGCAGAGATTGGCTCCCCTGGAGAAAATGGCTGCTGTAAAGGATGGACACTATGGCATTGCATCATGCTGAGGCCCCTCCCCAAATCCCACCCTCTCTCAGATCTACCTCCAAAGTCTCCAGATATTTTCCAACACAGACCTGACAACCCTATTGCTATCCAACATCGTACTATGAACTAGACGTGAATCAGAATGCTATATGAACTAGGCCCAACAAAGGCAGTAGGGATGCTAACCTCCAAGTGGAGCCTGAAATTGTAACTGATATCCAGAATACAGAAATCACTTCCCTTGAAGAAAATGGCAGCTTCAGAGCATATGGGATCACACCCCTGCTGAGCTCTCTCACCAAACTCTGCCATCCCAGTAAGGCCATTTGCAGTATACCCTGTGGTAGGGCAGCTGCCAGGGCCCAAGACTTCGAGAAGGGTCAACATATGAACATATGAAGCTGCCTTGTACTGAATCAGACCCTCGTTCCATCAAAGTCGGTATTGTCTACTCAGACTGGCAGCGGCTCTCCAGGGTCTCAAGCTGAGGTTTTTCACGCCTACTTGCCTGGACCCTTTTCAGTTGGAGATGCCGGGGATTGAACCTGGGACGTTCTGCTTACCAAGCAGATGCTCTACCACTGAGCCACCATCCCGGTCCACAGCTGCTGATCTCTCCACCTACATTCCTTGCCTGCCACCCATTCATTCACCATTTCCCCTCCCTTCACACGCATTCCTCCAACGCCACTTGTGCTGATGGCTGAACATGCTGCCCAGTGCTACCCGGAAACAGTATGATGGTGGCAGACAACAGTGGCATCACTTCTGGTGACCCCAGGGGCAATCTTAGCTGCATGCTGCATTCTGTGCTGTAGTGGTGGTGCTAGGGTTGCCAGCTCTGGGCTGGGAAATACCTGGAGCTTTTTGAGATGGAACCTGGGGAGGACAGGGTTTGGGGAGGGGAAGGACATCAGCTGGGTTTAATGCCACAGAGTCTACTGTCTAAGGCAGCCGTTTTCCTGGAGATTTGGGGGTGGAGCTTGGGGAGGGGAGGGACCTCAGTGGGGTTTAATGCCATAGATTCCAACCTCTAAAGCAGCCATTTTCTCAGGAGAACCAATATCTGTATTCTGGGGATCAATTGCAATTCTAGGAGATATTCTGGCCCCACCTGGAAGTGGGCAACCCTATATAGTGAACAGAAGAGGAGTAGGGTTGCCAATTCCAGGTAGAGAAATTCCAAGAGATATGGGGGTGGAGAGTGGGTAGCGTGGAGCTTGGGGAGGGGACAGATGTCGGGGGTAGGGTTGCCAAGTCTCAACTATTCCTCAGCGGGGGAATTTGGGGGATGTTCTGGGAGGGGGCGGGGCTACCGTCAACACAGTGACGTCATCACACTGAGAACGCAGCGTTGCACACTCACACTGGTTTTCCCAAACATTTAAAGGAGCCTTCCCTTTAAATGGTTGGGGAGGAAACAAGCGTTGGTGCTGCAGACCTTCCAAGCCCCGATCAAGGCTTGGAAAGGCAGAAGCAAGCAGTTCCCGCCTCTCTGAGAGAGTGGGCGCCAGGCTCGGCTACCCTTCTAAACCCTGATTGAGGCTTGGAAAGGCAGAAGATAGCAGCTCCCATTCTCTCTGAGAGAGCGGGCGCTGGGCTCAGCTGGATGGAGGCTTGGAAAGGCAGGAGCAAGTGACTCTGCTCCCTCCCTCTGAGAGAGCGGGTGCCTGGCGTTGCATGGAAAGGCAGGAAGTAGTGGCCCCTGCTCCCTCTGAGAGAGTGGGCACCGGGCTCGGCTATCCTTCCAAGCCCCAATTGAGGCTTGGAAAGGCAGGAGCGAGCGGCTCCCGCACTCTCTGAGAAAGCAGGTGCCTGGCACTGCTGTTCTTCCAAGCCCTGATCGAGGTGTGGAAAGGCAGGAGGTAGCACTGGGTTCAGCTGCCTTTCCAGCTGCCAATTGAGGCTTGGAAAGGCAGGAGCAAGCAGCTCCCGCTCTTTCCCAGAGAGCCCACGCTGAGTGCACTTGCCTTGCAAGCTGCAAATTTGCGACTCGGGGTAGGTGCAGCCTGTGCCCATGGGGCCACTGGGGGCGTGGCTTCCCCCACCAGGCAGCTGGCTCAGGGTGGGAGGAAGCCCTCCAAACCAGGGAAACCCCCACTCGGACCGGGAGGTTGGCAACCCTATCAGGGGGATATAAGGCCATAGAGTCCAAGCAACCATTTCCTCCAGGGGAAGTGATCTTTGTAGTCTGGAGATCACCCAGGAAATCTCCAGGCCCCACCTGAGGCTGGCAATCATTGGAGGAAGCCTTTCTAAACAGGGACCCCAAAACCTAGAACCAACCCACCTCTGCCCCCAAATCTCCAGGAGTTTTCTGTTCTGGAGCTGACAACCCTAATGGGGGGAAACACTATTGCTTCTCTTAGTTGGAATGGAAAGTTGCCTCTCTCCCAGTGAAATCTACTCCTAACTTTTGAACTTGGCAATTTGGCATCTTCCCCTCCCTCTGCAGTATTATTCCATGCCCCCCCTTAAGCACACAGCCTTACTCTCTCCTTTCAACAGTTGTAGGAACCATAAAATTGGGATTATAAACTTCACAACCCCTCCTGAGCCTCCCTCCCTCCATGCACACATGCAAACACCATCCCACGGCTGTGGCACCTTCTCCTCCAATAATTACTTAATTATAGGCCAATTATTGAAATTACACAAGCCAGAGCCTTGTAGCAGCTCTGCAAGCTGCTCTGTGATGGCTGTGTAAGACTCCCTTTTAAAGCAAACAGTCCCCTCTTCTGCCTTTACAACACCCACTCAGTTCCTCTTCCTCCTCCTCTTTTCTGCTCTCCTCTGTGTTTCTGTTGGTCTTCTGTTAGTGCATCCATCAGTATGGACCATCAGACAAACACACCCTGCTCTCACAGGGAAAGAAATATTACATCCAGCAACATTTTCCTACCAAATCCAACAAGAACATTATAATTGCATGACTGGATGTGTCCCAATGTCAAAAGCTCTTTATATTTATACAATGACCATGATAAAATTCTTGTCCCTAGTACAACAGCTTTTCAGGAGGGCTGAAGCACATGAGTCTTCTGAAACTGTAGATCAGCTCTTAGCAGCCAACTGTTGGAAATGTCAAGGTGCTGGAAAGCGTTTCATGCACACAGTGGTATACAAACACAAGTCTTTCTTGATGCATGCACAAAATAATGGGACATCTGGATCATAACAGAAGCTGCTAACAGTAATCCTCATATTTCATGCTATTTGAAATAGTTAGAGCACTGGATGTGAGGAGGGGACAGGGACACCTAACCTGGGTTCAAATGCTTGTTCTGCAAGAAGTTCACTGAGTGACCTAGGACCAGTCACCATCCCCCAATCTAATATTCCTCATGCGGCTATCAGAGAAAATAATAGGATAACCTGATGTATGCTGCTCTGAGATCCTTGGAAGAAGGGCTGGATACAAATGCAATTAATAATCACAAAGCAGAAGGTGTCAGACCCAAAAAGATGGGATAATGTATTCCTCTATAAGGTGACCTAATGACTACTTGTCCAATTATGTCCAGGCAAGAGCTTGTACATACTTTCTTTAAAAGTTAACAGCATTAATTTTATTCAACTCTGAAACCTCTTGTCACAGCCAAAGAGATGTGAGATCCTTCATCGAAATCTCATTATAATGATTGCCCTGAAACATATCCTCCTGTAATGCATTGCTCAAGCTAATTACATGCTATATGGGAAACATGGCTATGTTCTTAAGTTGTCATTCTTTCAGTTCCATTAAAAGCAGCATCACTTTTGCAAGGGAGATGGCCAACCTTGAGAACAAGACACAAAGACTAGAAGTATATTGATAGAGATCAGAGAAGACTTGAGAGAGGGTAGCAAGCTTTCCAGCACTGTGCCTTGTAATAATGGGTCTTGTTAGAATTGTCAGGCACAGGAAATTGATTATTAGCTCTTCCTCAGTGGCAAAGGACCATCTCAGTGTGTGTTTGACATCCAGAAACAAACTTGCTTGTTAACCATGGCCCAGGATCTGGCCAGCAGCAACAGACGTAGAATTGCCCACCATGCTGTGGAGGGGGGGGGGGTGTTGCAGGTGACGAGAGGAGAGACTGCACCCATCATCATCACTACTCACCAGACCGAAATCAAGTGGCCCCTGAGCACTAACTACACCACTGAAGTATACCTTGGCTAGCTCCTAGCTACCTCCAGAGTACTGTAGCACCCCACTGGGGGAACTTCCAGCAAGTTAAACTGTCAATCCAATTCTGCTCCCATAATAGGAAGAAACAACACAATTCAGCCCAACCTATGTTTAATATACCAGCATTTAAATTAAGAATTCAAAATACAGTGGAGACTGAAGCAATAAAAAAGTAGGTCAACAGTTGTGTCAGGGTTTCTTAAAAACGCCTTCACCAAATGTATTGAATTCCCCAACCGTGTCCCAGCCACCAGTCACCACCAATCTGTGTGACTGCCAAAGCCCAGTTCCAGAGAGCAACCTGAGAGGATTCATCCTCCCACTGCTTAGCAACGCTTAATGGATGCTTGCTGGGCCAACCAGCCCCCACCTGCAGTGTGTTAAGTGTATCCTTTGCAAGACACATCCAGGAGTTTGTTGCTTAAAGTTGACATGTGCCTGCGAAGCCTCTTAAAGTGTGATTTCCGATTCCCCGGGCCGTTTCTGTGGTATAATCTGTGACATTTAACATAAATAGTTTTCTATTCCCTGCTGACCTTTAATGGCTTTTATCGTCAGCTGTGGTTTCTGGCAAGCATACAAGAATGGTTGTCTCTTTGGCTCTGTATATTCTGTCCCGAATTCTCAAAGATACCATTGGCTTTCACAGCACAAGCCATGTCCCAGGGAGATGCTGGTGCTGATGGGAGACTGCCACTGGAGCTCAGAAATATCATTATATGTTTCAATTAGAATTAGCAAGGAAGCCAATTATTAAGTGGCTAGTTATTATGGTAATGGATATACTCCACATTAACTGGCAAGACTTCGGCTAACGTCCAATTTTTTATCCTTAATTCCTCCCTGGTGTTTTGTTCTGTGAACAGCATGAAAGATACAGAAGTTAGAAGTCTGAGCGGCTGTGAAGATATTCCAGCAACATTTCCTCTCCAAAGAAACTCTTGGTTCAGCACCTGTCACTGCCAATTTGAGGCCTGTTTGTTTTTGCAATAGAATTGCTTAGTGTTGCTTGTTCCTGGTTGGGAAATTCCTGGTTGGGAGATTAAGGGGATGGAGCTTGGCGTTGTGTACTGCCTCTTTAAAGGACTATCCCGGTAGGCCTCAGAGCAAGCAGGAGAGTAGGCGGGACACAGAGATTCCCTTCTCAGTCTCCCTGATAGCAGCCTGCAGGAGTGCAGGGCCTGCTAAAAATCTGCAGAACCTAGGGCTGCCAAGCTCCCCCTGGGGGTGGGGTTTCCCTCAATTTGGAGGCCCCCAACCTGTTAGCATGGAGCGGGCTGCCGGGGGAGCCCTGTCCAAAGAGCTCCATCACCATGCAACATGCTTGGCATGATGATGGAACTGATGTCATCATGCTGGGCACATCATATCGGGGCTGCTCTAGCATTCAGGTTAAAACTTTGTGGTATGGGAGACTGATCCCTGCCAAAGCCAAGGTAAGACTTGGCAACCCTAGCAAAACCTAGGGTTGCCAATCCCCAGTTGGGGGCAGGGGATCCCCTGGTTTGCAAGCCCTCCCCCCACATCAGGGTTATCAGAAAGTGGGGGGGGGGGGTTTGAATGCTGGGTACCCCATTATACCTTATGGAGATTGGTCCTCATAGGGTATAATGTAGTACCCAGCATTCAAACCCTCAGCTCTAGGTTCTGCAGATTAGTCCTCATAGGGTATAATAGATAATCAATCCATGGGTATCTGGGGCCCTGGGGGGGGGGTGTTTTGAGGTAGAGGCACCAAATTTTCAGCATAGCATCTGGTGCCTCTCCTCAACTTCCATGCTAAACTTCAAAAAGATTAGACCAGGGAGTCCAATTCCATAAGCCCCTAAAGAAGGTGCCACATCCTCCATTATTTCTAAAGAAAGGAAGGCATTTAAAAGGAGTATGGTCTCTTTAAATGTGATGGCCAGAACTCCCTTCAGAGTTCAGTCGTGCTTGCCACACCCTTGCTGCTGGCTCTACCCTCAAAGTCTGGCTCCGCCCCCAAAGCCCTCAGATATTTCCTGAGTCAGACCTGGCAACCCTAGCAGAACCAGCTCGGGACAACCCTGGCTCAGAGCTCTAGAAACAGCTTAGTGAAGTATTGTTACTCCTAGCCAAGTGACCTGCCCTGAAGTTACAGTTAATAAAGAGGCTTTTAGCCCAATGGAACTGGGTGGTGTCACTTGTTCCATGATGCAAAACCTGGAGAAGGCAGGGATTGAGGATGGACCTCAGCAGGGCATAATGTCATGGAGTCCACCTTCCAAAGCAGCTGAAAATATGCAGGCCTCTGGCTGTATAGGGTCTTAAAGGTGAAAAACAACACCTTGAACTGGATCTCAAGGGGTAGCCAGTGCAGCTCGCACAGCACTGGGTGGATCCGCACCAGCACAGAAAATTATATTTTCTGAGGCCATGAACCTCTCATGTCTCTTCTTCAGTTTCATTTTAGATCTCCCATACTGCCTCCGCTGGAGTTCACAGATGAGGGAGTGAAACCCTGTGTCTTACTTCTGTGGCTGAAGTATTTTGCATAAATACATATATTCACAGTCTGAAGGCACACACATCCACTTATCTGAAAAAGAGACAAGATAATAATTGCAATTACATCACCAAAATTATTTTATTAATTTTAGATGCATCTGAATGAGTTTTCAGGGATACATTTTCCAGGATTTGAGTTGCTTGAGCTTTTTATTATTATTTTTTTTAAAAAAAGCTTGGTGGGTGTTTTTTTTTTTGCCATTATAGCTTTTTAGTTTGAGCTGGAGTTTTTAAATTATCGGTTTACTTTTTTAAAGTCGCTTTTTTTATTTGGTGATTGAGTTGTAATTACTATCTTGCTTTATTTTTTCAGATTGTCAGATATGTGCATTCTTAAACTTTGAATACATGTATTTGCACAACATTCCGCAGGATTAATGCTGGCGACCTTTTTGGTCAGAACGCATTTGATTTAAGCAGTTTTAAAATCTTCATTCGCCATACATTTAATGCATGTTTCATAAGCAAATATATCAATTGTGAGCAGTCTATAATTACAACATATTTTTCATCTTTGAGAAACTTTGGAACTTGCATTATTTCCAAAGCAATGTGTTATATTGGTATTGTTTATTCCGCTAGAAGATAGGACCTGCCCGTGTGGCCTCGAGGAGATCGATACGGTTTCCCATCTCATTTTGAACTGTCTCTTCCATACAGAGGCAAGGTACAGACTTCTGCGGAACCACCTAATGCAAGCTAAATCCTTAAATCAGGCCCAGGCCATTTACTTCCTCCTAGGGGATGGGAGTGATCAACTCTCCCTGGATCTTGCTAAGTATTTATATGTTACTGACCTTGACAGGAAGAAACTTAATGTTGCTTGTACTTGAAAGAAGTTGTGATCTGACTGTATAATGCCGCCCTTAGTTATGTGTTGCTTATACCAGATAATTTTAATACTACTCTGAAGGTTGCATACAGTTATTTTATAGTTATGTTATATCTTAGCTTGGTGTTGTGTTGTACTGTTGTCAATGTGTTGTGTTGTTGTTGTTGACTGGCCTAGCGCCGCAATAAACTGACTGACTGACTGACTGACTGGTATTGTTTCCCAGCAACTTGGGTTCTCTTTCTTTCTCAAATTGTCAGTGCTCGCAATGAACAGGGTCATCCTGGGCACCATGTTTCCACTTTCCACTATTCAGTGTCAGAGAGCCACTGATTCAGGATCTAAGCTCTTTCCCCACCTATAATTTCATATAAAGCTAGCCAAACCCATTGCAAGGTGCAGTGAGCAACAAGATAGGCAACTTCCCATTCACATCCAAAGAAAATAACTGCGGGGTCCAATTTAAAACAAACTTGGAGTTCAGACATAAGGAAAGCTAAACCCTGTACCCCACTGTACTTTACTCTTTGTGTCTGGAATGTTTTTCTCCTGACCAGGCTCCAATACCAGAAAACAGACTTGCTGAAAGAAAAATGCTGGAATCAACAGTATATCACCCAGAGTCCTTTCGTGGATGGGCAGTTCACAAACCTAACATATAAATAAATGGAATATGGGAAGATGCAGGAGGGGAGCTGACTACCTGCCTGTTCCATTTATGTTTAAAAACAGAACCCCCTTGACTGGGTTTGAACTAGTCACCAATGCAGTGCCATTACAGCAGGAACCGTCCTATAAGAAAAAGTACCTGTTGAAAGACAAAACAGTATAGAAAAGTTTCCAGAGGACTGGAAATCCAGAGGTATCCACCTTGGGATTAACTGTGCTTCCTAGACACCTGTGGGAGAATATCAGAATATAGTCTTAAGTGATTAGTTTATAGTAGGAAGCATGGGTGCTTTCAATAGAAGGACAAGTTTGTGGTTTCCCTAGCACTCCCTCTTCTTGTTTGGGAAACACCTAGGATTTTGGGGGTGGAACCTGAAGAGGACCCAGAGATTTTGGGGAGGGACCTCAGTATGGTACAATGCCATTGAGTCTACCCTCCACAGCAATCGTATCACCAGTGGAACCAATCTCTGCAGTCTGGAAATCAGCTGCAATTCCCAGAGATACCAGGGCCCACCAGGAGGTTGGCAACCCTAAGTTTCCCATTGCTGGTGCATCTACTGATGAAGTGCAGTAGCAACAGGGCTTCCACATGGAAAGTTCCCCACAGTTTCCCTTCCCCAGTCCCCCCAGCAGCACCCCCTCCCCTGGGCAAACAGGGCGTTTACATTTTTTAAAAGTCAGCACTAGGATATTGTTATAGTATAAAGTTATTCCAATACGTGCAGTATCAGCTTACATTTTATCTGTCTGTCCATCGGTCTGTCTGTTAATCTATCTATCTGTCTGTCTAACATCTATCTATCCTGTTCCATTGTAGAGCTAAGCCTTTCCACTTATATCTCTGCAATGGAATGGAAGGGGACAGAGACTTAAATGTTTTTAACAATGAAAACTAGGAATTCAGAAAACCAGTTATAATGGTAAAATGTTTTAGTGATATAATGATATTCTAATGCCAGTTTTTTTAAAAAACGAACAAACAAACAAAAATTAAAAGCTCTCAGGGATTAGTGCTGCAAGGCCTGGACTGGCTACCAGCAAAAGACTGGATGGAATAAGGACATGGGGAAGGCAGCCATCAGAAATGGCATGACATAACTTCCAGGTTTCCCCCAGATGAGTTTTTTATTATCCCTAGAAAGGACTGATGTCACTTCCAGATTTTCCTGAAAGTGACATCACACCAGTGCTAATAGCATTAAAAATATTCTCCTGCCACCTGCTAGAGTACCGGCAGACAAGGCTCGTGGGATCAGGAGATGTCCTGCCTCCAGGTGCCACGTGGCAATTCTAGTGGCGGGGGGGACCACTTTAGGGGCAAAGGTTGAGGAAATGATTGCTGTGTAGGTTGGAAAATCTGAATTTCCTAGAGTTGCCAAGTTCAATTCAAGAAATATCTGGGGACTTTGGGGGCGGAGCCAGGAGACATTGGGGGTGGAGCCAGGAACAAGGGTGTGACAAGCATAATTGAACTCTAAGGGAGTTCTGGCCATCACATTTAAAGGGATAGCACACCTTTTTAAATGTCTTCCTTCCATAAGAAATAATGAAGGATAGGGGCACCTTCTTTTGGGGCTCATAGAATTGGACCCCCTGGACCAATAGTTTTGAAACTTGGGGGGTACTTTGGGGAGAGGCACTAGAGACTATACTGAAAATTTGATGCCTCTACATCAAAAAACAGCTCCCCCAGAGCCCCCGAAACCTCCAGATCAATTCCCCATTATACCCTATGAGAAGCGATCTCCACATAGGGAATAATGAAGTGCTCAGCAGACGTTTCCCTCCCCCCCCACCCCCGTTTCTGGCGACTCTAAAGCGAGGGGTTGGCCTCTCTATTCACGAGTTGCTGCCAACTTCTTCAAAGTAACACAGACACACCATCCCAAGAGGAAGCCTTTCAATCGGAGACTGAAGACTCCGGAGGAGGTGGAAAGGCACATGGTCCTCTGGGGGCCCAGCTTCCCCCCACCGGCCAGCTGATTGGGGGTGGGAAGGAGCCTTGGAAAGCGGAAGAACCCCCGCTGGGACCTGGGGATTGGCAAGCCTAGAATTTCCCCACCCCCACAGCAGTTATCTAGGCTTTACTGCAATCATTCCTAAAATCAGGTTTTACTGCAATCATTGCAAAAAACAAACCAAGTTTGAGAAAGATCAGAGAAAAGCTGGGAAGACTTAAGCAGGTACATAAATGCATAACAGTTCTATGGAGAAGCATGCAGGGGTGGGCTTTTCCAAACTATTGAACACAGGAGAGGTTACCTGTGCAGAAATTGCCTCTGTCTCCTTCCTCCCATCTCCTTTAGTGGCTCCTATTACCTTTAACTGTTTTCAGTTCACCATGTCATTCTGGGTTTTGTCTGACCAACAAGTTGACTGTGAACTTCTCCTGTGGATTATTCCTTCTGCTAGCCAACCTTTGGTCATGCAACAAGGAGCAGTACCTGAAAGAATGGCTGGGGGAAGCGGGACTATACCAGCTAGGCCCACCTCTGTCTTGACCTCCATGCATTCAAAAGAACTACTAATTGGCACCTGTGCCCACAGGTCTTTCTTTGCATCAGCCTTTCAGGTGACACACAATACCCTTTCTTTACCTGGGATACAGTTTGATTCTGTCACTGCTTCCTGGCCTCCCGGGACCCCAGAAACTCAACGATGCTCCCAGGCCTATAAAATTAGACCAGTGGAGGGAGGCAGGATTGCCAGGAGACACAAAAAGGCAACTCAAGAAGTAAGAGCAGCAACCTGTTATCTCCAGCACCTCCTGGCTATTTACTTTCTTGTCTCCAGTTTAGTGGGAGTAAAGCAAAAGCTGCAGAGGTGAGGAAGAAGAAGTGCAGTAAGCCCAGCACAGTCTCCTCGGCAGGCAGGGCTGGCATCCCTTGAACAAAGCCAAGGATGTACTTCCTTGGTGCACTAATCGCTTTTGTTTAGCCTGCTCTGTGTGTGTGTGCCTGTGTGTGCACGCTGTGGGAGGGAAAGACGTGAAGGAAGTTAGTTGGAGGCCTTTAATCTTTTGACAATAGCTGCCACAAATGAATGTGTAATTAGGGCATGCTGTGCTTTCCTAGGCTGCCTGATTCCACTCCCATCCACCCACCTCCCCCTCAGTTTTTTGAGGTGCACACTGGCTGCATTTCTTGGAGAAATGCAGGGCTGGGCTCATCTGATGTTTCCCTGTAATTGGTTTATTTGTTTTCCTTTGTAGCTTGTCATGTCAGAACAAGGATTGCTTACTACTAGGCATGATCTA